>NC_136667.1:5143076-5785961 GCF_903797595.1 Erithacus rubecula | reverse complement strand
CCCCCGGGTGTCCCCACCAGCACCATGCACCCACCACGGGCTGCTGGCTTACACAGATGAGGGCATTTCCTCTGCTGTCCCTGCTATCAGATCTGGCCTCTGCTCCAGCTTTGGAGGGACAGGAGTCCGGCAGGGTGGATCTGGAGGTCTCACAGGGGGACGAGTTATCACGGGCTTATCACCATGGGAACGTGGCTTGGGGACACCGTCACAGTCACCTGAGGGATGGAGATGACAAACACTGAGCAGCGAGCTCTGGAAAGCCAGGTATTTATGAAGGGGCACTGAACAGGTCTGTGGGTTTAGTCCTCTGCCTCAACACTCTCTCACTGACAGTGGCCAACAGCCAGAATGGAGGGACAGAGCCCATGGAAAGGAAATTCCCACACTACCTGCCCCAGAACAGCCTTCCTGGAACAGGGGATGGAGCTGGACCTGCAAGGACAAACTCAATGGAGTTGCTGACTATGGAGCTGATACTTCCTGGCAATGACAAGTGTTCTTAACCAAACCCTGGGCAGTGCTGCTGTGTGAAAGGGAGAGGAGCAGCACAAACTGGTGATTCCTGCAGCTCAGCTTTCATCCTGGACAGTGATACCGTCTTCTCCTCAGCTGCTTTTCTTTCCCATGATCCAGCCAATCTTGTTTTCACTTAACCCTTCAAAATCTTTAGGAATCAAGCCAACAAGGAATGAGTGTCAGACTTTACCCATGCCCACGCCTTAGGCTGTTGTGCTCTCCCAGCCCCTCTTGCTGAGCTACATTGAGAGGACATAGGGGGAGAAGCCCAGGGAGGGTGGGCTCAGCACCCTGGGCTGCCCCTGGGAGCAGGACACTCCTGCCTGGCTCTGGCCAGGCCCCAGTGCACACTCACCCTCTCTGCCACAGACGCCTGGCCGTGGCGCGGGTCTCCTGGCCTGCAGCGTGCCTGTCCTCAGCACAGGGCTGCTCACCACCCCGTTGGCTGCCCTGGCTGCTGGTTTCAGCCCTGCCTCCTGCAGCCTGCTGCCCAGCCTGCCCAGCTCGGGCTCGCCGCGAGCCTGGGGCCGGCTCTCGTCCCCCCCCGGCCGCGGCGCGGGCGGGCGGCTGCGCTGCAGGGGCCTGGGGGGCTCCGTGCCCCCATTGGGGGTCTGGCCCAGCCTCTCTGCTGTGGAGACAAGAGACAGAGCTGTGGGTTAGTTGTGTATCACACCTGATGTGCCTCCAAAAGTCCCACCCCTCTTGCTATGAGCCCGGCAGCCTCGGGCGGTCCAAGGCAAACACTTCTGCTGCCAGGTCGAGGACACATTGAAATGCAAGGCCAGCCCCAACTCCATTAGCAGTCTGGGGGTTGTAAAGAGCAGTGTGAATCAATCATGTTTTGCCAGTGTCACAAAGTACACTTTACACCTCAACCTTCAGAGCTCTGAAAACTAATGGAGAAAGAGACTTTCCATCTCTGTGGTGACTGTGGAATCAGGGCACAGCCTGCAGTGACAATTAGAGCAAATGAGGTGCAAAAACATGATTTTAAGCTGATGTGCCCTTAGCTGTTAATCCAGCTGACTGCAAGGAAATGCTGAAGCCCTTATCATCATGTCAGAGTAGAACTTGGCCTAGAAAATACCTTTACTGCATCCTGAAAAAGTTCTTTGGAGTTCCTGCTCTGGATGCGGAACTGCCAGCAGCTGAGCCAGCTTGAGCCCTCCTTGGGCCTCCCACAACACAGCCCTCCCTGGCTACCATCCCACCAACACTCCATGCAGCTTTTTGACCCTGATGCCACAAAACCTCTCCTGTTCCAAGAACCAGCCTTGATTCTGCTAATGGAGAATGCAGCAAGTACCAGAAAAACCCAAATCCCACAAAGTCTGACTTGTGATATGATGCAACCCATGTAGGAGGGTTTTTTGCTTTGTCTCTAAGCAGCCCTCACTGTCTGCCATGCCCAGGAGCTGGGACGTGCAGCCCTGCTGCTGTTACCTCCATTGCTCCTGGACAGCTGTTCCAGGGAGCAGCAGGGGTGAGGGGCAGGTGAGCATCAGGAACAACACTGACCTGTGCTCTCCTCCACAGAGGCTCCGAAGAACACGGGTCTCTCCCTCAGGGGACGCTTGGAGATGGTGATGGGCTTGTGCCGCCGGGCAGCCACCCTGGGAGGGGGCACAGGGGGGGCTGTGGGGTCTTCAGGGGGGCCAGAGTAGATCTGTAAAGGGACACACGTTCAGGTGAGCTGACACAAAGGGGCTGCTGCCTCACCTCCCACTGCAGGTGCCCCTGCCCAGCACACAGGGGGATGGTGGCCACCACTGACACTGTCCCAGTATGGCACCATCCCCACCACTGACACTGTTCCAGCATGGCACCATCCCCACCACTGACACTGTCCCACCACTGACACTGTCCCAGCATGGCACCATCCCCACCACTGACACTGTCCCCATCAATGACACTGTCCCCACCATGGCACCATCCCCATCACTGACACTGTCCCCACCACTGATACTGTCCCTGTGGCTCAGCAGGAAGATCACAAACAGACAATGTGTAGAGGTAAATTCCTCTGGAGCAGATGAGGGAGGCTTTGAAGCTCCTGACCAACATCAAGACTCCCATGGTCAAAGAGATACAATCCCCAAAACACCCAAACCAACCCTGCATTGTTTCAGATCAAACACTAAAACCCTTCAGCTCTTGGCTTACAATGACGTGTTTGGCACAAGGAAATTGCCTGGGATGAAATACTGGCATACTGAAATACTGAGAAGTTTTATCTCCTTTTCTCACTAGTCATGTGGCACCTATTTGGTTTGGATTAATTGAGAGCTTCTCATTTATGTCAGGACTTTTTTTAAGAGGTGAAAAAGAAATAAATGAAGATCTGAAACACTATATCAAGGCCCAAAGCAGCTGCTCCTGTGTTCTTCCCAGGGATGTTAATTGAAGTTTTATCAGGCTTTAAAGCCTGAGTTACTATGGAGAGGTGGACTGAGCTGCTGAGCCCAGAGGCTGCACTGCCTCTCCTGGGAGGTGTGGAGCTGGTCCCTTCCTGGCTCCAGCCCAGAGCAGCAGAGCTGTGCCAGCCCCACCAACATGCTGGGTCATCACACCCTTGGGCCACACTTCAATATGGAAAAACAACTTTTTTGAATGACCCAGAAAAATCTTAACATGAAGAAATGTAACATTCTGCTTTGATTAAGTGCCTCATTTTTGGTAATTCAAACCAAAAGTATATTCCCTCTTCAGGAGGCCAAAAAGGAGGGCTAGGAGACCAAGATGTGGGATGGGAGAGGAAAACACGTCCCTAGTTTAAACTCCTTGGTCCCAAGTGTGTGCTTGGGGAGGGTACACAGCTCCCCACACCCCAGGGTCAGGCTGCTCTGACCCAGCCTGGGCTGCCTTTGGGTAAATCCATGTGCCAGGACCAGCTTTGCTCCCAACAGCCTGGCCCACTCTGCACGAGGAGAGGAGCAACAGCACAGAATCACAGAATGGTCCAGGCTGGAAGGGCCCACACTGGGTCAGCTGGTCCATCCTCCCTGCTCAAGCAGGGCTTCCCTAAAGCAAATGGCACAGGATTGTGTTCAGGCAGCTCTGGAATATCTCCAGAGAGGGAAGATTACACACCTACCCTGGGAAAAAACCCCCACACTCAGGGTTTGGTGACACAGGGTGGTGCTGGCTCACTGCCTGCTGGGCTTTGCCCTGGGCAGGGGCAAGACATGGTCCCCTCTCCAAAACACAGGGACTGAGCACTCACTCTCCTGCTGTGACACAGCAGCACATGAATTAAAAGCAGCAGCTCCTGGATTATTAAAACAGCAAAGGATTGCCTGTAGGAGGGAATTTTTTTGGAAATATCAACCTCATCCCTATATCCTGAGCAGAATCTAATCCTGCTTTCAAAAGAAACTTTAAGCTCCCCATGGACACTTATACAGGTACCAAAGAATATTGTTTTCAACACCTGAAACCCAAGCTAAACCATTCACAAATGACTGTGTTTAAGAGGTGGGTGCAGGCTCTGATTTACTTCTAAATGAAAATCTAAGTTAAATAACCTAAAGGTACCAAGATATTGACAGACCCTCACCTTAAGGAGGTTTGTACAGGGAAGAAGAACAATCAACCTATTTAATTTAACCACGCACAGCATTGAAACATGAGCTGTGGAAACAGCAATTATCCACAAACACTTCATGAATAGTTACTTTGTCCTCAGAGTCTTCATATTGCACCACATAAACCACATCCCCTCTTCCTCCAAGACTCATCTGAGCTGTTTGCTCATGTGTGAGCTCTCAGCTCCAACGCCGAACTTACAAACTCAATCCAATAAATGTGACTAACTAAACCTTATTGCTGGAGAAATTAAAAGCAAGCAAAAGGACATCTGGCTTAATTAAAACTGTTGTTCCAGCTCTCAGAGGTGGCAGGATGTGTTGATTCAGACTGTGCTGCAGGCTGTAAGGAGGGGAGCACAGAGCCTCGTCTCTGGAGTGAGCATATGAGATCCCAGACACAAACCAGTCCCTGTTTTTCTGAGGGACCTTATTACAAGTGTTCATAGAGCCCTACAAAGGAACTGGCTGGTGTTTCCATAAAGCCTCTCTGAGCTCCTTCATCCCATTTCAACCATTGGCATCACAGCCAACCCCCACCCCCTCACCTGGTCCCCATGTAGTCCCCACCTGGCTGCTCTGGCTCCACATCCTGCTGCAAGAACCTTGCTGTTCCAGCTCTGGTTGCCTCTTCCCTTTCCAAAGGGAGCTTTGCCTGGCCCAGCCCCCTCCCAGCAAACTCCATCCCTGAATGAAGGGCTCCATGCACTTCCTGCTCCTCAGGCATAGGAGAGGTGCCTGTGCACTGTGCTGTGAAAAGCTGGAGGGCTAAACTCACTCCTTGGAGCCCAGGGCTGTTACCAGGGTGTTAATCTGCTCCCTGCTGAGGATCTGCTGCTCAGGATTCAAACCCTGCTCTGGCTTTCAATATTAACACCCAGCTCTTGTCATCCCCCAGGCACCTGACACCCCTGAGCTGGTGTCGGGTATCGCTGGGAGCAAGAGCCAGCACAGACACAGGGGAATATTCTGCTTTCCAGAGACACAGCTCCACATGACAAAGCTGCTGCCTGCACGTGCCCAGGACCCTGCCTGGGTACATGGGCGATGCTCAGGCTGAAATATGAAATACTCAGTGCAGATCCACGGAAGGCAGATGAGACTGGAGGCTCTCCAAGGCTCTTGGTCCTGTGATAGAGTGGGGAGCAGCCTCAGCTCCTCCAGCTACTCCACCCCAGGCAGCAGCTCCCCCAGACTCCTCTTCAGCCCAGGCAGCAGCTCCCCCAGACTCCCCACACCACCTCCACACCATCCCTGTATCTCTACCTGAACACAGCTGAATTTCTTTCATCAACCATTCAACACTTGTCTGCTCTGTTTTTTTCCACTAATCTAACACTTGTGCAGTACCTCACTTTGTACTGTGCCCATTAAAACCAATTCTGCTCTGGTCTAGCTCCTGTCTAGTAAAATAAAGAGTGAAGAGTGCAATGTCCAGTCATACAATAGTTTTTTTTACAAGCTTCCCTCATTTAAAAAGAAAAGGCAAAAATGCCCAGACTCTCTGTTTCCTCAGGGACCAGCTAACAGCAACACTGAGGAACACACCTGCTGCTCTTTGCTTCCTCCTGCAGCCTTTCAGAGCAGTGTGTTACATAAGGGCAGCCCAAGGAGGCTCCAGAAGGAGCCGGAGCTGCCGAGTTGCCACAGCAACAGTGTGCAGGAGCAGCTGGAGCTGCTCGGGGGCTGCCCTACCTTCCCAAAGTGCTCTATCAGGATCTCCACCACGATGTTTTGGAACTTGATGTTCATCATGGCTGCCACAGTGTCCTCCTGTGCTCGCATCAGGGTGGGCCCAAAGATCACCCCCATGTTGGATGGTGACATCAGATTCTCCCGGCTGTGCTCGCAGACGCTGCAGAGAGCAGGGCAAGGAGGAATGGTTTGGTTTGGTTTTTTCCAAACAGATCTTATTCCAAGAAAAAAAATAAACAACCAACCAAACAAAAAAATCCCTAGGATAAACTAAGAATCAGCTGTTCAATTTTCTTCATTGTGTTTCAGAATTTGTTTCCCAGCAGTGACAAACATGGCTCTAGGTCTGACACAAACATTTGGCTCAGACAGATGCTGGAGAGAGCAACGTGCTGACAGCATCTTTATTTCATCTCTTCCCATTCCCAACTCCTCTTTAACTCTGCAATCAAAAGTTATCTGCACAACATATGCACAAAAGGAATCATTTAGATCTTATAGCCTTTTTATCCAGAACTGACTTCTGGGTTTAATTTTCTCTCTCTCTGAAGGAGAACTGAATATAGGGAGCACACTAGGGTGGCTTCCAGTAAATTTCTGAGGAGTGACAATTAATAGCCCCTGCTCCCAGAGAGTATTTTCATTTTTAAATCATTTCCTGCTCTGTGCATGTCTGAAAGGCCATGGAAGGAGCAACCAAAAAGAGAAGCACCACTTCATGCAGAAGGCAGCAAAGATAGTCGCCCCCTTTGTGCAATCCACATGGAAATTCCCAAGGACACTACAGTGGGTAAAATTTTGCAAACCAAACCTCCCAAAAAGGCTTGTTTTGCTGATTCCATTATTCCCCTTTCTTTATTTTTAGAGGAAAACATCTGCTTACTTGACGAGGTGCTGGATGAGGAGCTCTAACATCTCCCTGTTCTTATCAGGCAGTTTATAGACCAGTGCATGAATGGCTCCCAGCCTGTAATCCAGGTTCTCAGACTCTGGAAAGCAGGAAAACAAAGAAGAATCTGTACCCAGTACTTTCAAACTAAATACACCAGGGAGATAAAAAGCCAAAGGAAAGCTGTGGAACTGTTCCCTGTGCAGCATGGGAGCAAAAGAGAGCAGAGGGAAGTGGGATTTCACAGCAACAGGGTGAACACTGGGAGAAACAATATGAAGTGGAAAGAGGAAGAAATGGAGCTTGAAAGGGAGCC
This sequence comes from Erithacus rubecula, assembly GCF_903797595.1. Taxonomy (NCBI): domain Eukaryota; kingdom Metazoa; phylum Chordata; class Aves; order Passeriformes; family Muscicapidae; genus Erithacus; species Erithacus rubecula. The sequence goes on along the minus strand of NC_136667.1, from coordinate 5,778,958 downwards.
CAGGGACACACTCCAAAAGAGGCTGGGCATGGGCAGGTCCTCCCCTCTGCACCCTTGTTCCTCACACTTGGGAGCACACAGCCTCCCTCTGGGAGTCCTATCAGCCCAGAGAGCTCTGACACTGGACAGCACCTAAAATATCCTGCAGAGAAAAAACCTGAGTCCCTGACCCAAAGAGGTCACCCTTAGAAGAATAAATAATCAGGAAACAATAAAATACTCCATGTGAAAAGAATGGTGTGGGGTCTGGGAAGCTCAATGGTGCAAGTTTCTGAGGGAGGGCAGGGAAAAGATAAATGTCCTGCCCACACCCAGCCATCATGAGCTTAACCAACTCTGAAACTAATAAATCCTGGGCTTAATCACCTTCAGCAAGTGGTGAAATATTTCCAAGAAAAAATTGGTGTTATTCATTCTCCAGAGGGACACATGAAGAAGAACTGGGCACCCTCCCAGTCTCCTGGTGACTTCTGGAGGCACAGCAGGATGAGGGATGCTCTAATGCCACACATTTCCAAATGTCAGCACACCCATGCTGAGGGTGATGACCAGCTCCCTGCATCCCTGTCTCCCTCACAGGGCACAGCTGGCACAGCTTATCTGCAATGGCCACAAGAAGTGACAGCAAAGGATGGGCTGGCTCAGCACAGGTGAAGCCCTGGCACTGCACTTGTGCTTCTTGGCTGAGTAACCTCTGTTATTCCCAACTGTGACTCAATCCTAACAGCCACAGCAGAGAAATATCTTCCATGTACTGGCAGACATTCTGTTTTCAACATTTCAGGACAAATTATACACCCTAAAGGGAACACCTACTTATCTGGGTAGTAACAGCACATCCCATTCCCTCACAGATTATAAAATATATCAATACTAGGGGGAAACACTTCTTGTGGCAGACTTGTGCTGCTTTCAAGTGAGTGACATCCTCTGGCTCTCCAGACCCCCTGAGAGCACAAGACCCTGTCTGAGGGAGGGATAAGCACTTGGAGGGGAGACCCACAGCTCTTTCTGCAGGTGAAGCAGCTGGACAACAGGGAGCTGGGCTGGCAGAGCTCTGCCAAGTGATTCTGATGGACCCTGGCTGGGGAGAGCAGGGCCAGGGACCATCAGTGGGAAAGCTGTGGGACTTACTGGCAGCCAGGACCAGCTCTTTGTGGAGCTTGTACGTCATGACAGGTTCAGACAGGTTCCTGCAACAACCAGAAAGAAAACTGAGCTGTGCAGGGCATTGTGACCTACTCATGATCCACTTTGGATGGATGGGCAAACTGGCTCATCCCTTAGTGCCACCAAGTCCCAGTGGCATTTCCCTCTGCAGCCAATATCAGTGAAACAGCCCACCCCATAGGATTGAGGGGCTCTGTAACACCCAAATTTATCATTCCTCTTCCCCAAGCCTTTGTCACTTTGCCCTTTCCACAAACCAGATCTGAACGTCTGGCAGCTCATTTTGCCTTTCCTCTGGATCAGCCCCAGTTCTCTTTGCCTCCTTGGGGCAGATGTGACCTGCAGTGCTACCTGAGATAGAACTTCAGTGAGCTGGTGATGGTCTTGATGTCCCAGTCCCCACTCTGGAGATCCACGTCCCCAGGGCATTTTGGATCTGAAAGAAGAATGAAAAGGTTTTGGAATAAAGTTCAGTTAGAGGTTGCTAATAAACAGTCTGCTTGGGGTGAGGGTTTCCCCTTGAGACACATGAAGCCACAACAGCACACAAAGAGAGCTCCTAATTCCTGTGGCTGGGAAAAGCAGAAAAACAGCACCAGTGTCAGGATTTTGGAGAGGCTGGGGAGTGGTGCTAATGAGGGACAAAGAGGGAAGCACAAGATAAAATTTAAGCAGCGCTGAGAAATCACTGAGAGCATATTCTCTAGAGTTTATTTTTTCCCAAGGCTGGCAGAAACAACACATTTCAACAGGTCCAAGACAAGCTTTCTCACATCCAAAGTAATCTGAATGCCAGCTCCAATACCTCATTTGCAGCTACTCCCCTGAAGGCTGTTCTGGAAGCATTCCCTCTTGCTGCAGGAGAGGAGGGAGCTCAGGGGAGGCCCAGCAGCATGGAAATAGAGTTTGCTCCTGCCTAACCCCCCTGATAAACCACATCATGTCTGTGGCGCCACGAAATGAAGGATGTAGTTGTAGGATGGGGGAAAGCTGGACTACAGAAATAAACAGCAGGATTTATTTTTGAAAATAAATAGGACTAGGGACTCAAAAAAACCCCAAAAAAACTCCTTTGAGTGGTTAAAGATGAAATCCTGCTGCAGCAATTATTTGTGGTGTTGGTGGTGTTGGACTTTCCATTGTGCTTTCATATGCAGTGGGGTGGCAAGTGATTATGCAGACCCATGCAGATAAACAAAACAAAACAAAAAGCCACTCACTGGTGGGATTCAGAGGAGAAAACCACAGAGCTGCTCACAGGGAGGGTAAGAATCAAGCAGTAATAGAACCTGAGGCTGAGCAATGAGTCATAGCCCAGCAGAGCTGGGCAGATGCCCGAAGTCATGGCTCTGTGAGAACTGGGCATAGCCAAACACCAGCACAAACCAGGGCTTTAATAAACAACATCCAGAGTAGAAGCAACAGGAGACAGCCAAAGCCTTTGAATGCTGCATTAATATCAGATGTGTCAGCTGTGAGCCTGAGGCACACAGGCAGCAGGGTGAGTGCAATTCCTACCCTGTGCCCCAGCCCCAGGCAGGGCTGGGGAGAATGGTTTGGCCTTGGACAGGTGGGGACTGACCCTAGAGGTGCCCTGAGAGGTTTGCAGATGATTATGAGCTGAGGGTATGGTGGCCTCAGCCAGAACCCAGCCTAGAAGGGCATGTCCTGGCACAAAGCAGAGCTGCTGAGCCCCACAACCTGCCAAGACTATAAACACTGCCCAGTTGCTAAGCCTGTATGACACAGATCCAGCCACAGACAGGCTCCCAGCAGGAACACATCCACTGCCCTCTTAACATGTACACTGGCTCCTTATTGTACACACTGCACACAGCAAGGGGACCCCATCCTTCCAGAGAAAAACCTCACTGGGGTGGAGGGCTCCCTGCACAGGCTGCCTTCCCAGTCCAGCTCATCATGTTATCCCAGGAAAAAAGGGGAAGATGAGCCTCAGTGGGGTCACAGGGACCAAAACCCATGCTGGACATTTCCCACTGTGGAACCAGATCCTCTCTATCCCTCACAAACAATTCAAGAACAAAACAGTGTAATAGCACAGAATAATTAATTCTTACCAAAAAAGGCATTCAGTAACTTCTGCACCTGGATATTGCTGCCAACAGTCCTGTACACGCCCTCCGTAGTGATTCCTGAGAGGACAAAGCCAAGAGCTTAGCTGAGCTTTCCTGCTGTTGGTGCAAAAGCCCCATCTAGTGGAGTTGTTTTCCTGCTGCTGGGCTCTGTCCTACACTTTGGGCTCTGCCCCACTCCCTGGGCTGTGCTGGCAGGGTCTCTGCTGATCCCAGCACCACCGTGGTCACCGTGTCATGGTCAGGTGAGCACAGCCAGGGCATGGGACACACCAGCCCACACACCCCATTTCTCTGGGGTGCTGCTTTATCACAGATTTGCTCACACATTGAAGTAGAATCTGCAAACACTGGCCAGTGCTGGGATAGGCAGAATCAGTGTCTCTCCTAGCTCTGTGAGCAAGGTCTTTGTGCCCCCCTGCTCCCCACTCCACAGCCTCAGCAGCCCCAACCCCACATCTGGAGAAGAATCCAGGCCCCCATCCCACACTGGTGATGTTCACTGGTGCAGACTGGATGATATGTGACAGCCCAAAGGATGAGCTGCCACCCTTCCACCTGCTTCTGCTGCTTCACAGGCCTGAGGCAGCCTGTAGCCACCCCTCTGCTCTCCTGCCCAACACTGCGTGTGCTCAGGGCCAAAACTGAGAAAATCACAAGTGAAAACAGCATTAATGGGGAAATTCAACCCAAACTTTGGTACAACATTCTGAACCAGGTGGGGTTTCTGCTCCCAGAGAACATGCATTCAGCTGAAGAACACACTTTCAGCTGAAGAACACATATTCAGCTGAAGAACACCCATTCCTCAGCCCAAAGCTGAAGCCCTGTGCCAGTGGCTAACACTGCAGGAGCTGCAGGAACTCAAGCCATGGGCAGCATGGCCAGGTTGGGTGAGCTCCTCACCTTTGGTCTCCACTGCGTTGATGCACTTCCGAACAAACTTGAAGCCCACCTCATTCAGCTCCACTGTTTGGGACAAGGAAGCTGTGTTAGCTGGAGACCCCTGGGACCCCCCAGCCCACAGAGTGCTCACACCTGCACCCCATCCCTCACCCCCTCAGGAAACATCAGCATTCTGGACATCCTGACAAGGAGTTATTAGTTCCATATGTTCTCCCATTTTTTTTTCCAATTTATTTTGAGTTGCAGCACTGCTCCCTGTCCCCTCTCTGTCTTTAAGAAAACAACAGTATAAATTGGTTTAATAATAGTGTAAATTATCTGAATTGTGTCTGATAAATATTTGAATAATCACTTCCAGAGGAAAACCTGTAGTTAAAGCTCTTCCTCATCATGGAACTGTGTAATTTCTGCTTACCTACATCACCAGGATCAAAAAGCAAAACCAATTTAGTTTGATGTGCTGAGGAAAGTTGATCTGGGGAATCCTATGGGATCCCTGCATTTTCAGCAGGTTGTTTATACTGATTCTGTCTGCTCTGAGCAACAGCAACATCAAGCTCAGGCATCTCTTAGCTGTACTCCAGGAATAAGCACAGACCCACCTGGTGCTTGATACTGAGGGCTATGATACCAATGGAATTCTTACCACCTCTAATCTATGGCAAATAGAGAATGTTTGTTCAGTGAAACCCTAATTCACATTCCTCCCAGTGTGTGATGTGAACACAGCCACACAGCAGGTTTGTGCTCATGCTTCTGGGAATGCTCCCCCTGTGCTCATTACAGCCAGCTAGTGACAGTGCTGATGAAGTGACCTGTGAGACAATGCAGGTTTCACCCAGCTACAGAGCCCCAGAGGGGTTCCAGGGCTCTGCAGTTTGTCTCAGTTTTCCAGGGCTCTGCAGGGTACACCCACTGCTCAGAAGGGGGACATGGGACATGGTGATGGGTGGGAGATCCAAGGAACTGAATGACTCATCTATTACCCTACTATAACCTCTGTTAAGGGACACATCCTCAGAATCTCTCATTAGGGTTTGGAGGTGTAAATTGAACTCCACATCCTACTACTCCTGGCTAAATAAAAAAAGTGCTCACTGCAACTCTTTGCAACTCCTTCTTATCTGGGATCATTGCCAGACACTGTGGTACAAGAAAAGAAGTGACACTCTGTCACAGAGTGGGGACAGTGCTACTCAGCAGGAATTGAGGATGAGTGTATTTGCAAGGAAAATCCTGCCTGGCCTCGAGGCTGTGAGAGCCCAAAGAACAGCAACAGAAGTGACTCACTTTCTTCCTGCTTCGTGATGGGACTGTGATAAATCTGAAAAAGGGGAGGGAATGAGGGAGGAAGAAGCAAAAACATCATCAGCATGATTTGGTATTTATTTCTGAAAGAAAATGCAGCATCCTATAAATCACCCCCAGATTACCCAGAGGCAATCACAGCCAAAAAGACAATGTCCCATAGAAATCTCACTTTATAATTAGGCATGAACCCGTTATCTGCACAATCAAGGAGTTTCTGCTGTCCCCCTGCATTTCAGTGGGGCACCTATTGCTAAGGAAAGTCTCTGTTCTGTAGGCAAACCACGAGCTTTGCTCAGACTGAAGGAAGGGAACACCAGTAGGCACAGAAAGGTGGGAGAACACGGGTGCAGGGTGGGCAGTGACACCTCTGAAAAGGTGGCTGAGGGCAAAATCAGCTCCAGCAGGTAGTGAGGAACAGAGTAGCAGTGAAGCAGCCTCGGGCACCAAAACACCAAAAAGCCCAGTGGGAGCAGAGGGAACAGCACGGAGCCCATGCAGCACTGATGCTGAGCTGCACTGCCAGCAGGGGACACTGCTGGGCAGCACATTCCAACGGGAACAGCTCCAGCGACACTCACCGGCTCCTTCCCGTCCATGGCCTCCATCCACAGCCTCCTGTTGGCTTCTGAGAGCGCCTGCAGCGTGATGGTCCCAGACCTGTGAGGGGTCCCAGGGACAGGCAGGGAAAGGAGGAAAAGCTGCTTTTAATAACAGCAAAGAGGGATTTGCTGCAGGCCCGTGGGGTTTGGGGCTACCAGGTGTGAAGGCTCTCACCTTTCATTAGTTTCAATGTCAAAACAAAATCTTTTGTCTATAGAGTCAGTCTTTCTCCTTACACAGGATTTCAGGGTCAGGTCCAAGGTGCCCTAGGAGAGAACATGAAAGCCAAGGTGAGAGGACAGAAACATGGGGGATTTTGGGCTCCTCAGCCCCTCAGCTGCAGCCCAGCACAGCACTGCCCACAGTACCTGTCCTGGCATTCCCATGGCATTGGTGCCAGGGCATGGCTGATCCTCCCATCACCATCCAGGCTCTGAGTTCCAGACTTGCTCTGAGCCAGAGAATGTTCTGGACTCAACAGAGCAGCACTCTGCCTCTCCAGTGCTGGAACACCAACCCAGTCTCTGAGGCCAGGACCACACTCACCCTTGCTCTGACACAGCTAGGTTCTAATTTTTATCAGTACCAATCACCCACATCATCAATGATCCACATGGCTTTACACAAACACTGTGTGCCAAAGGAATGGACATTTCCTCACCCCAGATAGAGCAGACATGCTCTGCAGAGGCTCAGCTCTAGCCCTGGGTGTTCATATCCCTGTGCTTTGCAGCAGAGTCAATTCATAATTTGATTGTGGGTTTGTGGCCAGCTGTGACCTGATGGTGCAGCTAGCAGAGTTTGGGAAAAGCACTAAGTTTTCCAAGCCCCTAAATGCAGTAATGGGCCTTACCAGACATGCTTATGGCATAAATGACAACAAATCTCTCCATGCAATAATTTGGACATTTCTTTGCCCAGCTCTCTGCCAAGGGGTTGCAAAACATGTACTTTATTTTCCTGCTGCAGAGTGCAGAGCCCTGCCAAAAGCAGACCATGAGCTCACACACTGGAGCTCACACTGGCTGGGAAGGCCCTGGGGAGCTGCTCATGGCAGAGGAGGGTGGGGGACTCAGCTGGAGCACTGGCTGTGCTGCATCCTCCCACCCTCCCAGTCACGAGGAGGGACTCAGGGAACTCCCAGACTTTGGTAAACCAAAGCACTTTGTGAAAGAAGTAGTTACCCAAATTGTGCAGTTTGGAGCTGCACTGTTGCCCTCTCCTCTCCCCACAGTGTTCCAGTCCCACAGTGTCAGTGGTGAGAACAGAAATTAAACCACAAACCACTGCTGTGAGCACGTGCTGAGGCAAGGAAATGCTGCATTTGGGAGCAGTAACTCCTGTAGTAACTTGAGTCATTCTGGCACTTCAGTGGCTGCCACAGTTCTTGTGGCTCAGCTGGTCCAGAGAGGAACAAATTTCACCCCAGACTGAACTCAGGGGCCAGCAGTATCTGGTATCTCTCATGTCACACAACCTGTATCTGCTGTCAAACCCTGCAGGGCCCAACCCTGCCAAACCCTGGGCTCCCAGGGACACAGTGGAGTGAGACCTTTCTTCATGGGGCTGCCTCTTCCAGGTGACACCAAGCTGCCCTGTGTAGGCAGGGAGGGGACAGAGCCCACCCTCTGCTCTGTGGCACCTGCAGGCTCAGGCAGGGAGGCCTGGGGGCTGTGTCAATGTTTGCAAACATCCAACTCACCTGCTTAGCTCCAGGCTTCTGGTCTATGGGGGTCATCCGTAGGGTTTTTGCCTCTTTTTCATACTGGCAGTAATATTTCACCCAGGAGATGCCCAGAGCCCCTGCAGAACACAGGAGAGGCTGGAATCAGGGACAGGGCTGGAGCTGGATGCAGCCAGCAAGGATGGTCAGTGCTCCCCACATGTCCTCCCTTCTCTGGGATGGACACTGACAGCCCCAGGGAACATCCCCCTTGCAGGTGTCTCCATGGGCAAAAGCCAGGAGGAGAGGAGGAGGAGAGAGAAAGGGGAGGAGATGAAGAGAGAAGCAGGAGGAAGGGAGGTGGAGAGAGGGAGAGGAGAGGAGCACAGGGCAGCAGCTGCCTCTAGGAGCACAGGGCAGCAGCTGCCTCCAGCAGCCTCCCAACTCACTGCTGTGAAAGGACATTTGTGGGACTCTGACCACAAGCCAGGCTGGTTTGGCCAAGCCCAGCCAAGACCCACTCTGGCAGGATCCTACATGTCCTGAATGCCTGTTTCACAAACCTCACTACATTTTCCTATGGGTGAAAACTCAAAACTAAAGACAACAGCAGCTTTAAAATACTCTGGAATTCCTATTTTTTGATTCATTGGCACTTTTCTCTGTTTTCTTACCTGAATCCTTTTGTAGGAAATAATTCAACTGGTATTTTTTCTGTAATTTGTTTTTAAGTTGCAGTTGTCAGGAAAAACAACTTTTCAAACTTGATTTATAGGGAAGCATAAATAGAGGCAGCACATAGCACCTGGCCTGCAGGAACATGCCACATTTGGGGTCTAAAATTACTGAGTGTGCTTTCTTTTAAAAGCAAGACAAACAGATATACAAATACATGTATAAATAGATTTCCACACAGGATTAGGAGTGAATGCTTACAAAGTTGTCTGTAGTCTCAGAAGTCACAGTTTTGCATTGACTTATGTCCCCTCAGCATTCCTGCTGAGTGGCCATGGAGAGCTGCAGCCAGGGTTTGGAAAAGGCTGTATTTGGTCTGATTTGATTCTGCTCAGAATTACAAGTTTTGCTCTCAGCAGCTTAACTCAGCACTGGTTCCACCTTGGCTGTCTCAGCTGCCTGCAGAGGCTGCCAGAGGGAGGCTGGGCAGGACACCAGATTCATCCTGGTGAAACACAGCCAAGGCAGAGCCTGCCAGAGCTCCAGGCTCTGGAGTAATAAATCCCATCTCATCACAGGGCAATTAGCCCTGTGCTGTCACAAACAGGTCACTTGGACAAAGCTCTGTGCCACTGCTGACAGAGCTGCCAGCTGGGGCTGCTGGTGCTTCCCCAGGCACTGCAGTGACACCTGGGCACCTCAGGCACTGGCAGAAGGTGGCACCCTGGGCATGCTGTGCCCTGGCAGCAGTGCCACCCAGTGCAGCAGGGCTGAGCACAGGAGCTGAGTACAGCCCACAGCTGGGCTGTGTCAGGGCAGCCCTGCACGTTCCCTATTGCATCCAGGTGCATCCCAAAGCCATTACATTTCTCCTGAGTGTACAGGTAGCCCTCAATGGTTGGCTGCCCAGGCAGCTTGCAGGTTAGGGGTGCCTCCTTCATCCTCTTCTTCAGGTCTTCCAGCTCCTCCCGTGTGCTGGAAAAGTGGTTCCTTGTCTGGTAACAGAAAACAAACAGAAGCATATTTGAAAATGAGCAAAAAGTGAGCTGCAGGTTATTTATTCCTAGATAAATCTGAGGTGCTGTAGGAGAAATTAATCAGTTCTCAAGGTACAAAACATGGAAACCACTCCACAAATCCACATGGAAACTGGCTGTAAGAGCCACTGAGCTCTAAGGGATGACTGAAGAGGCACATTATGTGCAGAGATGGTGCTGGAGTGCCCACAGCTGGGAGGCCACTTGTTCCTTTAATTAAAGAACTTCAGCACATTTCAAGGCTGGCTGGAGCAGAGGCAGCACCTGAGCTCCTGTTCACAGCATTGCTCAGGTAACAGATGTATTCTCCTCCCAAAGGTGTTGATTCCCAAAGGATCCTGCTACACTGCTCAGCATGAAATAGTCACATAAACATGTGATTAAATGATGCAACTGTAGTAGCCCCTTCCAGAGAAATTATGGTTAAATGATGCAACTGCAGTGGCCTCTTCCAGAGAAAACAATTTCACAGACCTGTGAACTGTCCCATGCAGGACAGGGGAAAATCCACATAACTGAGAAGGAAATAACTGTATCTGCAACAATACAAACATTCAGACTGCCACCCAGACTGCTTGGGTGGAAAGACCTTGCCATCAGAGGTGTGCAAATCCAAATGAGAACAGGAGTCACACAGAAAAGTCTTTCAGCTGGGCAGAAACTCACATTTTGCAGGCTGAGCTGGAGCTGCTGCTTGTATGGGAGGAAATCCTGTGTCAGCTCCACTGTCAGGTTGTTGTAAGTGAAGAGGCTGTGGAGAAATGCCAGCACCTGCAATGGAGGGAAGGGACACACCTAACTTCTGTGTTTGTAATGGAAGGAAAGGTGGACAGAGTGTGGGGTGTCAGAAATTACATGTACAATTATTTTTTCCTCACAACTTTGCAATGCCAGGCTTGGTATGGCTGATCCACCAGAGTGTCCCTAAAGCCCAAGCTAACACCCACACACCTGTCTGAATAAAACACCCAGAACATCTATTCAGATATAGAACCTTTATTCAGACATTTATCTGAATAAAACATCTGCTCTCTGCAGGGAGACCCAGGGCAGGGTCCCTGCCCTCAGCCACACTCTGGGAACCCTGCAGGCCAGGCTGGGACAGGTGAGCAGGGCAGGTAACACCTCTGTCCCTCTGCAGACAGACAGCACTTACCAAACCCAGGGGGGCCAGAATAAGCCATAACAACACTTTGTACAGTGTCCAACCTGTTCCTCAGGATGCACAGACAGCCAGAAGAAACAGGGCTGGGGCCTCACAGTGCTCCAGCAAGCACCACTAAGGTTACCAAGCCAAGGGTGAAGGATTAATTCCTGCCCCACAGAATCTAATCCAACCTGGCAATTCATCCCTTCCTGCCACTGCCAGCACATCTGAGCACCAGCCAATGAGACTGAGAGAAAGGGAAGCTCCTACCGGCTCCACAATGCTGAATTTCTTGCTTTCTTGGACTTCCTGGATCTGGTACACATACTCCAGGGAGGACTCAAAGAAATTGTGTCTCTCTTTGTCCACCTGGAGGTCAGCCTAGAAGAAAGAGGGAAAGGTGGAAAAAGAAAATTCATCACATGTAGTTTGAAAATATTTGACTTGCTTTTGTCTGCCAGCCCACACATAGTTGTGTCCTCACTAAAAACCTGCCTGGTGTCCAGCCCAGCTGTAAACTGGAACATGGGACATTCTAAGTCTGCCCATTTCTGGCTCCTTTTCATTCAAGGATCCAAAACCTTTCCTCACTCTGCAAGGACAAAGCTTTCCCAAAGCTCATTTATTATTTTAGCACAAATCTCTTCTCCTGACAAGGCCTCCATCACCACCCTCTTGCCCGACTCCATCTGTGTCCCAGAGCCAGCAGTTCTGGAGCTGCAGCAGGAGCACACAATGCTCCCAGAGCTCACACACAGTCTGCCTTGCAGAGATGCTCCCAGGCTGGTCTGACAACTGCTCTGACAGATCTGACCAGATCCAGCTGCTCTGGTGTGGGCTGGAGCAGCTGTTTCCCTCCTTGCTGCAACCAGCTGGAAGGAACCCCCTCTGCCTGCCCCCACAGCCACCCAAAAGCACCAGCAGCAAGGCAGGATGCCAGGACAGCAAAAGAAATGATAACTGGTTACTTTTCAGCCAGAGCACTTCCCCAGGTGAAAGGGTGGCCAGTCCCCAGCTGTGCCAGTGCCACCATCAAGGTGACAACAAGCAAGGACAATGTCTAAAGCCACTCCCAGCATCCAACAGGCACAGGAGAACTATGAGCTTGATTTCCCTGGTCTCACAGAGAGCCCAGGCTTTGGGCAGATGGTGCTGTTGCTCCTGGACCTAACTCTGAGAAAAATTCCATACACACCTCCTGTAACTGAGATTCCTTCTTTTTGGAAGACAAATGCAAGTGGCGATCCAGCATAGAGTAAAACTTCTCACCATCCTTCTCAAACTTTTTCTTTCTTTCCTGTAGATGCAAGAGGTTGAAGCAGAACCTGTTATTGGCATTTTCCATGTAAGAACATGCATCAACACCAAGATCCTTTGTGCAATTCTGTATTTCCATGGAGAAATTTTGGCCAACCCAGCCAGAGAACAGAAGGCCACTTCTTATTTGCTCTGCTTTCACACTCCCTTGGATGCAGTTACAACCCAAGACCCAGTCTAGCAATACTCTGTGGCACAAGAAATAATTTTTCATGCCAACATCATGGCAAAAGCCTCATCATGAGGTGCTGTTTCCTCTCTCAATCTCTTCAATATCCAGTAGACATACTCATACATCAAAAACCTGTTCACCATCTCCTGACATGCTGTTCACACAGCCCAGAAACAACTGGGCAAACACTGCAATGTCAGAGACATGTCAAGGTCAAGAAAAGGTTCATTAGATTTTTGGCAACTTTCTGTTCTAAAGAGTTTATCTTTTGTTCCTGAAGAGTACCAGAAGGCAAGCAGAAGCCTGACAGGTCAACAGGCAGGCAGGAAATCCTCATCTGCCTGTCAGCAGTGCACAGAGAGCACAAATGAAGGAGAGCAGCAAGCAGAGACACTGCAGAAGAAAGCCCTGAGAGCAGGCAGGGAGCAGCAGAACTGAGCACCAGGCTGTTGGCTCCTGCCTTGCACTGACTGTGACATTGGCAATCACAAAACAAACAGAGTAGGGGCCAGGCTGACAAAAACCCACTTCAGATGGTATCTGACATGTCAGGGATTCCTGGGAGGCAACTAAATTACTAAAATCAGGAAATTCCAGCCTGGCAGCAACATCAGTGCCAAGCAATTGAGAGCTGGTGTACACACAGTGCAGGTATCTATGGGATGCTCAGATCCTCAGTCTGGCTTTTGAAAGCTCAAGAAAGTGGAAAGCAGTTCCAGCTTTCTGGGGAATTACTGGTATCTTTGAACATCTATGTCCTGAAAGCCCTGAAATCCTGTTCTCTTGCCCCCCACTCAGAAATGCATGGATAAGCAAACCACCAGAGCAGATGGACTCTGCCAGACTGCTGGTATTGGGAATTTTCCTCACAAATTCAGTAGTGACCACAGCTTCCCCTGCCTGAAGTTTTGCTTCCCCATTCCACTTGCAAGGACTATTCCATCTGCCTGTCAGGATTGCCTGGGGGCTCCCAAAACCCCTGGGCTCAACACAGGTGGCTCCCAAGAACACTAACAAGCTTTCCTGCCAGCTGCCTTCCAGGGAAGAGGATTCTCTCCCCACAGGAGTCCTGACATGGCTGTAGTGAAAGCACAATTACCATGAGGAAGTAGCACCAGCCTGACTGCCCCTGCTTATGTGGAACTGTCTGGAGCAGCCCAGCAAAACTTTGCACCCCAGCAACTCCATATCCTGCCCTGCAGACCCTGGAATTACAGGATACCCAAAGGGAAGTGCATGCTCTGGGGTCACCCCCTGCAATATCAGGGACTGTGACTCTGTGTTAGCAGCCTCACACATCAGGACAGAGAGATCTACATCTAATCCAGAGGAGCAGAGAGTCCTCCAAGGGTGAATCCTAATTTAAGCAGTGCAGCAGCTGCAGGGCTGAGGCCAGGAAGGAGGAGCAGAACAAACCACCACCCTCGTGACTAACACCCTGCTCAGCAAACCCAACCCAGTGCAGCCAAAGTGTCTGCAGAGCAGCAGCTCCTGTGTCTGTAAGGTCCAACTCCTGGGCTGGCTGTGCCATTAATGCCCCATCTAAAGCAGTCAGGAACTTGCCTTGTTTCCATTTTAATGAGGAGCCTCCAAACCTCAAGGGTTTGATAGAACTGCTTTTTTTACACCCCTCAACTTTTCAGAAATCTTTTTGAAATAACTGCTGATGCCTCATAAAAATGAGCTCAGAGGAGATGGCTGTGCCAGCAGCAGGCTCTGAGATGGGAAAGCAGGTGCTGCCACGGAAAGCAAGCTCCAAACCCAACCAAGAGCTCCACTGTGTCCACCAAGGTGACATGCAGAGGTGGTGGTGGCAGCACAGGGATGGTGCCATCCCTGCTCCTCAGCAGAGCTGTGGGTGAGCAGCTGAAGGCACTGCAGGAATGGGCTGAAACCTGCTCCAGGAATCCTCTCCTGCCTCTCAGCACCAGCAAGCAGCTCACTCAGCTGTCCCCACCCTGTGGAGAGGCCACCAGACCACAGCTGGGACCAAACTGTCCTGCTGTCCATCTGGGAGGCTGCCAGGAGCTGTGGGAATGCACAGGGGAAGGGAACAGCTGCCCACCAGAGCCCATGGGCAGGGAGCAGGATGGGCTGGCCAGGGGGATGCTCCTCTGGATGCAGCAGCCTGGGAGCACGTGATTCCTGGCTTGTCCCCAGGAGAGGTGGCATTGCTGTGGGAGGCTGTGCAGATGGCCCATGGAGGAGGCCACAAGCTGTGTGTGGCCACAGGAGGCCACAGCCTGCAGCTACAGGGAGACCACAAACCACCGGGCAGCAGCTTTGCCACCAGCTCCCTGTGGGCAGACATGGTGGGCTCTGAGGAAGAGGGGTCACCCCTGCCCAGGGAAAGGCTGGTGAAGGGAAAGGAAGAGCCTGGGAGAAGCTGCAGGAGCTGGAAGCCAGACTGCTTTGGGGAGTGGCTCCTGCCCTGCCAGCACCCATGGCAGGAAGGGGCACACACCTGCACTGGGGACATGGAGCACTGAGCTCTTTCTGGGACTGAAGGGACTGGGAATGATGTCCAAGATGGACCCATGTGTGACAGTTCTACAGTGCAGCACAGCATTTTGGGCCACTAAGAGGGAGTTTGCCATCACTCCCACTCTGGCTAATTAGCATATAACTGAACAGCAGAAGGATGACCTACAAATCCTTCTGAGCTGGCTGCTGAACAGAGCAAGCCAAGACAAAAAAAAAAAAACAACACAAAAAAATCACCCAGACTGAAGCACAATCTGGAAACATGAGCACAAATTAGTTTCTCATGAATATTCAGCAAAGGGCAGCACCACGTTCTCATTAAGGTTTGCCAAATCCAAGAGCCACCCACCTTCTGATTATTGCTCACTGGGAGCAAATGAGCAGATCCCGAGTGCAGGCAGGAGGGAGATCTGCAGAAACCCCATGCTGGGAGCCTTGACAGGCACTGCTGTGGCCAGGAATGGGCAGGAGCCCGTGGCCCAGCACTGGCCCAGGTGATGCAGCACAGCTCTGGCTGCTCTGAGTGTGCTGGGTCCTGCCTGCACCCCGACTGCCACCAGCACTGGGGTGACACTGGAGCCCCTTGGCAGCTTCAGGTGCAGCTCACCAGGGGGAAAGGGACAAACAGACTTGCCAAAACTCCCCTTAACCATTAGCTGCTAATTAGGATCCTCTGAATTTCCCATCTTTGGAGATGAGTGAGTGGCAAACGAGGGCAACTTCTCCTCTCCATAAGGAATTAAACACACTTTTCCTGCTGGGAGCCCCCACCTCCATGCATGCCTGGGTGTTTGGGTGCAAGAGCAGTGGATGGAGGATCATCATAGTTCATTTTTATGAGGCATCAGCAGTTAATTCAAAAAGATTTCTAAAAAGTTCTAAAAGAGGGGTGTAGAAAGAACAGTTCTATCTCAAATGCTCCTCAGGCCCTGCTCCCCCAGAGATGAAAGCAAGTAAAAGTTATTATCCTCTCTTTCTTTTAAAATTATAATTAGTGAAATTAATATCAGTATTACCTAAGACCTTTTGGGAATATGTTATCTCCTATGGAAGAAATTTTGACAAACACTGCAGCTATTCTACAGCTTAGAGTACATCCAAACAAGCCTTTCCCTCTGAATTTTTGGTTGGCTTTGTGGTTTTTGTTTTAAAAGCTGCCTCCTTCCAAGAGAAACTAGAATAAAAAATTTTTATTCAAACCCTCCTTGACTCAGTAAATGTGGCCAGGCTCTTCCCAAAGTGTCCCAGCCCCACAGCACAGAGCTGAGCCCCAGAGTCATGCACCAGCTCCTTTCCACACTCACCCCTTGCCATGAGTGCCAGAGCTGGGAAATGGGTCAGCTCAGGGGCTCCCAGAGCCTCCCTTTTATCTGTGATGTGGCACATCAGAGCACAGCAAGTCACAGGAAGAAGTGACCCCGTGGGGCTGTGGCAGGAGGGAGTGGCTGGAGGGGTCCCAGGGCTGCCCCGTGTGGGAGCACAGCCCCCCGAGGAGACTCCACTCCCCCTGGGAGAAGGGCTGAATGCAGACTCAGATGTGCTGCTCAGACTGGCTGTGCTCCAGCCAGAGGCATCACAAAGCCCCAATTCAAGGGCTCTTCCTATTTGGCTCCAGCAGCTCGCAAAGGGAACAGAAAACATCTCACAGAAGGCGCCGCTGCCAAAATACGGAAACTAAGCAGAGGGCACAAATTCCCTGTGTCATGTCTCCAGCCTGTTCCACAGCCCAGCCCCAGCCTCTGCCCCTGCTGCAGCCCAGAAAGGGTCCACGGGGCAATGCCAGGCCCAGCAGTGATGGGAGGAACCCACACTGTGAGGAGCCTCATTTGTACTCCACACCTTCTGCTGGGTGGGGATGCCCCAGAGCTGCTGTGCAGGCTGGCAGGTGAAGGAGGGCTCTGTGCCCGAGGTGACACCTGGGGGTGCAGCCCAGCAGCACTGTGGCACAGGCTCCTGGCAGGGAAGCATCAGGGCTGAGGACAAGGGGCTGGAGTGGCTGGGGCTGGCTCCCAAACTCACACCCTCTCCAGGCTTTGGGGTGGCACTGGGGACAGTGGTACCCCCCTGTGCATCCCTGGCACAGTGCAAGGTGCTGTCCTGTTAGCTCTGCATGGAGCACTTGAGCTAAGCCACAGCACAGCCCTCTTCCCACCACAGTGCCCTGGCACTTCTGCAGTTTCTGTTCCTCAGAAGAAACAAAACCCCAAACCAAATTACAATGGCTGAGCCACCTGCAGTAACCCCCTGGGCTCTGCCACCTCACCAGCTGCTCTGAGCAGTGCCCTGCCTCTGTCACCACCCTGTGCTCCCACCTGGAGTGCCCTGCCCATGCACAGGGACTGAGGAAGGGCTGCAGGCTGCCAGGTGGGTCTGTGTCAGTGCTGGGGCTATGGCACCAGCCCTGCTGAGACCTTTCTGCCTGCTGGAGCAGGACACAGGCACACGGGCACAGCACACTCTGGGCTGTGAGCAAAGTGGCCTTTAAACACCTTCAGAGCTCTCTGGGGAGAAAACAGCCCCGAGGACACGAGAGCAGGGGCTGTGGGCAGCACCTCTGCCATGTTTGTGGCTGCAGCTCTTCAGAGGGTTCCACACAGCAGCCCTCAGGGCATGGCAAAGGGCAGGAGGGCCATCGAGTATCTCTTCTCAAACCCTGGAGTTATTAAACGTCAAAGCCTCCAGATGGGCTGGGCTGAATCCAAGCCTCAAGTGTTCTCCAAAACATCTCCATTTCAGAGCTGGGTCAGAGCCAGGCCCATTTTAACTGCTGCTGAGTAACATGGAACCTGGACTTCTTGATAGCAGAAAAGGGAAAAATGATCTTTTGTGCTCCACATGTGCAGAATTTGCTTTTTATAGCTTGTTTCTTTAAAAGTTTGTTCCATCTGAAAGACTCATTAGATGCTTTATGTAAATATTTCATAACAAAAGCCCTATGACTATAATCAGGTTCTGCCTGCTGGCCTCTCCTGCTTTCCCTCCTTCCCTTCCTCCCTCCCACTCCACTGCACACTTCTCTGCAGAAAGTATTTTATTCTCAATAGCACAGAGTGAACAAAGGGGAGAGGAGAGAGAGCAGCAAGGAGGATCTCCTGGTGGAAACAAGCACTCCTTGCTCAAGACAGAGGCAGTGCTGGAATCAAGCCAGGAGAGAACCCAAAGAATTCAGGAAAAGATTTTGGAGTCTCTTATGATTGAAAAATCAGACTAAAAGTCACAGCACGAGCCCTCATGCCAGCAGCTGAAAGCCAGCATTGAACAGGGAGTTTCTGAGTGCCTGAAGTCAGAATGCAGTAGAGCAACTGCCTGCTTGTTAACAACAACAGGAGAAAAATCTGAATTCAAGCACAGTAACAGAAAACAAATCTGTTTACATTGAAAACAAACAAACAAGCCTTACCTTGGTGAACCCTATCTGCTCCTTCCGAAAGTTTTCCAAAGGTTTGATCAGCAAATCACTTGCATTCTGCACCTACAGTGCAAAGAAAAAGCATTTTAATTGCAGGATGCTAATCAATATTCCCCTAAACAGAGGCTGAACAGGGCTAGAAGCCAAGAACTCTGAGATTTTAATGTTTTTGACTGGAAACCTCTCTGTCTGTAGGTGAATTCACCTAAACCATCTGTTCCTGTTCTTCCCCATGGGTGACACACAGCAAACCCCAAGCACAGCCCAGGAGGCTTTGGGGGCATCTTGTGGATGATGGGGGGGTATCCTCCACCCCATTTAACAAGGCTGCTCTCAAATAAAAGATGGATTTCCCTTGTCTCAAAGGTCATCTCTTATAGGAGCTGCCAGGGGAAAGGGAAAGCCTGCCTGTGTCTCTTCCACTCCTGTCTCATGTCTGAGAGATGCTTTCCTGCATGGTGCTCTCACACCTTTACCATGAATCCATATGAAAACTCATCCCAGTTTGTATCACTGGCTTCAGGCTGAAACTGGGACCAACCTGCTGTCTCCTCCCATCCCCACTTCCCTGACAGGCTCTGTCCCAAGGGAGGGAGAAGGGAAGAGAAGGGGACAGGACACCACTCAGCCACAGCCCTTCAGAGAATTTAAAGTTGATGAACACATGAGTGTGAAACCTCCTGAAGGAGCTGCTGTGAAACAGAACTGGTCCTACAAGCAGAGAACAAAAAACCCCAACCTTGAAAATTGGACAGTGTCCATAATCCCTGAAACAAGACCTTCCAGTGCTCCCCCCCCTGTTAAAGAAGCCTGTACCTGGGATGTAAATAATAATAGAGAAGTATGTCAGTGCTCTCCTGGTTTCCTGCTGTTCCTTGCCTGCCCATGGACCCTCCAGCCCAGCCTGGCAGCAGCTCCTGCTGCTGCACGAGGCAGGGGAGTGCAGAGCCAAGCAGCACATTCCTGGCACGCTGTGAGCTCTCCACCGAGCCCAACCTTCGTGTTTTTCCTGGAATTAGGAGTGAAATGGGAAGCCAGCACTGGCTCTGCAGGAGCCCTGGAGAGCTGAGGGCACATCAGCAGGAAGCTGATGGTGGTGCATTGTGCTGCAGGAGCTCTATGGGCACAGATGGGCTCAGGGACATCTGCCTTCCTGCACCCAGCAAAAACTGAGTGAAAACACTTCTTATTCTTGAACCCTTCACCAAAGAAGCAGCTGGTGAGCAGTGTGCACACACTGCAGCCCCTCCAGCTGCAAGGCCTGGGGCTCTGTGCCTGCCTCTACTGGCTGGGAGAGCCACAGCCCCCAAACCTATTGCTGTGCCTGCCCCATGCTCAGGGCCCAGGGCACCAGATGAGTACAAAGCACATTCCCAGTGCTCCCAGCTTCCCTCACACTGAGGCACAGGATGCTGGGGCTGTGATTTGGAATTTAGCTGTATCAGGAATGACAGAGCCCAGTTCCCATCTCCTTACCATCATGGACCTCTCCAGCTCCACTTCCTGCAGCAGCTCTGCAAACTCCTTAAAGGACTCAGCTGTAAGAAAAGAAGAGGCTGGTCAGTGGAGCTGGATGTGGCACCAGAGTGTGGGACACACATCAGGACACCCCAGGGTGGTTGCACCCCCAGCATGGCTGTCTAAAGGCTGGCAAAAAAACCCAGAAGAGAGGGCCCTTCTGGCAGAAACTGCACGAGGCAATGCCAGGTGCACACTGGCCTTGAGGGGCATTTATTTATTTATGCAAGGGGGAGGAGGATCTCCTATCCAGGGTAAGAAGGAGTGAAGGCCTGGGAAGGTAAGAGAATGTTAATTAGCTTTTATTAGGAATTGTGTTTTAGAGATGGCAATACAGGCAGCAGAGAAGGGGCAAATGCAGGGAAAGGCCAAACAGGGGGAAGGCAGCTGCCATCCCCAGGGCCTGCAGCAGGACAGGAGCTGCCACAGTGGGAGCTGTGGGCAGGACAGGGCTGCCAGCAGCACCAGGATGGGCCTGGCACCTCTGTCCCAGGAAGAGCTGCAGGTGCTTGCCAGGACCAGGACAAGTGTGTCCTGAAAATGGCCTGGAATGACAATCACATTCAGCACTAGGAAGCACAAAGTTCACGTACAGGAGGAAAGGCAGGAGGTGTAGACATGGTCACAGACACTGACACCACTCCCCAAAATGTTAGAAGTGAAACAAAAAGATCTCATTGATAAGCAGTTGGAGTTCAACTACAATAAAAATAGCACAAAACTTTTCTTTAACAAACTGAAATAAGAATAATTTAGCCTGGGGAAATAAAAGTCTAGGTAGGAGTCTAGTCCCTCACATGCAGCCTCTCTCCATCAAAAGAGAACTTGGGAAGGAGCTGAATTTGTCACAGGGAAGGAAACCTCTCAGCAGCAGAGCACTGACAGGGCCAAGCCAAACTCCCACCTCTGCAGGCTGCAAGGCAAGGCTGGGCAAACACCTGCCCATGCAGGTAGGGTGGCTGTGTGCTGGGTGCCTGGAGGAACAACCTGATCACCCCAGTGTGCCTGGGAACTACCTGGGAGTTAGCTGGGAGAGTTTCCCACAGCTCCAGCCAGCTCAGCACAGTGTAGGACAGGTCTGGTGGGTGCCAAGCTCCCTCTTGCCCTGGTGGAACATCCCAGAGTGGCTCTGTCAGCCCCAGAGCTCTGCAGTTCAGACCCTCCCTCCCTGCAGCACACTGGGCTGGGCAGGGCAGCACACGAGGGGCACAGCAGGTGTACAGCAAGGCAGGCACAGGATTAGCTTGTCCCACAGGGCAGGGAGAGGTTCTCCAGTGCTCTCTGTGCAAGCTGAGGGCCCTCTCTCCTCATCCACAGTGACACCTTGGAGAGGTACCTGCTGAAGTCCAGCCTGAGGATTCATTCTGCAGCTGCCCAGACACACAAAAGGGAACAACTGCAGCCTCGTGATGGGTCCTCAGCTGGCAGGGGCACAACAGACCTTCCTGATGAGTCAGGAATTCTGAGCTCTCCAGCACCCAGCAGTGCATGGCCCTACAGCTCACTGTGCTCACACCCAGGGCCACAGGGGCTGTCACTGGGGCTCTCCAGGATGGTGGAGATGATGAACAGATGATGGACACCACAGGCCTGAGCCAGGAAGAAATTATGACAGGGAGAAAGAGAATCCAGCCCCAAACATACAGGGAACATGCCAGTGCCTAAAATGTTCCCTAGCTGTTTTTTCCCCTTTGTCCTACAGGAAGAGCCCAGGAACATGTTTCATGGCCCCAGTCACAGAACAGCCCACTGAGTCTGAGCCTGCACCACACACAAGGCTCAGATCCTGCTGCCAGCAGTGCCTGGGAGCAGCAGGGTGGATTTGTGCTACTGGCCTGGGTCAGAATTTGCCAGCCCTTGCAGGGTATTGTGGAGCACGAGCAGCCACGCTCTGCCCAGCCACACCTGGGAACTGACACCTGGAAATGCCAGAGTGACTGCTGGGCAGCCAGAAGTGCTCCAGGAAGGTCCTTACAGCCAGAGGATTCCAGGTTTTCATGCCTGGGAGGGAAAAACATGCCATCCCATTTCACTGCCCCTTCATCTCTGCAGGAGCTGCTGATTTGGGTCCTGCCAGGTGACAGTGGAGGAGCTGCAGGAGGGGCACAGGAGGGGCCACAGTTGTGGGGTAACACGAGTTTTCATGTCCCCAAAGTGCTGCTCACAACAGACAACATAAACCCAGTGTCCTGACTGTCACCTGCAGTGTCCCTGCTGCCACTCCCTCGGGTGCTGGGCTGCTCTGCGCCCACACAACGAGAGAGCAGCGTGACTTTAGCTCCATTTACAACCCAGACACGTTCTCTTGCAGAGCACAGAAGTGCCTGTTAGTGTTGTGCTTCACTCCCATATCCTGCACATCAAATGAGCTCTGCACTCCCACGCAGATCCCTGGCACCCCGGCAGGAGATGGAAGCTGCTACGAGAGTCAACGCCCCACTGCTGTGTCAGGAACAAGGAAACCTCAACCCCTGCAGGCACTCCAGGGCTTGGGTGGGAGGAGGAACACAGCCCAGGCTTCTTCACAGGGAAACTAGGGACCTCTTGAAAAAGCAAAACAAATACTCCCCAGCAAAACTGAAGGGAAACATGCTCCTTTCACCACAGAGAGTTTTACATCTGCTATGATCTCTTCTTGCTCTCCCTTTATCCAACCTCTGTCCTTCCCGGCAGCCTTGCTTGCTTGTTGGAGCTTTGTCCCTTCCAGCCAAGAGGAGGGACCCTCCTTTACTTGCATGGCTGTTTGCCTCAGACCCCTCAGCTCCCAGGAGAGGCATTTACATGGCAGAGTTCTCTCCTCCCTGACCCACGTGTGTTTGGAAGCTCAGCACCTCTGCTGCCATTAGATTTGAGAGGCTGACTCATCTCCACCCAGAGACTTTCCACAAAGGAAACAAGCCTTGGAGGGGCAGGCTGCAATGTGCTTCACATGGCTTTAAACACAACAGGCTCTACTTCCTTCCCCTTCTGACAGCAGCTGAGAGACCTGACACCAGCAATGTCACACTGCTGACACTCTTCAACTGCTGCCTGACAAAAGCTGGTTTTCCTTTTTTCCCCTACAGCCCTTGGGAGCAGCCTGGAAAAGACCCTGTGCCCCACCCCAGGAATGCCCTGTGCTCCTGCCTGAAGAATGCCCTCTGAGCCCATGGGAAGCCCCAACCCCTCAGCTCAGGCAGGTGGCCCAAGTGTTTTGTCTGATGGGGCAGGGTCAGAACCTCAGGGGCTGAGGATCCCCTGTTGTCCCTCCTGCAGCCCCCATCACCCCTGCAGGGTCCACTCACCCCGCTAAGCCAAGAGCAGATTAATGTGAAATGTGGGGGTTTGGGGCATTAAAGGGCCTTCAATCCAGTCCCCCTGGCCATGGATGCTGAGTGACTCCCAGAGCTGTGCTGGGGGAGGGCAGGGATGTAACACAGCTCCAGGATCACTAATCCCCAAACAGATGTGCAGGGAGCAGCCCTGCAAGGCTGCCCAGGGCACAGACAGCCATTGTTTTCCATTTGAGACACATGCAGCAACCTTTGTCCCAGCAGTTTGCAGCCTGGTGCCTTTGCAGGGCAGCGTGGGGCAGTTTATTCCTGTGAGACCTTTCCAGTGCAGCTCTGGGAACAGCACCCACTGCAGCACCAGGAAGGGGGGCTGGCTGGGAGGTCAGCATATGCTGCCTCCCCCCCAGCACCTGGCAGCAGGGAGCAGGCCTGGAGCCATGGAAAACTTCTGCAAATTATCCGCTGAATTGGGAACGTGAAACTCGACCCGTGACTGTTCAGCTTCATAAAATAAACTCTGGAAGAGCTGCCTGCAAGCCAGCTCCTGAGGCTGCTATAAAACCATCAGGCAGGCTGATTCCTAGAGAGGGAGCCTGGTCCAGTTACTGGAAGCCAGCTTCAAAAAGCAGAGAACTCACCAATATTGATCTCATCATCTGTCAGTGTGTCACCGATGAAGTCGAACTGGAAGGACTGCAGAGTCTGGGAGAACTTCTGCACTGCTGAGGAATATCCTGAAAAAGGACAGAGCAATCAGCTGGGGTTTATGCAATATTTCTACAGAAGCTGCACATCTTAGCAATTTATCCTGAGTGGAACAAGACCACAGGAAGGTAGTTATGAAAATCCATATACATTGGGAATTTCAGCCCTGCAGAAACTGCTGCAGCATTAATAACCCTCAGAGGCTGCAGAGAGCTTTGGATTTGGGTTTTTTCTCTCTCTGAAAAAGCTTCTGCAGCACTAATGGATGCACCACACAATACTACTGATCGATGGCCTTGTGTCCAGCCACAGACAGGAAGGGACACTGACACACTTCCCTGCAGGAAAACACTCAGGAGATACAGCAGGGCTCTGTGTGCACCAGCACAGCTCCTTGGAGCACAGGGGCTGTGGGACAGGCTGGCCACTGTTCACAGGAATTGTTTCATAATACAGGAGAAAAATCTGTAGAGTCAGAAAATAAATGTGAGGAAAAAGGCAGGACTAAAAATAACCATCCCTCTGTGGGTCATGGACACAGACAGGCCCCGAGGGAAGGACAGTGCCACAGAGCACAGAGCTGAGCCAGGGGCCCAGCTGGGCTTGCTGGGCACCCACAGATGACCCTGGGACCTGCTGGTGAGGAACAGGCTGGGCTGGAAGCAAAGAAATTGCCTGATGTTTTCTGTGGCTCAGTCCAAATTATTTTTGGACCTTCCAGAGAAGTTTCTGGCCCAAAGGATGCTTTGTGTGTTTGCACCCTGTGTGGCTGCAGGATGTGGCTGGACGGCGTCTGCTGGCGCTGGCAGAGGGGCCCTGGGACGTGACAGTGACACCACAACAGAGCCTGACCCAGGGCCAGCAGGGACAGCACGACCCAGCATCCTGCTCAAAGCTACAACAGCTCCTGAGATACAAACAGAGGGAGGCTGCACTTGCCTGACCTCAGAGACTGGGATGTAGGCAACAAAAAGCAAAGCAAAGGAATAATGTTAGACTCTGATTTACATTGCTGCTTTCCCTAATTTGGGACTCCAGCTACAGGCACAGTCTCAGGCTGGACTCCTTTGTGGCAGTGCACTTTCAGAAATTAATGAAATCACAAATGGGGAAGACATGTTGGCACAAACATTACAGGCAACCAGCTCCCACCTCTGCTTTGCCAAACCAGCACCATGATTGTTGTATATAAGAATTTGAGGTACATGGATGGGTTTTTTCGATTTGAAAATAAAACTGTGGTGGCAATCATAGGATGTTTTGAAATGCTGCTGTGCAGAGGAGAGAAAAATTGGACAAGATTAAAATGAATGTTGGGGAAAATAAATCAAGTGGCCTGTTTGGGATACCAGCAGGTCCCCAGACTGCCCTGCTTTCCCTGTCCCCAGGTCAGGAGCTCCTGCCCCTCCCCAGGGTCCTGGGCAGGCAGGGGTGGGGGGACTGTGGAGTCCTTGGGGTGGCTCAGAGAACAGCCCTGCTTCTCCCTCAAAAGCCTTGTTCAGCAGCTCCCTCCCCTGGGTCAAACCTTTGCTCCTGAATGGGCAGATTCAGGCCTGAATGTTGCTATTTAGCCCCAGCTGCCAGGGGCTGGAGCACGTAAATGGTGAACTCTCACACAGAACGATGGCATTGACTTGATGGAAAACCTCAGCAAATAATTCCCCCTCAGTGCCCCAGTGCTCACTCAGGCCAGGCTGGAGGCTCATTCAGCCCTTGCTCAGGGGAATCTTTGTTCATCCCCCTGCAAATCCCCAGCACCATCCCTGGAGCTGCTGTGGCCCCATCCAGCCCCTCCCCTAGTGCTGGCCAAAGGTGATTTGCAATCCCTCCCTCCAACACACCTCCAGCCCAGTGTGTGTGCCCTTGAGCCCCTCTGAAAGCAGCAGCACCCCCAGCAAGCATCCATCCGTCTGTCTGTCTGTCTGTCTGTCCCCACCTGGGTGCTGGCTGGGGACCAGTGACAAGGCACTATGGCTCCAGTGTGCCTCTGAGCCAGGAGCAGGGCAGCACAGGCAGGTCCCACGGGTGGCACCTGGCAGGGACAGAGGGTCTCCATGTGCCATGTGTCCCTGCCAGCCCAGGGGAGAAGGAGGGAGACAAGGAGAGGGGGGTGGGCCTGTACCATACGTGCCTGGCGGGCTCTGGAGGAGCTCTTAATGGAAACCAGGCCTCTCCAGAGCAGCACAGCTCCACTGCCACACGTAGAGAGCCTTGGCTGAACATTGGCTCCTGACACAGCTCCTGTGTGCATGCACAGAGCATCGTTGTCACACTGCTCTGGGACAGACTGGGACAGAACAGGGGGCTGGCTGACTGCTGGCACCATGGGACAGCTCTGGGGACACAGCACAGGACTGGCTGACTTCTGGCACCATGAGACAGCTATGGGGATGCAGCAGGGGGCTGGCTGACTGCTGGCACCCTGGGAACAGAGGGTGTTCCCACTCAGGGGCTGTGTCCCTGCAGGGCCCAGCAGAGAATTGGTGTCAGTGCTCACAGACACTCAGTGGGATGCATTCCCTTCCCTCAGTGACACCTGAATGGCAGTGGTGACACCAGTGATGGGGCAGGGCAGCGGGGCTGGGGAGAAAGGGATAAGCCATGGCCACAGGAAAGAGGCTTGAGCACAGGAAGGAGGCAGCAGGAAGAGATTTGCTGTGTGGAAGAGCAGGGCTCCATCCCACGCTGGGAGAGACACGTCTGTATCTCCCTTGTTTAACCGTCGGAAATGTTATTCCCCCCCCCAGGACAAACACTTGGTTGCCAAAGGCTCCTGCTCTGCACCCTCAGAGCCTGGCAGGAGGAAGAGGAGGCTGCAGGGCCTGTCCTGCTCCCCCAGCAGCATGACCCAAGGATGAAGGAGTAATGCCATGCTCCAAGCTGGAATACCCTGCAAACTGCACGCCAAGGCTCAGCACTACCCCAAGGACCCTGCCTGCTCAGCCTGTTTCCATGGAAACACACCAAAATTAACTTCATAGGAATCCTCAAGGACTCCTCTCCCTTCCAGCATCAGGAAGCTATGCCAAGTTTTACCATTTGTGGTTACAATAATTTACTCTTCGAGTCAAAATGAAGTTGGATCCCTGCACAGTGGTCCCAGCTGGGCTGCAGGGCTGGAGCACCAGTGGCAGCCTCAGGAGGCACACAGAGAGCTCAGGGCTGTCTTTATGTGTGGATAAACACACCCCCAGAAGCAGCAGCTCTGGAAGGATGTGCCTCACAGCCTGCTCAGTAAGTACCTACAATTCTCATGTCAACCTTTGACAGCAACCACAGGTAACCAAAAACCACAAACAAAAAAGTGCTGCTGCCACTGCAAAAGCCACAGATCTCTGACAGAACACAAACACAAGCAGAGCCCCAAACCAGGCTGTGCTGCTTCTTCTTCCTCCAGTTCTTATAATTTAAACCAGAAGGAAACCACCACCCCAGGAGAGAACCACAGGGGAGCAGGGTGAGCAGACATGACCAGAAAATGGGGCACAGTAGTGCTGCTTGAGGGTCTGCAATGCTCAAGGTGTCACAGGTGCACATCCTTAATTAGCTCTACTAATTGCAACCCAGAGGACACAGTCTGTGTGACTGCAATGGTCCTCTGTTCCCAAGAGAGGAAACCATGTCCCTGAGCACAAGGAAATAGAAGTGGCTGTGACAACCAAGTGGTGACAGCAATGGGGACCAGCAGGATCTCTGAGCCAGGACAGGAGGGCCCTGCCTGGGCTGCCTCATTTAACACCACAGGGATTTTTAGAAATAAACACTTTGAAAACCAACATCTCCAGTTGTGCAGGAGAGTAGGTGTGGAGGGTACACATCACCCCAGCACAGCACCCTCACCCCCATGATTTTTCCACAGGGGAAAAAGCAATTCCTGAGGTTCTGTATCTGCCTGAGCCACAGATTGCAGTACCAGAGCAACTCAGTCACAGCTTCAGCAACCCATGAATAAAACCCATAAGGAATCAATAAGGAAAACACAGCCCGGGTTTGACCATGGCAGTGCAAATAACCAGAGCAAAGCTAAGCAGGAAATCATCTCTGCATTTTGCTTTTTTCTTCTCCAACTTGAAAACAGAACGATGAAAGCCAGCCACACACTTTCTTTTCAAATAAGCAAACAAAAGAAAATAAAAGTTCACTCTGCCCTTAAACAAGAGCATTTAAAGACATGAAGATTTTCAGGTTAGGATCTGAACCCTGGAAATCCATTTTTGTCAGGGAAATTGTGCAAGATCCTGACAGCTGAGGACACACCTAGATTTCCTACCAATGGTCCCTCTGGATGATTTTCTCCTCCCTGGTGAAGAGCTGTGCATATGTACAGCATGAGAAATGCCACTTTTCCCAGCATGCAGAGAGAGGGCTGTGATTCCTGAGGGGAAAATAATGTGCCCATTGTGGCCAACTCCTGCCAAAGAATTCCTCAGGGAGCTGCATCACTAAGGAGATGGAGCTGAACACCATCACCACCCTGGGGATGAGATTCTGGACACAGTACCTGACCCACTGCTTCCTGGGAATTCTCTGTCCTTGCAGCAGAGTTTTAGAAGCACACAAAAAAAAAAAAAAAAAAAAAAAAAAAAAAAAAAGTTTTAGGAACACACACAAAAAAATAGTTTTAGGAGCACACAAAGTAAGTAGCCAAAGGGCCAGACTGCTCTAAGCTTTTGGATTTACACTGTCTGTACCACCTGCATGAAGTCCCCAATCTCTGTCCCACAAAAACACCTCATCCTGGAAAGCCATGAGCTCCCCCCACTGAGCCCAGATGTGCCATCAGCACCAGGAG
Organism: Erithacus rubecula; assembly: GCF_903797595.1. Lineage (NCBI taxonomy): Eukaryota > Metazoa > Chordata > Aves > Passeriformes > Muscicapidae > Erithacus > Erithacus rubecula. Next base: position 5,750,687 of record NC_136667.1, on the reverse strand, counting down.
TAACAATCCCTGACTCATGGAACACTCTCAAATACTCGACAGCTGCTCAAACACAGAAACAGGTCGGTTTTCTCAGATGAGGATAAAAAAATAATCTTTTGGTCAGCCTTCTAGGTAATGCCAAATCCACAGAGGATCCTGCAAGGAACCCAGCCCTCCTGGTGCTGCAGAGAGGAGAGATGCTCACCACTAGGGAATTACAGAGCAGCCCAGGACAGGCAGTGCCTGGCATTGACCCAGGGAGAGCGTCCGCAAGTGCCCCTGAAGGCTCTGTGGGGACTCAGAAATCCTGACACATTGGACAAAGGCCATTTTTCCCATACTGACACGGGTTTGCCACTTGCCAGGAGTAAGTGGCTTGCATGAACTGCTAAAAATAACTTGCTATATTTAGCTGTGCTTTACAAATCTCTTGCAAAGGAATTTACTGGATGTCTCACACTCTGTCACACATTTACCTCTCCTAATCAGCTCTTCATTGACTGAGTTGTTCATAAGCTGCTGCTTCCCTCTCACAGCCAGTCCAGCCCAGGCTCCAGGCAGAAAAACAGGGCTGTGCTCCCAGTAAAGACATTTCTCAGTACCTCTCCCTAACCAGTGACCTTTAGCTCTGTAAGCTGGTTACCTGCCCTCTGGACCATCACCTCCACTCACACATCCCCCTCCCAGCCTCCCCCCACCCTCCACAGTTTATATTTCCTGACCTAAACTTCAGTCTTTCATTCTCATTAATTCTTCTCTTTGTCCAGCCAGCCTTGTGTAAAGTGCCCAAACGTGCTTGACAGGCTTATTTTCTTATTTACTGTTAAATTAAATACCCAAGGACCCAGAGAAGAATTGCTCACACTTATCATAAAATTCTCACGCCTGCTTTATCTCCCTCATTGCCTGAAGGAAACCAGCTCTGCCAAACCTGCCCTGCTCCAGAAGAGCTGCCAAAGGTTAGGAGGCTGCACCTGAAAGCTCGAGGCAGTAAAACACACAGAGGAGCTTTCCTGGATGCCTGGAGCACAAGGAGATCACGGGTCTCCTCACAGATTGGAAGTTTGGTAACGTATCAGCCCAAAAACCCAACCAAAACACAAAGCAACCAAGCCAGACTGGAAGGACAACAAAGTTTTGGGGTATATTGGCCTGTTTTGGAGAAAACTGGGAGTGAGTGATGTGGGATACAGCTTTTGGGAGAAGGATGCACTCTCACCTTCCCTTGGATTAAATTATCCAGCATCTTCTTCCCAAGACCTCCACAGTGACACATCCACTGAGCAGGATGAGAATCATGCAGCACAGCCACATTTCAAAGCAAAGACATGGAACACACCATTCTCCCAGTGACACTTGTTGGCTTGTACTGGTTTCCTAGAGAGCAGCATTTTGGGCTTTATGTTTAATATTTTTACAAGGGACAGCGTGTTGGATGAATTTTTTTTAAATGGTTTCTGCTTCTGAAACACAAGGGCAGCACAGGAAGCTGCAGCACAGCCAGGGAACCCCTGCTTTCCCCACAGCAGCAAAACTCCTGCTGGCATAAGCACTTCCCTAGTGCTCCTCAGGATAAGCCATGGGTAGAACTGCACTTTGGGAGCCTCAGCTTCTCAGAGAATAATACTTTCCCCTTCAGCATTTTGCTGGCCTTCCAAATCAACCTTGCAGCCCTGCAAAGCTGGAGGAGTTACTTCAGTAAATCTGGAAAGAGACACAGGGCAGCCAGCCCAGAACACGTGGCCAGCTGAAATGGAAGTTAAGAAAAGATGAGAGGTCTTAGAAATCGGCAAAAGTGATGAAATGCGCAGTAAGAAATAATGCAACTGTTTTTTAAACAAAAGCTCCCAGGGTCACAGAGGTAGAGAAGAGACACAAAGGAGGAAGCACAGACCAAGTCCAACCATGGGGCTGTTCCTGCAGGAATTTCAGACCACCTGGTGTCAAAATCCAACTGTTAGCACACCAGGGAATTGTTCAGCACTGCCCTGGAGTGCAGTGAACCTGGGCACAGGAGGGAGAGCCACAGCTGGGGGGCAGTGCCCAGCTCTGTGGGCACTGGTGCTGCTGCTGGAAGTGGTGACCAACTCCTGTGCTGGGCAGCCAGCAGCTCCCAAACCCCACATGGGAGGCTCCAGGGCAACAGAACTCAGCAGCTTTCCTGAGAACTCCCAGCACACATAATGCTGGATGACTGTCCCTGCAGCAGGGATGGGCAGGTGAGCCCTGGGGATGGCTCAGTGTCAGCTGAGCCCTGGGGATGGCAGTGCCAGGTGAGCCCTGGGGATGGCAGTGGCAGGTGAGCCCTGGGGATGGCTCAGTGTCAGCTGAGCCCTGGGGATGGCAGTGATAGCTGAGATGTGGCTGTGACACTTTGGGGCTGGAAGCCAAGCAGGCAGCCAGCTGGAAGCAGGGTGAGGCACTGGCTGCTGCACTTATTTATACACCTGTTTACATCACTGTCTCACAGAAGCCAGTCAGAACACCAACCTAGGGACAAATCCTCGGGCTAGGGAATGAAGGAGACGCTTTGAAAAATAAAAACACACAAAGCTGAGACATGCAAAACAAATGGATTTTCCCGTCCCTTGGGAGGAGTGAGCTGTCAGGGAGGGGCAGCAGCCGCGTTCCCAGGGGTATCAGGAGCGGGGGGGGGGCAGAGCTGTGAGATGCCTGCAGGGCTGCAGAGGTGCCTGCAGGGCTGCAGAGATGCTTTCATGGCTGCAGAGGTGCCTGCAGCGCTCCAGGCCAGCAGAGCCCGGTTCCCAGAGCAGCCGAGCGCGATTTTGGCAGGGCGCTCTGGCGTGAGCGGCAGGAGAGGGCGTGCTCCGAGATCCGCGGCTCCCCGCCGCACAGGCAGGACGGACACGGGGAAAACAAACATGAAAACAACGGACTCTTATCCAGGGCAGAGCACGAGCAATCCCCACGGAGACATCCCATGATCTGCGGAGCCTTCCCATGCATCTCCCCGCTCCGCAGGCAGGGCAGGTTCCGACGCTCGCTCCCTGCACGGATGATTTCAGAGTTTCCCTCGATAAGGGCGCAGCGGGCTGGGCAGGGGCCAGCTGAGTCACACAGCTCGCAGGGAGCATCGCCGCGGCTCCAGCAGCGATCCGCAGCGCTCGGTGCCGGGAGCAACGCGCATCGCTCCCGCTCCGGGCTGGGCACCGTGCAGCGGGTCCTGCACCAGCTGGCAGCTCCCGGGAGACTCCTGGGCACCGCCACCCTGACCCACACTGACCTGCAGAGCCATGCGATATCCCCACTCTGGGCATTTCTGCAAGGATTTGGGGGTCTGGTTTGTGCTTCCACCACCCCATGCTCTGCAAGTCACCAGTTCATTCTGCGATGGAACAGGGATTGTGTCCCTTGATCTCCATTCTCACAGCTACAAGGTTCAGAAATAATAATAAACCTATTTTGTTTAAAACATTCCCAAAAATCAGGCTTTATAAAAAAGAGAGAGATCAGGCTCCGAGAGAACTGACTTCTGGGCTGTACTTATATTTATAGACATTATCTCAGGCTGTTCTGCTGCTCTTATCACCACTTGAACAACTCATGACCAGACGTTCACCTGCGTGGAGTGACAAGAAAGGACACAGGGCAGAGGGGCAATTTTTGAATGTGTCCCAGGAGAAAACAGCCAGCATTGCTGGGATCATTGCTCCCAGTGGAACAGCTCAGCCAGCAGCACTGAGGAGACTGAGACACAACACAGGCCAGTGTGGACAACCCACCATCCCCAGAACAGAAATAACAAAGTTCCAAAAGCCTTCTCATTCACACGTGTCAGAATCTCAGACAGAAGCTTTAAGTATTTGAAGGTTCATTTAATGCTGAGTAAGGAAAAATAACTGCTGCCTCCTGAACTTCTCCAGCAGTTTCAAAGCTGCTGCATTTTGGTGCTCAGTACCTGTAAATGGTGCTGATTGTTCACCAGAGTTGTTTTTTCTATGAACCCACAATTTTCACAACATCTGTGTTCCTGCCAGGCAGTGCCACATAGCAGTGCTCTGCCATCACAGCCCCCACAGCAGCACCTGCCCCTCTGTCCCTGGAGAATGGCCCAACCTGGCACTGCAGCCCAGATTCATGGCTGAGCAGCCAGGGATCAGTGCCAGAGCTGTGCTGTGTGGGGAGGAGGATGCAACACGGCCAGGATGTGCCACAGGTGTCAGGCTGTGCACTGCAGAACAGAGCAGGCACACTGTCACTCCACAGAGCCAGGCAGGACAGAAACCACCTGTGAAAAGCCTGGAGGCAAGCATGGTACACATCTGTAGTTACCAGTGTGCCACCAGCAGTATGAGGAAATGAAGTATTCCAGCAATACCTCAAGAAAAAAAGCCAGAAAAGCTGAGTCTTCATATAGTGACTCAAGAGGAAACTCTTAGGTCAGCAGCAGTGCTGCTGTGAGCTGTGGGCTGTGAGACACACAGAACATGGATAACACCCACATCCTCCCAGAAGGAACCAGAAAAGGCAGTAGAAGATGGATGAAAAGCTCCCTGCATGCCTCACGTGCAGCACAAGAAAAAATATCCTTAAACCCATGAAAATGCCTTGTCCTCTTGTGCTGCTGTATGCAGGTAAGTCCTTGGGAATCATATCTGGGCTGGAAAAAGCCATCACAAAATAGTGAACACTGGTTTGTTTAAGCTGAACCAAGGCTGTTCCAGAGCCCTCCCACCAGCCCCTGAGCTGGCAGGGACAGGGCTGGCTTGGTGCCATTGCCAGCCACCCCTGCCCACATTCCTGCCCTGGGCTTCCTAAAACAAACCGAGCCCTGGGCACACCTGGGCATGGATGGAGCAGCTGTAAGCAGCAGGAGTTCCCAGGGGGGAGGCTGGGGAGCTCAGGACTGCAGCAGGGAGGGAGTGAGGGACACAGAGCCAGGTTTGGAACCACTGTGGAACAGCCAAACCATCCTGTGCCCAGCCTACCAACAGCCACCAGCAAAGCAAATCCAACAGTGACAATTTGCCCAGTCAGAGAGCTGCTCCAGGGAGAGCAAAATCCTGCAAACACATCCCTGAGCCCTGGAACACGGGGTGGGATCTGCCTCACAGCTGGATCTGGTAGATGCTGTGCCTGCCCCTTGTCTCTCCTGCCTGCACTGAGGATACAGCTCTGGGGGTGAGTTGGCTTTGGGAGGGTTTTTGTTCTTTCTCTGCTATTGTGTTCTCTGGTTAAAGCGTGTCTGGTTTAGATTTGCACCAACTGGGGCCCCAGTCCTGTGCTCAGAGCTTGCAGCCCTGGAGCAGGAGCTGCTCCCTCAGCAGCTGTTGGCTGCAGACCCCCTGTGCCCACCTCTGCTGAGGATCCCTGCAGGGCACAGATGCTCCCAGGCAGAGCTGGGGCCTGGCTATGGGTGTGATGTCTTTTGAGACAAAGCTAGAAGTCAGGAGACAATTTTACAAGTTACCAGCAGCAGCTGGTTCCCTCAGTGGCTGAAATCCCCAGCAAGGATGAGGAACACCAGCACGGAGCTGACAACTACAAGAGATCACATTATTGCTGGAGAAGAGTGATGTATTTTCCAGCAGGTTATTTCCCCCCTGCTCCATACTGTCTCATGGCTGAGCTGTCTTTGTGGGACAGGACATTGTCACTGCAGCACCTCAATGCCCAGCTGTGCCTTCCAGCTGTGCTGATGCTTGCCTGGAGAGCTGCAGCCTCTCCTGGTGTGGGATTGACTCCTTCCTTGTTTTCCAGAGGAGCTTTAGGGTGGTTTGGACACAGTCCCCAGATCTGGCTGTTCTGCAGGAACAGATTCCACCCTGTCCCCACAGCCTTCCCATGTACCAGGACATGGGGTTCTGGGGAACTGGGCAGACAGGCTGCCCTGGGTGGTTTCAATCCCATTAAAATAACCTGCTCCAATGCCACGCTGCTTCCCACACTCCACAGCATGAAAGCCCCAGGCACCACATCCAACAAGAGCACAGAAACCTGCCCAGAACAGGTCTGCCATGCTGAGGGACACAGGAGTTCCCTCAGGGGACATGCCAGTTCCCACACACAACGCTGCAGGACCTGCAGGGATGATGATGATGGTGGGACCTTCCCTGGGTGTCCAAGGAACCCTATTTGTGGGGGAAAGCTCACACAGTCCCTACACATTCCTTCATCATGTTATCCTTCAGAAGGAAGTGCTCACAGTACTGGGGCAGGGTGGGAACTGCCAGCACAGTCCCAGGTACTCTGCAGAGCTCCATGCTGGACAGAAATCAAGTGCAAAACCACATACACAACGTTTGCATAAGAACTCACAGCTCTTCAAGCTTCAAAGGACAACTTTCACCATCACAGCACTCACAGGTACTAATGAGAAAACCCTCTATCTGACATTTCTCCAACTCCATTTGATATTTAATTAGGAGAGAAGATCAAAGACCAGGGGAAATAGGTGGTTTTGCATTATCATACAGACAGCAGAGAGCAGTGAGCAGGAGAGATAAAAGAAAGCCACACTGAAGCACAGAAAGAAACTGCTGTAAAGCAGCCATTCTTAAAGCCACAGTGATGCCATGGAGTCACAAATTCTGACACCCTGGTGGCCTGGAGCATGTGCCCCATGTGAGGTCCTCTGTCACACCAGTGCTGGCCATGGTGAGCCCTGGGCATGGACAAGCTGCTGTTGGAGCTGAACCCCCAGTGCCCAGAGCAGGTCCTGATCCTGGCCAGCACAAGGGGATGGGCAGCACCATGAAGGGACAGACACCTCCCAGTCCTTCTCCCTTCCTGACCAGGGACAGGCCATGGTGGTCTCAGCACTGCCAGTGGGACCAGCACTGCCAGTGACTCTCCATTTCTCCTGGCACGAAAAACAAGGAATTCAGCCAACTTACGACAAAAATAATTTCCATTTCTGACTCAAAGTATTATTTTCTATTACTGGCTTTCACACCCAAGACTTGTTACAAATTGAACAATATTATTCTCTGCTTTAGTCTGTTTAATTCCCCACTTGGCAATACCAAATACTTGTTCCCTTATGGTGTCCCACCTAGATGTGACTCCTCAGCTGTTGGGACTGTCAGTCAACAAGAGAAAATACCACACTCAAAGGCAGCACTGGTAGGGCTGTGACTGCAGGATGACCCTCCCCAGGATATGGTGGACTGAAGGAAGAGTTCACCCTTGGAATTCTATTTGTTCCAGCTGGTGACACATCAGTTGGGTGGAAGGAATGAAACCAGTTTCTCCAAACCCATGAAAGGCCAAAGGAGTTTAAAGCCCCCTAAAACCCCCCTCCTAATTCAGGTAACCTGATCTTAGACACTTCCAGGGATGGGGCAGCTACAGCTTCTCTGGGCAACCTCTGCCAGGGCTCCCCACCTCAGAGGGAAGAATTTCTCCCCATTATCCCATCTAACTCTGCTCTCTTTCAGTTTGAAGCCATTACCCATTGTCCTGTGACTCCATCCCTTGTCCAAACTCCCTCTCCACCTTTATTGTAGCCCCCTTCAGGTACTTCACCCTCCATCCTCACTGGCTCTCACTCCCTGATGGGACCACCAGCACTTCTGCATCCCAGCAGCTGAGGGCACCTCCACCCCACCCTGTCAAGGGGCACAGAGGGATGGTCAGCCATGGACATTGGGATCTCCAGCTGGTTATGGTGAGGCCATGTCCAGTGAGCACCCCAGATTCCTACCCCCAGCTCCCCATGGCTAGGATTCAGAGATATATCTATTTTTTAAAGTTATCTATTAACTAAACACAAGGAGCTGATGGAAGCCCTGGTCCCAGCACCTCCCTAGCAGCCTGCTGGATCAGCTACAAAAACACCCCACAGGATTTCAAGAAAAAAATCCTCAGCCCTGGGGGTTCTCAGTGCTGTCTGGGTGTGCTCTGCTTTCTTCTGCTTCTGCCCTTCCTCCCTGACCAGTTTCTCTGGGCCAGGTCTGCTGACCCAGCAAAATCCCTCACATCCCTGTGTATTACAAACACTGAAAAGGGAAATGGTTTTGAACAAAGTGATGAAAAAAAGCATTTCCATTAGCAAGCAGGTTTGTTTTGATCCCTCTGATTTTCATTTTGTTGGGGTATTTTTTTGCCCTGGACTGTGCAGAGATTTGGGTTTTTGTACCCACGTTAGGTCTCACAGCCCTGTGACGTCAGCAGTTTCAGTCACACCAGCTTTTGTCTCTGCTGCTTCCAGATGGGCAAACACAGGCTATTCCAGCCCTGGCCTCGATAACAAGGAAGCTCTGAATTATTCTGAACAAAAGGGCAGCAGCTAAACCTATTAACACCAACTGAAACCAACCAGCTGGCAGGAAAACCGCGTGTGACCAGCGTGGATTGTCTGTGTCCCTCCACTGCCTCCATGGATGCTCTGTTGGCCTGGCTCTGGATTCTACTGCATTTGTAACAGCAGAGAATCATGAAATCATTTGGAAAATTAAGATCATGGAGTCCAGGAAGGCGTGGGAGACCACACAGGGAAGGTGCGTATGAAGGTGTATCCACAGCTGTGGGGAAGGAAAACAAACCTAAGCAGTCAGAAGGTCACTGTCAAACACGTGGTGGTTTCAGGTGACACAACCTGCCCCAGGTGATCTGTCAGCACTTCTGAGCAGGCGACTCCCGCAAAGTCAACACTGAAATCGACATAACACTGGGAAAAATGCTCACCGCGATTTGAAGAATGACAGAACACCGACAACAAAAGGAGGACCGAGAGCAGGGCGCTCTCATGCTCACGGTGCTCCCCAGGGCGAGGAGATGCCCAGGGATGAAGGCACCACACTCTCCCCGCGTTTGGGGGATGCCGAATAACGGAGCAGCTCCCCCGGCAGGGATCAGTGTCCCCGAACGAGCACACACACGCTGGGAAGGCTCGGCCGGTCCAGCCCAGCGGGACGCGGGGCACAGCTGCGGGTGGCCCGGGGGTGGCAGCGCAGGGACAGCGACACGCCGGGGGTGGCGGGCGCTGCCCGGAGCGATGCGGGGCGCCGGCCCCAAGCGGCTCCAGCGCGGGGCTGCCGGCGATGCCCAGAGAACGGGACACACCCCAGGGACCGGCCGAGCCCTGCCCGGACCCCCGCCCCGGCCCGCTCACCGCGGATGGCGGCGATGAGCGCGTTGCCGTCCTTGATCACCTCCTTGATGAACTTGTTGGTTCGCTCCAGCTCCTGCTCGTAGCACTTGAGGCGCTCTCGGAAGTCGGGGCTGTCCAGGTAGCAGTCGCTGAACTCCAGCGGCGGGTGCCCCATGGCCGCGGCTCGGCCCGGCTGCGCCTACGGAGCGCTGCTGCCGCCGCCGCCGCCGCCCCGGGCGCCCCGCGCCGCCGGCATCCCGCGGGCCCGCCCCGCCCGCCGCGCCGCGCCCCGCCTCGGCCGAGGGACCCCCGCCCGCCCGCTCCCCGCGCTTCCGGCCGCCGCTGCCGCCGGGAGGTGTAGTCCGCGATGAGCCGCCGCCCGCCCGCGGCCGCCGCCCGCCCGGTCCCTCACGGTGCGGGACGCGCTCCGCTCCGGGCGCTGCCGCCGCCCCGCGCGCCGCAATGACTGCGCCCCCTGCCGGCGGGGCCGCCCCGCACGCGTTGCCATGGACGCCCCGGCGGCGGCGCGTGACGCGGCCCCGCGCGCGCGGGGATGACGTGAGTGGCCTCCACGTCGCCGGGGCGGCCAAGATGGCGGCGGCCGAGGGGAGCGGGGCCGGGGGCACTCTGGTGAGCGCGGCCGGGCGGTCAGGAGGGGAGCCGGGGAGCCGCGCTGCGGGCGGGCCGCGGGCGTTCGGGCCTCCCTCTCTCCCTGAGCAGGGCCAGGCAGGGCTGGTCAGGTGCCGGGCAAAAGCGGAGCGAGGTCTGCAGGCCTGGGCGGGCGGCGGCTCGTCCGAGGCCGGGAGGCAGGAAGGCGACGGGAAGATAAGACAGGAATGGGGACGGGGCCAGGCTCCAGCCCCCGCCTGCCCCAGGCTTTGCCGCAGAGCTGGGCTGTGCCCTGTTTGCCTTCACTCCGCGCTGCCCGGGGCTCTCCTCGGGCGCCGGCCCGCTTGGTTACAGCGCTCGCCGTGTGTCCGTGCAGCGCCCGGGCTGTTCAGTGCCGGCACCCGGGCGGCTGTGCCTCCCTGCAAACACCGCTTTGTGCTGCTCTCAGTCGCTGCTGCAGCGCTCTGGGGTGGCAGGGACAGCCTCACACACCTGCCCGGCTCTGCAGGCTCACATCGGCCCCGCTGCAGAACCTTTTATTCATTGTATCCCTGAGTTCTGAGCGGCCAGGACCCATCTGAAGTGCACGCGAGCGTGTTTGTGTTGCTTCCTAAAGGTTTGTACCCGTTCAGTTCCCAGGTCTGGCAGATGTGTCGATATCCCAGGATATTCCTGTGGAAGGGGAGATCACTGTCCCTGTGGGATCTCAGTCTCCTGATGATGATTACTCCACACTGGATGAGCCAGTCAAGGACACAATTGTGAGTCTGAGCCCGTGGCTGGGGTAAAACTCAGGTTTTGTGGTGTCTTTGGCAGCCGTTGTGCAAAACCTGTGTTTTTGCACAGCTCTGCTCAACCTGTACTTCAGTGGGGATTGTTTTAGAACTCATAATAGAAAACAAATTCCTGTGGGTCAAAAAGGGCCAGAATTGTGGCCCAAAGTTTCTCTGTGATCCTGAAATCAGTGTGAGGGCAGAGGCTTCAGTGGGAGCTTGTGAGAAACTCCACTGACCAAACATATTTTTCATTTATTTTCTTTCCCTCGAGGACTAAACAAATTGTTGGTTATATTCTTATATTATTAAAATATAGAATATTGTGGCTGTTAAAGAAAATGATGTGGTGCTGTGGTTGCTAAGGAATGTAGGAAAACTGTTAAGGAAATAGTCATTGTGTGTTGAAGAAGATGCTAGAGAACTTGGGTTGTGTCCTCTCCTGATTTGCCATCCATGTTCCTTTACTTCTGCCTCTTTGCTTTAGCTGGGAGCTGTAATTTTGGGAGGGGATAGATGGAAGTGGTTTGTGTTTGTTTCAGATGAGGGACCTGAAGGCTGTTGGGAAGAAGTTTGTCCATGTCATGTATCCCAGGAAGAGCAGTGCACTCCTCAGGGACTGTAAGTGCTGGGGCTTTCCTGACCTCCAGGGGAGAGGCAGAATCCAGTGGGACAGGGATTCAGGAGTGCTGAACATCCTGAGCAGCAGAGCTGACAGCTGGGGTGGCACCAGGGCTCTGTGACAGGGTGGGTGGAACTGGGAGCTCTAGAAACTGGTGGGTCTTGAATGGATTTTATTATAGATCATGGTGTAAGATGATGAATGAGGAAATTGTAAAGCAGTGAGATGTGGAAAGTGGCACCTTGGGAGTAGGGCAGGAGGCTCTGTCACTCCCAGGAAAGCAGAACTGAGATGATTCTGTGATTTTTGTGATGTTTTCTCTCTCCCTGCAGGGGATCTGTGGGGCCCGTTGGTGCTGTGTGTCTCCCTGGCTCTGTGAGTATTCTGGGGGAAAATGGGGTTTTGTAGCCCAGTGTGTGAGGGAAATGAGAGATTAATAATTAATGTGTTAAAGATCAATTTCATCTGATCCCTCATTGTCTTGTGCAATCACTGCTTGGTTGGCTTCTCTGACAAAATGTATTTGTGATACTTTAAGGCCATTAGCACCTCCTGTCCCTAAATTTAGGATTTAAGGATGAACTCTTCCTGGTCCCCTGGCCTAGGAATGGTTTTGCTGAAGGTGTCTCAAGTTGTCCTGATTCAGCTGTGATGTTTGCATCCCATAGTTGTTCCAAGGTTTCTCTGAGGCTGGTTTGTTCAATCACACACTACTCTGATGCTTTGACAAGTACAAAAACTTTGATACTTTAATTTCAATTAAAGTGGCTTGATATCTGTGGCTTGATTCCTTTCTGAATGCTTTCACAGCCCTCAAAACAGGGAAACAGATGGACTGAAATTACCACAGTTGAGCCACAATTTTCCTGTGCAAAACTGAGGATATAATGAAAATATAAAATGGATGAAAAGCTATGGGCCTGCAGCACAACAGGATCAGTGTTGGGGCTCCTGCTCTGGCACCTGCTCCAGTGTGGGAAAGCTCCATCAGTGCTGATGCCTCCATCTGTGTGCTCCCCACTCCAGGATGCTGCAGGGTGGCTCTGCAGACAGCAAGGACGACGGAGGGCCCCAGTTTGCCGAGGTCTTTGTCATCATCTGGTTTGGGGCCGTTGTCATCACACTCAACTCGAAGCTTCTGGGAGGAACCATGTGAGTGTGGGTTTGTTCCAGGGCAGTGCACACCCTCCTGTGCCCAGAGCTGTGGCCTGACTGCAGTTTGCCTGTGCAGCTCCTTCTTCCAGAGCCTGTGTGTGCTGGGGTACTGCGTGCTGCCGCTGACGGTGGCCATGCTGGTGTGCCGGCTGGTGCTGCTGGCGGGCGCGGGCACCGGCAGCTTCGTCATCCGCCTCATCGTGGTGGGGGCCATGTTCGCCTGGTCCACCCTGGGTGAGTGCCTCACCTCTGCTGTGCTTGGGGAGCTTGAACCCTGGTCATTCCCTCAGGCAGAACCAAGGGGGGCCCTAGTCCAAGGTGTTTCTGGGCTGCAGAAATAGATCTTCCAGTCCTTGAGCTGGTAGAGGTTCAGTCTCTGCCTCTGTTCCTGGTGATTTCCATATGTAAATTCCCTTGGGCAGCAGGATGATGATTTAGTGTTAAACTCTGTGAGACAGTTTGGTGGTTTATTCTGTGATTATGTTATAATATTATTAGAAAATGCTGATTTTATAAAGATGCATTTGCACTATTTCTCCTGTTCTGTTACCTGTAAGTCTGGTTCTCATTGTACAGTTTTTAATCAGCATTTATGGCCAGACTGCTTGGGGCTTGGAGCAACCTGGGCTAGTGGAAGGTGTCCCTGTGGCAAGGGGTGGAACTGGATATCCCTTCCAAGCCAAACCATGCTGTGATTCCATGATTCTATGACTTGTCATTCTGATAAAGGAAATTAATGATTACAGCCCATTGGTTTGAGCAGTGCTTTCTTTTTCAACACAGTTGCAGTGCTGATTGCAATTGCACAATTGCAAATCCTCACTGCAGCTTGCTCCCTGCAGTGGGGGCTGTGAGGGTTTGTGCTGCTCCTGCTCCAGGTGTTTTGTGTCTCTGCAGCATCCACGGCGTTCCTGGCGGACAGCCAGCCCCCCAACCGCAAGGCACTGGTCGTGTACCCCATCTTCCTCTTCTACTTTGTCATCAGCTGGATGATCCTGACCTTCACCCCACAGTGAGCACCATCCCAAGGGACTGCTACATGGACTGGACTTTCTCATGGATGCTGCAGTGAATCATTGGCTTTATCTCTTTCTAATTTATATATAGGGGTACTGTAAAAAGGCAGGTTGTGGGATAAAGCCAGAGAGCTGCAAAAAGTGCTCATTTGTGTGTCCCTCTTTGTGAAAGGTACTGAGGTCCAGCTGCTGAGGGGTTTATTTAGCCCTGTTCTGTACTGGTGTTAAATAAACAATGCCCACTAGGACAGGGGTTGTTCCATCTGAGGAGAGAGCAGGAGATCCTGGATTTTCAAGCTGTTGGGAGATGAAGTTCACACGACTTGGCAGATTTCCTGCCTGTGCTTGGATTCTCACTGAAGATAAAAATGCCTTATCAAACCACAGAACTTCACTGCAGTGATTTGTGGAGAGGAAAGAGACATGTCTGACTCCTTTTCATTCCCTTGTAGAGTGGTGGGATGCACACCCAGGGCATTGTGAGACTGGGACTCCCAGGAAAGGAGAATTCAGTCAAAACTCAGCTGGGTCCCTTTGCAGGGAGTTGGAGCTGGTGGCAGGGAGTTGCTTTTGCCCACATCCATGTGTTGTGTGTGTCCATCCTTTCATGTGGCAGGGAAGAAGGATCCAGCTTGGTGCCTTCAGCACTGCTTCCATGAGGGGACTGTGGGCTCACTGCAAGTTCCAGACCTGTGACCACAGGGAACAAAGCTCAGAGTCCTGCAGAAATGCTGAGACTGCTTTGTAGCAGGGGCTGGGCTCTCTCTCTCTGCTTTTGGGAAGCGAAAATTCCTTGGAAAGTACCATGAATGTGTATGTATGATAAAAACAAAGGGTTCTGTACAGGAAATTGATCACAGGAATTTCCTGTGCAGGAAATTTGCTACACAGGCTGTTTGAGTCTGAAAAACCATACCAGGGCTTAGGGCCCAAAGTGTTAAAACAGCTTGAAGGAAGGGAAGTAAATGGTATTAGAGGTGTTGGTTGCTCTGAAGCAGGATGTGAATTCTGCTCTCACCTGCCTTCTGTGTGACTGTTCCTTTGGTTGTTCATGGGGACAGCAAAGAAATGTGTGCAAATGTGCATTTTGTTCCCTTGTACTTCCCATGAGATTTCAGACACTGTTCTGTGGGTTTTTAATTTTGCTTAATACTTTAATAAAAGGGAGGGGGCTCCTTCAGTTACTGCAGGTTCATCGTGTGCCCCTCCTGGGTACAGGAGTGCAAGAGTCAGATGTATTTTGGCACAGACATTGGGAGCTGGGACTCGATTTTGGAAACTACAGAAATGATTCCTGTTGTCTGTTGTTCTCAGTCAGCAATCCATGAAATACCTGAGGTAAAAAAGCTGCTGTAAAACGTCCTTTTTCCTACATTTGTGCAGACAGACTGAAACTGAGGTCTGTGGGTTCTGCTGAGGTGTGAATGTGCCTAATTTCTAATTATATGTGCAAGAGCAATCTGTGCTGTAAACACTGGCAGTGGGTGGGAGTTGGGATGGAAATTGCTGAATTTCAGATTAAAAGTGCATTTTTGCATTTGTGGATAATGAGCTGCTGTGTGTGGCAGGGCCTGTCTGTGGCACCAGGGGGCTGGAGGGGACCTCTCGTGGTTCACAGACATGGGAACCATGGAAAGGGGAATTTTTAAGCTTCCATTAAATTATTACTGGTATGGAATGTGGTTTTTCTTTTAAGTGTGCAGTTTTTTGTTCATCTTTTTGAAGCTGAAAAGAAGTATTCAAGGGAGGTGGGTGATAAAGCTGTTGATGGCTATGGTGGGATTCCTTGAGCCAAATCTTTCCTGTCATACAAGAATTTATCCACACTTTCAAAAAAATCCTTGGATTCTCTCTGGGTTTTGTGACTTGAGCTGCTGTTCTGTCTTTTAGGATAATGGGAATAGCATTCAATTGATCCTGTAATATTTTGAATTTTTTTACATGACTTCAGAAGGTCAAGAAGCCCAAACTGGATTTTGTTCCTCAGCCACCCCTGGAGGTCCTGCAGAGCCCCTGCTGTGACAGAACCAGCTGTCCCTTGGCAAGAGAGACATGGGCACATGAAACACAACCAAACCATTTTGGTTCAGGAGAACAAAATGTCTTGAGCTTGTTTAATATCTGCAGATGCCTAGAATTAATGCAGCTGATGGATAGTCCTTTGAAGTGCTGGTGTCACCTGTGAGTGCTCAGAGCTCCCTCAGTGTCCCTCATCCTGTCCAGCCTGGTGTGCAGCACATCCCTCCCAAGGGCCCTGCAGGGGAGTGATCCTTGTCACCACAACAGCTTCAATTTGGGCTGGAAATGTCTGTGCTAAGAACTGTTGTGCTTTCCAAGGGGAAAGGCTTTTCCTTCTTGTTTAAAGCTGCTGGGGATGGGTGACAAGGAGAAGCAGCTGTGTTGCCTATAATGGAGTGTTTGAGCTGCTCTGCAGAGAGATGGCTGATTTTCCAATGCACAAACCAGGCTTTATTTCCTACTGGGATTTTTTTAATACTGTTAATCAGCAGAAGTTGTTGTATATGTTTCATTTTGATTTATTTAATATCAATAAAAAGGAAAAAAATTATTTGCTTTAACATGAAAAATTCAGAGTGGACTATGGGCCACACGTGCCAGAGCCCCTGAGGCTGAGCCAGGCTCAGATCCTGCTGGTGCTCACAGACTGCTTGGGGAAGGAACAGTGCTGCTGGTGCACCCCAAAATCGGGATTCCAGTGGCTTCAGGGCCAGCAGGTCTCAGGAGCCACCCAAGGGACCTGTGTGTGCCTCAGCTGTGCTGGCCAGGGGTCACCAGGGGCTGAACAATGCAGGGGTATGGGGCAGCAGAAACCCGGTGGGAATGGGTAATTCCCATGGCTAATGAACCAATGGCAATTAAACCCATCCCTGAGCCACAGCAGGATGTGGGGCAGTGGCCAGGAGTTGGTTTGTCCATGCTCTGCGCTGTGCTGCGGGCTGGCAATGAGGACAGCCGTGTCCCAGTGGTCACCAGAGGGCGGCAGGACCGCGCCGTCCCTTTGCTGCTCCGTTGTCACCTCCCTCTGGTGGCCCCGAGAGCACAGCTGGGTCCCGCAGCCAGGAGCGGGCTCGCAGGTAGCCCCGGGAGCTGAAATGTGAGCTGCCAGCCTCAGTGATGGGCAAGAAGTTATTCAACAAGGGGCATTAAGACAAAATTTTAAAAAAGTATAATCTACTAGTAATTTACCAGTCCTGGAAATGTAATTGTTCCACTCAAAAGGGGTGTTCCCAAGTGCAGCTCTGGGCTTTGTAGTTAACCTTTGTTCTCGAATTAAGCATTTCTGTCGCCCAGGTAAATCTTTTTAAGGCAAATATTCTGCATGCTGAATTGTACCCTAGGGCAAACGGTGGGGCAGGTGACAGTGGAAGGAAGGACTTCCCCCGTAAAATCAGGAAGTAACCCATACAGTGCAGCTGTTGACAGCTGGAACTGTGAACTTGATCCTGACCTTTGGATTTCCTGGCGGGGAAACTGGGTGACATGGCTGCAGGAGCTGGAAGTCAGGCTGGAGGCTGCTGAATCTCCACATTACAGGTACTCAGTGCAAGGCAGTGATGGTGGGAGGGGACAGGAGGGTTCCTGAGTGGGGCTGGGGGAGTGTCACCAAGGGCAGGTGTGACAGCCCAGCACTGGGACAGACACGAGGGTCACTGCACTGCTCTGCTGCCACCTTGTCGGGGGGCAATGTCTGTGCTGGGGGGCTCAGGGTCTCTGGGAGACAAGAGTAAAGGTTTGCTCTATTTATTCTGAATCTTAGTTGGAATAAAACCCAATAATAAGTGCACTTCCTGTTGCAGGAAGGACGAGTTTGGTGTGTCTGCCTGGTTACCTCCTGAACCTTGTCCCCTCTGCCCACGTTACAGGGAAGGGAACAGAACAAGTTTTCTGAAGTGCCATGGCTTTCCCAGACCTGGTTCTTTGTTATATTTGTGCTTTGAGCCCTCTGTGTCTGAGGAGCTGCTGTTTGTGCTGCTGATGAAAGCAAGGGAGCATTGCCAGAGCCTTGGGGACAGTGGGACGTGTGGGCAGGCAGGGTCCTGCCACCTGGGAACTCTGTTCTTCCCTGCTGTGCCTGGGTGGGAGGAGATGGAGCCATTCCTTGCCTCAGCCAAGCTTCCCCTGGCTGTGCAGAAGTCTTGGCTCCAGCTCCTCCCAGGAACCTGAAGCACCTCAGACAGCACCTGAAACCCATCCCAACAATCCCCCTCCAAACAGCTGCTCTTCCCCCAGCAGTGAAAAGGGCACAGTGTGAAGTACACCCTCCTCTGAAAGTATAGAGGCAGTTTGGTGTTTCAAAAGAGAAATGAAGAATACAAACCCAGCTGGTTGAGTTGTAACACTGGGTCTGCATTCTCTGATGAGGAGAGCATGGAGGTTCCTAGAACAAGGACCATAACACCCCTTTCTAATCAAATGGAATGGGAAGGAAAGTGAGGGAAAGCAAAATAAATGTAGTCCCCTGTGTGGTTCTTGCTAATGAGTTATGGTTTACATTGCCAGCTTTGCCAGTGGCAGAGGGGGTTCCATCCATGGGCAATGGAGACAAGGAGCACTGAGCACCAAGCAAAGCCACCAGCATCTCCAGGCCAGCAGGATGAGCCCCTGACCCCATGCTCTTCCTCATCAGCTGAAGATGAGGAAGGTGTATATGGCTTCCTCTGTCCAAGGAGCAGTGAGTGCAGCCCTGAGGATGAGCCTGGTTATGAGCTGATCCATGACAAATCCTTGCTGTCCCTCTGGGGATCCTTCCCCAGGAGAACCAGGAGGCACCTATCAAGATTTATCAGCCTCCCACAGGAACCTGCAGGACACAGCAGGGATGCTGCAGGCCACAATCAATTCTTCAGCAGCAATGAAGTGTTGGTTTTTGATGAAGATTCCCTGACAAAGCCTGGGCACGTGCTCAGGCACAATGAAACAGATCTGGTGGGGCTGCACGGGGCAGACCTGGGGAGAGCCCACAGTGCCCTAGACTGTGAGGAGGATGAGCTCAATGTCCTCTCTGTGTCTCCTGGGGAAGTGAAGATATGTCCTGGACGTCTGGTAAGTGTTCCACATGGTGGCTGGGGGTGCCTGCTCCCTGTGCCCCATTCCCTGCTCCCTAGAGGTGCCCAGCTGGTCCTGAGGTTGGGATGCTCTGGCAGACACAGATGCTTCATCTCCTCTTTTACTCTAAATCCTGCTTCAGGCTGGTGATGGGCAGCTCAAATCCAGTGTGTTAAGTTGCCTTTGTATCCTTTAAGAGTCGATCTTACTGCCCTGAGGGGTTTCTGAGCTGGATTTCTGTTCATTCTGGGGTGGTGGCTGAGCAGAGCAGGGAGTGAGTCAGGGGCTGAGGGCAGAATATGCTCCCCCAGGGGAATTGGCACTGGCTGTTGTTCTCTGTGTTTGGTCTGGGCTTTTTCTCTCAGCTCCTCCTGTGCCTGTGGTCCCACAGGCTCCTGGCTGGGCTCCCTCACTGCAGTGTCTGTGCTCCTTGTGCAACCTGTCAGCTCCCAGTGACATCTCTGTCTCCCCTCTGAGTCCCTGTGCTTACAAGAAACTCCTGTGAGCATAGTGGCACTCAAGACATCTGGTACTGGTTATTTTGGTTGCAGAGAGCTCCAGGCTCTGGAGCCCTTGGAGCAGAGTATCTGTGGGGGCCAGTGGAGCCACTGGAGCAGCCTTGCCCCCATGGCTGTTCTGGTTTTCCCAGGAGGTGGATTCTCCATCCCTGTCTCTGTTCTTGTGCTTCCCATAGCTGCTGCTGCAAGGCAGGAGCCTGATGAACTCATTGTTATTTACAGGAGAAAGGCAAAGAGTGAATTTCAGACCTCAGCAAGAACTGCTGGATTTCACCAGGATTGTGTTTTCTGGTTGTTTTCAAGTATTTTTCTGGTGTTTTGTGTCACTGTCTCAGGATCATAAACAGAACATGCAATTATTTATCCTGGGCACTGATTTAAATCCTTCCTCTCCCCATAACTCAGCCCTCCCTTAGCAAAACCCACGGGGCTGAGATCTGGGCTGGGGCTGCTGCCTCTTCTTTCTCAGGGCTTTGGAATTTTTCCCAGCAGCAGGAACAGAAGCCTGAGACAGCCCAGCACAGGGTTTGGGGACAGCCTGCTCTGCACCCAAAAACCTCTTCTACCCCTTGATTCCTTTGGAGTGGGGAAGCACAGGGCTGGGAGCAGGATCCCTCTCCAGGACAAGCCTGGCAGCCCCCACAGTCGTAGGGGGCCAAAAGAATTTGCTGTCACATAATGAGGCTTTGTGTGTGTGTGAGGGTTGGCATAAAGGGTTTTCTGAAGCTGCCTCAGAGCCTTTCCTGGCACCCCCAAGGAAGGCTGGCAGTGGCACGTGGCTCCTGTCCAGCCTGGAAATATCCTGGGGTGTGGTGCCCGGGGGCATGGGATGGGCACGGGATGGGCACTTGGTGTCCCTGGGCATGGAATGTGTCTCCTTCTCCATGCCTGAAGGGAAGGACATCTCTGGGCAGGGGTTCTGACTGAACAGGTGCCAAGGGAAGATGTTTCTGATGCTGTTTGCTGTAGATGCTGCTCCTGACAGGGAGGAGCCCCATGTCCCTGCCAGCCCCCAGTGCTGCTGCCTGCCCGTGCCCTGAGCCCCTCAGCTGTGCAGTGCTCTGCTCTCGGGGTGCCCACAAGACCAGCCTGGCTCTGGTGGGGTTTGGCAGCAACCCCAGGCTCCTCAGGGCAACTGGGGAGGGTCTCCTACCTCTGGTCTGTGCTCTGTGGTGGGGCCAGGCAGTGGGTCATGGTGACAATCCTCCAGAGACTCCAGAGTGCTGGAGTGTGACAAACTGGGCACTGGTGGCCTTGCAAAAACCCCTGGGTACTGTCACCTCCGTGCTCCCACCTACTTGGAGCTATCAGGTGATTGATTATTGGCATTCAGGAGCTGTTGAGTCCCCCATCCTGTGTCCCAGACCTGATGCCATGTCCCCAGTTCTGCCCAAGAAGCTGCACTGGACAGGGTTTACCTCTGGATTTGGGTGTGCAAAAGTCGGTACATGAATGGCCCAGCCCTCCATGAGTGAGAGGAGGCTGGTGTGAATTCATGCCAGGGATTCATCTTGCAGACACCTGCCCTCACAGGGAGCCAGCCCTGCACCTCACAAGATTCTTCTGTCCTGGGAGTTAATCCCAACCCTTGGCCAGAATTAGGGCTGGGATCCTCCCCAGACAGCAGCTGTCACCAGAACTATGTGCAAAAATACCCAAGCAGCTCAGATGTAGTTTATTAAATGGCATTTCATTGTGCCAGCCAGAGGAGGAGGGGGTGTCCCTGTCACCCTGGCTGGTTTTTAGCTGCTGAGAGTGCTGTCAGTGGCAGGTACCAGGGGTGAGGGTGAGTGTGAGTGTGAGTGTGAGTGCACACATGTGCTGCCAGCCTGCCTCATGCCACACTCAGGCATTTTGCCACGGGAGCCTCCCTGCTCCAGCTAAGAATAAAAACTGCTGCAATTCCTTGGGCTGCTCTGGTGCCTGCCTTGGGGGCAGGGGATTAATGTCCCAGGATTAATGTCCCAGCCAGGCTCCAGCAGCTCTGTGCTATTCCCAGGGGTAGGAAAAACTGCCTGGTGAGCATTCTGCTTATGTCTCCTTTTGTACTTAAGCCTGATTTATATTTCTTGTTTTCACAAAGGCATCTTGAAGAGAACTAGAGAGCAGTAGCAGCAGGTTTTTGCTGGAGTTCTGTCCTGGTGGGAGTCTCTGTAGACACTCACAGACAGTAATTCTTGGTTGCTTGAAACAAATGGAGTTAAAATTGAATGGGAGTATGGCTCTCAGAAAACCTCAGTTTCCTTTGGTATTCCTTGTGTCTATTTGTAATTTATGTATCTTGTCTATAGTATCTCAAAAATGTCACCATGTCAGTAATGCTCTTTTAAGTGCATTTAAATTAATTTAAATAGCATCATGCTGAGCACAGCCCCAGGCCCCTGTTGAACTCCCTAAGCTTTCTGACTCTGGGAATTGGGGCAGGAACACCCCCCCACCCAGCTGGTACAGCAGAAATTCCCCAAAACTATCATGGCCTGTTTTTTTTCAGTGAAACTGGAAGGTTTTGCCAGTCTGTGAGGATTAGTCAGCTGCAAAGTTTGTTTGGTTTTGTGTGTGTGCTAAATCAGCCAGTGTTTGTGAATTCTCTCACTGGTGTTTGCAAACTGGAGCATCCTGTGTGGGGAAATGCAGCACAGACCTGTCTGTGCCAGGACAGGGGGACAGGGAGTGCAGGGGTCTTCCTGCAGCTGGAGGAGGCCATGAGCCCTTGGCTTGTCTCTGAGAGTCCCCAGTGCACATCTGGGCTAAGCAAAAGTGTCACTGGCTTTGGAGGGTGAAGCTTCAGCAGGACACAAGGGCTGGCAGTGCTGGGAGACGGGACACCCCAGTGTGCTGCCTCAGCCCTCGGGAAGGGACATTTTGGGGGATGCCATGGGACTGGCTGGCTGCTCCATCCCTGTGGGGTGGATGGGGGGATTGATGCCTTTGCCTCCAGGAGGCTCCTGGGGGCACTGCCCTGCTCACCCGAGCGCTGCCTTCTGCCGCAGGAGCTGCACGTGGGGATTAAGTAATTGCCTAATTATCCATCCTGGAGAGAAGCCTTCCCTCAGCGCTGGAGGTTTGTGTAACAATCCCGTGTGTCCTGCACCCTCACACTGTCCTCACCCAGCACATCCCACCCCTGAGCCACTGGAGACCAGAGCCCATCGGGGTTGTTTCAAATTAGAAACTTTTTAATGGGGAAGCAGCGGTGATAAGTGGGCAGGGGGCTCACTGGTGGCATGGGGCAGCTGGGGAGTGTTTTCTGCTGCCCTTGAGCATCTCTCAGCTGGCTGCTTGTGCTCTGCTCGTGCTTCTTTGGTAGCAGCAGAGACATTTGGCCTCTTGGGCTGGAGCAGGGGTGGCCCCACAATGGAGCTGTGGGGTTCCATGGGGTTCTGTGTGCCGGCCCTTCCCGGGCACAGCTTCGCTGCCCCCCTCTCGGGAGGGGTTCAGCCCATGTCCTCGCTCCCAAGGGATGCAGTTTCCCCGTGTTCTCCCTCCCCCCGTCCCTCTCCCAGCGCCCTCGTGGTGTCACAGCCCCAGCACCGCCAGCACCCGCCCGGTGTCCGGCGTCGGGAGAAGAAAAGGGTCCCTGTTCCCGCTATGCTAATGGGGAAACGCCAGCTCGGCGGGAGCTGCGCCCTTCCCAGCCTCGGGAAATGCCTGTGCACGGCGGAAAGGGGAAAATCGCCGTGTGCGGTGCCGGCAGGGACACGGCCACCAGCCCGAGCTGTCACTGATCCCGTGCGACAGCCGGGACAGCGATCGCTCATCAGCACACAGAAATAGCTCCGGCCGTGCGGACAGGGCAGCCTCCAGGCAATGATCTGTTGTGGGCAGAGGCTGTACCTGCCCTCCAAAATACCGGCCCTACCCCGTGACTTTCGGAGAACCGGGATGTGCGTGGCGCTGCTGGGGATGGTTGGTGACATCCTGGTGGCCAGGCCAGCTGCAGGCACTGTGGGCAGCTCTTAGTGAATTTTCCTTAGAATCGGCTTCTTAAAATTAACTCAAGTTTAAAATGGGTTCTCGTTTGGGTCTGAGGAGCATAGTGGCACACACACATGCACACACATATTTATTTATAGAATAAATGGATATTGCTTTTGCTTGTCCTGCAAGCTTGTCTGTAGAGTGGATACATCAGGAATTTTGAGAAGAACCAAATGCAGCAGTGGGGTCTGTGTCCCTGTGCCACTCAGCAGAAATACCCATTTGGTGTGCACAGCTCCTGCCACTTGCATCCTCCCCATGCATCCAGTCCCCAGGAGCTATTCCTGCCTAGGACAGTGTCCTGGCATGCTGAGGAAGGATCCAAGATGCAGCATTACTGGAATGCTTTTGAGATGACCGGGTAGGAAGAAGCTACACAAGTATGCAGAAACCGCTGTGGTTTGTCTCCCAGGCCTGGGAAGGAGACAGCCTGCTTCTATTTGTGCTAGCCTGGCTTTTTTGGCTTCTGGAGGCAGTGGGAGAAGGACCTGATGCCTTCCATGTCCTGACTGTAGTGGTGGTCCCCTGGCAGCCTCAGCCCTGTGACAGCAGTGCCCAGTGAGCTGAATGGGGATGGCTGGCAGTGCCCCAGGTGCCTTCATCCCTGCAGGGGGCTATTTGCAAGTCCTTGGGGTAAAAACTGCAGCCCTTGAGGCAGCAGTGAGTGAGTTATGGAGGGTGGGCAGCTCAGGGGCAGCAGTGTTGGGCTTTAAATCCTGTGGGGAAAATCCTTCCTAGGAGATGTGACTCTGGTGGGCAACGTGCCATAGAGGTGAGCCTGTCTTCCCAGCACTGGGTTTTCAAGGGAGGAGAAAAGGGATTGATGTACAAAGCTTGTGCTGTGGCTGGGTGTCCCCAGCCCTGCTGCAGTGGCCCAGTAACACCAGCAATGCAGGGGGCAGGGTGAGGAGCTGCAGCTGGTGCCAGGGCTGGGAGCAGTGCCAGAGCCCTCTGAGGAATGAGTGAGGGGGAGATGGAAGGAGGCAGCTGGAGCCGGGGCTGGTGCTGCCTGTGAGCTGCTGCTGGGGCCACGCTGGGGCTGAGCTGGGCAGGGCAGAGCTGTGCCAGTGCCACCAGGGCACTGCTGCCAGTCCAGGGCCTGCTGCTGGTCAGGTCTGCTGGATGCTGGCAGTGCCTCATGCCATCCTCTCCAGGCAGGTGCATTTGCTCCAGCTCTGCTGTGCTTTTTGTCCTTGCTTTATCCTTATGGTTTGGGGCCCCAGCATCCCGTCCTGGCCTGCCCTGTCTGACATGTGGCTCTGGACACAGCTGCCACAGGCACCAGCTGCTGGGGGTTGGGTACAGACGTGTCACATCCTGAGCAGGACCATTGTGCTCTGGCTCGTGTTCCCATCTCCTGTCAGAGTGGAGCTGGCACCAGCCTGAGGTGGACAGTGGGCAGGAGTGATGCCACTGCAGAGCCTGATGCCACTCCAGGGTGGGTGACATCCACCAAGGGTCCTGTGGGAGCAGAGCTGAGCCCAGGCATCACTGTGGATCTGCCCTTGCTCCTTCTGAATTGCTGACACAAACCACCAGTTTGTGGGGTGTTCTTATGTGCCCGCAGGAAGAATCCTGGCCCCAATGTTTGTGACATGACCTTTTATTGTGGTGCTTCTGAATGAATGTTTGCAGAAGGCACATGGGGAGCTGTGGATAGCTGGAGTAAAGGCTCAGCTGTACTTGATGGCTGGAGGGATTCCCCTGTGAATTCCCAATTTCCCTGGGGGGATTGCCCCGCCGGGATCCCAGCAGCAGGCCAGCCCTGGGTGCCCCTGCTCTGTGCCCGTGGTGAGGCCAGCAGCACCTGAGCACGCAGGGATGGCACCACGGCTGGGTACAGCCTGTGCCTCGCAGGGGAGAGCGCCGGGAGCTGCCAGTCAGCTCGGGCAGGACCGGGGTGACAATCTGAACCATCCAGGGTTTCGGTTTCTAATGTCCTACATGTGCCTTTGACAGCCAAACTCCCCCTTCTCCTGCTCGGCACTGTCGGCCACCCCTCGCCCCTTCCCACTGCCTGCGAGTGGGAGCAGCCCGGAGCGCTCCAGGCAGGAAGGAAAGCCTGGAGCTGTTTAAAACTCGCAATCTTCGGGGAATTTCAATCGCGTCCAAGCCCGTTCCCAACCAACTGAATAACGGTGCAGGGTTTGAATGCTGGCCCGCCTCCGCCGCTGCCTCCCGCTCCTCCCTCCGTCCCTGCGCTCCGGCCGCTGCTGCGCTGCCCGCTCGGGGCTCTGCCCGCACCGGGCTCTGCGCTCTGCCATGGGGGTGCCCGGGGGGGCTCTCCCCGCGGCCGGGGGCAGCTCCGGGGTTTAGGGGGGGGATCTGCCGAGCCCCCGCCCGCACATCATGCCATTGCTGGATTTCTTCTGGGCTTGCTTCAAAAGAGCCAAGGTAAGGGAGCGCTGCTCCGGGGGTCCGTCCCTGACACCCTCCGCGTACTCACGGTGTCGAGTCTGCTCTGGGGGTGTCGTGCCCACCCCACGTGCATGTCAGGGGATTTAATTTTGGCTGGGCCGTGTGTAGGTGCGCTGGTCCCTGTGCCCTAAGCTCGCCCGCTGCCCTTTACTGCGTCACCGTGTCCCGGCAGCGGGCTGTGCCTGGCTGTGCCTGGCTGTACTGTGTGTCTGTATCTGTGTGTGTGTGTGTGTGTGTGCGCACCCTCAGCCCCCCGAGGTGGTCAGCACATGCCAAGAGGGTCCAGCCGTGCCTCCTTGCGTGCTGTGGCCAGGATGGAACATCCTTCCGACCCCAGAGGCTCAGGTCACCCGTGGAGTGGCTGTGTGACCACGGCCGACCTGGAGGGTGAGGGCAGCTCTGAGCAGGATGACAAAGGAGCAGCAAGGCCAAGTGCCCCCGGTTTTAATTTCCTGCAGCAGCAGCTCTCATGGCGTGGCATCCAAGATTTTTCATTAGGGCTTAATTCTTCATCTGTCACCTTAATAACAAATGACTCTCCCTGGCGGCTCCGGATCACTGTTGGTTTGTTGTGTCCCAGCCTATGCAGTGTGGTGGAAGGCGAGCTGGGGAGGTTGTGGAGTTGTAGTTAATGTGAATTTCGGGAGTTTCAGGTTGGGAAAAGTGGTGAAATCCCTTTACAGGCAGTGCTGTACACCGGGCTGTGCTGGGTGAGTGGATCTGCTGTGGTGAAATGGATGTGGAATGCACGCTGTCCCCCGGGCTTTCAGTGCAATGCTTAAAATAGTTGAGTCTAAAAATGACATTTGTGAAATTCATTGGTAATATTAGTGGCTGTCTTGTCCCTGCTGTCTCGTCCCTGCTGTCTCTGGAGAGCTTAGCTGTCCTCATTAACCCTGCTCATCCCTGTGTGCTGCCTGCTGGTATTGCCATCGTGCTGGTGGTGGCACAGACATGGACACCAGGTCCTGCATCACCACTCAAGCTGCAGCTTGAGATGGCTCCAGCCTGGCCTGCACAGATTCTGCTGCCCACACTTTTCAGCCTCCTTGGAAGCACCCAGCAGTCCTCTGACTTTATCCCAACCTGGGGTCTGGTGGGTCTGGTGGCCCAACTGGCCAGTGCACCACCCTCCTGGTTGCCTTCAGTGGACACCAGTGGCCTCCTGAAAGGCTGAGGCTTCTGCTTCAGCCTGGACTCACTCTCCTCCCCATGCCAGTGCTGCTCAGCTGCTCACCACAACCAGGCGAGGAATTCTCACCTTCCTTGCTGAGGAATTTCTTGAACAGGGAGAAGCGTGCTGGGCTCTGGGGATTAAAGCTTTCCAAGTTAAATGAGGTGGATCTGTGGCTGGTGGAAGATTTTGTGGGAAAAGGTGTGGAAGCAGATTGGGCAGTGCCAAAGGATCCAGAGGAGCTGGGTGACCTGCCCTGTGGACACACTGTGGGGTCACAGTGATGGCTCCAGCCCTGTGATGGCAGCCCTGGGGCAGGCAGTGCTGCACAGCAGCAGGGACATGGTTAAGCCTGTCCTGGCTCATCCTCAGCCCTGCTGCCAGGCAGGAAGAGGAGTCCTGGGGGTCCGTGGGAAAGTCCTGCTCAGCAGCACAGCACATTCCTGCAGGGATCCCATGGCACCTCTGGCTGCTGAGGGGCTCATCTGCACCCAGAGACAGACTGGGGAGCATCCTGGGCTCTGTGCTCACCTCAGGACTGGCAATGGGGACCTGCTGCTGCTCCTCCACCTCTGCAGATTGCTGCTGTCTCCCAAGTGCTGCTGAGGCTCTTCTGCTGCTGCTGCTGTGAATGCCATTTCTCCTGGGTGCTGGGTTTGTGCTGGGCACACCATGTTTGCCCAGGGCCCTTGGCAGTGGCAGTGGTGTTTTGAAACCAGTGGGGCTGATGCCCTTGGGAGAAGCCATTGCCAGGGCCCTGCTTGTCCTGTGGCTAATGCTGGTCCCAGCTCTAGATCAGCACTGCTGGTCTCAGGTCACCTCTGGGCAGAGGGGAGGTTGGAGTAGGAACCAAGCCCAGATATTAGGGGTGGCACTCCACAAATGTGAGAATCAAAATGATTAAATAAAATTATTCCTTTTTTTTTTTTTTTTTTTTTTTTTTTTTTTTTTTTTTTTTTCTTTTCACAGAAATTCTCGTTGTTAGAAGATAAAAAAGATGCAGGTAAGCTGCAGCAATAATTTTTGGGGCAGGAGTGCCCTTGCTGTGGGGTGAGCAGGGGTCATGGGAAGAGGAGTGTCCCCTTGCTGGATTCTTCTGCCAACAGTGTGATTTTCCCCCAAAACTGTTATTTTCAAGAGAATATATTTGCAAAGGGACCTTGGTTCCTTTTCAGTTCCTCCTGTCTTTGTGGTGAGCAGCTTTGTGCTCAGCAGATAAACCCATGGGGAGCTCCAGAGCCTTGGCACTGCAGTGCCACGGGCTGGAAGGTCACCCCTGGCTCAGAGCCCCTCAGCTTTGTGTGACTGGAGTGTCTCACCTGTGACTGTGGGGCAGGAGGGACTCTCAGTGCAGCTGCTGATCCATGGGGATTGTGCATGGCTGCTCTGAACAAGCCTCTGCCAGGGTGGGGGTGGAGGCTGGGCTTGGGGCTGCCCTGCCATGAGAGGTTCCTAGGTGCTGGGGAGGCTGGTGGTGGTCTCTGGGAGCAAGAGGAGGAGGGTGTGTGTGCCAGCAGGACCAGGAAACAGGGATGGAGGTCCTGCCTTTCATCCTCCCACTGGTTGGTTCCATGGGGGTCTTTGTGCAGTGACACTCCCAGAGTGAAATCTGTCCCATCTACACAGGGCAGCCCATGGCCTTGGTTCTGGTGGCCCTGGAAGTGGAGGGAGCTGGAGGTGGGGTGGCTCTGCTGCTCTGGGGACAGGGCTCAGGACACAGCCTGTGGATGGCAGCTCCAGTGTCAGAGCTGGGGGCAGTGGGGCTGCTCACACTGCTGGCTGGAGCCTGGCACCACGAGAAGAGAGCCCATGGGATGTCCTGGGGATCTCCAGGCAGTTCTCTGCCCGAGGGGTGATGCACTGAGGGCCTCTTGGTTTCACTCATGTTAGGGTGAAGTGAGCTCTGAGTCTGGCCAGTGAGAGCCCAGAGCACAGGAGAGCTCTGGGTAACAAAAGGTGCTTTGTGAGAGAGCCCCAGAGGTATCTTGGGTGGTCTCTGGCCCTTGCACAGGAGAGATTAAGAACATAAATGTCAAGAGCTTGTTAAAAAGAGTTAAAGAGCCCTGTGAAGGGGAAGGGGATGGAAGGCTCCTATGGATCACACTGTAATGGGGATTTTGGGGCAAAGAATATTTATAGGTGTTTTCCCCTTGGTTAAAACTGCCTGTAGAATCCAGGTCTCTCCTGGTGAAGGCTCAATGACACTCACATGACCCCAGCTGACACTTGGCTGTCACATGTCCCTGTCCCAGCTCTGGCTGCTGGAGGGATGCTGGGCAGCCACGGGCTCTGGGGGCAGGAGGAGCAGGAGCCTCATGTCCTGAGCAGCTGCAGTTTCTCACTGTGGGATTTGTCACCTGTGGCTTGATGTGATGCTCCTGGTGCCACTGTGACCTGCAGCAGCACAGTGCCTGGGGCAGGCTGGAGTTCTCCCTTTCCCATGGATTACACTGGACAGGGAGCAAGCCTGCAGGGGAGCTGTGCACTCCACTGGGAAGGGGCCAGGGCAGGTGCCTGCTGTCCTCTTCACTCATTGTTCCCAGAAGATGGGGGTATAAAGGGGGCATTCAGGCCATGGGCTTGGGGGACACCATTCCTTCCCTTATGATGATTTTCATAAAGGTGGCACAAGGACCTCAGCTCCCCACATGGTGGCATGAGGCAGGGTGGAGTTAGTTTTGGTTTACCCCACTAGCTTTTGGCAAAGTGTGTCTTCCATCAATTCCCAGAGCTTGCCTCTGCTTTTCCCCCATCAGCACTGCTGCTCTGCCAGCACACCTGGCAAACACCCTGAGCTGCTTCCCAGGCATGGACAGACCCATTCCCAGCCCCCTGTTTGGAGCTGTGGTTGGACACTGGCTGGGTGAGATAACTGTGGCTTCCCCCACCATTCAAATACCTGGATATGCCATGGCAGCTCCTGCAGTGATGGTGGAAAACAACTTGGGTTTCATCTGCCCTTCTTGGAGGTTTTCAGCTTCCACAGCACATGGAGACTCCTGTGTCCCTGCTCCCCCTCCCTGGCCCACCCTGCAGCCCCCTCAGGCAGCACCCTCAGCTGGGTGGGGCACAGAGCCCCCCCAAACCCAACCCAACCATTGGAACAATCCCAGCTGGGTCGGGTTTCCATGGATTTCCTAACCCTCTGCTTCCTCTCCAGCATTCACTTCCCATGTATTGTTCTGAACTGAGCAGAAAGGAAAAGCTTGAAGAAAGGAAAGGCTCTCAGCCTGGCCATGCACCTGAAAACTGCATCCTCAGAATAAATTCCTACCCACTGCAGCACCAGGCCCCTCCAAAAGGGACTGGGAGGTGCTCTGCCTGTGTCAGGAGCAGTAGTTCCTCTTGCTGCTAAAGGACAGGGACAGAGCTGGTGGCTCCTGCCAGCAGAGCCAGACAGTGGTGACATTGCAGCATTTCAGGGTGGGCTCCTGTGGCTGCATGTGGTGAACAGGGAAAAGCAGCACAAGGGACTCGGCTGAACTTTTGCCCCTGCGTGAAATAATAAGGTTGTATTTACCCAGCATCTGGATTACCGAAAATAACCTGCTAAATTTAGCTGTTGTTGATGTGTTGTCACAGCTGAGCTGTTCTTCTCTCCTCACACAAAAATCTCCTGCACTGTCTCAGTGGGTTTGTGGCCTGAGCACGAGGCCCCTGTTCCTCACCTGACCTGAGCCCATGCGTGTGGTTCCCGGGGTTTGGGGGGAGAAACACAGACTGGGATCTGGTTTAGTCATTGTCTGAATGTGTTGGAAGGGAGAGGGGCTGGGGGCTGGCAGGGGGCTGTCCTGTGATGTGTGGGCATGCCAGTGCTGCTGCTCTGGGCACTGGGGCTGTGCTCTGCCTGTGGCATCAGAGCCAGGAAGATCAGAGGGGATCCGTGGAGTGGGTGGGAGGCTGGCCATGGCAGCAGGGACCCATTCTGGGCACTTCTGGAGCTTGTTGAGAAACTGCTGCTCTTGGAAAAGGCAGTCATGGGGTTGGGTGTGGGTCAGAGAGGTGGGAAGTAGAAAAGCTGAACCGAATGTGATTATTTGTGGTTTTGGTGGGACATGTGATGAGGGGATTCTATGCTGCTCCTTCCTCTTCCTCTTCCCTGCCCTTAGGGTTCAGGCTTGGCTGGTGAATCACCAGTTTTCATTCTTGTTTCCCTCTGCCTGTAAAATTTGTGTAGCTCTGACCCCCTGATGCTGCAGTGACAGAGACCCCTCCCCCAGCTCAGCTCCTTCCTTCTGGGCTTTAATTCCAGGGCTGGAAGTTTTCCCATTTCCTGTAGCTAACAAAATACAGATTCCCCCCTCTGGACAGCAGGATCCGCTCACAGGTTGGGGGATTTTTCCTTTCTTTGAAGGCCAGAAAGGAAGAGCCTGAGTTAGAGAGAAGGTTTTTCTGTGTGGGTGAGCTCCAGAGCATGTGGGAAGTGCAGGGAATGAGCTGGGAAAAGGCCCCTTCAGCCACCTCGTGCCCTGAGTGTCGCCAGGTTTTTCCCATGGCAGCAAGGAGCGATTGAGATTGAGTGGAAAGTAGCTGCAGGCAGGAAGGTACATTTCTATCTGTATCCTTGAGTGGTTTGCATGGGACTGAAAAGATTGAGAGGGAAGTTCTGAATGTGGTCATTTCCCTGAAAATATAATGAGAAAATACACTGAAAACTGGCAGAAAGGTTTGGCTGGGCAATGTTTGTTTCTTTTTTTTTTTTTGGTCAGAACTTTGACATGCAAAGTGCCTTAACATGCACAGGAAGGTAATCCTGTGCCTGAAGCAGCCCCTCTGTCCTTCTGGGCAAAGCTGGTGCAAAGGGAGCAGGCGTGGGGCTGTGGGAGCCTCCTGGGGCTGTGTGATGCTCACGGGAGTTTGTTTTCAAAGCCCGAGAGGTCAGATGGGGAAAAAGCAGCGTGAGGTGTTGGCAGGCCAGTCTGATCACGTTAATTCCTCTTCTTAATGAAGAGCCCCTGAGCCCTGCCCGGCGCGTCCGCAGGGCTTTGAACACCCGCCCGCCCCCGGCAGCGGAGGCGGCAGCGAGCGCGGGGTGGCCCCGGGACGGGGGTGACTCAGTTTTGGGAGGATGGAGGTGGAACTCGTGCCTCAGCATCACCTTCACTCGGACCCTGGCGATGCCCGACCCGGGGGAAGGGGCTGAGCTGGATCCCGAGTGACGCGTCCCGGGGATGCTGCGGGAGGCGCAGGGAACGGGCGGAAGGGGAGCGGGCGTTCCCCGGCAGCGGCCCCGGTCCCGTGCCCGCATCCCGGCGGGGGCGGAGCCGCCGCTCTCCGCCGACCCGCCGCAGCAGCGATGGGTCTCCGGGACGGGCCGGGGGTCGCGGCTCCGCGCTGGAGCTCCGGGCGCTCCTTGGGGCTGCGGCTCCGCCGAGCCGCGGCCGCGGCTGCGTGCGGGAGGGGACGGCGCGGGCGGGCAGGTGAGTGAGTGCGGGGCCGGGACAGTGAGTGCGGGGCCGGGGAGGTGAGTGCGGGGCTCGGGACAGTGTGTGCGGGGCCGGGACAGTGAGTGCGGGGTCGGGGCAGTGAGTGCGGGGCCGGGGCAGTGAGTGCGGGGCTCGGGGCAGTGAGTGCGGGGCTCGGGACAGTGAGTGCGGGGCTCGGGACAGTGAGTGCGGGGCTCGGGACAGTGAGTGCGGGGTCGGGGCAGTGAGTGCGGGGCCGGGGCAGTGAGTGCGGGGCTCGGGGCAGTGAGTGCGGGGCCGGGACAGTGTGTGCGGGGCTCGGGACAGTGAGTGCGGGGCCCTGGAAGGTGAGTGCGGGGCCGGGGAGGTGAGTGCGGGGCTCGGGACAGTGAGTGCGGGGTCGGGGCAGTGAGTGCGGGGCCGGGACAGTGTGTGCGGGGCTCGGGACAGTGAGTGCGGGGCTCGGGACAGTGAGTGCGGGGTTTGGGGCAGTGAGTGCGGGGCTCGGGGCAATGAGTGCGGGGCTCGGGACAGTGAGTGCGGGGTTTGGGGCAGTGAGTGCGAGGCCCTGCGGGGCTCTCTCGGTGCGGGGGCTGCGAGCAGCCCGAGAGCGGGCACGTCGCGTTTGCTGTGCGGGCTCCGTGCGTGTCAGGGCGGTGGATGCCAAGAGCGCGCACAGGGGATGCGGCTGGGGTCGCTCAGGCGCTGCTTTCCTTCCAAACCGAGCGATTTTCGTGGTGTTTCGGGCCGTGCCCGGCTGTCTGGGCAACGCCGGTCCCAAAGCCCGATGCGGAGACTGTTCTGAGCCGACTGGTAAAACAGATCACCCGCCTGAGGGTCGGTCAGGTGGAAAGAGCTTCCACTTTTCATCCAAGAGCGTTATTTTGTATTTTAATGGACAGCATTTTAATTATGCTTGTATCAGTCGTCTTGTCAAGGCTGTGAAAATGCTTAGGGAGTTTTTGTTCATTTGGAACTCCAGTGCTAAAACTGGTTTGATGTGGCTTGTAAAGATGCCTGTGATAACAGGGTGTGGGTAATGATCTTGAAAGCCATTTATTTTGGGTTGTGTGAAGGGGAAACTGCTGCTGTCTGTTTTCTCCATTGGCTGTGATTCTTAGTGAACAATTCCACCTCACACCTGGAGACTCATTCTTTCTGCTGATAAATGATCCCTTCAGGAATGGCCCAAAACGTGCTGGGTGGACAGGGGCTATTCCTCAGGGATAAGAGAAGCGCAATTTGTCATAGGCGATGGAGAAGTGGTGTTCTCTAAAAATCTCCCACTGCTGGACCCCGTGCCAGTGATGTTGCCCAGCTCAGTGCTGGCAGATGGGACAAGTTGTAGCCAAGGGCTGTTAGCCCCGCGGATGAGGGGACAAAGTCCCTGCAGGGCACAGGAGATTTTTTTTTGGATCATCCACATGAGAGCAGGGAGCAGATCCTCTCTGGGGTCTCCTGGAGGGTCTGTGGTTGCTCCCAGGAGCCAGCCCTGCCACAGGGAGATGTTCACGAGATTGCTCAGCATTTTGTCTCTTTCCACATGTGCTGGTAACCCCGTGCATGCTTCCAAGGATGGAGCAGAATGGAAAACCACGTTCTTAGACTTGCAAAGCTCCGCCCTTACCTTTGGGACCACAGGCTGCTTGGCTTGCCCTGCAGCACCGAGTCCCTCCTGCCCCTGCCTGCTGCAGCCAGGTCCACGTGTGGGCTGGGGATGGGGTCCTCACGCTGCCCTTGGTGGGACTGTCTGGAGGCAGGAGCAGCAGCAGTAATCCCCCCACCCCCAGTGTGGTGAGAGGAGGCTCTGACTCGGGTGGGTAAAGCAGGAACAGTTGGATAGTGGAGCTGGTTGCTCATCACTTGCCAGCATTTTGCCTTTCCAGGAGCTGGGGGCTTTCTGCTCTGCTTCAGCAGTGGCCACATAATCCGGATTCCTCAGATGAATTCCTGCTGTTTCTCCTAGATCTGTGGCTGCTGTTTTAATTGCCCGGAGCTCCGAGCCAGACACAGGACCCTTGTTGCACAAACCCAGCTCCCATGAATGATGCTGTTGTGTGTGTCTCTGAGCTTCTCTTTTCCTCCCTCTCGCTCTCCTCCTTTGGAAGCCGGGGAATTCGGCGCTGGTGAGATCCCGCCTGCTGTGTTCGTGCAGCTGGCAGCACGGCTCCAGCTGCCATTTCGGGTGTGCTACTCAACCTCTTCCCCCTGATTTTCCTCTCATGAAGGACATTGGAGCCATCCTCCTCCTCCTGGCTGGAGCTGCTTTGCTCACCTCTTGCTGGCGTGAGGCTCAGTGCTGAGGCCAGCGCTGAAACATCCCTGTGGTGCTGGAAGCTTCAGGTGAATGGGGCAATGGTGGTTTCTGGGCTGTCTGTGCTGCAGATTCACCTTTCTCAGGGGTGTTGGGGATGTCCTGTGTGCCTGGGTTTGCTGGGTACCCTGTGATTGGAAGGGCTGCAGTGGCAGCGCCTGGATGATGCTTTTAGGGCTGGGGATTGGGAAAAGCCAAGTGTTCTGCACTTGGGTGTCTGGACAGAGATAAATGGGGCACGCCAAGGTAGTCAAGGATGCCAGTACAGGCTAGGCCAGCTCTGCCAGTCCGTGACACCCTTTGTGTGAAAATAACACGAGTTTCTCCTATTCTCCATCCACAGCAGTGGAAAAACAGGAGTCATGGATAATCCATTAGCAGAGCAGGAGTCCTTGGCAGCTGGGTGTGACACACGTGCCCCAGACCCCATCCCCTATGGGTGCCTTTCTGAGCTCTGTAAAAAAACCTGTAACCCTTTTTTCCCCCCTGCTCCTATTTATTTGGGTTGTTGGAGAAGAGCAGCAGTGAAAAGTCCAAGCCGGGCTGGCGCAGGATGTGTCCGCGGCTTCCCCTTCTGCGGGGAGTTCCCAGCTGGAGCAAAGGTGTTTTTCCCGTGGATTCACATTAGTTTTTCTCTCTTTCCGCCGTTCCCTCGCTGTGACTCTCGGGGAGGTTCCGTGAGCCGGGTCAGCAGAGGGAGCCGTGTCCTGCGGGGCCGCGTCCCTCCGGGAGCCCCGCGCTGCCCCCGCCGCCGCCTCTTTCCAGCTCCGCGTCTCCGCGAGATTTCCTGCCCTGCGCCTCCACACCCTCCCTTGTTCCTGCTTCACGCAAGGAACGAGCGGAAAAAAATGCCTGAAACCTCTGAGCCCGGCGCTTTTCCAGCTGCCGTCAGTGTGCGGGGACCAACGGGGTGAAATAACCATCCCGGCTGGGGACTTGGTCAGCACGCCCAGGCTCTGCACACATCGTGTTTCCAGAGGCTTTGCTCGCCCTCTGTCTCTTTTCTCCCCTCCCCACCAGCCTGGACTCTTGGGATTTGTGGGGGTCAAGGCTCGGCTGGGTCCCCCGACCCCTCCTCTGCCCGAGGGTGTTTTCACTCCTCGCTTAAATGACCTTCCAGTGATGCCCCAGATCAACATCTTCTCCCTTCGCTGGGGCTGACCCCGGAGGACACTGGCTGCCTGCTGTCACTCCCTGCCACCCCCTGCCCGCCCCTGGGGTCCTGTCACTCTGTAGCCAACAAGAGCCGCATTGAGCCTGTTCTGGGGTCTCTTCCCTCCACGGTGAGAGCCGGAGCAAGGGGGGCTGTGGCAAGGCAGAGGCAGGAGGGAGGCTGGTGGGAAGAGACGCAGGAGCTTGGGAAGGAAGGAAGGAGATGTGCCTCTCAGACTATGAAAACAATGGGGAAAAATCCTGTTTTTTAACTTGATTCTCCCTTGTTGGGAGCTTGGGCATCCCTCCAAGCAGTGATTTCCAGAGGAAACCTGGTTTCTGGCACCCCTGCAACGTACCTGTTCTCAGTCCTGATTTTCTGGTCATCCCAACCCAGATCACCCCAGATCACTATCTCCATCTCACTTTCTGCCTCCTCTGCCTCTCTTTCCATGCTCACAGGGAGGAATTTCACCTCAATATCCCACCTAACCCTTCTCTTTTTCAGTGAGAAGCCATTCCCCCTTGTTCTGTCCTTCCATCCCTTATCCCAAACTCTCTTGGAGGGTCTCTATGGTCTCCCTGGAGCTTCTCCAGGTGCACACCCCCAGCCTGGTTCCTGTTAGAGGGGTTCCAGCCCTCGGAGCATCTCCGTGTCCCTGTTCTGTCGCGACAGCGGGGAGCCCCCGCACGGGGCGGTGCCGGGGATGGAGAGGCGGATCGCGGGCTGGGGGGCGGATCGCGGGCGGTCCCGGGCACAGCCCCGCACCTGCCGCCCCACACTCACACCGACAACAGCCGCAGCTCGGCTGGCACTGCCCGACCCGCCCTGCCGGGGCACCGGGCACCCTCTGCGCCCCCTCCCTCGACAGGTCCCCCGAGAGCGCGGCTGGACGGGGCACAGCCTGAAGGTAAATAGGGAACCTTGGTTGTGTGCGGGGATTGAGTGCAGAAGAGGAGGTGGTGGGTTTTGGGAGAAAGCACCCAGTAATCTGCTGTCTGCTCGGGCTGGGCTGTGCTCCCCATGCTGCACACACATGGCAGAATCCCTTCCTGAAACCCCTTACAGCTCTGTGTGTAATGGGGTAAGTAGACAGGAGGTGATGGAGAGATACAGTGGCCTCAGGTTGTGCCGGGGG
Organism: Erithacus rubecula; assembly: GCF_903797595.1. Lineage (NCBI taxonomy): Eukaryota > Metazoa > Chordata > Aves > Passeriformes > Muscicapidae > Erithacus > Erithacus rubecula. Next base: position 5,714,310 of record NC_136667.1, on the reverse strand, counting down.
AGGTTTAGGTGAATATTAGGAGCAAATTCTTCCCTGAAAGGATTGTCTCTCTGGCACAGGCTGCCCAAGGTAGTGGTGGAGTCACTGTCCCTGGAGGGATTTAACAGCTGTGTAGCTGTGGCACTTGGGGAGATGGCCTTGGCAGTGCTGGGGGACAGCTGGCTCAGTGGTCACAGCAGGCTTTTCTAACCCAAATAACTTCTGTGATGCACCTGTGGCTCCAGAGAACGCTGCTCAGCCCCGCTGCCACCAGCAGCACCCAAATGCCACCAGGTGGGATGTTTGTGCTGGGATGGACACAGTGCCTGGGTGAGGTGGCTGTTGCTGCAGCCCCCTGGGGAGGGTGAGAAGCTTGGAGCTGGTTCAGCAGCTCCTGACAGCCTCGTGCAGTAACTGGATCCCCTGTGTCACTGCAGGCTGAGTCAGGGCGTGCGTGGGGCAAGAACGCGCTGCTGCCTTTGGAGCTGGGGTTTGGCATGTTCAGCTCTCAGCACAGCCACGCTGACCAGGACTCAGGAGGGATTGGGGTTTGGGCCACCTGGCTTTTCCCAGGGCTCCTCCTCACCTCCCCTACCTGGGATTAGTGCAAGCAACCCGCTGCCTGGTTAAACACGGATTTGCCATCTGACTCAGAGAGTCAGTGGGTTCTTGGAGAAACTGTGCTGATGTCAAGAGACTCCAGATCAGTCCCTCTCACTGCAGGCCTGGCTTTCAGTGCCTGGGCACATTTGCAGCAGATTGGCTCCTTTAGAACCCTTTGTCATCGGTAGGGATGATGGGTTTGCTGTGCGTGTGTCATTCATCACACTGTGACCCAGCCGTGCTCGGCAGAAGCGTGCTGCCAAGGTGAGAGGCTGCTTCCTCAGGGGCTCTTTGATCCTGCCGAGCTCAAACACCAGCTCTTTGTGCTTTTGGATTTGTGGTTTGTGTTCTCAAATGCTCCGTGTGCCGAGGGCAGCAGAGCCTCTTCTACTTAAAGACCTTTGTACAGTCCCTGGGCGTTGGAGTGCATATCGTGAATTTTTGGCAGAAATCCACACTCTTTTCCACTTGCAGACATGAACTGTTATCAATGGCTCTGCCTTTTTCTGTTTGCATTCTCACCATAGCCCAGTTGGGAAGGTGGCTGTGCAGCCACCCCTTGCCATTCTTGGCATGTGTGTGCCAACAGGAGCAGGGACCACGGATCAGCTCATCCTATCAGTCTCCCTCCATCCTTGCAGGGGGAAAATCAGCTCTCACCCTTATCCTGGAAGCTTGTCAGTATTTTCCTTGTGTGGCAAAACACGAAGTCCCAGCACAGAGCAGGTATCAAAGCTCCTTCAGAGGAGCAGCTCATGTTCCTGCCATGTGCTTGCACTTCCTCCAAGAAATCCTTTTCTGATAAAAGACTGAGTGCATAAATCCAGCCGTGCTTCCGTTGAGCATTCCTTGTCTGCATCGCCTCCAGTGCCCAAACCCCAGTGTGTGTTCACAGCACAGGCTGCCAGCGCTTCCCTTTCGTAAGAGAACAAAATGTGGTTGTGCCCAAGGGCATGTCAGTACTTCCCTTTGGTTTTGTACTAATTTCAAAAAGATTTGAAGGTTCTCAAAGTCAGTTGAAGTGAGTGGGGGAACGAAAGGTCGCCCTTTCCCCGAGGGCATGCTGAGGTTGCTGCGTGACTTTGGGCAGAAGGACCAGGCTGGGAAGTTGGCTGGCACTGAAGGCTGCAGGCAGTGCCGAGGGTAAAGCACTGCCAGCAGAGAGTACAAAGTCTCCTTCCTTCAAGTGATCACACCATGGAAAGCCTGAGACAGTTTGCCTGCTGCAGGGGTTTGGGGTTTGCTGTCAATGTGGCTTTGGAAGGGCTTTTGCATTTGGTATCTGCTGGAGTTTAATCCCCAAATTCGAGTGGTGTACTGGCAGTGGGGCTGTGGGGAAGGGAATGCCATTGGGATGGTTGCTGTGGCCCTGATTCATAGGGAGCTGGGGGGGTCCTGTGGTGTGGTGGGACTCCTGCCCTGTGCCAGAGCATCCCCTAACACGGGGGTCTCCTTTCCTCTCCCCAGCCCCATAGCAGAGATGTTGCTCCATCCCTTCTGCCCATTGGGTTTGGTGACAAGGATTACCAGAGCCCAGGGATGAAAGCTGAGCTGTTTCTGTGCATGTAAAAAGTTTTAGAAGTGGCATGGGGGCTGTAACAGCTGGGATGCCATTGCTCTGCCAGTATTCCCATCCCACACTGTGCCCATGCTGGTCCTGCTGCAGCAGCAATGGTTCTCCAAGGCAAGAGGAGCCATGGGGAGAATAGCTCCCCAAACCATGTCTCGGGTGAACTGAGCACATGAATGTCTCCCTGGAACTTGGGGTTTCTTATTTCTCAGCTTCTCTTTTCACACATGGTATTCCAGCCCTGCTGGGACATGTGACAGAGGTGTTAGGGGGATTTAGCACTGGAGGAGAGCTGTGCTGGAAAGCTGTGCTGGAAAGCTGTGCTGGAAAGCAGCTGGAGCCTCCAGGGGCTGGTGGCCAGGGCAGAGAAGAGCCTGTGAACCTTTGAGCAGAGCTCCAGAGGGGACCAGCAGCAGCAGCACATTCCAGCGAGGCCGGGGGTCTCTGCAGGGTTAATGATTGATCTGCTGTGGCCCTTTGGTTCCTGCCATTTGCAGAGGCACTTCAGCAGCCTGTGAACCTTTCCAGGCTGCAGGGCTGGGCGTGGGGATTTAAAGAGACAGGGTCTGTCCCTACATTTCCAGTAGGAAGATACTTTCCTGGTGCCAGAGGTTTTTGGGTTTTTGTTATCTGCTTGCTTTCTGATTCACTGGGTGTGTTACCTGCGTGTTCTGGATGAGGATTATTATCACTGTGGAACTGTGCTGGCCTCACTCTGCCCCATTCCATGGTCATCACCCCATGATGCAGGTGTGACCCTGATCCCATGGGATGTGGCTCCTAGTGGGTCCCCATGCATCTCCTGCCTCTGGGTGCTGTGACACCCATGGGTGGCCGTGTCCCCAGCCTGCTGCTGTCCCCAGTGGCTGCTGGGTTAATCATTGACAGGTCCCCGTGCCACGTGGGTGCTGGCCTGGCTGTTTGCAGAGTCCTTATCACCACAGGGCACTTGTCACCCCGTGCCAGTCACAGGCAGAGCAAACGTTAACGGCCAGAGCTGGGAACAGCTTCAACAACACTCAGGGGACCTGCCAGGGGCTCAGCCAGCTCTTATCCCATTGCTCTGGGGGCACATGGAATCCCAGCAGGGCTGCAGTGTCAAAGCCTGGGGGTCTGCAGGGGAGACAGGGCTGCTGGGGTGCTCAGGATAACTCCTGGGACACCTGGTGTGAACATCTGGATTTCCATGGGTGCTACAGCCAAGGCTTGGTCCCATTGCTTAAGTGAGAGCAGAGCTGGCAGCTTGTCCCAGGGTGTCCTGGTGCTGAGCCCAAGGGGTCCAGCCTGGGTGAGCTGGGGGATTTCCTGCCCTGCAGGTGCAGGTGGAGAGGACCAGAAATCTGGCATTTAAAAGGAGGAAAAAAGGAAAAGGGGTGAAGAGGACGAGGCTTTGCTGCCTGTACTGAGGGCTGGGCTGGGGCAGGCTGGGGGCAGGAGTGGTTCTGAGGCTGCACTGGGGGGTTGCTGTGTGAGGTTTGAGGGGCTGCTGGCAGCTCCCTGTGCTGCTCCTGCTGAAGCTGGAAGAGCCTGTGGGCAGGGGTGTCACAAGGCTGCAGCACGGTGCCACAGCGGTGACGCAGAGCGCACTTGACCTCATTGCATCAGTGTCATTGGGCAAGAGAAGGACGTCTGGGCAGCTAGGGCTGCTGTTCCAGCTCTGTTTTTCCAGGCAGAGTGCTGCCCCATGGCCTTCAGACACCTTCCTGGGCAAATCCCAGGATGGCTGTTGCATGGTGAGAAACACTGGCATGAGCTTCCTGGACAGAGGCACACTGGGGACCACACAGGGACTGTGGCTGTGTGATTTCTCCTGGGATGAAGTCCTGGGAGCAGAAGGATGTAGGAAGCATTGCTTCTCCCCCAGACATACAGAGTGCAAAACTGGGGACAAGGCAGAAATTGCTTCTCTTCTCCAGGCAGGCTGGATCTCCTGCTGTACCCTGAGCCCTGGCTGCTGCTCTGGACAGACATTTGCTTCCCAGCCAAGTGGCAGCTGACCCCATGCTTCCCTTTCCCACGGCTGGCCTCACACCTCCACACAGCTCTCCCAGCAGCGCTGCTGCCCGAGAAATTCCAAACCACAGCAGGCACTGGAGGCTTTCTGCAGCAGCTGGGCTGGATCAAACCACACAGTGCTTCTGAGACTGAAAGCCCCAAGTGCCTGTTATTAAGGGGATATTCAGGAGGTGCTGGGGGCTGATGACACACAGCCTGCTTTGGCTGTTGCTCCTGCTTGGGTGTCCTCTGCTGTACAGAGAGAATGGGATCACCCTCTCTGTGGCTGTGACCTGTGAGTGCATGGGAACACTGCCAGATCCTGGCACTGAGCTTATTTATTGTTTTATTTATTGTGCTGTCCCATGGTGGAGGGCCTGGGGAGAGTGAGCTCTCTCCTCTCCACATAGGGCTGTTGGCTTTGCTCTGTCCTTGACTGACTGTTTGAGGCAGCTGCTTCTCCACGTCCTGGATTTCCTGGATTTCTTCTCTTTTTGCTTTCTGTGCCTTGTGTCAGGACATTGGTGTGAAGGCAGTGTTTGTGCTTCCTAAGCCTCCACTTGTGTCCCTGCTGGGCTGGAACAGCTGCAGTGCTGGGCTGGCACAGGGCTGGGGGGGCTGCACTGCTGGGGTACCCCATCCCTGCCCTCCAAGGAAACTCAGGAGCCACATTTCCATCTGCCAGAGATCCCAGCACACCCCCTGAGGGACCCACCCTACTCAGGGCCCTTGAATAAAGGGTTGGGTGTGGAGGGGGGCACAGGTGCAGCCCCCTGCCCCTCTGGCTGCAATGCAGGACCTCCAGCAATGCCAACAGCTGTGCAAGTTCTGCCCAGTGGCTCTGGGAATGGAGCCAGGGCTTCTGTGAAATCAAGAGTGGGTCCCCAGCTAGGAGCCCCTTTCCAGGGTCCCATGCTTTCCTTGCCAGGCAGAAAGTTTATGCTTGGATTCTATATTTTGTGGCATTTTTTTCAGGATCTGGTGATGCCACAGTTTTCCTCTGGCAAGAGGCTACTCTCACATCATCAGTCCAGAGATTCTCTGAGGCACACAGACACTGCATTTGCAGCAGGGACTGAAGGGGTTAAAGCTGCTTTGCAATGTGATTTTTTTTTTTAAAAAAAGCCATTTCCTTCATGTCCAGAGACAGTTTATTTTCTGGGCATTCTTCAGGACGCAGGGAGGTGCCTTTTCTTTAAGGCATTTCCTGTAAGCAAGTTTATATTTGGCCTGGGGAGGGTGGGGAGAGGAGGTGGGTGCTGGGGAGGGTCCATGGCTGGGCTGGGTGACCTCAGCTTTTGGCTCCTTGTCCTGAATTGTGGAGGTGGCAGCTGCAGGAGGTACTGACTGTCACAGCAGGGTGAGGAGCAGGGTCCTGGGGGTCCCACGTGTGCCCCAGCACTGCTGCTGCCACTGTGGTGATGCTGAGCTGGCACCCTTTCCATTATCTTTAAGATGGTGCTGATAAGAGCTGCTGAACCCTATATCCTTGGTGTGGCTGTCTTCTTTCCCCCAGGATGGCTTTGATTGCCATTGAAAAGTCAGATTTAATGCACCAGATCATCAACATTTACTGTGCCCCTGGGGCTGTAGTGCAGATTTAACTCTTTCCCCCAGGATATCAGATCAGACCTTGATGCTGGGGCAGGGGCTGCAGCCAGCCCCCCATGGCACAGGCTGAGTTACCCCCTGATGTTCCCTGTGCCAAATCTCTTCTCCCCATTTTGTTTTCTTTTTATTACCGTGATTTCCTAACATCGGAAGGGGCGAGTTATGAAACTGGAGTTATCCAAACACGTCTTGTTTGAAGATAGCATTTCATGCAGCAGATGCAGCTTCCTGCCCTGTAAATGGCTCCCATTGTTTTGCCTTGGCTCCTGGCCCCAGCAGCGCTGGGGTGTCGCTCCGCTCTGGCAGCTGGAGCTGGTGGTCCCAGCCATGGAATGGCTGCACTGGGAGCACTGGAGCTCTGCAGGCAGCCTCTGAAAGCACCTGGGGCTGCCTCAGGTTTAAGGCAGTGAGCTGGCTCGCTTGGTTGCAAACATCACCTGCAAACTGGGGTTGGTGTGTTCTGGGCCAGGCACAGAGGTGGTGCTGGTCTGATGGATGGTCAGGAAGCAGGGAAGAGGGGGGAAATAAAATGAGGTTGGTGTGGTGAGAACAGTTCCCAGTACAAAACAGCACACATTTTAAATTTTTAAATTTTTTTTTTGGTTTTTTTTTAGTGTTTAAATGCAAAAAGAGGGTTCAGAAGTGATCCTCAGGTGCTGGTGAGGCACTGGGAAGAAATTGAGCATTTTTTCCTGTGAGAGTGTGAGGCACAGGTTTGCCCAGAGAAGCTGTGGCTGCCTGTTTTGGTTTAGGGCACCCCATGCCCCATCCCTGGAAGTGTTAAAGGCTGGATTGGATGAGGTTTGGTGGAAGGAGTCCCTGCCCATGGCAGCGTGTGAAACTGGACGAGCTGAAAGGTCCCTTCCAACCTAAACCATCCTGTAGTTCCAAGATTCAATATTCTGTGATGCCTGTGGTGGTGTGGAATGTGGTGGGGGTTGAAGAAGTGCAAACACTCAGAGTTTGGTGCCTCTCATTGCCCTGGGCTCGTGGCTGGGCCAGCCTGACCTTGCTGAGTGTCCGGCAGCCGCGGCTCTGGGGAGCTGCAGCAGGAGCAGCCTGGGAGCTGGCGAGTTTTGGGTGGATTGTCCTTCCCCAGGGTGTGCCCAAATCTCTTCCTCTGGCTGAGGAAGGCGTGCTGGGGATCACACTGTCCCTGCAGCTGGGGCACGCTGCAGCCACACCAGGAGGGTGCCTCTCTCCTGCTCTCCACGGCCTTCCCACCTGCTTGAGCAGCAGGGATTGTTTTCTAATTAATATTTTGTTTCTGTGAGCACTGTTTCAGGCTGGGGAGCTGCAGCTGTTGGCTCATTAATGAAGTTCTCTGCAGAACCGTGGCAGGAAGCAGTGCCGGACCCTTGGCTGAGCTCGTGGTTTGACGCTTTTCCTTCCTGCTCTTCTCAGCAAAGCAAACTCCCTTTACTGGGCTGTGGCCCCACGTCAGCCCCTGCTCCCTCCCTGCTTTGGGTGTCAGTTTTTGCTTGGAGGGCTGGGCTGTGGTGCCCCAGGCAGGGTCCTGGGGAAGGAGCCTGAGGCTTGTGTCTGTTTCTTTGGCCGCAGTGGTGGGCAAAGGCAGAGATAGCAAAGTCAGGAGTCTCAGTGATTGCTGTTTGATAAAGTTCACTGATATTTTATCAGTGGTCTCTGGGGACAGAAGGAAGCTGTGAGTTAAGAACATCTGTCTTGGCAGGGCCACATCCCCCCTGAGTGCTCAGTGCTCAGGATGGAGCTCAAATCCTCAGAGATCCCCAGATCTCCTTATTGCAGAGATCCTGGCAGTTCTTGGGCTGTTCTCTGGCAGAGCCAGTCACCTGGCAGTGCTTCACCTGGGATTTACCTGCTCTCAGGTGGTTCGTGCCGCTCCTTGAGCAGGGACTGAGCCGTGAAGGGCTCCTGGCAGCACAGAGGGAGTTGTGTAAGACTGGCTTCCATGGATTATTGAGCATTTGTGTTTCTTGGCCAGGCTCCTCAGCCATCGTGGCATGGAGTGATGCACTGGTGGCTTCGTTGGTGTTTTTCCAGCTCCCCTTCAGCTCCTCTCCAGCTCTGCCCAGGTTCTGGGTGGGTCCATAGGTACAGCAGTGCTTTGCAGTGAAAAGGGGAGGAGATGCCATATCCCACCTCTGTGGGAATGCTCTGGAGACTGAGGAGAACAAAGATCAGCTCCTGCAGCCCCTCTCAGCCTGCAGGCACCTTGTGTCACTGCACAGTCCTGCAGCAGGTGGGAATGAAACACTGGGTGAGCAGCGAGTCCTGGCGTGCAGGTCACGGGTCAGTGTCACCTGTCAGTGCCAGGCAGGGCAGGGGAGTGTGGCTGGCTGTGTGTGCAGGGCTGTGGCTCAGTGAGGCTGTGTTGGGTCAGCAGCCATGTCTCCAGGCTCTGGGACTTTTGGGCAAATCAAGGCACAGACTGTCTTAGATGGGGCTGGGGGCAGGTCCTGCTCATCCCTGAAGGTGCTGAGGCTGTTGAAGTGTGCTGGGGCTTTGGGTACCTTCTGGAAACTCGCAAGTGAGTCAAAAATTAGTCGTAAAATTAGATGGAGAAACTTCTAGAAGGGTGTGAGCTGATTGATTGACCACAAACACGTCAGTCAGAGCTTTGCTGAGGCAAAGGCTTCCTCAGAAACACCAGTGGGGCAACTCTGCACACTGCTGGGACTGGAAAAGAGCATTTGCTTTGGGGACAGATGAGCATTCTAGAGTGTTGTTCTGAAGGACACAGCCCTCAGTGCTGGGGATGGCTCCCTCCCTGTGCACAGCTGCTGTGATCACAGAGGCTATTGCAGAACGACTGTCTTGAGGGCAAAGTGTTCTTGGTATCACCCCTGGGCAGCTCTGAACACAGGCTGGAGCCTTTGCCAGCCCTGGCACCAGCTCACCATCAGGAGGAGGATGGGGATGAGCCCCATCCTCACCATGTCCAGCTGTGAGCACCTTGTGCAGTCAGGCCCAGATGAGAAAATCCCAAGCAGGTCTGGCTGTGACAAATCTTTTCCTTACAGAGGGGCTTTCACAAGGAAGGGAAGCTGGAACAAACATGCCCATTCCTGCCAAAGGTGCTGCTCTACCAGTAACTCATCTCTGCTTCCTACTGCAAGAGGCTGATGGAATTGGGGCTTCCTGCTGCCTGCTGACCCCTGGGCTTCTCCTTGGCCTGCCCCTGGGAGCTGTTCCTCTGCTCCTGACCCTGCTGTCAGCAGCCACTGGCTCTGCTGTGCTCGGCGTCACAACTTCCCATCAGCTGGAATAGCTGTGCCAGGGCTGTGCCTGTAAATCCCTCAGAAGGCTGGGAAGTGCTTGGTTAATTACCCAAACTGAAGAAGAGTTCTTTGAACAATCTCTGGGAGGTGTTCCACCTGCCTTACAGCAAAGGTCTTGGATTTGGGACTGTCTTTGCAGTCTTGGATCCTTCCCGATCCGTGGCTCTCCTCTGTGTCCTGCAAGGCTTTGCTTGCCTTGGCTCCTCAGAAATGCTGTTTTTTTTCATAAAGGGCCCTGTTTTGGTCTGTGTGTGGGTGCAGGGTGGGCTTGGCTGTGGGAAGGGGTACAGGCAGACCTGGCTGTGCTGAATTCTCTGGTGGGAGGCAGATGGGTGGGACCATGTATGCTACTGCCATTCCCATGATTGGTCTTCCATTGGGATTCAGCATCTTGACTGTCAGACCAGAGCAAGTGTCTTTAATATTGCTTGAGGTCAGCTTTTGCATCCTGTTTTATAATATTCCCTGACATTCCCCACATTCCTGGCTAGAAGACTTCTGTACTTTTTTGAAATGTTCCTTCATCTCTTTGGAAAACTGTGACATCCTTTAAGACTTCTTCAAATGCCATTGCCCTGCTGAACTGGCATCTCCTGTTAACTCCATAAAGAATGGGAAACCTTGAGTTTCAACTCCAGCCCCAACAACATCTCCTTCCATTTGGGAAAAAGTGGAACAAAGAAAGAGATACACCATGTGCTCCTGTTTGCCTCAGTGACCTCCCTAAACCTGATGTCCCTGCTGTGTTTCCACCCCTGTCTGCAGGTTTCACTGCCCCCCATGTTTTTGGGATGATATTGGGTGTGTTACCCGAGCTTCCATCATTGTCACAGCCTGTCAGGACAGCAGGACGGGCTGGGGTCCCCCTGGGTCCCTGGGGCTGGGTCTGCAGGGTCTGACCTGCCAGGTGTGAGGTGAGGATGGGATATGCTGGATAGGAATGAGAGACCTGTGGTGATTCTCACTGGGAATCAGAAGCAAGGTGAGCTGCTGCTCAGATGCTGTGAGGTGATCTCACAGTTCATTCTGGGAGTGATTTATGCCAAAGCACTGGTTTGGGAAGTGCAGGCACAGGGAATATGATTTTCATTGAGGAGACTAATCCTGTGTCAACCCCAGCTCCTTGTTTGGACCGTGCTGACCCCTCTGCTTTGGGCTGAGGTGAGCTGGCTCCTGCTGCATGGGGAAGAAGCATTCCCAGGGCAGGTGGGGCACACCGGGCTCAGCACAAACCTGACGTTTGTGGGAATTGGGTGATTTCGTCTGGATATCTCTGATTGCAGGCACTGCTGTTCTTGTCCCATCTTTTTGAGCTTTTAGCTCTCTTTGGTGTCTTGAGGGACTGGGAAATTTTTGACAGCCCAGCCTTGGCTGTCAGTTTTCCCATCCCTCGCACACAGAACCTGCTGGCAGCTCCTGCAGTTCGCCAGCTGGCTGAGAGGAGCCTCAGCTCTGAGGTTTGAGTAGCTGATGCCTGATGATGAGAGGGGGTTTTGGGGTGCCCATCCCTCTGGACAGTGCCAGGCTCCCCCCCGGCCCCGGAGCCGGCACGATGCCGCCCTGCGGGATTTTGCTCTCAGTTTCCCCGGCTGGAATCTCAATTTCCCCGGCTGGAATAGGAAGCTGCGGCAGCACCGGGGTGCCGTGCTGGGCAGGACAGGGCTGGGAGGGGGCCGGATGGAGCCCTCCCCGCCGCTCCCACCCCCGCTCAGCCGGGATGTCCTGTTTGCCGGGGCGGCGGGGACACGGCGGCTCGGCTCGGCTCAGCTCGGCTCGGCTCGGCTCGGCTCGGTTTAGCTCGGCTCAGCTCAGCTCGGCTCGGTTTAGCTCGGCTCGGTTTAGCTCGGCTCGGCTCATCTCAGCTCGGATCGGTTTAGCTCGGTTGGGCTCAGCTCGGTTTTGCACAGCTCGGCTCAGCTCGGTTTAGCCCGGCTCGGCACAGCCCTGCAGCTGTGCCATGGATTGCCTGCAGGAAGGTCTCTTGCCTCCCCTGGACACTGCTGGGTGGCCGAGGAGGGCGTGAAGGAGGCTGCGGGTCATGCTGATACTTTATTCGGCATTTAATCCACGGGCTCCAATGAACAAAGCCGGGATTAACAGCTCCTGCCATGGTGAGTCTGCTCGTGTCCCGGCTCTGTGTTTGGATTGGGAGGCTCCAGCCAGCAGAAGCTCTCGGGGGAGGTGGGAAAGGCTGTAAAATGACCTTTTTTCTTGTTAGAGATTTCTTGGAAGCAGCGTTTCCTGTGCAGCAGGGCGGTTTGCTCTGGCTTTTACACAGCGGGGCGAAGGCAGGGTTCAGAGGTGTCGCTTGTGTTGTTGTTAAATTGTTGGGTTGGATTTTTTTATTTTAATCTTTTCTCGAAAACCAGAATTTCCTTCACATTTTTTTTTTGGCCGTGAAGTGCTGTGCCCGGCTGGCAGCGGGGATGCGGCTGAGCGGGGCAGGGATGGGGCAGAGAGAGGGGCGGTGGCAGTGGCACAGCCTCAGTCACACCGCCCGCGGCTCTTCCTTCTCCTCTGCTCCCCTCTGAAGGTGCAGCAGGCAGAGCAGACCTGCAGCCCTGGCAATATTTGGGTTTGTTTCTGCCAGAGCCAGCCGAGCCGCGTGCCAGTTCCTGCTGATCTCCGACTGTTTCCTGAGCCAAAATCCTTTTGTGTGAGCCCTGCCAGGTATGGCCAGGGGTGTCATGTGCTGGTGCCAGCCGTGCTCTGGGATGTGGCATCACCTGCTGACACCGGTTCACTGATTTAAAAGCAGTTTTCAGAAGGAGGAGTGAGAAAAGAGCGGGGTGTGGATCTGTGGGGTGGAGGTGGAAATGCCCCGAGCTGTGATGAGCGATGGGTGTGGGGTGCAGCAGAAGGGGGTCCTGATGGGAGAGACCTCTGAGCTGGTGACAGTGTGCACACAGACCCATGTCCCCCTGAGAAATGTCCCTTGGCTGCATTTGGAAACTCAGTGTTTGGGTTATGCCTGGAGGGGTCCCTGCACGGACAGGGGGTCTGAGCCTGCACCCCCATGGGCTGAGTGGGGCTCAGCTGCACATCCTCGGGGTTAAACTCCTGAATTTTGCAGATCTTTCTGATGTGGGATGGAATTTCAGGAGTTTAGCAAGGCGCACATGCAGGCACCTGAATTTCCCCTGGGCAGCAGGGACAGGTCAATAAACCAAAGCTTAGTCTGGTGGGGAAAGAGGCAGGATCTTTTGCAGAGCTGGGCAATACTTGGAGTTATTTTTGTATTGAAGCCTTTAAGAAGGGAAGAAGAGAACCCTAAATTAACCATTCATGCCTCTGCTGGGAATTCAGTGCCAGTTCCTTCCTGCTAGGGCTTGTGCCCATGCCAGGGTTGTGGCAGTGGCCACTGCTGGGTGTGACAGCTGTGATCTGGGCTCCCTGTCCCTGGGGGTGTGTAGGGCTCCCAGCAAAGCTGGAGCCTGAGCATTCTTCAGCCAGGAACGGGGTGGGTTTGTGATTCTGTACAACATGGAAAAAGCTGCAGCAAGACCACGAGGGAATTCTGCTCCATGGGTTCCTCTGGTAACGCACGTGTTTATGCTAAATAAATGCATTAAAGTAGGAGGGAATTCCCTCATGTATTAAGGAAGTAACTGTTCTTCAGTGCCTGGATTTAGCAGTGAGCTGGGGGTTGTTCCTTGGCGTGGGAAGCTGGAGAGCAGCTGCAGCAGGTCACATCCATGGGAGATGCAAATGCTCCAGTGGGTGATTGGAGCTCCCTGCAGAGCCAGAGCTGCTGCTGGTTCTGTTTTTTTAGCAGAACTGGTGGTGTTTTCCTTTGACATGGCCTTCCTTGGCCTTTGGTGGTGGCTGGTGTTGTGTCTCGTGCCGTACTCTGGATGTTGACCTCAGTCCATGCTGGGTTTAACACTCTTCCAGGTGGTGAAAACTGGACTTTTGCTGTTGTCAGTGTAAAGAAACACAAGATGTGATGGCTCCTGACTGGGAGCAGCCTGGCTGGTGCCTGTGGTGGGTGGAGGATGCTGTGCCCAGTGCTGCTGGAGCTCCAGCACCTCTGGCTGCCCTCGGGGCGACGGCGTCCGCTTGTCCAAACAAAGTGCGTGTGAGATCCATGGGATGGTCAACAGGAAAACCCTGCACTTTTAGGAAGGGTGGACTACAGGATGGGCAAGATGGATTAATTTTCTTCAGCATCTGAGTGGCTGTTTTCATCTTGCTCCTCATGCCTTAAAGTTGGATGAGGTTGGAGCAACCTGGGGTAGTAGGAGGTGAACCTGCCCATGGCAGAGGATCAGAATGAGATGATCTCTAAGGTCCCTTCCAACCCAAACTATTCTGGGATTCTCTTCTGGATTTTTCTTTCTGGCTTCAGCAAACACCAAAGAGAAGGATGAAACTTCACCCCAAGCCTAGATGTGACAGAGGTGGCTGTGCTGTCACTGATAGACCTTCTTGGGGTGCTGCATAGGGTGGGCTGGAGCCAGAGACTCTCTCTGCTCTGAGCTTGCTTTGCCATTGCCTTTTCAGAGATGGAACCCCAGGTTCCCTCCATGCTGCCTTCCCCCCCGACATGGGGGGCTGCTGCTGTGTGCTCCTGATGCAGTGGGAGGGTCCTGCCCTCCCTGTTGTTCCTCTGGGGTCAGAGCAGCTGCAGAAATGCAGGTGGGAGAGGCAAGGACGGATCAGGGTCCTCACCTTCCTGGCCCTTTGTTTCTGTTCCTCTTTTTCCATCCCTTGTTCCCCCCAGACATCTGCTGTGCAGCTGCAGCCCCAGCAGTGGGACGTGTAACCCCCGAGCTGCCGCAGAGCTCCTGCTGCCTGCTGCTCTGGAGCTGCTGGGAGGAGCTGTCCTTAGGCCAGAGGGGCTGCCTGGGGGAGCAGGAATCTGTCATATGCTGTAGGACACTCCCATAGCCATCACAGCAGTGCCAGGGATGCTGACTTGGTCTCTGCCACCCCACTGTGTCCTGCTGCCAATGGACATGTCCCTCCTGGTCCTTCCCTCCTGGTGCATCCCATGCCCCTGAGTGTGGCTGTCCCTTTCAGCCCTGCCCTCTGGGGTCTGTGAAGATGAGGAACAAGTGACTTGGGTTAGTGGTGGCCTTGGCAGTGCTGGACTCGATGATCTGAAATGACTTTCCCATCTTAAACCATTCCATGATTCCATGATCCTGTGTGTCATTCTGTTGTGACACTGCTGCAGTGCTTCCTTCTCATCTTTATTAAAGACAGCACTGGCTGCAAACCTGAATTTAGGTTATTCTGAGTGATGTTTGTGGCAGCAGAGTTGTTCTGTGTGCAGGTTGGGCTCAGCTCCTCCCCCAGGTGCCAGCCTAGGAGGGCAGGAGCTGCTTTTGGGTGGGCAGGTGCTGCAGCATCACCTTGGATTCCTGGTGGCCACACATTCCTGTGTGGTGCAGCACAGAGCTCAACACACTGTGGGTAGAAAGGGCTGGTGGAGCTTTTAGAGCACAATAAACCAGACCTGAGGCTGCTGTTGGGCTCGTGTGAGGGGAGGAAATCAGAGCTAGCACATTCAGCTGGTGAGGGTGGTCACACACAGCCCTGGAGCCCAGACAAGGGATGAGGTGGGGAGTGCTCTGGGGGTCCCTGTGCCCACCCTGCATGGATTAGATCCAGATGTGATCCAGACACCCAGCAGCTGCAGTCTCCCCGCCCTGTGGTGGCCAGAGGGGTTCCTGCCTGGGTTGTACCTGCTGGTGCTCACAGACACCATCCAGCAGTTCCCATGCAGCCTCTAGGATCATGTTTACCCCTGGGTGTCCCTCGTGTTTGTGTTCCCAGCAGCTGTCTGGGACAGGAGCAGGGTGGCAGAGGGCTCTGCTGCCATCCCCCTGCCAGGTGCCATCCCCAGGGAGCCATGCCCTTGGAGCAGACATTTCAGGGCTGGAGGTGAAGGAAGCATTTGAGCAATTCCTTGTTGGTGCCATAGCAAGGAGCAGCTCCCAAAGCTTATGAGACCTATTTTCTGTGTGAAGGTTAATTATGGAAATACGCCGTGTCTGGGAGAACATCCAAGAGCATTCCTCATTCCTGTCCATGTGCCCTGTCCATGTCTGTGCTGGCAGCTCCAAAATCTCTGCACTTTGCTGAGTGGAGCTGGGGGCTGGAGGCAGGAGATGCCTGTGGCTGTGTGGAGCTCTGTGTGCTTCCTGCCCCAAGAGCCCAGCTGGGTGGGCAGTCAGTCCCAGCTGTGCCCAGTGCTGGGAGGGCACTGTGGGGTGGCACACTGGGAGGGTCTGGGATTGTCATTTGGCTGTCCCTGGGAGCTTTGGTGTGAGCAGGATACACCTTTCCCATGGGACACCTGCTTCTCACTGAAGGCACAACCCCTGGCTCAGGAGAGATGTTGGGACTTTCTGTCATTCCTGTAAAAACAGGCAAGAAACTTCTGCTTATAGCTGGAAAGTCCCTCTTGTAGGCAGTTTTACTTTCAGGCAGGATGGAAAGAAATCACACCAAAAAGCAAGAAAACAGCAATTTTCTGCCCTTGGTGCTGGGGCTGAAGCTTCCCCCGCAGTGCCAGGCAGCTGCTTCCAGCTTTCCATGAGGTAACATGTGAGCAATTTTGTGGCAGGGTTTTCTCCTCACACACTAATTGGCTGTGTGGGACGTTTTATGGGGATTTGGAACCTTGCTGTGGGAAGCTGAGAGCCTGGCCTGGGACTTGTAGCCAGTTCTGATTGTTAAAGTGAAAGTGCAGAGCTGGGGTTCTGGGAAGTGGCTTTCCTGCCTGTAATTCTGCTGGCCTCCAGTGTTCCAGGTTGCTCATTTGAGAGCTTTTATGGAATGTCCTGGGCTTTTCCCTGTCTGTGCCTGTTCCAGGGCAGGGTGGGGTGGATGGAGCACCAAAAGCACTTGAGAGAGATCCATCAGGATCCAGACACCCCACAGCCAGGAGCCATTCCTGCTGGAGCCACCAGTGGGCTGCCCCAGGGAAATGCCACAGTGCAGAGACTGCAAGAAGGGGACTGGGGAATTTTGTCCTTTTTTTTCCACTTCAGTGTTGGTTTTCATCCTTTTCTTCTGAAACAATGAGAGCCTCTTCTCTTCCTTTGTTTGTGATTTCCACCCCTTTCCTGGGGGTGTTGTGGCATGAGCATGAACAGCTGGCTGGGGGGGACCAGCCTGGGGGTTTCTGACAGACCATGGTGGCCCTTGGGT
Organism: Erithacus rubecula; assembly: GCF_903797595.1. Lineage (NCBI taxonomy): Eukaryota > Metazoa > Chordata > Aves > Passeriformes > Muscicapidae > Erithacus > Erithacus rubecula. Next base: position 5,698,131 of record NC_136667.1, on the reverse strand, counting down.
TACATCTCTGCCCTTTGCTGGGTGCAGGGGATGGGAGAGCTGCTCTGGGAAACCTTTTCTTTGGGAAGCACCATCCAGCCTCAACAGCTGCTGGACAAGGGCAGAGGCTTTGCTGGGGGAGGATTCTCTGCTGGCTCAGAGGATTGTGCACCATTGGGAGCTTTTTCCACATAAGGTGTTGGTGCTGGTTTCCCCCATGGGGTTTCCAGACATTTTCTGAGATAATTAATTCTCCATCTCCCATAGAGAGCTTCCTCTGGAGCATGAACCAAAATGGGGCTGCTGGTCTCCCTTCCCTGCCTGCAGTCAGGAAGCTGGTGGGATTTATTCCCTTGTTTCTCAGGGACTCTGCTGGTGCCCTGTGCCTGCTCCTCCTGCCATGCAGAGATTTCTGCACCATTTAAAGCGCAGATCTCAAACTCCTGGAACTTGTTTTCTGACCAGTGGAGCCTCTTTGTGCCCTGCTGAGGGTGGGTGTAGTGTTTGATGAAGCTGCATTAGACATCAGAGAGTCCTGGCATCTGGAGATGTTGGGAGTGTGTCGCTGCTGCCTGGGGCAGGATGGAGGGTGGAGGGTCCCCAGGCAGCAATCCCTGGGCTCAGGCTGGATTCCCAGTGAGGCTGCAGCCAGGGATGTGTGCTGGGCTCAGGTCCCATCACCCTGCCCGGCAGTGAGGCTCCTGAGAGGTGACAGGGGGGCTGGGAACAGGCTGGAGTGGGTGACCCTGTGCCCAGCGTCCGGCCGTGCCCCAGGGCAGGAGTGTTTGCCTGCCCGGCCTTTCCTGCACTTCCCTGGGAAAGCACGTCCATGGGAAGGGTGGGAGGGGGAGGAAGCTGCTGCTGGCTCCCTCTGGGACAGGACACTTGGAAACCTTTTCTGTGACAGCATTTCTACATGAGGAGGGCTGCTCAAAGCCCTCTCTGCTCCAGGGGGCTTCTCGCTGTTTGGGGGGCTCTGGGGTGATGCAGGACTTGCCACAGCAGGCAGAGCCTGGGATCTGGCTCCCAGAGAGGAGAGGTGGGGGTTTGGGGCCCTGGCCCCCTGCCAGCCCGTGTGGGAGGAGATTGTGGAGGGAAGGAAATGTCGTGTTCTGACTCCTCATTTCCACCATGGGATGGGTGGCTGAGCCCAGTCCTGCACAGAGCATCCTGCTGCAGCCCTGGCCTCTGGCTGCTCCTGGCTGCTCCCAGGCTGCTGGGGTGGCTGTGGTCACACTGGTGTCACCTGGCCCCAGCTGGTGCCCAGCCATGCTCTGGTACCAGCTGAGCCCCTCTGTGGGCAGGGATAAGCTCAGCCCTGCTCCTGCTGCCCTGCACCAGACCCATCCCTGGGGCAGGATCCACGGCACAGGTGGGAGCTTGGTGACTTTACTCATGGCTGGGGGCACACGGAGCTGCAGCTGCTGCCTGGGTTGGCCCCATGGAATTCCCATGGGGATGAAGGGGCAGTAGGGTGGGGCAGGGGTGGGAACTGGCAGGTCCCTTGGCAGGGGCTGTGGGAAATGCCTGTCCCTGGGTCCTGCTCACCCCAGGAGTGTGGGAGAGATCTGCTTCCAGAGCTGGCATGGCCAAAGAGCATTCCCAGGGACTGGTGCTCTCCTGCTGGACAGAGGCAGCTGTGCCCTCCCCATGGGGTGATGGGTTCTTTGGGAGGGATGTGGTGCTCCACATGGACCAGCTGACCCAGGATAGCTCCAGGGTTGAGTTCTCCTCTGGGATTGCTGGGTCTGAGCCCTGTGGGGGGCAGGAGGGGTCAGCCCTGGGTTTTGGCAGGACTCCTGGCACAGTTAATGACAGCTGTGCGGTTTGGACCCACATCCAGATGCTCATTCCAAAACTTCTTCCCAAAACTTGCCAAGTATTTGGGTCCAGGGTTTTGGCTTGGTCCTCTCCTGCTTATTTTGAATTTTGTTGGTTTTTTTTTTTCACTGCTGTAAGTTTGGAATTGGGAATGCAAGCTGTAGCCAGAGCTCTGGGCTGAGGCAGTGGGTGGATAGGGATGGAATCAGGGTATTCCAGTGCTGGGTGGGTCTGTGCTCAGCCCACTCCGTGCCAGAAGGGGCAGACCAGATCCTGAGGCTGCCAAGGCATTTTCTACCCATGAGGTCAAATGTTGTCACCCTCAGCAGCAGAAATGTCATCGGGCCAATGGGTGCTGACACTTGGCAGTGACTTGCAGTGGCTGTGGGAGCTCTGGGCTGGTTTCCCTCAAGTTCCCTAAACTGGAGGAATTTCCCAGGAAATGCTGCTGGCTGCTGAATGGGCTCATCTGGGCCGTGGCTGATCCCTGTGTGTGGGGTGGGAACCAGCTGGGTGAGGGGTGAAGACCCTCACCAGGGATTTGGTGCCCACTATGATGAACACCAGCTTGAAAGAAGAGGTGGAGAGAGCAGTGTGGTGGGAAGGAGGTGGGGAGGAAGGGCTCCTTTGGCAGCCTTTGCTCAGGGATGTTTGCAGAAGTGATCAGCACTGAGCTTTGACGAGCTCTGAACTCATGATTACAAAGAAAGATCTTCCTCTCCTGCCTGGCCAAGAGCTCTGTTTGGTTTGGTGGGTTCAGAAACAAAACATTTCATCCTGTCATTCAGGTGGCATCACTGTCATCTCCTGCTGTTTTCCTGGCACTGGCACAGAGCTGCAGCTGAGCTGTGTGTGCCCAGGACCCCTGGTGGGACCCCTGGCTCTGCAGCTGTGCATCTCTGCCCTGTGCACATGGAACCTGGGCTCAGTGTCAGGGCTCTGGGGAGGTGGGCTGTACTCTCAGGGTGTTGCTGCTGCTGCTGGAATGCTCAGGTGATAGTGGTTAGATTTTTTTTTTTTTTCTCAGAGTTAGGATTGAATGCTTGGGAGACAGATTTCTTGTTTGGACTTGGTTGTTTATTAAATCTTATTTAAAGTACTGAGATATTTTTAGTACTTTTAGTTATCAAGCCAAAAGTGAGAAAATTGAGGTGAATTTAGTTAGTTACAAGTTTTTTTAAAGGCTAACTATTTAATTAAAAACTAACATTTATGTTATTTATACTTCTGACCTGATAACTGAACACTTGTGACCTGCACTGCAGGATTTTTTATCCAACCAAAAAGTACCTGGAATAATGAAGAAGGAACAAGGAAAAAGAAAGAGACAATGCTTAAGAATGTCCAATTTGTCCCATACTTATTATGATATTCTAAAACCTTAAATTCAAAAATTTTTGCCATGTGAAATAACACACTTTTATTTTAACTAACCAGTGATTCTAACTTTATTACTCAAATCTGGGAGCCTTCTCCAAGGCTTCAGGTCAAAAGCTGCATTATTTTGGGGGTTAGTGTCGGAAAGCACAGAAAGCTCAAAACTCCCAGGCTTCAGGGTTCCACCACTCAGGTTGGTTCTTTGCTTTCTCACAGAAATTGAAGCCAAGAAAGCGTGTGAGTGGCTGCGGGCAGCGGGATTCCCCCAGTATGCCCAGCTGTACGAAGGTGAGAGCTGCCCCTGCCCCTGCCCAGAGCCTGTCCCATCCACATTCCAAGGGGGGCTACAGGAGAGGAGGGGATGGAGAGGATTGTTCACTGGTTATGTGATTGTTTGAGCCCTTGGCCACGGCCTGGAGAACCAGCCAGTTCACTTCCCTGCATTCCTGAACTTTTCCCCTTCAGGCAGGGCTCTGAGGAATCCTGGGGCGGCTGCTTTGGCCAAGGGCAGGCAGGCTTTGGAGAGCCATCAGCTCTGAAGTGCTTCAGGGAGTGTTTGCCGTGGGTGGGAGCATAGGGGCAGCCAGTATAGGAAACATGGAGAACGAGCATGATCTCCCTCCTTGCATCCCTCCCCAATCCCACAACCCCTGCCCTGCTCCAGCCTGTCCTTCCTGAGCCCTGCCTGGAGCTGACCATGTGCCTCCCCTCCATTGCTTCCCCAGCTCCTGTGCCAGGGCACAGCAGGGTGGTTGTGGTGGAGGCTCTCCCCTCAGGCTCAGTGTTTATTTTGGAGCCGTGGTGGGCTGCTGGTGCTGGCTGGGGCGAGCAGGGATGGACAATAGCGGGAAGCGGGTCCGGCGGCTGCAGCCACGGCCATTGTTCGGCCATTCGGCCACTTCCCCTGCCCCCTGCAGCACCAGCTCCCTGCTGATGGCTTTAGGAGCTGCCTGCTTGCTGCCAGTGCCTATTTTGGGGGGCAGGCCCCACGTGCAAGGACAGGCTGGGTTCCTGCTGGGAACACCCAGCCCCAGGTGCTGGCCCCAGACAGAGCTCACAGCTGGCCAGCGAGGAGAGGTGCTGGAGTCTGGGAATGAACCAACCCTTCTCCAGCCTCTGTCCACAGAACTTCCCACATCCTCCAAGTGTTTCCCTCTGTTTCCCTTCCTCTGGCTTCATTAAAAGATGGGTTGAGACCCTTGGGGCTGAAGGTCCAGGTCCCACATGCAGGATCTCAGCAGAACTGTCTCTGAATGCACAGGGATGATCAGAGAACTGAATGGAAACCCTTGGGCACCTTATCCCCCTCTCCTAATGTACCTGGGAAAAGCCATGCACCACCTCCAGGTCATCTCCAGCCACTTGGGTTTCTCCTTCTCCCTTGCCCACTGCTGCCTTTTGTCCCTGATGGAGCAGCTGGCTTGGGATCTGCCACTGATGCCATTTCCCTCCCCAGAATCGTCATTCCCTCTTGACATCAGTGCTGTGAAGAAGGATCACAGCTTCCTGGACCAGGATTCCCTCAAATCCCTGTGCAGGTAACACTTCCTTGTCCCCCCTGCACATGGAATCAGCAGGGGGATGTGCCACAGAACAAGGGCAGCAGCCCAGGATGATGGGATGGTGGGCTCAGGGTCATGCCTGATGGGGTGGTGGGCTCAGGGTTATGCCTGATGGGGTGGTGGGCTCAGGGGCATGCCTGATGGGGTGGTGGGCTCAGGGTTATGCCTGATGGGGTGGTGGGCTCAGGGGCATGCCTGATGGGGTGGTGGGCGTAGTAGGGTGCCTGCCTTGCACCTTGGCTGGGCTCAGAGCTCACTCCAGCACAGTTGCTCCCTCTGCAGTGAGAACTCAGATATTCAGATCAGGGAACATTGCTGGTTGATTCCAGAGAAACAAGAGGTTTTTATGCTCCATGTGATGCTGCTCATCCCAGTACCAGGCAACCAGCTTGACTGCACATTTCCAGCTGGGCACAGTGCTGCTGCAGCTGCAGGTTTGGAAGCTGTGCAGAAGTGCTGTGCAGGGAGCAGCTTGTGGGGGACTCAGAGCAAGCCAGAGCTGGCACCCAAAGCAGGGCACTGAACAGATGGTCAGTCTGGATGGGCCATGTGTCACTTGGTGTTGTGGGTGACTCAGCCCTGCCTTGGCTCTTGAGACACGTCACCCCCCCCCCCCCCCCATGTCCCTGCATTGGCTCCACGCTGTCCCTCCCACCCTGAACAGAGAAGAAGCAGGAACAGGGTCTGTTTCCTATTTGATCCCAGCAGAGAGGCTGATGTGCTGGGCAGGAGGGGATCCCCGTGCCGTTTCCTGGGTGCAGTGAGGCAGGAGTCTCCGCCTGTCCCTCCCTCACTGAGCTTTCAGGTCCTTTAGTCATTCCCTGTCTGGGTTACAGGAGCATCTGAGGTGATTTTGCTTTAATAGCCTGGAGCAGACCACTCCTGCTCACTTGCAGAACTGGTGGCCCCAGCAGCTAGCGTGGGCTTGGCTTAGCTTGGGCTACCATCTGCTGGCATTGTCCCCTTCTTAGTCAGGTGTCCCTCTACTGTGGAGCCACGGTCACAGGTGACAGGCACAGCCCATGCTCCAGGGCAAGAAAATCAAAAGAAGCCAAAGCCCTTGCTGTGACCACAGCAGGGCTGGGACAGGGGTTGGAAGCAGGGTAAAGCCACTCTGTTTCTTGCAGGAGGCTGATGACCCTGAACACTTGTGCCTCCATGAAACTGGATGTTCACTTTCAGCGTAAACAGGTGAGTGCAGGATGCTCGAGGCAGGTGGGGGGCTGAGGGGTGCAGGGGATCGCGTGCTCGATGGTGGGGCAGTGTCCTGGGGACCTCTGGGACTGCCCTGGGCACAGAGTGGCTCCTGGAGGCCAAAGTGTCCTGAGCTGGTTTGAGAGCTGAGCACGCTGCTCTCTCCCCACCTGGGGCTTTGCTGGTGGCTGTGTCCCTCTGCAGTGGGGGGATGTTCTGACCTTCCTCGGCCCCCAGGGATTGATCATCCCCTGTTCTCAACGGCCCACAGAATGAAGACTCTGAGGAGGAAGAGCAGTGTGCCATCAGCAGCCGCTGGGCCTTCCAGAGGGACAGCAAGAGGTGGTCCCGTGTGGGCTCTGCCGATGTGCTGTCGCAGGGCTCGGAGGCGCTGAGCTGCAGCATGCGCCCGGTGTCCAGCCGCGAGAGCGTCCTCACCGAGCTCAGCACCAACCCCGAGGCCACGTCCCTGCACAGCACGGGCAGCGCGGGCAGCGCGGGTGGCACGGTGGCCATGCCATCCCCGCTGCGTGCCGCTGCCATCGCCTCCAGCTGCAGCCAGAGCGAGGGCTCTGCGCCGGAGCAGCCCTCGGGCCAGGGAGAGGGATCCAAGGAGAGGCTGAAGAAACGACGCTCTCGCAGCTTCCTGAAGCGCATCGAGTCCCTGCGGAGGAGGGACAAGGAGAAACCCAGCCCAGACAGGAGGGTGGCTCCGCACAGCAGCGCCACTCTGCCACCGGGATGGGGCTCTCTGAACAGTAACGGGGACCTTGCGGCCACCAGGACCACCTCCTCTAAAAGAGGGATCCCTCCCTCTTTCCACAGCAAAAAACACTTCTCGGTATCATACAGGACTAACCGCCTGCTCGGCCCCGGGGGCACCAAGGGGAGCTCTGACCCCAAGCGCAGCGGACTCTACCTGGAGGATTACGACACAGCCGCTGCTGCCGAGTGCCAGCGCCGGGCTCGCCACGGCGACTGCCTGGTCTATATCCCCTGTGACCACAAGCCTGGCACCTTCCCCAGGTCCCTGTCCATCGAGAGCTTGTGTCCCCTGCCCGGCAGCTCGCTGGGCCGCTGGAGCGAGGAGGGAGTGGGGCTGGGCGGGGGCGGCAGCAGCAGCAGCGTGGAGGGCTCCTCCTCGCCCAGGGGCTTCGCCCGCCGGCGCCGGGGCTCCTGCAGCTCCCTGGGCAGCCGTGTCAGCATCTACGACAACGTGCCGGAGTTCGGCAGCAGCGAGGATTTGTGCAAGGACGGGGAGGTCACCTTCGAGAACCTCGACGACATCCTGCACCATATGTGGGGGCTGCAGCAGAAGGTGGAGCTCTGGTGTAAAGCTGTCTCGCCTGGCCTGGATGGGGAGGAAGGGGGCGAGGAGGAGGAGGATGAGGAGGAGTCGGACTCGGGAGGGGAACCCTCCAACCTGCATTTCGAGGAGAGATCCATGTCGGATGTTGGCACCTCTGCTAGTGACTTTGATAGCACTGGGAACTCCCTCAACGAAGCCGAAGAGATGGAGACACGGGAGCGCCGGGATTCGGGGGTGGGAGCATCACTGACAAGACCCTGCAGGTATCGCAGAATCCCGAGGTAGTTTGGGTGGGAAGGGATCATAGAGACCATCTCATTCCCCTTGCCATGGACAGGGACACTTTCCATTAGACCGTATTGCTCCAAGCCCCGTCCAGCCTGGCCGTGAGCACTACCAAGGACGGGGCACAGCCCGTGGGTCGGGGGAGCAGAGCCCGATCCCATCCTCGGGGGCTGGATAGTCGTCTCTTCCCGGGAGGGACGGCAGCGTTGCCGGAGCCGCACGGGGCGGGCAGGGGAGCGCAGCGCGGGGCGCTGGTGCGCTCTGGTGGCCGCAGGACACCACTGCCACCACTGCCACCACTGCCGGTCCTGGCTGCCCGCACAGACCTGTGATTAAGAGGTTTTTCATAACAAGGGTAAATGCAGGGGTACGTGCCCCCCTGTGCCACTATTCCCTGCGGCTTTCCCAGGACAGCTACGGCTGTTGTCACGTTCTGTGGCTTTCTTCACCCAGTTCGGCTGCTGCTGAGGGTGATGTGGCAGTAATGAAGGAGTGGAGAGCAGTGGGGGTTTCCTTAGCTGGCAGTGTCCCGTGTGTCCCCAGAAAGCTGCGTTGGCACAGCTTCCAGAACTCACACCGGCCCAGCCTGAACTCAGCCTCGCTGGAGATCAACCGCCAGTCATCAGCCCAGCTCAACCTGCTGCAGAAGTGCTCCCTGCTCCGGCTCACAGCCATCATGGAGAAGTACTCTGTGCCCCACAAGCAGGCCTGGACATGGTGAGCTGGGGACCAGGAGGGACCCACAGGCTGCAGCTATTGCTGTGACCCCAGCTGGGGCAGCTTTGGGGTGTGCAGGGGGAAAAGCTAAAGCAAGGGCTGTCTGCTCTGGCAGGTGTGAGCTAGAGCTGATCCCCAGGCTCCTGGCATCATCCTGGCTTCCAGGGGGGCTCCTGGCATCATCTGCCACTATGGGGGCTGCAGGTGTTCATGGGGCATTATCAGTGCTGCAGCAACATAAGAGAGTGGGACGATGGTTTCTTTTCATAGCCAACTATCAAAATATTTTAGCTTAATAAAAGGTGCTGCCATTCCTGCTGGGAAAGCTGCCTTGCTTGTATTCCAAATACTGCAGGAATGTGTGTGTGTGTGCTCCCTCTGCGGAGGGCATTGCACTGATGTCTCTCTCTCCCACTCTGCAGGACTGTGCCCAAGTTCATGAAGCGGAGTAAAGTCCCTGACTATAGGGACAAGATGGTTTTTGGGGTGCCCCCCATCGTCAACGTGCAGCGGACGGGGCAGCCCCTGCCCCAGAGCATCCAGCAGGCCATGCGCTACTTGCGCAGCCAGTGCCTGGACCAGGTGGGCTTTGGGGGGAAAAAAGCTTCAGGGCTCCTGTTGTTCACCTCCTGTGCTGAAGTTGGAGGGTGGGATTGTCTGTGGGAAGCCATCTCTCAGTCATTGTCTCCTCTGGGTTGATGATCTCCTTGGGGAGTGTTATAGATAAAAATGAGATCAAGCTGAATTAAATATGATTAAGCAATATTTATTTTGTGACCGAAGTATGATCCTCGATAACCACAATCAAAAAAGGGACAACACCGAGCCTGGGGTTGGTGCTGGGTGAACACACTCTGATCTGATCTCCATTGCATCAGATCCTCCGGTGTTCACCAAACTACCTTGGTCAGCCCAATTTTTATACAATTTTTCATGCCTGGAGTGGAGGTCTTTGTCTTCTTTCTCATTTTGCATATTCATGTGGTTTTCTTTCACTTTTCTTTCCATTGGGCTGGACAAAACCATATTCTGGGAGATGATGAATTCTGCTGAAGGCAGGTTCTGGTTTTCAGGAAGATGGTATTGAGATGTAACTTGCAGGTCTTGGTTTACTGGAAACTGGCATTCAGATCTATTTTTCCCCATGGCTCTGGTTATCTTAGTCGTAGGTGCTTGTTGGGCTCTCATCATTTGGGTGTTCCCTGGATAGTTCCTGAAAGAGCCATCTCCACAATTTAGTTGTTAATTCGGGCTGCCCTGCTTTTATTGGATGTTACAATGATGTGGTGAAGCAATCTGTGTCCTTTTCATCCGTGGTCCTTTTTTTGGTTTCTGAGTTTTCTTTACTATTGTATCTGCACAAACATTGCTTATTCTACATTACTGTATAACTTCACACAAATTACATTATACCATATATTACAGGGAGGGTCCCCCAGTGCCCACCCAGCCCGCTCACCCCCTGCTCTACCCCCACAGGTGGGCATTTTCCGTAAATCCGGGGTGAAATCCCGGATCCAGGCGCTGCGGCACATGAACGAGACCAGCCCCGACAACGTCAACTACTCGGGGCAGTCGGCGTACGACGTGGCCGACCTGCTGAAGCAATACTTCCGCGACCTGCCCGAGCCCATCTTCACCAGCAAGCTCACCGACACCTTCCTGCAGATCTACCAGTGTAAGGGCCGGCCTGGGGGCTGTGGGGAGGATGTGTTTGGGTGAGGGGGGTGGTGGCCCCGCTGATGGCACCCCGTGCCCGCAGTCGTGTCCAAGGAGCAGCGGCTGCAGGCGGTGCAGGCTGCCGTCATCCTCATGCCCGATGAGAACCGCGAGGTGCTGCAGACCCTGCTCTACTTCCTGAGCGACATCGCCTCGGCTGAGGAGAACCAGATGACAGCTGGCAACCTGGCTGTGTGCCTGGCCCCCTCCATCTTCCACCTCAACGTGTCCAAGAAGGAAAGCACATCGCCCAGGTAAGGGCTGGCTGAGACTCAGCTGCCCAGTGCTCCTGCCCTGCCTGCTGTGGAAGGCCAGCAGGGGATGGTGAGGCGTGGGGGGGTGTTGGCTCTGCTCTGGGACACAAATGAGAGCCATGGGGGTCTAGAGGTGCCCACGGTGCCAGCAGTAGCTGATCCTCACAGGGCCATACACAAGAGGGGCACCATGGGGAAGCCGGACCAGAAGGACCTCAATGAGAACATGGCTGCGACGCAGGGGCTCTCCCACATGATCACCGACTGCAAGAAGCTCTTCCAGGTGGGTGGCAGTGGTGTCCCAGCCCAGTGGGAGGTGTGACCTTGCCAGCAGGTGCTGGTCCTGGGGCCAGCTGAGGGCACCCTTCCCTCAGTGGGACAGCAGCCCAAGGTGTGTCCCCAAGCTGTGTCCTGGGGCAGACTGTATGTCCATCCTCCCCACTCCCTGGGGAATGAGTTACAGTTCTTTATCTGTCCAGGACTGCTCACAAAGTCGCCACAGGATCTGTCTGCCTCAATGAACATCTGTGTTCTTTTGGCTTGCAGGTGTCTCATGACATTTTGCTGCAGCTGAGCAGCTCCTATATGGCTGCAGATGCTTATCCCCACCCCCTGGCTGACTTGGTGTGCCAGGGGGACAGCAAGGATTTACACTCCTACTTTGAGCAGAGCGTCCAGAACCTGCTCAAAGAGTCGTCAGAGAAATTCAAGGGGTGGCTGAGCACACCAGGGCCCCTGAACACGGAGCTGTCCTGCAAAAAGGTAAATGCTACTGTGGAGGGGCTTGAGAACATGCAGGGAAATCTTGTTACTGTATACATTGGTCAGAGAAGAGACACCTCTTGTCCCCGGCTCTCTCATGGATCCAGCAGGTGTTTATCTTTTGTTATGATTCTTTCCCTTATATTTAGAGTAGAGGCTCCAGCTTGGGAAAAATCCCATCTGAGCCTGAGAAAGCCATCCTTTAAGATTCTTCCTGGGCCTGTAACAGCCACAAAATCTGCATGGGGTGGTGACCTGTCCAGTAGCCAGAGCAGGTCCCACCATCCCTCACTAGCCAGCAGATGGGATTGTGCTGGTGGCAGCCATCAGTGAAGCCCTTCAGGGGGTCCTGTGGGACGGTCTGTGTGACCCTCACCTCGCCCCTCAGGTAGGGGACGGGCACCCTCTGCGCCTGTGGAAGGTCTCCACGGATGTCGAGGCCCCTCCCGCCACGGTGCTGCACCGGGTGCTGCGGGAGCGTCACCTGTGGGACGAGGACCTGCTGCAGAGCCGGGTGGTGGAGGCGCTGGACAAGGACATGGAGCTGTACCACTACGTGATGGACAGCATGGCGCCGCACCCGCGCCGGGACTGCATGGTGCTGCGGTGAGAGCTGGCCCCGGGCTCTGCTCCCTGCGGGGAGGGTGGGGTCCCCGCCGATCCCGGGGGTCAGGGAGGGTGGGCTCTCCTCTGTTTGATCCCGGGGGCAGGGAGGGTGGGTTCCCCGGTGTTTGATCCCGGGGGGGGCAGGGACGGTGGGTTCCCCGCTGTTTGATCCCGGGGGGCAGGGAGGGTGGGTTCCCCGGTGTTTGATCCCGGGGAGCAGGGAGGATGGGTTCTCTTCTGTTTGATCCCGGGGGGCAGGGAGGGTGGGTTCTCCTCTGTTTGATCCCGGTGGGTAGGGAGGATGGGTTCTCCTCTGTTTGATCCCGGGGAGCAGGGTGGGATGTGTTCCCCCGTGTTTGATCCCGGGGGGGCAGGGAGGGTGGGTTCCCCGGTGTTTGATCCCGGGGGCAGGGAGGGTGGGTTCCCCGCTGTTTGATCCCGGGGAGCAGGGAGGTTGGGTTCTCTTCTGTTTGATCCCGGGGAGCAGGGTGGGATGTGTTCCCCCGTGTTTGATCCCGGGGGGGCAGGGAGGGTGGGTTCTCCTCTGTTTGATCCCGGTGGGCAGGGAGGGTGGGTTCTCCTCTGTTTGATCCCGGTGGGCAGGGAGGGTGGGTTCCCGGTGTTTGATCCCGGTGGGCAGGGAGGGTGGGTTCCCCGCTGTTTGGGGCAGGCAGTGACTCTGTGCGTGGCAGGCGCTGGCGCACGGACCTGCCGCGGGGAGCCTGCCTGCTCAGCTCGCTCTCGGTGGAGCACGACAAGGTGCCCGTGGAGGGAGGGGTCAAGGCCATCGTGTTGACATCGCAGTACCTCATCGAGCCCGGCGCCATGGGCCGCTCCCGGGTCACCCACATCTGCAGGGCTGACCTCAGGTAACCGCAGGGACCCTCTGGGGCAGGGCTGGAGCAGCAGCATCTGCTGCTCCATGGTGCTGCCAGGGTCTCTCCTGCTCACTCACCCCCTCCTTCCTCTCTCCTCTCTCTCTCTTTCTCTCTTTCCTCCTCTCCTCCTCCTCCTCTCCTCCTCCTCTCCAGGGGCCGTTCTCCCGAGTGGTATAACAGAGTTTTTGGCCACCTCTGTGCCATGGAGCTGGCGAGGATCCGAGACTCCTTCCCAGCCTTGAGTCCCAACGGCCCCGAGACGAAGATTTGAGGTTCCAGGAAGATGCTCTGTCCTTTCAGACGTGGATCTGGACTGGGACTCTCAGCAGGAGCACGGTGTGCTGCAGTGCCCGTGGAGGGGAGACAGAGGCACACATTTATAAACATCCTTTCAGCCCGGGCTGGGCAGTCCCGTCCCACAGCCTGGGTGCTGTGGGGCCGCAGAGCCGTGGTGTCCTGCAGGAGAGGGAGAGAGTGGCCATGGGGTGACCCCTGAATGCAGGCTGTGGCAAGAGCTGGGGCCCCCACACAAGCCAGGAGCACCAGCAGGGGTGAAGGGGCGTGGGGTGAGGCAGGAGAGGGGACAGTGGGGCCGTGTCCGCAGGTCGCAGTGTGGGGTCGGGAAGTGAGGGTGGGCAGAGAGGGGGACTGTGTGTGTGGTGTCACCTGTGGGGACAGCCAGGGAGTCACTGAGGGAGTGGAAGAGGCTGCTGTTCTGGGAGGAGGGGGCTGCCTGTAGATACTATAGATATCTCAAGTGCCAGCCCCTGTCGAGGGGCAGATGGAACCTGGAGCAGCATTGGTGCTGAGTTCATGGAAGAAGCAGCCCTGTACTCCTGTGCCTTGCTGTTCCTTGGCTGAAAGCCCTCTCTCTGCACTGGGTGTGCCAGTTCTGAGCCAAGGCCATCCCCCAACTAGCCCACCCATTATTGCATGGGGCAGGACATTTCTGGTGCCCTGGAGCAGCTGCACCTGAGTGGGAAGGGGCAATGCCTGAGGTGGAGAGAGACTCCCCAGACCAGCTCCCCCTTTGTGCTGCCCTCTGTGTTGAGGGAGGAGGGGTGGCAGGAGGGGCAGTTTTTTGGGATTCACCCCTCTTGGGAGCTGCACATGGCCCATGCCCACTTACTCCCTGCAGAGACATCATTCCTCTTTCCACCTCATCCTTCCCTCCATGAAGGAACTGTTCACTGGAGCTGTCAGCATCCAGAAGATGACCTGGTTTCTTCATTCAGGCAGGGACCCAAATTCCCAGATGTTGTTCCAACTGGAAGGCAACATGACCCATGAGCTGGGGACCCCCAGTGTCAGTTTGGCCATAACTGTCTTTTAGTAAAAAGAAAAGCACAAATCGGCCTCTAGTCTGTGTTTTTATATATATGTATTTATATATATATATATAAAAATATAACTAACATGTGGGGGAGTGAATTTTCTCCTGATATTTTTTTAAAGTGTTTCTTTTTTTTTTTTCTATCTATAAATACTTGTACAGGTGGAATATTAATATATAACTCTGGTGGCAGAGCTCAGCACCAGGTGATGCTCACTTAGAGCTGTGTATTTTATATTTAAGGGACTTGTGTTTTGTATCATATGAAACTGCTGCAGTTGTTTGACTTGGATTGGGGCTGCTCTTCCCATCCATGCAATTAATAAAGTACTAACTTTAAGAAGAAGGAGGAAGCCTCTGTGTTCAGGGCATCTCCAGCACCAGAGCAGCCCAGTGCTGAGAAATGTGCAGCACTGGGGCAGCCCCTGCGTGGGTGAGGAGACTCAAACCCAGCATTTCCCACATCCAGCTGTGCTCCAGGGCTTTGCCAGGTTTGGGGCTCTCCTGGCATTGCCACCTGCAGCAGGGAGAGCACCTTGAGGAGGAGGAAGAGCATCAGCAGCAGTGAGGCTGATGAAGAAGAAGCACATTGTGCTGTTGAATTCCCTGGAGCAGACACCTCTGTTGTGGAAGTAGTGATGGGAATGGGGTGGAACATGCTGGAGTAGATGAAGATGATGGTGGTGAATGCTGCAAGATTAAAGCCTGGAGAGGAAGAAATCCCTCTCTGAGCTTGGCTAAAGTGTGGGATTGGCAGCAGCAGGACTGGTCTGGCTTTTATCATTAATGAGCAGAAACATTGGGGCAGCCCTGGCTCATCCCAAATCCACGTGGCCAGGGCTCCAGCACTGGGATGGAGAGGGTACTCTCCCCATCCTGGGAGGGAGGCCAAGCTGGCATCTCATCTTCCAGGGCCCCAGCAGGATGGCAGCAGTCCAGAGACCCACCCAGACCCACTGCTGGAGGGGTGAGAGCTCTCAGGGGCCCCCACTCCCACAGGAACCCTGTCCTGCCCCACATCATCCCTGTGCCCAGCAGATTAAATGAAGGGTTCCCCACCCCTCTGGATGATGCTGTGCTGGGTACAGACACTAAATTGCACCTCAAAGCCTCTGCAAAGCTGGCTGGAGCCATCCCAGGTCTTCTGGGCTTACCCAGCCATGCTTCCAAATCCTCCTCTGCTCAGCACTGTCAGCTGATCAGTCCAAGAGTGTTTTCCTCCAACCCCTGCTTTACAGACACTAACACTTAAAATTAATTTCTTACTGAAATCCTCCAAGTTTCATTAACAGAGATTTATGTTTTTCCCTTGCACATTGTTACAGATTAATCTTTTAAAACCTTATAAAAGCCAATTCCTGCAACTTAGCAGACCTCTGCTTTGGGAAATGATTGCAAAGCAGCAATGCCAGGCTCAGTTTGGCTTAATTAGAGATAAAAGGAGAGAAAATCATTCCTTATTAGCCAGTCAGGTAGAAGCTGTACTGTATTTAGAGTGCAAACAGCCCAATTACAGGGAGGAACATGCACAGTTGTCTTTCATTACAGGTACTTGAAAATGTGCATCTGGGGAAAAATTAATTCTGATTCTCTCCTTCCAAAGAGAAGCTGCAGCCATCCCAGCTGGCTGTGTGGGCCATCCCTGGCACAGGAGTGATGCTTGTCCAGCCTGACCCATCCCTGGGATGCTTGGGCTGTTATCTCAGCCCTGCAGAAGGATCTTTAGGATGCTGCTCAACCACAGCACCTGGCTGGTGGACTCTACCTGCCCTCCCCTCACCTACCCAGCCTGCACCTGCACAAATACACCTCACATCTGCCAGGATGGGGCCCCATGGCTCTGCAGCTTCTCTGTCTTCATGGGTAGAATGCTCCTCTTGCCCTAAATCAGCCCCAGCCAGGAGTGTCCCTCTTCTCTCAGGGGATTTAAGCAATTCCAGTGGGCTGGAATAACTTTCTCAGGGGATAGGAGTGGACTGGTTTCTCTTCCTGCACTCAGATTGGGTTTTTAAGCCCAGGGAACTCACTCCCACCACACCCCATGTGGCGATGAGAATGGGAAAGAAAAGGGAAACTTTGTGGGTTGAGATAAGAACAGCTTAGCAATTAATGCAAAAAATGATTATAATGCTAATGAAGAGAGAGAAATAAAACCCAGGAGAAACAAGTGATGCCCTAACACTCACCCACCCCCTGCTGTCACAGCAGCTTTACACTCTGCTTGTATTTCTCAACATGAGCTTTGTTAGTGGCCCAAGAATTTCCCACCCTTTGACAGCAGTCCTTGTCCAGCTCCTGGGATTGCATCTCTTCCCAAGCTGGGATGATGTAGAGCTGTTGGACACCTCCCCACATGGGCTCAGCCTCTGGGCCCAGCAAATGTTACAGTACAGACCCCGAGGGGCTCGGGGAGGGCTTGTGCAACCTCACAGATTTATATCCCAGGATTTCAAAGGTGTGACCTCCATGGCAGAGCTCTCCAGTCATGTCCCAGGCAGCTCCAGCACAGGCCCCTTCCCACTGGATAATGTGTTTGAGCAAAGCAAGCCAGCTTCTCCTTTTGCTTTGTTTGCCACTGGGGTGATCCCTCAGCTCTCACTCTGGCTTCCCTGGAGCTTTTTGCCCCTCTCTTGATGGAGACCATGCCACCTGCCCAGCCTGGCAGTCACACTAACAGGCTGGCAGTGCTCTGATTTCAGCATTCCTGCAGAACAGGCATTGTCTGGTCATGGGTGAGATGAGAATTCAGGCTTCTCACTGCCTGACTCCACTGACAGAAATTTGGGACAAAAACATTCATTTTTACATAAAAGGGCTGTGGACCTGTGCAGTGCTCCTGGTGCTGCCAGCAGTGAATTGGCACCTTGACAAACAGGACTCCTCTTGGGATCACACACCCAGCTTGGAGAAGAGCCTGCCATGTGTCCTGTGGGATGGTGAGTGGTCCCAGCAGGAATCCTCAGGATCCTGATCACTTCAGAACACAGATTATCCATCTGCAGCTCCCAGCCTGAGGCACCTCACTGGGCTCTGCATTCTTTTTCAGTCCTCACATGTAGGAGATCCTTCAGGTAGGAAAGAGGTGGAAGTGGGCAAATGGGAGATAACACTGCCTTAACTGGGACTTGGAAAGTTAAAAGAGGAACACAGGCAGTATCATGCTGGAAACAGATTGCACAAATCTGAGCAGATCCTGTAGGTAAGTGAAGTCAGTCCTTGTGCAAGGGGAAGAACCCAGATGCTGAAGGAAGCAGGAGAACAAGTGTTTCTCAGAAGCAGGGATGGTTTAATGGCACAGCTACCAAACATGTTGGAAAGATATTTGGGCTGAGAGGATGCTCCAGCTCTCCTTTTAGTGACAGTCACTGTGTCAGTGCCATGGCTTCTGTCTGGAATGATGATGCCCTGTGGATCCCCCACTGTGGCTGCACAGGTCAGGAGGGGATCCCACCCTCCCTCAGCTGGTCCATCCCAGAGCAGGTGGCTGCAGCCAGAGCTGGGGCAGCATTGAGCACTCCCAGGGCACGTCCATGGCAATAACAAAGATCCTGCTCACAAGGGCAATTCATTCCAGTGACATCCTGGTTCTGCTGAGAGGTTTTCTGGGGCAGGAACACACATCACCAGCTGTGGGACAGCTGGCAGGCGAGCAGCTCCTGCTGCCCTGGCCCTGCCCTGCTCTCTGTTCTCTCAGTACCTCTAGAAAAAGGCAGTTCCACTGTGAGTGCTCCTCTGCAGCCCAGCCAGGAGCTGCTGGTATTTCATGTTTCCCAAACTATCCAGGAGTTTTACTCTTTCTCATCAAAGCCCTGTTTGTCACCTGGTGTGAGTTTATCACAATTTTTATTTTATCAATATAATAAAACCTCCCCCAACCAAACAAACCCCACCCCAACAGCGTCACAAACTCTGGTTCCAACTGAGATATCTCCATAAAGCACAACTCCTCCCTGGGAAACCTGTTTTCCCACAAACTTCCCCCCCATCCCAGCCCAAAGTCCAGATGCAGAAGCAGCATTTGCAATAAAAATCAAACCTTTAGCAAATATCATTAGTAACAATTTGCCAATGAGCAGAAATAATTTCAGGTAATTACTCTATGGACAGCCAAGCAGGAAACACCATTTCCTCCATGTTAAACACAGAAACACAAGTGGGGAAAGAGAAGCACCAAAGGGCAAAAGTTGCTGCTTAAGGCTCCAAAATAAGGCCAGACACCTGCTCTGAGCCTACAGCACCTCCTGCTTGGCTGGTTTTGTGCAGGGGCCTGAACCCACAGCTCCGGGAGCTCTGGCATTCCCGAGGCTGGGGTCTGGGGGCACAGCTGGCTGCACCTGCCTTGTCACCTGTCACCCCAGCAGGACACAGCACCCCAGTGCTCCCTGTCCCTTGACTGGCACTCGGTCATCCACACCAGGCTGCTGTGGGACAGTCACAATTACTGGCGGCAGTTTAGGGCGCTGCGGGGAGTGGATTATGCAAATGAGGACATCCGCTTTAATAGCATTCCAAGATTTTTAGTCACATTTAATTACCTTCCTTCTTCCCCCTCTCTGTGCCTGTCCCTGATCAAATTAAAACAAACAACCCCCAACAGAGTGTTTGTGACAGGAGTCGTGTTGGAGCCTAATTAAAACCTGACGATTGTCACCGCGACGAGGCTGGCAGCAGCCCGTGCCAGGTGGTGGGGGACAGGGACAGGGACAGGGCAGGGGGCATGGGGACAGGGGCAGGGACAGGGACAGGGACAGGGCAGGTGGCATGGGGACAGGGCAGGTGGCATGGGGACAGGGACAGGGACAGGGCAGGTGGCATGAGGACAGGGAAGGTGGCACACAGACAGGGGCAGGAATGGGGCAGGTGGCATGGGAACAGGGACAGGGACAGGGCAGGTGACACAGGGACAGGGCAGTAATTTAATGGCTAATTAATAAGCCCATGTGGGACCATCTCCGGGGTGAGCTCTGTGCAGGAGCTGGGGAGGGGACAGCTGTGCTGAGCCCTGTCACTGTCTGTCCAGGGGACAGCTGTGCTGAGCCCTGTCACTGTCACTGTCTGTCCCCTTGAGACATGGCCCTGGGCCCTGGAAGCTCCCCCAGCACAGCACAGCTCCCTCTCACCCCATCCCAGCTTTCTGTGTTCCTGCCCTGCTTCCCTTCCCAGCAAAGCTCCAGGTTTTGGTGTGTTACCCCCCCGTGCTCTCCTGAGGATTTTCCCTTTTCCCCAGAGCCTGTGTTCACTCAATCCCACTGAGATGGAGTGGGCTGCTCTGGTTCCCTGTTCCTCCAGCCACACAGGTCCAGCTGGGCTGGGAGGGTCAGGAAAATTAATCCACAAACACCCGAGGTTTATGTCCAAAAAGGAGACAGAGGATCCTTTTTGCTTTATTTGAATAAAGGGAGAAGCCATGGGGCATTCCCCTGGGGTCTCTCAAGTTTTTGGAGGATGCAGCCTCCTTTTATCCCAATTCCACGGCTCTTTCCCCTCTCTCTTTCCCCATGGCTGAGGTACTTGAGAGGCACAGACTTCCTGGAACACCTGACACCTGAGTTTCCCCTCTAATGTACAACCCTTCCTCTTAATTTTTAATTCTTATACAATTACTGGTTTTTTCCCCATTGCTTCTTTCATCTTCCAATAACCAATTTCATTTACCAGCAAACCTACAGTTTGTTTGTAAAGGCATATATAATTTTCCATTCATCAATCAGTGGAATCCATCCCATTGTTTCTTTTATCTCTTAGTGCTAACCTTATCTACCAGCAGACCCACAGCTAGTTTGTAAAGACAAATGTGACATTCCTCTCAGGAGGATGAGAGGATGGATGGATGGATGGATGGATGGATGGATGGATGGATGGATGGATGGATGGATGGATGGATGGGTTTTTGCAGGCACTGTTTGCTGAGCAGTGGGAGGGAACAATCTCCCTGTGATGAACCAGCTGTGACCCAACCCCTCACAGCCTCTTGTT
The DNA here is from genome assembly GCF_903797595.1 of Erithacus rubecula. Taxonomy (NCBI): domain Eukaryota; kingdom Metazoa; phylum Chordata; class Aves; order Passeriformes; family Muscicapidae; genus Erithacus; species Erithacus rubecula. The sequence goes on along the minus strand of NC_136667.1, from coordinate 5,678,359 downwards.
ATGGCATCGATGAAGTCACTAAATGATCCTTGTTCATATTCCCGTAAATCAATAGGTCCTGGCTCTGTAATACACTGGCTGGTTCCAGTATTTTAGTTGGGATAGTCCTCAAGGGGAGCTGGGCTCGTTAATTAAATCCATCTAATCAATCTGGCCTGGAAGGGCACCGGTTATTTATTCATCAGAGGCTGCACCGTGCAGCCCAGGCGATCTGAAAGGCAGTAAATAAACATGGAAATGAAAAGCTGAGGCAGCAGAGTTTGCCTGGGCCTGGGAGACTTAAGAGCTGGGTCAGATAATATGGGATCACATGTTTAATTTAACAAAATCCAATAAAAAGTGCACCTGGATTGAACGAAATCCCTGGGATGGGGGAGCTGCCAGATGAGCCCCCGAGGGTCAGGGTGTGCTCAGCTCTGCCTCTCCGGACACCCCATCCGTGTCACACACCCAGGGGACTCGGGGCGAGGGTTCCCAAAGCAGTTTCCCATGGATTGTCCTGCTCTGCTGCCCAGGAACGCACAGCACGGTGGGGCTCAAGTGTTCCTGGAAGTTAATTACAAGGAGAACCTTCCAGGAACTCGGGAAGAGGAAAATTGGAGCTGATGGGTGAGAAGACAAAGGAGGGCGATATGTCACTTCTCAGCTCATGGTTTGCAGGATTGTTCCCTGCTCTGGTGTGAAATGCTGAGGGAGAGGATGAGCTCCCTCCCGTCCTGCCCAAGCCTGGTTTTGCCATTCTTGGAAACCAGAGTAATTTCAATATTGATGTGAATGCAAAGACCTGCAAATCAGTGCTGAATGAAACATCACTGCTCCAGCAGGGCGTCTGAACCCTTGGTCCATTGGGTTTGCTGTAATTGCAGCTTGAAGAGCTGATCAATCCCTTCTTCTGGCTTGGTTTTTCATGCACAAGAACCTGGATTAACCTCCACGGTGTTGGGATTGCCCAACAGCATTTCCAGAACAAAAGAGGAGTGAGAGCAGGAACCCTCTGTCCGCACCTCCGGGAGTTTTCACAGCCCTGGGATGATGCTCCTGCTGCAGGCAGTGCCCTGAGGGACTCAGCTAAACACTGGGAGGGGGAATGCGGGTCAGGGACCCCCAGGGAGGACAGGAGGAAGATGAGGCATCGCCTGTGCAAAGAGAGGTTCTTGCACCTCTGCAGGGGCTGAGGAAGAGACATCTGGAGTGGCTGGGTGGGGAAGATGAGGAGAACCTGCCAGAACACAAGCACGGGAAGAAGGACTGAGGAAGAGTGTGGCAGAGACCAGGGACCAGCTCTGGCTGGACCATGGCTGGGGTTTGAGGCTGAGCACACCATGCACAGGAATGTTCAGAGCTGGGGTTTGCACCCACCCTTGGGTGTTTTCCACACCCTTGGGTGACTCTTGGAGGGAGGTGGCCCCTCGAGCAGGGGTTTGGAGGAGGCTTTGGCACTCCCGTGGGTGGCTTAAGCCAGAGTCTGCAGGGAAAATGGTGATTCAAGGATGGGTGGGTGCTGAGGCTGTCAGGGTGCAGGGAGGGGCACAGGATTAGCCTGTAAATCAAAATTAATGAACGTGCAAAGTTGGGAGAAGGGTTTGTCCCACTGCAGCTCCCTCAAGGTAAGAACTCTAATTTGGATGTCACCCCACCACGGAGTCATTTTCCCAAAGCTCCAGACACCTGTAGCCAGGAAAACTTCTGCAAAGGGATGCACTGCCCACATTTTGTGAGGAGCAAGAACTCTTTGGGGACAGCTGCTGTGGAAGGGGACAACTCCAGCAGGAAGGTGCCCTCAGCCTCTTCCTCCTTGTGCTCCCTGGAAGGTGTTGGGCTGTCAGAACCTGCAGCCCTCTGTGGTGGGTTTAGTGTTGGTTAAATTGTTAGTGTATTTATTAAAATTATTCATTTATTTTTAATAAACAATTTAAATAAATGCTTTGTTTTAAATTTAATTGAATAATAATTTAAAGAAATAATTTATTTTTAAAATCCTCCTTGTTCTTTGGGCACAGCAGCATCACCCACAGCTCTGGCTGCAGGCAGGAGGGGGACAGGTCCCTGCAGGGCCAGGGCAGGGCTCAGGGGAACAGATTCCAGACCTGCCTGAGCCCCCCATCCCCTTGCCAGCTCCTGCATCCCCCCAGCTGGGCTGGTTCCTGTGGTACCTGTGGTTTTCCTCTTCTGCTTTCCTGGGAGCTTGCAATGGAAATCTAATAACAGGAACACAACCTAATAAGTGGTTTCAGTCACGAAGAAAGAAGCAGGGTTTGCATCCAGGTTTGGTCTAATCCAGTGTTTTTCTGAGCTGGTTTCTCCCCCTGTGTCCCAGACTCCTGGTGATTCACCACGACCTCATTACTTCTGAGTTAACACAATGCACTTGGCTCTGGGAGATGGTTTATTAATTCTGGATTCGTACCCTAGAAGATGCATCCTATCTAGAGACAAAATGCTTTTATCATGTGTCCCAAGATTCTGGCCAACCCCTTCGGTCTCCAAGCTTGCCTGGGGTGAGGATGAGAGCAGGAGCAGCAATAAATACGATCTTTCAGTTTTTCTTCTGGGGATCAGAACGCCCAGACACACCTGCCCAAAGGGTGCCCTGGGCAGGGCATGGGGAGGGGACAGTTCCTTGGTGTCCCTGTAACTGCAAAGCACAGGAGCTGTGTCCTGTTACTGAGACAAACAGAGCACATTCCCCAAAGCAGTGTGTTCCCGAAATCCCTGAATGGAAAATCCATAATGCACTGGAAATTAGTGCATTTGTTGTCTCACTGCCTCCATTGTTAGCTGGAGGAACAGCTAACAGAGTGTGTCTTCTCTGGGGGCTGCAGCAGGGAGACAGATGGTGAGAGTGACTCCAGCTGTCAGTCCCTGGAGATGTGTGGAGGAATCAGTGTTTGACATCTGATTTAGCTCTGCTCCCTGCTCCAGTCCCCACTGTCCCCAGCTCTGAAAGGCGTGTGTGCTTCTGAGGTTTAATTAAACCTCACCCAAGTGAGGGGTGCTCAGCTCCTCAGAAATGGCAGCTCGTCACCAGGAGCCAATGGATCTGGGTTCACTCCCTGGAATCTGGGTGTCTGCCTCCTTCCCTTGCAGGGCAGAGTTCCACTGGCCTGGGGGAGGATTGGCAGCCAAACCAAACATGCAGAAACAGGCATGAACAGATTCTGGGAAAGGGGGAGCCTTTGGGGAGCATCCCAGGGCTGGCTCCAGAGGCAAAGGGAGCCCTGCTTAGGGGACAGCTGTGTTACCTGGCCAGAGGACACCTGAGAAGCAGAAACACTGGAGAGAAGGAGGAAGAGGAGAAGGAGGAAGAGGCAGACATTCCAGAATCCCCATCTGTATGGAGAGGGAGTATGGTCCAGGGCTGTAACTTGTCCCAGATGAGGTGGGAAGGGCTCACAGAGCATGAGTCACTGCAGAGGAGGGGAGAGCAGCTCTCTGATAAGAGGTGAAGCAACTCCCTGTGGCTGGTTAATCCTCCTTCACTGACACTGCCAGTGGAGCCTTGCACAAGTCTTGGTGACCCCAGCATCCAGCCCCCTCCCCTGGCTGCTCCACAGCCCTTGTGGGGTTCTGGTGCCCACAGAGAGCGTGGGGCAGGGTAGGGTCAGTCCAGATGAGGCTGCCTCTGGAGACTGCAGGAGGTTCCATTTCCAGAGACAGGACCCATCTCATCCCCATTGGCACGAGAAGCTTAAATTAAGGGACACCTTCCACTAGCCCAGGTTGCTCCAAGCCCTGTCCAAGATGGCCTTGGACACTTGAGGCATTTCCAGGCACTTCTTTGGACATTTCCAGGGCAGCCACAGCTTCCCTGGGTAACCCGTGCCAGGGCCTCCCCTGAACAGTCTCAGTCTCCTGAAAATCTCCCCCAGGGCTTCAGCATTTCCCTCCCGTCCCTCCCATCGTTCTTCCTTCCCGGTGACCCTTGTCTGTCTCAGACTGCTGCGGGTCTGTCCGCGGTCCGTCCGTGTGTCCGTGTGTCTGTCCGTGTGTCCGTGTGTCCGTGTGTCCGTGTGTCTGTCCGTGTGTCCGTGTGTCTGTCCGCGGTCCGTCCGTCCGTGTGTCCGTGTGTCCGTGTGTCCGTGTGTCCGTGTGTCCGCGTGTCCGTGTGTCCGTGCCCGCGGCCGCCGCGCGGGGGCAGGCTCAGACCGCGGGAGGAGCGCGGGGCCGGGACGCCGCTCCGGTGGGAACAGCTCCTGGATGGAGGCGAAGCCGAGCGGGGGGAACAGGGGGAATCCCGCGGGCTGCGCTGCCCTGTGCGGACCGCGGGCTCTCCGGGGACAGCGAGCTCTGAATCCGAACCGACCCCGGGCTAAGGGGACCGAACCTACGGGAACGGGCTCCTGCTTGCAGAGAGGGGTGAGCTCCGAGCGTGACAGGACACAGGACAAGCCCACGGGGTGTGAGGATATGAGTGAGAGCAGAGAGCGATCTGCGCTGGGAGCAGGTCACCAAACTGCTCCCAGATTGTCTGAGCTGGGGGTTCTGTTTGCGTCCATCCTGGAGACACTGCCAGGCCAGGGGGTGACACCCACACCTGCAATCCCCCAGGCAAACACTGCCCGAGTCACTCCCGTGGGTGCACTCACCTCCTCCTGCCACGAGCATCCTCTTCTGTGGCTGTTTGCTCCCATTGGGGTTTGTTCCCAGCCCCCTCCCTCGCTGTGGCGTGTCCCACTGGGGACACCTGTGTGACAGCGGGATCCTCGTGCCGGGGTGTGGGGCTGGCACAGGCCCCACCTGCCACCAGAATCCTGCCTGGGCTGCTGTGGTTGCCGGGGCAATGGATGTGATGTGATGTGATAAACAGAGGGAAATGGGGATGACGCCAGCAGGGAAAGGGCAGAATGGATTTTATTTCACGTTTATTGAAGCACAAATTGCCATAAGAACCGACTTCCTCGGGAGCAAACAAGGGAAGCTGAGACCCTCTGGGCTGCATGGTCTCTCTCTGGGCTCTGAAACAGCCAACATCCCTGACCTGCTGCTTGAGCTGAGCTGTGGGTTTTCTATGGATTTGTCCATTTAGATTTGGATCTCAGTGTTTGGGAAGGATGTGCCACAAGTGTAAGGCTGGGATGGCCACAGTAGGGTGTGACCCCAAGGGGCCAGGAGAGCTCTGCTGCCTCTGACCATGCTGGGAGGGGGCTCCAGCAGAGGTTATGACTGTCTAACAGTACATAAGGAATAAAAAAATGCCAGATTTTGCACATACATTTGCACAAGCTCTGGTGATGAATGTATTTCCATCTCTTTCTCCCACCTTCCTGGGCTGCAAGATGAAGAGTTGGAGAGACAAGGAAGACACTGAGGGGTTGGAGTGTGTCCAGGGAAGGGAACAAGACTGGGGAAGGGTCTGGAGCACCAGGAGTGGCTGAGGGAGCCAGGAGGGACTCAGAGAAAAGAAGGCTCAGGGGGGAATTTCTTGCTCAACTCCCTGACAGGAGGGTGCAGCCAGGTCGGGATCAGGCTCTGCTCTCAGGGAACAGGGACAGAATGAGTAGAAATGGCTTGGGCTGTGCCAGGTGGGGTTCAGTTGGATATCAGGGATAATTTCTTCCCCAGAATGGTGGTGAGGCACTGAGAGAGGCTCTGCAGGGCAGTGGTGGAGTCTCCATCCCTGGAGAGATTTAACAGATGTCCTCTGGAAGAGTTACAGCGAAGGAGTTGAGGGCAGATCAAGTACCTCAGGGGTGAATTTCCATCTGTAGGTAACAGTACCCCATGGGCTGGTGCTCTCCTGCAGCCCTGTGTGTCCCCAGCACAGCCCCCAGCACACAGATGGCTCCTGGCCGAGCATGGATGAGCCAGCAGTGGTAATGCTATCCCTGCTGCAGATGGAATTGCATTTACTGATATTCAGACCCAGGAGGGCCCGTGTACAACTCTGATCTGCAGGGAGGGGAGGGCTGCTCCGAGTGGGAAACTGAGCCAAGGAATTCTGATCTGTGCAAAGCCTTCCCAGGTACCCCACTCCACGCAGCTCCTGCTGTCCTGCTTCCAGGCCATCCCATTGAGGGTGAAACAGAGAAGCCCTTGAGGAATTTTAAAGTGTCTACAGGAAATACCTGAAACTCTGTGCAGCAGGAAATGGAAGTGGAGGAGGCTGAGTGGCCACGAGGGCCGGGACACTGGCCCAGAGCATCCTCAGTCTGCCCTGGGTGAAGATGGGGAGGGAAAGGGATTATTCACAGCTGGTGAAACAAAGGAAAAAGATTTCCTTTAAGAGAAGGGGAAAGATCCTCTGCGTTCACTCACAGAATCCCTGGTTGGATAATCCCCTGAGGAGAGGGGAAATGTGCTGCTGGTGTCAATGGGGATCATTTATGGGTGAAATTATTGGTGATTTATGTTTCCACTTGGTTGGATGGGAGCAGAAATCCATGGAGAAATGGAGGCAGAGGCCAGGAAAGTTGGCTATGCATCTCCTCCCCATGCCCCATTTTGTTAGGCTCTATTCCCAACTTAGCTGCTCTTCTCCCCTGATCCCTGTTCCTGCCATCCCAATGGATAGATGAGCTTGGAAGTGGCTCCAGCCTGCCCAGGACATGTCCCACAGGCACTACCAGAATCCTGTCTGCAGAGATGTCCAGCTCTTCTGGCCACAAAACCCACTCGAGACCCTCTGGGGAGAACAGACAGAGGTGCCTTGGGAGGAGGAGGAGGAGGAGGAGGAGGAGGAGGAGGAGGAGGAGAAAGAGGAAAGGGAGGAGGAGGAGGAGAGCAGGGTGAGGACACACATCTGCCTTGGGAGCCTGCTGGGAGCTGAGCACCCCCTCGCCCTCTGGTCTCCTCATCAGTGACGAACACGTGCACCAAGGGCCACCGCAATGAAATATATATTTATAACAATCATCATTATTATTCTTTCATCAATTTTCTCTCCCGTGGATGGAGCCTGGCAGAGACTTCAGAGCAGGCAGAACTGCTAAAGCAGAAAGTAATGGTGCCCCCAGGACGAATAAAGGGAGCACTTCAAACCAGCAGATGCTGCGGAAAGCCCCAGCGCAGGAAATATCTGTGGAATGAATTGGGAGCTTTATGGAGCTGGGGCTGAAGGGCTGCAGGAGAGTTCACCAGCCCAGGAGGGGAAGGAAAACAGAGAGGACCAGGAGCTGGCACCTCCTGGTGTGGAGCTGGCACCTCAGGGTGTGGGTACCTTGATCGTTTAGGGTCTGATGTCAGCCCTGATAGGAAGGACAAGAAGTTCCCTGCTTGTGGGTGCCCCAAATCACCTGTGCAGGAATCAGCAGTTCAGTGAAACCCCAGGAAAAGCTGAGGGGTCCCAGGTGGGCACTGGCTGAACCCTGAGGAAGGAGGGAGAAGGCTCTGACAGATACAGGAGCTGAGGAGCAATAACTGCAGCAGCATCCTCAGCGTGTCCCTTCTCCTGCCCCTCCTCACATTCTGCAGCTCCACTGATACCCACACTCCCAGCTCTGGTTTGGAGAGTCCTGGGCAGGCCCTCAGGAGTTGGGACCCAAAGGACAGATGGCATCACTGACTGTGCACAGCCACTGCCACCACTGCTGCCCAGTGCCAGGAAAAATCCAATAAATTGAGAAAACAAGGCTCCTGTCCTGAAAAGCCTTCAGACTCAGGCAATCCAGCAACAGCTGGGACAAAGGCATTCCTGCATGTGCTGCTGAGGTTTGGCACGTGTCTCCTAGTTCCAGGTTGTTGTTTTTTTTTATAGAACATCATAAAGTAATGTTCTATATTCTATATATTTTTATGGGTAACAGGAGAGCAGTAGAGGGTAGGGAGGGCAGGGGGCTGGCCAGGAGGAGGGAGGCTGGGGGAAAGCAGGGTCTGGGCTGGGGCAGAGGTAGGGGAGCAGCACCTGGAGGAGGGATGGGTCAGGTTCAGTGTGGGCAGAGCAGAGCAGGGATGGCTGGAGAGGGGACACAGCCCCCGTCAGCTTTGTTCAGTGGGATGTGAGAGGAAATCCTGTGGGCTGGGCTGAGGCTGTCCCCTCCTGCAGCAAGAGCCAGGACATCCAAGGGCTTTCCCATCCATGTGCTGGATGCTGCATTGTTCACAGCCAGGAGAGCACAGAGGGATGGAAAGCTCTGACAAATTGTCTCAGCTCTGCCCTCAGGTCCCTCTGAGCTGGCCACAGGTGGGACTGCTGCTGCCTGGCTCTGGTGTGAGGATGCACAGCATGGATGGGATGGCACCATGGCATGGAGGGGATGGCACCATGGCACAAAGGAGATGGCACCATGGCATGGAGAAGGTGGCACCGTGGCATGGAGGGGATGGCACTGTGGCATCAGAGTGATGGCATCACAGATAAGCCCTTGGCTTTAGCCTGAGGGCACAGCAGGCTGGCCTCTCCCAGCCAGCCACCCCTTGGTGACAGCAAGACCTGAAAATGGGTTTCCAGGAAGCAAAATATTTCTGAGAGTTGAAGAACAAAGGGCTTTGGTGAGATGCCAGTGTCACTCCAGATCTTCCCCAGTGCTCCCCAGTGTCCTGGGGCCAGCTGTGTGCCCACAGCCCCACTCCCACCGGGTGCTGTGGCATCCATCTGCCAGGCTGGGCGGGCCACGGAGCAGAGCAGCACCCAGCTGGCACCCAGCCCTTGGCAGCACAACGAGCCTCGTTAGATGCTTAATTTTTAAGATGTTCACTGAGTTTACAGCCCTGTCCTGGCGCAGAGTGGGAGCTCCTGCGTGCTGCAGCCTGCGCCGCCGTGGGTGGCACAGCCCAGCCCGCCGCCCGTGCCAGGCGTGTTCCTGCAGCCCTGCCCGGGCCATCCCCAGGCAGCCCAGGTGATTCCTGCTCTCTGCTCCCTGCCCCTGGGGCAGCTCCAAGCCTTTGATTGCAGAGGCTTGTCAGGACACCTCAGCAGCTCCGTGGAGATGCCTGTAAACACGGAGATTAAAAACGTGGTTCCAGGGGCTGTGCTGAGGCTAAAAATGGCACTGAGGTAGCCCAGAGAGAGACAGGGGTTGCCACAATAGCTGATCTATTTTTTTAAGGCCTCAGGAGCTCACACCAATGGGGATGGGGGCACAGCCAAGGGAGGAGAGGAACTCACCCCCAGAAGACAGCAGGGAGGAGAATGTTGCTGCAGGGTCCAGGGAAGATTCTCTGACTGTTCAGGGAGGAAGGGAAGAGCAATTTTTAGATAAAGTGACTGGACTGCCCTGACAACCACATTGTTTATTAGCGGAAAGTTGGAGGATTTCAGAGAGAAATTGTTATGAAGGTCATTTATTCTGTTCCGCTCTGCAGAGCAGCCAGGGCCTCACCATTCCTGGCCAGAGATGGAACAGCTCATGGATGTTCTCCAGTAAAATACAGTTGGGCAAGGAAGGTCACTTCTTTCCTCCTTCCTTTAGTGTTTCACACCTTTCTCTCACCACATCAGAGCTGCCTTTTGCTGCATCACATATTGACAGGTGCTAAAGTTGAGCCCCAGTCAGGGGAGCTTGGCAGGGAGGGGAAAGTGGTTTTGAAAGTGTGGAAGCTGCACCAGCCCCTTCTGTGCACAGCATCAGCTGCAGGTACTGCCACAGGGTACTCTGGTGGTTGGTTCCATGGTGCTCATGCAGAGGAGGGTCCCACTGACAGTGCTCAGCAAAGCTGTCATTAATGCACTCCCTGCTCTGGATTTGGGGTGGTCAGATCTTCAGTGCCTGCTCTGGCCCCTCCTCACCCTCAGTCCTGCCTTCCCAGCCCTATCTCTCTTCCTGGGGATGTATTTGTCTTTGGAGCTTCGAGGAGTAGGAATGGGAAAAGGAACAGTGGCTGGAGCAGGAGGGGTGGATGGACAGGGGTGGATGGACAGGAGGGGTGGATGGACAGGAGGGGTGGATGGACAGGGGTGGATGGACAGGGGTGGATGGACAGGAGGGGTGGATAGACAGGAGGGGTGGATGTACAGGAGGGGTGGATGGACAGGAGGGGTGGATGGACAGGAGTGGTGCTGTAGAAAAGGGGTGGATGGACAGGAGGGGTGGCTCTCACTGTGCCAGGCACTCCACCTCTCTCCAAGCCAGCTCGAGGAGAAGGAGCTCTTCCTGAGAACACTCAGGGTATCCCTCTCTGTTCCCCAAACTGACAGGCTGTGGCCAGCAGTTAATATCCCTCTGGCACGGTGCCCTGCCCAGGCAGGGCGGCAGGCTCTTCTTTTAATAACTTATTTATCTTTCCTTATTGCAGGAACGATGACAGTTTTCATTATTAAGCTGCTGGGTAATAGTGTAGCCTTTGGTGGGGGCTGACTCATCATCCCCTCTGCTGTGGCTGGATTCAGGTCCCCGGGAGGGCTGTGACAGGATGAGCAGTGCAGGGCAGGCACAGGCACTGGGCACACACCCGGGGCACATATCTGTTGGATTTTAGAAATTTGGGGTTTTTGATCATTCTGTGCTATCTGGCACTGACCCCCTGAAGAACATTGCTTTTAACCTAAAACCTTAAAGAAAGCTTCTAAATTTAAGCAATAAAGTTAAAATTATGAGTGCAAAATTAAATAAAAGTGCGTGTTTTTATGTTGTAAAAAAAAATTAAATTTAAAACTCTTTACTATATAAAAAGACACACTTTTAATTAATTTTACCCTCATGATTTTAACTTTATCACTTAAATTTTAAAACTTTCTTCAAAATTTTAAATTGTAAACAATATTCTTCGAAAAATAAATGCTAAACAACACGAAAAACTCAACCCCCTGCGAAATTCTAAAATCCAACACATGTCCTTTGAGGCTCAGGTTCCCCAGTGATGCTCCCTGTCCCCCAGTGCTGTCCCCTTCTCTGCTGTGCTGTTGTCCCTGTGTTCTGGACAGGCTCCTGCCCTGAGCTGGTGTGTGGTGGTGGCACAGCAGGGACACTGGGGACAAGGAGCACAGGGTGAGGGGAAGCACAGGCAGTGCCACGACCCCAGCTCAGCCCCAGCACCCATGGAGGGTGGTAGAGACATGGAGAGAGATCTCCAGATCTTGCCTTGCCCTGGAAGCAGCATCCTCCTCCCCAGCCTGAGGATTTGGAAACCACCAGCCCACAGTGGTTGTGTGTGGGCACCTTGGAGCTGGAGGGAATCCATGGAACAGCTGGAGAGGCTCTCCCTGCCCTGCTCAGCCTGGCGCTCTCTGGCCAGGGCAGCTCCCTGGGGCTGGTGACACTTGTGGCAGTGCCAAGAGAACGAGGGCAGAGCAGAAGGGACGCCTGGGAGCCAGCTGTGTTCCAGGGCTGCAGCACTGCCACCATCCCTGGCGGCAGCAGTGATATATGAAATCAATTAAACATGACCCATTTTTAATTAGATGTACAAACACGCCTAAAGTTAAATGAGGGCTCTTTATAAAGAAAGAATGCAGTGTGGTACCACGTTAAATGAGAAACTCATGTGCTTCCCAAGTGGGAGCTTCCCAGATTTACACGTGGAGCTGCCTGTGCAAAGCAGCCCCTGTGCTGCTGCTAGGCAGAGGATGTTTGGCTGTGGGGACAGGGACACACAGTGCCACTGCCACTGGTGGGGCTGGCAGCTGGGAGGGGACCTGTCCTGGTTTGAAGGACAGGTGTCTGCCAATAAAGGCAAAAGCTTCTCTTGAAATGGAGAATGTAAAATCCTTCCTTTCAAATTATTATTATAATTTTGAATTTAAGGGGCTCTCAGGCAAGGATATGGGAATTAGGAATAACAGTTTTTTACTAGGAAAATTAAAATAGAAATACAGCATTACAAAGAACAATCCCAAACCCTGCCAGAGTCAGAATCCAAGCTGACACCCGTCAGTCAGTCAGGGTGTTGGCAGCAGTCCCATTCAATGGTGGCTGCATCCTCCTGCAGTGGCAGATGTGGCTCAGCTGGAGCAGTGCTCCTGGAGAAGGTGCAGTTTTCCTCTGAAGGTCCAGGGATGATGTGTAAAGGTCTGGCTTTCCTCTAGAATCCAGTGGAAAGAAGGAGCCTTGTTGTCCAAAATCGCAGTTTATATCTAGGTAGGAAAGGCTTGGCTCCTCCCCTGGCTGGAGCATCTCCCAGTGGGATGATGGAATTTTATCAGTCATGCAGTGGGACTGAATGGGCCAGCAGCAGGTGATATCTTCCTAGAGGGAGGATGGGCTGTGGAAAGATAAAGATGATTGCCTCAGCTGGTTAAAGATGGCCCATTAGCAGATAATATGTGCCAGGAGATCAGGGTCACTGCCCCACCCAGTTTTGAACAATGGCCCATTAACAGGAGATATCTCCCACAGGGATAAGAATCGCTGCCACACCCAGTTTTTAACAATGGTCCATTAACAGGTGATACCTCCTGGATGAAGGGTGGGTCATGGGAAAGATAAAGATGATTGCCCCAGCTGGTTTAAAGATGGCCCATTAGCAGGTGATATGTGCCAGAAGATCCGGGTCACTGTCCCACCCAGCTTTAGCAGATGGTGATAGAACACACATTGCTGGTCACATGGTATTGCAACCCAATACAGGACCTTATCCTGCACCTCCAGAAGCCTGGAAGCCACTGGATGGTCCCCAGCGTGTTCCAGCTCCTGTGATAGCTGTGCTGGCCGCTCCTGCTGCCCCTTCCTCACCCCTCAGCTGAACCCCACTGCTGGGCTAGTCCATCTCTTCCAGATGCACACCTTGAATGCACACCTTGCTGCCCTTCCAGAGGGGAAGAAACCAGGAAGAATGTGAACCAGTTTCTAATTATGCCTTGTTTGCTTTCATTTAGAGCTAATTCAGCCCACACAAAAGTTACTCACCCTATTAAAGAAATACATATTAAAAAAAACCCTGCAGATGCATGATTGATTTTTGACTGTAGAAATTAAGTTGTGGCTATTTCCACCTTTTCCCCTCTGATTACAAACTATTTGCATCTCAAAACAAACCATCATTAATTTGGACCAAAAGTTACAGGGCTCTTCTCCCTGGCCTGGGTAGTGAATCAAGTGGCACAGCCTTGAACACTTCCAGGGAGCTCCCACAGCTTCTCTGGGCACCCTGTGCCAGGGCCTCACTACACAGAACAATTCCCACCTGACCCTTCTCTTTGTGTCTTGGGGTGGAAAGAAGTCATTCTGTGTCCTGTCCCTCCACCCCTTGTCCCTCTCCAGCTCTCCTGGAGCCCCTTAGGCACTGGAAGGGCTCTGAGGTCTCTCTTTTTCAGGTGAACACCCCCAGCTCTCCCAGCCTGAATTCTTGGCTGGGACTCTGCCTGTGCTACCAAGGGCCAGGACTGGGGACACTGTGATGTCCCCTTAGCCAGGCTGTGTGGGACATGGACACGTGTGACTGCTCCCTCCTCTCCCCTGTGTTTTGGCATCCTGTGGGTGTTTTGACACAATCTTTGTGAATGGAAGTGATTTGCCAAGACTTTTCACTGACCCCAGCTCCTTGCTGTGCCTGTGGCTGGTGCAAGCCCTGGGCACCCACCAGCCTGAGGCACTGGGCACTGCCCTGCTCCCACCCCCAGCAGCTGCAGCATCCTGGGGGATGTTCCAGTGTTCCCCTCAAATAACATTCCAGAGATGTTTACAAGATACACACAGAAAATAAATGCACAAAAAGAGAATTTACTAAAAATAATAAAGCTGAGAAGCTGTGGGACTCGTCGGAACTGTGGAACAAGTGCCCGGGGGGCTGCCCATGACTGGGGATGGGGCAGCCCTGCAGATGTTTGGGAGAAGAATGGGGCTGTTTGCTTTTCCATCCTCCTGCTTCACGTTTGGAGCAGGGTATGGAGCTGGGAACAGGGGGTCAGGCTGCTGCAGGTCTCACCCTGCCCAGATCCCCCTCCCCACCTCCCTGTTCCCCCAGGATGCTGCACTCAGAGCAGAGCGTGAGGCAGCTCAGAAGTGCTGTGCCAGAGGAGGAAAAAGCAGCCTATTAATTAACAGCAAATGTACAGTTAATGGGGCTTTTTCCCTTCCTAAACAATTCATCAAAATGATTTCATCGAAATTTAGCTGATGGGGCGCGAAACGCAGCTGCTCTGTCCTGCTCTGTGCTTTTTCTGTCCTGGCAGGAGCAGAGTGCTGGGAGTGCAGCACTGGGATCCACAGCACTGCAGGATGGAGGCTCTGGGTGAGCCAGTGCCTCTGCCACTGCCAGAACTCTGAAGATAAAGGGGCTGTAAGGGAAGGAGTTCCACTGCACCAAGCTGACAGAGTGCTCACCCCTCTCTTTACACATTTGCTCCTTTGCTGCCTCAAGTTCATTTCAATGTGGAGCAGAAATTCCTGTTGGGCCAGTTTGGGGACTGCAATAGAGGCAGGCAAGGGAGGGAGGCCAGGCTGGCTCTTGGGGATGCTGTCCTGGATATGTCCTGCTGTTATCCAGTTCACCTGGATAACAGACTGAGCCCAGGAATGGCCTAGCCACGCAAAAATACTTCAAAAAACTATAAGGTTGTTAAACTTTTAGTGGTATTTTTAAGATGGCTCTTATAGAGGAAGAGGGAAACCAGCTGTTTACAGCTTTAAAGGCTTGGCTTTTCACTTAGAAGTCACAGCGCTTTTGGAATTTAAAGGTATAGAGAAAACACTGCAGTATTTTGAAGCACTGCCTCCACCTGGACTGAGGGCAGGAGCCATGCTCTGAGCAGCACAGCACCCAGAGTGGGATGAGATGGGATGGGGTGGAACAGGATGAAGTAGAATAGAATAGAATAGAATAGAATAGAATAGAATAGAATAGAATAGAATAGAATAGAATAGAATAGAATAGAATAGAATAGAATAGAATAGGAATAAGGAGAATAAGAATAAGAATAAGAATAAGAATAAGAATAAGAATAAGAATAAGAATAAGAATAAGAATAAGATATAATATTGTATTTTCAGCTGGAGGGAACTGACAAAATGAATCTGTTCCAACCACCTGATTCTTTCAGGAATCACCAGAAGCTGAAGTTAAGGGCAGTGTCCCAGTGCCTCTGACACCCTGACAGGCTTGGGACACTGACCCCTCTCTGGGAACCTGCTCTGGAGATGTTGAGGGGGGAGCTGCAGCGATGGACAAACAGGATCCAGCTGCCAGAGGAGCAAATCCTGGAGCCTCACAACTTTCTCATCCAGCCATGAAACAATCTGCTGCTTTTATTGAAACCAGACCTCGTCTCCATCTCGCAGCCGCCGCTGCGGCGGGTTCGGCACGTCCAGCAGCCCCGGGAGGCAGGAGAGGCCACATTCCCACCACAGCCCCGTCCACACAGCATGGACACGCTTTTAGCAAGGTGGATCAGGCACTGCCAGGATCTGGAGGGGTTCCTTGGAGCCCTCATGGTTCTCATGCCCAGCCCACGTCTCCTGTGGAAGCTCAGGTTCATCCCAAAGGTCATGGCAGAAACTGTTCCACAAGGAATTCACAAGTAAAACCATCCAAACCTGGCATCTCCTATCTTTATGGTGGTGGTACAGAGAAATCATGGCACTGGAACATTTAGAGAGTGCAAGGACAAAACTGGATTTCTCCTGGAAATGCTGCAAAGCCTTGAGATTCTGATGGAAATCAGCCCTGGTGAGCCAAGCAGAGACAAGAGAGGTTGACACAGGGGCACAGTGATGTCACCACCTGCCACAGGCTTGGTGCTAGGGCTGGAAAGGCTGAACAAAAACCAGAGCATTTGCTCTTGGTTCACAAGCTTGGATCTGGGACTGAGCCTTTTGGAGCTCAGGAAGGGTTCTGGATGTCCAGGTGGCTTTGATGGGGTCCCCAAGGGAGCTCATCTGCCCCCAGGGATGGAAGGAGATGAGCAACAGGATAAAACCCTCCAGCCATGGCAGACTGTCTATTAACAGGAGATACAGATTGGGGGATTGCAGTGGGATCCCCTGAGTCACTGCTGAGGCATGGCAGGGGTCCCACACCATTCCCAAGGGTCCTGGGAATGCCATGGAGGGGCTGATGGAAGGGCTTTGTTTGCATCTACAGTTCCTGGGCAGGGAAAGCATCAGCATTCATGTTGCTAAGGAACTCCAGCAAGGTCCAGCCTACCCTAAACCACCCAAAACCACCCAAAACCACCAGCACCTGGAAATCTGAGGCACCATCCCAACAAGCACTGTCCCTCTGCCCAGGGACATGAGCAGCTCTGGGGTGGGACAGTGACAGGCTTGGGTTCATTTCTCCCCAGCAGCATCAGGGCTGAGTGAGGATCCCCCTCCCATGGGACACAGGGATCACCTTTGTGCTGGGAATTCACCCAGGTGTGCTACAACAACTGTCCTCCTGGGATAAGGACTTAATCCTGGCAGCCCCTTCCCATGCAGGAAAATATCCTGAATGTTTTAACAAGGCAGAGTTTTCCAGCTCCTGACCTCCCCTCTCAGCTCAGAGAAACCATTCCCAAATTTCCACAGGGATATAAACAAGGCAGTAACCAGGGATGATGGGCTCCTCTCTAGGACACTTGGCTGCAGTCTGTTAAAGAGATATTTTGGGCACTTTATTTTCCCCCTGAAGCCTGAGGATTTTCTGAAACAGTGAATTAACAAAGCCTGGAGCTGGCTGATTTCAGCTGAGTGTTTTGATGAATAATGTGCCATAAATGGCCCAAACAAGCTGGGGAGTTTATCTCATCCCACTGCACATCCCATTCTGTGTCACATCCGCTCCTCCCAGCCCTCCTGCCCCAGCACTGATTGGAGAGTCTGTTCTCCTCCATCATCTGCTCTGGCTGCTCCAAAATGGAATATTTTGAGGATTCTAGAGAGGAGGGTTTTTTTTTTTGTCTGCCAGAAAGCTCTTCTGCAGAGGCTTCTGCAGGAAGCTAAGCACAGTCAACTTGCAAAGTTGGGGAATTTGCTCAAAATGCAAATTCTGTCCCTCTGGATTGGATCCCTGCATGGCACAGGTCATGGAGGTGAGGAGCAAACATGGCTCCAGGTATTCACAGCTGCCCAAGCCAAGCACCTGAGCTGGTTTGGGAATAGATCCATCATTTCCATTTCTGCACATATTTATTACACTCAGCTCTCAGCACTGGGTAAAAAACAAGTGCAAATTGAGCCATTGATTGATTGATTGATTGTTGTGTGCATTTACCAATTGGTTTCTATTTGTTTGTCTGAAAAATACCCACAAGTTTTAAAAACCAGATTCTTAGTGATGTCTAGAAAACAGAATTACAAGAAAAGAGGAGGAAAACCTGCAGGTCAGTTTGTGGGACTGGCTCTCCCTCCTGAGCTAGGATGCTGAGAGCTACTGGGGTATCATCCTGGGGATGGTCTGGGTAGGATCACAGGACCATGGAATAATTTAGCTTGGAAAAAGCCACCAAGATCATTGAGTTGGTGGTGCTATGTGTTCCTATCTATAAATTAATTAGATCTCAAATGTGCTTATGGCTGTTGTGGGCTCCCTGGCTGGTGGGATCTACTGGTTGGAGACCATGCAGTTCTGACCCTCAGCAGCATGGGGAGTGGCTGGACATGGGAACAGGGTCCCCAGGGACGTGCTCACAGCCCCAGGAGTTCACAGAGCATTTAGGCAATGCTCTCAGGCACATGGAAGGACTTTGTGTGCAGGGCCAGGAGTTGGACTCTGATTCTTGTGGATCTTGAGTTACTAGCCTACAGGTGGGTCTGAGGGGTCCCTCACAGCTCAAGCAGTGGCTGAGGGTGAGGAGCTCTACATCTCCATCCAGCCCTGGGCCACAGCTGCTCCTTTCTCTGATCCATGGACACGACATCAGGAGCAGCAGCATTCCTGAGGGAGCACCAGGGGTTTTATTAGGCAAACACAAAGGCTGTTCTGCAGCACTGGGATGTTTAACCTTGGCCAGGAGGAACGGTTGTGCTGTTGCACTGCACAAAATTAATTCTTCTAACCCCAAGAGACCTGACCAATGGTGAGCAGCTCCCAGCAAATTCCCAGATTTACACTGTTCCTCTCCTGTCCCAAATACCTGCATCCATCAGGGACTGGCATCTTTCACCCTGCAGCTTCCCCCAGAGACCTGCAGCCTTGCCCTGGGGGTTTTGATGGGGGGTTTGGGTGTGCCCAGGTGGCAGCTCTGCCCAGATGGCAGGTCCTGGGAGCAGGAGTGGCAGGAATGCAGCACTTGCTGTGCTGGTGCCTTGCTCCCCTCTCCTGCCTCATTCCCCACATTTCCTGTTGTGGGACAAATCTGCTTTTTGTGTAAATCTGTCAGCAGCAAGCAGTCCGTGAGTTTCCCTAAGTGAGTTTTTCGTGTATTTTTAATAAAGGTCACTCTGTGTTTACTGGCAGAGACGATCGATATCGGCTCATAATTCATGAAGGATCCCACTGCTCTCCAATGACCTGTGGGCAGAGCACAGAGCCAGCCTTGTCCACAGTCTCTCCCAGCCCCTGGAGGTCCAGCTGCCTCCTGCCCCATCCCAGCTGCCTTCTGCCCCTTCCCAGCTGCCTCCTGCCCCTTCCCAGCTGCCTTCTGCCCCATCCCAGCTGCCTTCTGCTCCTTCCCAGCTGCCTCCTGCCCCATCCCAGCTGCCTCCTGCTCCTTCCCAGCTGCCTCTTGCTCCTGCCCAGACACCTTATACCCCTGCTCAGCCACCTTCTGCCCCATCCCAGCCTCCTTCTGCCCCATCCCAGCTGCCTCCTGCCTCATCCCAGCTGCCTCCTGCTCCTTCCCAGCTGCCTCCTGCTCCTGCCCAGACACCTTATACCCCTGCTCAGCCACCTTCTGCCCCATCCCAGCTGCTTTCTGCCCCATCCCAGCTTCCTCCTGCCCCTGCCCACCATCTCCTGTCCCATCCCAGCTGCTCCTGCCCCATCCCAGCTGCTTTCTGCCCCATCCCAGCCTCCTTCTGCCCCACTCCAGCTGCCTTCTGCCTCTGCCCACCACCTTCTGCCATGCCCAGTGATCTTCTACCCCATCCCAGCCTCCTTCTGCCCCATCCTAGCTGCCTTTTGCCCCTGCCCAGCTGCCTTCTGCCTCATCCCAGCCACCTTCTACCCCTGCCCACCACATTCTGCCATGCCCAGCCTGGGGGTCACTCCCCTTGGAGCTGTTTCCTCCTGCTGTCCTGAGGTGGGGCTGGCAGGAGCCCCCAGCTCAAGCTGTCCTGGCTGGGCACTGCGGCTCACCCCTTCCTTCCCTGCTGCAGCCTGAGCCTAAACCCCCATTTTCATCCATCCTCTCACCCCCAGGCTGCTCGCAGAGCTCTGATGGGGCTGATGGGGCCAGCAGTGAGACTCCCAAGGTGCCCATGGGTGGAAATGCTGACTGGATCTGACCCTGTGACATCCCCCCTGTGCCCAGAGCCAGCTGTGGCAGTGGCTGCAGGAAAACATGGGCTGACTGTGATGAGGGAGGGCAGGAGGAGAGAGGGAACAGGAGACTAATGCCTTAACAAATTTGATTTCAGAGCAAACGAGCTGGCTGCTGTAGTGCAGCACTGGTAACCTGGTTTTGTGTTGCTGGCTGCACTGGGAAGCGTGGCTGTTTTTAGGCTATTTTTAGGCTCTTAATGCCAGAAGAAGAAAAGAAATAAGAACGAGAAAAAGAATGAAAAAAAGAAGGAAGTATAAGCCCTGCCGTAAATAAGTGAGCCTGAGTGGAAGTGGGGTGAGCTCTGCAGGTACATCTGGAGCTGCTCTTCCCATCTGAGCCCCATCTGAGGTCCAAGCAGGGGTGTCCAGGCACACCAGGCCCAGGGTGGTGCCTCTTCCAGGGGAGGACTGGGACGTGCCTTGGGCTGGATGGGGACACTGGAGCGATAGGAGGGCTCCAGTCCAGGAAGGTCAGCAGAGACTCAGGCTCAGGGATGGCCCAGAGGCGTGTCCTGCTGCAGGGTCACCATACCCTGTGTGTTGGGTTGATGTGGCCAGCAATGTGTATTCTGTTACCATCTGTTGCAGCAGGGTGGGGCACTGACCCTGATCTCCTGGCACATATTATCTGCTAATGGGCCATCTTTAAACCAGCTGGGGCAATCATCTTTACCTTTCCCATGACCCACCCTTCATCCAGGAGGTATCACCTGTTAATGGGCCATTGTTAAAAATTGGGTGTGGCAGCGATTCTTATCCCTCTGGGAGATATCTCCTGTTAATGGGCCATTGTTCAAAACTGGGTGGGGCCGTGACCCTGATCTCCTGCCACATATTATCTGCTAATGGGCCATCTTTAAACCAGCTGGGCAATCATCTTTATCTTTCCACAGCCCATCCTCCCTCCAGGAAGATATCATCTGCTGCTGGCCCATTCAGTCCCACTGCATGACTGATAAAATTCCATCACCCCACTGGGAGATGCTCCAGCCAGGAGAGGAGCCAAGCCTTTCCTACCTAGATAAAAACTGAGATTTTGGACAGCAAGGTACCTTCTTTCCACTGGATTTCAGAGGAAAGCCAGACCTTTCCACATCATCCCTGGACCTTCAGAGGAAACTGCACCTTCTCCAGGAGCACTGCTCCAGCTGAACCACATCTGCCACTGCAGGAGGATGCAGCCACCATTGAATGGGACTGCTGCCAACACCCTGACTGACTGACAGGGTGTCAGCTTGGATTCTGACTCTGTCAGTGTTTTTGGGATTGTTCTTTGTAATACTGTATTTCTATTTCAACTTTCCTAGTAAATAACTGTTATTCCTGATTCCCATATCTTTGCCTGAGAGCTCCTTAATTTCAAAATTATAATAATAATTTGGAGGGAGGGTGTTTACATTCTCCATTTCAAAGAGAAGCTTCTGCCTTTATTGGCAGATACCTTCAAACCAGGACACCAGCCTGCTCTGCTGCCCTCCCAGTCCCGATTCTCAGACTCCATAGGTGGAGCCATCCATCCCCCCTGCTCTCCTGCAGCTCCCTGTCAATGCCTTTAGCTGGGTTCTGCTCCAGCAGCTGCTGAGTTCATTGCCCTGAACTTTGGAACCAAAAAGAGAGGGAAATTTTAGATAAATGTTCCATCAAGTTTTTGTTTGCACGGGATGGGGCAGGGATAAACCATCCTGGGGATGTCAGAGTTCTGAGGGAGCAGGAGCTGGCTGGAGTTACTGTCTGTGGGAAGGAGCTCTGCTGGTGATCCTGAACATCAATTTGGAATGATCAGCTCACTTCCCCTTCACAAAGCAAATCCCTGGGAAATTTGCAATGGGGAGACAAATTAATAGCCCAGAACTTGAGTTGGGCCAAGCATATGGCTGTGTCTGAAGGAGAGGCCAGGCTTGTGAGCAGCATTTGAGAATGGGATTTCCAAAGAGCCCTCAGCTTGGCTGGAAACCCTTGGGGATGGATTTGGGGTCTTCATGATCTCTGTGGTCAGCTGGAGCTGTAGCATGGGTGGATGTGTGGTGTCCCCTGCTGGGACAGGGGCTGCTCTCACCATTCAGGACCTACAGGCTATTTCTATCTGGCTTTTATTCCAGCTGGATTTTGGCAGGATGAACCTCGGCATGAGCCTGGGAAAAGCTGCTTGGCCTTGGGCTTGGGTGGACTCCCACTCTTGGGCTGGGGAGCAAAGTCAGGCAGGCACTGCAGAAACTTCAATTCTGACAATTTCTGATCAAATGTTCAGCCTGAACTGCCTCTGAACCTGCTGCTAATCCCTCCTGGCCACAGCTAGGATTGCATTTCCTAAATACCAGTGCAAGGTTGTATTTGCACAGCATAAACCTGATCTGTACCAACATTTTCCCCTTTACACTTTGGTGCCATTTTCCATATCTCAGGGTGTGAGAAGCTCACCCTGTGAAGGGTTTTTCACCTGGTCTGTGGGTCCCTGCCATGGCCAGGGGACTCCCAACCTTCCAGCTCCCCACTGGGACCCTGGCCCTCCCGAGCCTCCTCTGAGTGAGAGACTTTCACAGCAGCACAACCAGAATATTACAGTTCTGTCCCATGCTGGCTTTTCCACTCCTTTCAGCCCAGGTCTGTGGGATATCACTTCCCTTTTGCTGCTGGGCTGGGAGCCACCAGCCACTTTGAGTGACATCAGTGACAATGCCACTTCAGTCCTCTCTGCCTGATCCCGCCTGTGTGTCCCAAAACTGCTTTCACTAATTTGGAGGGGAAAATAACAATCATTAAAACAGTTTTATAATCAATTTCTCTCTTTTGCCCTTCTCATCTGCTGTTGCTCCCATTACTTTGCTCTGTGAAGGGTGCCTGGTGTACCTCCTCCCCTCTCCCCAGCTCCTCTTCCCACAGTGGAGCCACAGGATTGTCACCAAAACTGGGGGCAGGAGGGGTGGGCAACCTCACACAACAGGGACAGAACCCTCTGGGGATCTTTGCCAGGTGTTGACCCTGGCAAGAACATCCTGGAAAGATGGGATGGAAGGATGGCAGTACAAGAGAAGGGGAAAGGATGGACAACTGTAGTCTGAGACATGGAAAATCTGCCCAAGCTGTGAAGAGGCAAATTCCCAACCCAGGGTTTTCCACAGTGCTCAGGGATACCTCAGGGCTAGTGGGACTTGTCCCTGTTCCAGAGGAGACTCTCCTGCATCTGTACCCTGGAGAGGGAGGGCAGTTCTGGCCAGCAACACTCACCCAGGAGACTGTGCTACAGAACAATAACAATAACAACAGGAATAATGCAATTGAGCTTCCCTAATCTCCAGTAAATGACTGGGGCACCCGGGGTGAGTTAATGAAATCTGTGGCTCAGCGAGTCCCGTCCCACAGCCAAGGTCATCCGTCACCTCACGCCCCTTTCGACAGCTGCAGCTTATTTTTAATTATTGATACTGTCTCATAACGTCCCAGAAAATGTGTGGAAGTGAGTTTTGTGGGAGCAGCGAGGATTCTGTACAAATGCAGGGAAGCCTTTGTGGGGAGCAGGGAAGGGGAAGCAGTGCCTGACCCCCCAAGCCCCCAGCTCGGGGACAGAACTGGGCTGAACTGAGAGGCAGCTGCCCTTATTTCCCTCTGCAGTGTCTGTCACGACAGAACCACTCTCCCAGCAGGCACAAATCGCCTTTGTGGCCAGCCCAGCCTGCTCTGGCATCCTCCTCCTGTCCGTGCATCCCTCTCTCCCTCCCCGCTCCCCCAGCCAGAGGTATTTTGCAAACACAAATGCATTAACAAGCTGGCGAGAGCCCCCATGAATATTTCATGTTTAACATGCCCTGGTTTCCTCCCGGTTAATGGATCTCTCCCATTATGCCTCTGCCTGTCTGAGCAGGATACCTTTTCAGTGGAACATAAAAGCTGCTCCCCGGTGAGGTGGAGAGGAAACCACTCCGCTCTGGGATTGAACTGCCCGAGAAGCAGAAGGTCCAGTGCCTGCCCTCGTGTGCTGTTCCCTTACCAGCTCCTATTTCCCTCTCTCAGCCCATTTCCACTCCTTTTCTTTTCCTTTCTCACCGAATTTTGCTGGCCTGGATGTCCCCAACACCTTTTGCTCCTGGGATGCTTCAGGCAGAGCAGAGGGACTCGGTCAGAGCTGCTGCTGGGAAAAGCTTGGGCTTAGGGGATGAAAAAAAGAAAAAGAATTGATCCAGGTTTAATGAAATGTTACATTTTACTCGCAGGGAAGCGTTTGGTTTGTTCTGAAGTGCTGGTTTTTAAAAAGTAGGATTGAAGGGTGTTTATAGAAAGTGAAGGGTTTTGGAGAGCAAAATCAACACATTCCATTGTTGAAATGTCAAAGGGAGGTTCTTAATCTGGGAAAAAGAAAATTTAATTTTGAGATCTCAGTGTGACTGAAACGAAGGTGGAAAGGGCGGGATTGGAGCAGCTGGCAAGGAAACTTGTGCACAGCAGGAGGATTTCCCACTGTGGAGGCTCCAGTGGCAGCTCCAGTGCTGTGGGACCCCTGATCCCAGTCCTTGGCTCTGCCCTGGCACACTGCTCTGTCCCTCCTGCAGCCCAGTGCTGGCAGGGCTGGGATGGGCCAGCAGAGCAATCAGCTCTTTGGTTTGATACAGTCAGAAATGAAAATTTCAGGAATGAAAACAAAGTCTGGGCCAAGAGCTGCTCCTGCCAAGGCGCCCTGGCAGGGCTCTGGCTCCAGTCAGGTGCTGGGGAGGTGGGTGTTGATAGACCCCAATAAAATGCACATGGCAGGAGGGCCATGGACACCCTGTGCCACTGCCACCACACCAGGCACATCCACAACATCCTGGCAGCAGGGTCTGCTGTGCTGCTGATCCCCAGGGCACGGCTGTGCTGGGGCTGGGATCACATCCTCCCATTTCACTGGCACCAAGGGACTCTCATCCTTGGATGCCAATGGTGCCCCCATTCCCATCCTCATTCCTGGCATCACTCATTCCAACCCAAAATAAGCTACTTTTCTCTATGAGGAGATCTGCAGCATCTCCCAGCTGGGGAGCAGTGGGAGGGTTGTGCCCAAAACTTTGGGTACTGGGGAGGGAAAGGTGTCCCCTGTCTCTGTTCCCAGTCACCTCCTGACCCCTCAGCCAGACTCAAGGTCCCCTCTGTGCCCCCTCTCCTCCTCCTGGGTTCCCTCCATGCCCACTCCCACCTCCAGACCCTTTTTTCCTTTTACATGCAGGATTTTAATCTAATTTTCTCAATGCAAATCTTAACAGGGAAAAGCCTTGAAATCGAATCTCCAGAAGTCTCCTTTCACAGTTCAGAGATCTGATTAAATTGCAAGCTTGGTTAATATTTGGTGCGACGGGGGGGAGCAGGGGGTGGGAGGAGAGGGGAGAGGAGTGAGTGGATCTGTTGGAGGGGCAGGGGCCTTTTCAAATAATCTGTTTACCCCTGCAGCTAAGGAGCCCATTAGCAAGTGTTCTCCGTTCTAATTTCCCGTCGTGCCGTGTCCCGCAGACCTCACTGTGTTTATTTGGAGAAGCAGAACAAAATTGTTTGTATAATTAGATCTGCAACAAGGGCTGCCCTTGAAGGGTCCCCAGCAGGAAGCTTTCGATTGCAAAGGGCCCCTGCTGCCGTGGACCCCCAGCCCCAGCCCCCAGCACTGCCAACAACAACATCATCCCACTGGGGTGGGCTCTGGGGGGCCCAGATGTGCTCCCTGCCCCTGCTGCCCACGGACAGTGCTCCAGCTGCACACGGGGTTTTCCCAAGGAATGAAGCAAAGCTGGGGCTGGCTGCCCACTCCAGTCCCTGCCAGGACAGGGGACAGCCCCACGAAATGGCCACAGCAGCCCAGAGTTTGGCTGCTCCTGCATCCCACCAGCACGGCCTCAGTCCAAAGCTGGGATGTTGTTTTTATTTCCAGCTGTGTCAGTGTGGGGAACCTTCCTCCTTCCCCAGTCACTTTCCCGTGGTTGGGAATTCTGACAGCTCCCCCCAAAATCATAGAGTCAGGGATGCTCTCAGTGCCAGCTCTGACTGGAATCACCAGGAGGTGTTCCCTGCAGGGATGGCTGACAGATCCCTCCTGTTCCTCCTGTATCCCACCACAAGCTGGGAAGTGGTTATTTTGGTAGGAAAAGCAGTGAGAGGTGATAGGTAAATCAGATCTGGCACAGGCAGCCCTGCAGAGCCCTTGGAGCTATTGACATTCCTTTATTTCAAGAGTGTTTTACTGAAAAATGTATTTATTTTTTTTGCTGTTGGCAAAAATTTCAGTAGGTTTTTTGGTAAATGAAAGTGCTTGAAAACCATATTTTCAAAAAGGATTTGGCATTAAAAAAATAATTGAAAAAAGTGATCCTTAAAGATTCCCATCACTGAAAAAAAAAAAAAAATTTTTCCCCAATAAACAAAGACTTAAATGATAAAAATAAAACATCTTTTTGCTCTGTGGGGTAAAAACGTCCCATCTCTTTGGTTTTGACAGGCACACAGCAGAAGGGCTCAGAGGAAAACATAGCCCAGGGGATACTCTGGCTGTGTTTGGTGTTTAACACCACCTCCCAACTCTCCTGACTCCAAATAATTCCAAAATAATCCCAATGAACAACACTGGGCTCAGTGTGGGTGATGAATCATGGTGCTCTCACCTCTCAGATGTTCACATTTCCACTGTGTACATCCCCATCCCGGGCTGTTCTCCACATCCCTCCCTGCTGCTCACAGCTAATCCCCCCAAAGAGCACATTGTCCCTCCATCCATCCCTGCTCCCGGGGATGCCCCGGAGCAGCTGGAAGGGCTGGAGCTGCTGGGACCCCCGGAGCACTGAGCACCTCCAGGGCTCCTCTCCTCTTCCTCCCTTGAGGTGGGTGGGAAGCAGAGACCACATGAGCAACTTAATGGAGCAGAACCTGGCTTTAATCTGTTCCCATAAACGTTTACGATCCCCTAATTATTAACATTTAATGCTATATTAATTCATTGATGGGCTTTCATTTTTGATTTTAATGGCTCAGCAATTCCTGCTCTCCCTCCTTTGCTCTTTTGTTCTTGATGGGAGGAAGAGGAGGCAGCAGGACACGGTGCTGATAGGCACGATGGCTTTGCCTCCTCCACTCCTTCTCTTCCAGGAATGGGGTCCCAGGGATCCAGAGCCAGGAGAATCACATCAGGGAGAAGGGCTGGGAGCAAGGAGAGACCTCTCAGCCACGGCAAGGTTCCCCCTTGCTGAGGGGGCAAAGCAGCACTGGAAATGCTGTCAGGCTGAAGACACAGCGGGAATTGCAGAGAGATAATCTCGGAGGAAAGCCCCTGGGAGGGAGAGCACACATGGTTTAAAATGCTGTTTATTTGAAGTGTCCTGCTGAAGTGCTCCCTGCGCTGCCCAGCTCGCACACGTCCCCCGCGCCCCCACCCCTGCTCCGCCGGCTGAGATGTTTATTTAAGTGTCCTGAAAACTTTATCTGGAAATCAGTTCCCTTCTCTTCCCCTTGTCCGCCTTTCCACTTTCTTTTCCTCCCATTCATCACTTTGAAAAATGACCCGTTTTCTCTGCCTGGCTGGTGCCTCCTCCTCCCCGGGCAGCTCCGGGCTGCCCGCTAATTAATGGGCTTCTCCGGGCAGTCACAACTACATCGCAGGGAGCCGGGGCTGACAGATGGTCCTGCTCACACCAGGACCCGCCACAACCCCTGAGCATCGCTGCCGTGCGGGCAGTGTGGGGCTGGGGGCGGCAGAGGGGCTGTCCTGTACTGCCCACCCCGGGCGCCACAGAGGGGAGAGGGATGGGCTGCCAGGAGATCCTGGTGTGGGTTTGGAGGAGGGATGGGCTGCCAGGAGATCCTGGTGTGAGTTTGGAGGAGGGATAGGCTGCCAGGAGATCCTGGTGTGGGTTTGGAGGAGGGATAGGCTGCCAGGAGATCCTGGTGTGAGTTTGGAGGAGGGATAGGCTGCCAGGAGATCCTGGTGTGAGTTTGGAGGAGGGATGGGCTGCCAGGAGATCCTGGTGTGGGTTTGGAGGAGGGATGGGCTGCCAGGAGATCCTGGTGTGGGTTTGGAGGAGGGATGGGCTGCCAGGAGATCCTGGTGTGGGTTTGGAGGAGGGATAGGCTGCCAGGAGATCCTGGTGTGAGTTTGGAGGAGGGATGGGCTGCCAGGAGATCCTGGTGTGAGTTTGGAGGAGGGATGGGCTCACAGCAGATCCTGGTGTGGGTTTGGAGGATGAATAGGGTCACATGAGATCCTGGTGTGGGTTTGGAGGATGAATAGGCTCACAGGAGATCCTGGTGTGGGTTTCTCCCACCCTGGGCTGCAGTGCAGCTCTCACTGAGGATTCTTTCATCTGGCCACTGCTCTGGCTTCCCACATTGTGAGAATTTGCTGGGACAGAAAAAAAAAAAAGAAATCAATTAACTAAACTAAAGCCTGAAACAATTATTTGTCCACTTCCCAACCTCATTTGGGAAGCATAAACCCCCACACACACTTACTGAGGGCTGACGTGCGAAGGCACATGCTGACTGTGTTTTCATGACTAATTTCATCTGCACTGAGAAGCCCCCTCCCCTTCACCCTTTTCCACCTCCATCTGTTCCCCACACTCTGAGCTGTGACAGCAAAAACATGGAAAAACAGCAGAAAAGAGGAAGCAAAGACGGGAAAAGGCAGCAGGCTGTCACTGCACCCAGCACCACCCTCCAGGCAGGTTTTCCAAGACCTGATCAGAACATTCCATGTGGGCCTGTGCTCACACCCTGGTGCTCTGGATGTCCAGTTACCTCATCCCCTTTTCTGTGTGGAGGTGACCTGATCCCATCCCTGTTCCCACGAAGAGCCCAGGTATTAATTTCCAGAGTGCATAATGAGCACTCTCTGGCCCAGCACTCCCTGTGCTGGTCCCAAGAACCATTCTGTTCTCCACTGGGTTCTCCTCCAGGCACTCACTGACTGTGGCATCAGCTGGAGCTGTATCCTGTGGCCTGAAGCTGGGAACAATGGGTACATTCCCACAGTCAGGCTCCTAAATTGTATCAAGTCATAGAGACCAAAGGAATGATTTTCCAAAGCCGTGGGGATCATCCTGTGAGTTGCTTTGGCACCTGGGAGGTGCAGAGCTGGAATATTGGGGCTTTGGCTGCTGAACACCTGCAGGGAAAGGGGACAGAGGAGTAGCCAAGACTGGGGCTGGAACAGGGGTCAAGGATCATGGACAGGGGCTGGAACAGGAGTCAGGGACTGGGGTGAGGTGGGGAAGAGCCCCTGTACAGAGCAGCACACTCACATCCGCAGGGCAGGGTGAGCTCCCTCTCCTGCCTCTGCTCTGCAACATCAGCATTCCCTCCTGTACACGGGCTCCTGCTGCTGCTGCTGCTCCCGGGACCTTCAGTAAACAGAGGCTGAAGCTCAACCCTTTGGGCTCAGGGGCAGCAGATCTGCCTGAGATACCCCGTGTTTGCTCAGGGTTTCCTTTCCCTTGATCAATCTTCTCCTTAACTCCACTCTTCCTGCAGTTTTCCTTTATGTCAGCAAATAATCTATTGTCCCTCATGAGGAAACATGAATTTCCCTGGGAAGAAAGCCAGTTGGTTGTGTCACACGTGAATGGGACAGGACCTCATGTGGGATGTGAGGGGCTGGTGGCAGGGAGGGTCCCCAGAGATCCCCACAAGCACAGACACTGCCTGTGGGATGGATGTGTGGGGACAACGATGCTGCAGGTTTTTAGGGATGCAGGACCCTGCATGGCCACACACCTTACAGTGCCATTGGTTTTAGAGTTATTTTTAAGTAGTACCTACAGACAGAAAAGTTTTAGGGTCTGCTCTCAGCTGCTGTCACTCCCAGCTCTGTATTCCTGGTTTTCCAGCTCTGACTTGTCTCTGGCTCCTCTACCCACCCTGTCACAGAGGGAGGGAGTGGAACAGGGCAAGCAGGGGCTGGCTGGGCTGGTGCTGGGCTGTACTGGCAGCCCTGTTCCCCCCACCAGCCCCACAACCCCCCAAAGCACAAGCAGCTTCTTCAGCCCCCACTGCAAAATGCTGATACCAGCTCTGGTACAAGGCAGCATTAATGGGGAGTTTATTTGTGAATCTCCTCCTGGCAGCAACAGCACCAGCAACAGCAACTGTGTCTCTGCAAGGAGCTGAAAAGCTGCCAGGCAGATTCTCCAGAGAGAAGAGGGCAATAAAAGAGCCCTGGCCATAGCACAGCCCCCCTCCCCACACAGCTGCAGCCAGTCCTGGTGTTCTGGGCTTGTCTCTGCAGAGCTCTGGGCCCATTCCTTGCACCCTGAGCCCAGCAGCACCCAGTGATGTTTCCAGGCAGTGGAGGTGGGAGGGATGGCAGCTTCCTCCATGGGAGCAGGATCTGATGTGCATGAGAGCCTGGGGGAATGGAGCAGCCTGGGGAGAGCCCCCTCCATGGGGTTTAGACTTTTCCTGGGTGAATGGAAAGCTCTGCCTTGGCACAATGCTCTCAGCTGCCAGCACACTGCTTCCATCCCAACGGTGGGAATCACCAAATCCCAGAAAAATCAGGGCTGGAAGTGACCTTAAATCTCATCTTCTTCCACTCCCTTGCCATGGTCACCCTTGCTCCAAGCCCTGTCCAGCCTGGCTTTGAATACTTCCAGAGGTGGGGCAGCCACAGCTTTTCCAAGCAACCTGTGCTAGGGCCTCTCCACCCTCACAGGGAAGGACTTTTCCCAATGTCCCATCCAAACCTACCTCTTCCAGTTGCAGTTGCACCTACTGCACTGGCTCAGCATCACCCCAAGAGGCTCAGAGGTCCCTTCTACACATCTGGGCTGTTTCCAGGGAGATCCCCCAGTCAGGATTCCCTGATAAAAATGTGTCTATCCCATGAAGGATAGAGGTGATCCCAGCTCGAATGAAATCCCTCATGGCCATGAACCTGGCAAACAGCATTTGGAGCTCTGCAGCAAAAACAAAGCAGACCCAGACGGCACATATTTTCCTTTCTTTGAAAGGAAAAACACAAAGTTAAAGGATTTAAACACCCCCCCACCCCCCTTCTCTATTTTTTAAGGGGAATTAAAGCAAAAATTCACATCTGGAATGACAACCCCTAACCCTACCCTGTACCCCCAAATTAATCAGGGCCCATAATGGAAATGCTGACAGACTCATAACTCCAACCTTTCAAACACAGATCTGGTGTTAAACTGCCCCTGCAGCCCTCTGAGGAGTGACACAGGGGGGGAGCATCATGGGGATGGTGTTGGGGGGCTGCTCCCCTCTGCCTCTGCAGGGCTCTGTGCCCTCAGACATCCCTTCCCAGCTCCCAGGGCTGCAGCATCCCTGTTCCAGGTGCAGCAGCCGGCTCAGCTTGTCCCCTGGTCCCCAGGCTGTGCCTCTACACTGGGAGCTGTGTGCCTGGGCTTTTGGCCCCTGCCTAGGGCTCAGCTCACACTGGCTGTGCTAAACCCGGAGTGTTCTTCCCTGCAGAGCTGCTGCTCCCTCCCGACTGTCTAAACTTCGGGAGCATTAAGGCACAAGCTGTGAAAATAGAGCTCGAGGCTGGTTTTGCCCCGGGGCTCAGATTCACATCCCTCCTTCCCCAGAACGGCATCTCCAGCCTCTGTGACACTGATGGTGGTTTTAGGGGACAGTGCCTCTGCAGTTGGAGTATTCAGATGTCCTGGAGGGGACATGTGAGTACCCAGCTGGGAACAGGCACAGGGTTTGCCTGGTGCTGGTAGTGCCAGCATGTTGGGCAATTAATATATAAAAATATAAAAATATATAGGTATATAAATATAGAAATATGTGAGTATAGAAATATATAAGCATAAAAATATGTAAGTATAAAAATATAGAAGTATAGAAGTATAGAAAAATAGAAATATAAAGATATAAAAATATAGAAGTACAGAAATATAGAAATGTAGAAATGTAGAAATATAGAAATATAGAAATATAGAAATATAGAAATATAGAAATATAGAAATATAGAAATATAGAAATATAGAAATATAGAAATATAGGTGAGGCAATTGGGGTCAGCAGCATCCCCCCATCTCAGCTCTAGGGTGGGTAAAACATCCCCAGCCTCCAGCAGATGGACCTGCAGATGGACTGGGATGGATGTGCAGCTCCTCAATAATTTGGGGCTTTGCCAAAGGGTCCCTGTCACCCTGTCCCACCCCTGGCTGTGGTTGAGGGGTCCCGAGGGTCTTGGGGAAGGAGCAGCCCCCATCCTGCTAGGAGAGCTCGTGGGCTGGAGTGAGGGGCTGTGAGTAGAAATCTCTATTGTTTTCCCACCTGTCCGAGTTACAAAGGGCCAAATGGATTTTCATGAAATGTTATTAAAAAATGAAAAGGGTTTGGCTTCCGGGCCGAGGCCCCGAGTGCCAAATCCGCCCCAGGCAGAGTTTTATGACTAAGTCTGTAATAAAAGCCTTTGAAAGGGGGGCTTAAAACTGGAGTCTCCACAGACCCTCTCCACTCAAGGGCAGCACGTGGGGGATTGCAATGTGTTCATATCCTGCTTGGCCTCTTCTGAAGGGTTTTTCCTGTGATAGGGACACTATAACCCTGCTCTGCTGTCAGTGTCCTGCTGGAGGTGGCTCCTAGGCAGGCAGGGATCCTTCCTCTGGCAGATTTTGGCTGGGGGGAGCATGAAGAGACCAGGGAGAGAGGAGACATAGCTCCAGACACATCCTAGGACACAGCAGCTCCCAAAAAGCTGGGTGCATGGCAAGGAGGCTGTGGGTCCTGCCTGGAGGGTACCCTGGGTCACCACCCTATTGGACAGTGCATTGTCACCCCATGCTCCAGTTGATGTTTTGGCCTCCAGAGGGTGGAAAAGGCATTTCTGAATGTTTGTCTGAGGGCTGGAAGGCTGTGAGCACCCAAAGGCTTGGGAAGGTCCTTGAGGAGTGAACACAGGCAGGTGCAGGGGGGTGATAACTGGGTGTCACACACTGAGCATGGCACACGTGCATCCTGCAAACATCTTATGGCTGCTGAGAATTCTGTGTGCAAACCTCAGCTTCAAATAATTTGTAAATAATGTTCTCATTACTTTGCTAGCTCTAATTAGGACAAAGGGGGGAGAAATGAAGTATTTAGGCTGACTCCCAGGGAAACTGCGTGGAGTAGAGCATCTCCATAGGCTGCAGAGCAGTATCCTAAAGGGAGTGCTGGAAACCTTGAGCTGTTTAAATTTAGGCTGGGGAAGCCCTGGAGGTTAATGCAGGGCCTGTATTGGCCTGGGGAGAGGAGGTGGGAGATAAAAAGGCCCCTTTCATTGCTCTCCACAGCTCTGCAGGGAAAGGCAGGCTGCAGATCTCCCTTCCCTGCCATCCATCGCTCCTCGGGCTGGAATCTCGGGCTCAGCTCTTTTGTGATCAGGGTTTCAATTGGCGTTTAACACGATCAGTGCAGCAGAGCAGGGAGACATCACTTCAGTGCTTCAAAGCCCCAGCTGCAGCCAGAGCCGTGTCACTCGATGGCTTTGCTGTCACCATCACCATGTTCGCTGTCACTCATGGGCTGAGCAGGCTCTGAGCAGCAGCAAGGGGCGGGAGGGTGAGGGGGTGTTGTCTGAGGTTAACAACCATGGAGGGGTGACAGGAGCTGGGATTGGTTGGAGGTGATGCCCATGGAGCTGCTGGCAGCCAAAGGACAGGCTGGGGAGGGCTCCTGGGTGATGTCTGGGTGATTTTGGGGCTCTAAAGAGATCCCACGGGGCTCCTCGTGGTCAAGGCTGGGCTCAGCTGCGTCACACTTCACCAGATAAACCTCGTGGATTTTGGCTTCTACATGATGTCTAACAAATGAGCACCCCAGCTTCTCGTGCCTCCTCCTTTGCCTGCAGAATAATCAGATATTGGGTGGCAGAAGTAGCTAGGAAGGAATAAAACCTCTGTGCCCCACAGAGAATAAAAATATGAAATAAAAACCAGTGAGAGACTCCAAGTCAGAAATACAATTTAATAGGAAAAAAGAGAAAAGTAAAATACATGCAATAGTACAAAAGAAAAAAAACACTGACAGAGTCAAAATACAGCCTGCCACCCTGCTAGTCAGGGTGTTGATAGCAGTCTGGATGAAGTGGTTTTGTTCAAATAGTGATTCTGTAGAAAGGTCTGGTAGCCCTTGTCCTGTGGAAACCTGTGGGTAAGAGCTGCCAAATCTCAGTTTTTATCTAGGTAGGAAAGGCTTGGCTCCTCCCCCTGGGTGGAGCATCTCCCAGTGGGATGATGTGATTTTATCAGTCACACAGTGGGACTGAATGGGCCAGCAGCAGATGATATCTTCCTGGAGGGAGGATGGGTCATGGGAAAGATAAAGATGATTGCCCCAGCTGGTTTAAAGATGGCCCATTAGCAGAGGATATCTCCACAAAGATAAGAATCACTGCCCCACCTGGTTCCAGCAGATGGTGATAGAATACATACATTTGGGCACATCTTTACATTGTAACCTAAGACACACAGGGTGCCCAAAGAAGCTGTGGCTGCCCCTGGATCCCTGGAAGTGTCCCAGGCAAGGCTGGAGCAGCCTGGGATAGCTGTCACTGTTGGGGTGATGGCTCTGGCATCGTGTGAAGTTGGTGACACTGATGGGGCTAGATGGGGTCAGGGTGACTAGTGCCAGCCAGGCATCCTGCAGCTCTGGCACTGTGCAGAGGGACAGTATTTGTGTGATTCTAAAGAGGGGTGGGCAATTCTCCCCTCAGACCCCTGAGGAGGGCAGCAGGAGTGGGCATATGGGTCTGGCCATGCTGGGGTGGGCAGCCCTGTTCTGTGAGCTCCAGGAGAAGGGAAACGGGTGTTTGGGATTGTTTGCTGCAGAAGGGAATGAGCTGAAGACAATGTCAAGCTCTGTAAATATTTATCAGATGAATGGGAGCAGGGTTTGAAACATTAGACAGCTGAGAAATGGCTGTTTTAATAATTCTCCTGATAAATGAAAACCTCGGGTGGGGGGACAGGGAGCAGGTCATGGGGGAGGGGAGTTGTTTAGAGTTTTGGGGCTTGGGAAGCAATCCCGGGCTGAGATGGGGCCATGGGCCTTCCCCCCTTGGGGCTGAGGAGCTGGGACAGCCCTGCAGGACCTGATCTCTGCTGCCTCCCACACTCCCAGGGCTGGTTTAGGGGTGACACAGGAGAGGCACATATAAAGGACCCAATTCTCAATTTTTCAAACCTAAAATTCCTGCTGCAGTGGAGCACAGGGGGAATGTGCAAGCAGGGCATCCAGCTCTCCCACTTAAGCATCTAAATCTCCCTTCCTAAGGAATGCAGGAGCAGAGTAGCTGCAGCCTTGGAATTCTCCCTCTGCATCTCCTGGAGCTGTGCCTGGGCCAGGACCCAGGTCTGGCTCAGGGAGGCTCCATCAGCTCCTGGCAGGGGACACCCAAAATCCCAGGGCGGGGGCTGGCAGGTGAGAGGGGGAGCTTGGCTCCAGAGCTTTGCTTTCAAACGTGTGTGCAAGTTCGGAGCCTGCACGGAGAGCTGATTAATTGCTGGCCATCTTGGAAGGGTTGTATTTTTTTTTTTTAAATAGTGTTATTTTAAACAAAACTTTGCCGTTCCCCTTTAAAGGAGACATCTGGGCTCAACGTGGCAGGCAGGGAGAGTGGGGATGGGAGCAGGGAGAGGTATGTGCAGGAAAAACACCATCCCTGCGTGGAATCTATGGGCAGCTCACCCTGTGCCAGGCTGGGACCTGGGCCAGGACATGCCCACCCTCCTGGCAGTGCCAGGGGACAGGATCTTTGGCCAAGGATCCCTGATTTGCTGCAGGGAGGGGAGATTTGGCTTCCCAGTGACTTCCAGCAGAGAACACCTTGGAGATAAACCCCATGACAGTGCTCAGGAATCTGTGCTCTGGATCCACCAGGAAGGTTCCTGCTGCTGCCAGGCATCTGAGAGGGGAAACAGCCTGAGCCAGGGTGGACAGGTCCTGGCACAGGGTGCTCAGAGAAGCTGTGGCTGCCCCATGCCTGGAAATGTCCCAGGCAAGGTTGGATGGGGCTTGGAGCAATCTGGGATATCAGTCACTATCGAGGTGATGGTTCTGGCAAGGTGACAGGAGAGGAATATGGGGGAGATAAACCTTCCCCTCTCCACTCCTAAATCATCCCTAGGGCTGGGTAAGAATATCCCACCTGGGCAGGCTGTCTGTCAATGTCCTTTATGGGATGTGCCTCTGGTGTGGGCACTGGGAGGCATTGGGGTGTTTGGGGTATAGGGAGCTCTGGTTTGGCCTTTTATCCACAGTACAGTCTGGGGCTTTTCCACTCCCTGGGCTTTGGGGCAAGCTGGAGCACAGCTGAGACAGAGGAATAAAGCAAAGCTTTTGTATTTATTTGTCTTTTAATGCTCTGCCATATTCACCTTTCAGGAAATTTCCGTCTGCTCCACGAGCTCCTTGCCCAGCGGCTCCACATGGTTTCGTTTTCCTCGCAGCACCAATAAATCTGTGAGTGAAAGCGGCTGCTGCAGGGCTCAGCTCCACGGCAGAGCCTCCTCACCCACGCAGGATGTCCGTGTCAGCAGCCTGCAAATCCTGTTGCTGGCATGAGGCTGGCATGGGGCTGGCATGGGGCTGCATTCCTGCCAGGATGCTGCATGGGCAGAGGGATCCTGGCAGGGCAAAACTCCTCCAGTGGAGCTGCCCAGGCTCTGGGAGCTCGCCTGATGTCACTGAGAGCTGGGCCAGGGGACAGGGTGATGTCCCTTTGGGTGCTGCAGGCTGGCACACACACCCGCCACAGCACCCAGAAGCTTTTTGGGGAGCACCAATGTTTTTCCATCAGCTGCAAAGCCTCCAGAGCCACTTTCCCCCCAAACAGGGTCCTGGGAAGCAGAAATCATTGCCAGGTTCTCCTCACTTCAGCCAACTTCTCAGCTCCCACTGTGAGAAACGTGTGTTTTTAGTTAATGAAAGCTGAGATTAACTCATGACCCCGGAGTCTGGGAGATGGCACTTTAATAAAACTGATAAATAGCAGCTTTCTGATAAAAATCACTTCTTAAAATGCAACACAATTGTTTTCCCTCCCTCCCCGTGGCCCCCCAGGCTCAGGCGTAGCTTGGGAGGGCCTGAGGGCACAGAGAGGGTGTGAAACAAGAAGGTTGTGGGTTTGTTCCCCAGCAGAAATTGCCTGTGGTTTGCTCCAGGGCTGGCAGGTGCTCCTAGCCCAGGCTCTGGCTCACAAATGGGCTCCCTGGATTAGAAGCAAACACTGTTCTCCTTTATTGCTGTAGATCCTGTTGATATCTCATGAAAATGATTTTGGCTGTGCTCATGGTTCAGGCTGGGAGCTCTGACATCCGAGGGCAGAGCCTGTTCTTTGCCAAGCAGAGACTGGAAATGTTGGGGTTGCCAAAGCCCCTCCTCACTCTGCCTCCTCCCCAGCCTCCAGCAAAGGTGGTGCAGGGTTTGCCGGGCTGGAATATTGCATTTTCCCACTCATATCCCAGCCAGGGCTTGGTCTGGAAAATGAGGGGCTGAATTCTCCTGTCCTGGTGACAGGGATGTCATTTGTAGTGTCCCAGCAGCTCTGGGGGTGTGTGGTGTGGGGAATGGCCTCAAGTTGAGCCAGGGATGACTAGCTGGATATTTAGTTGGATATTAGGAATACATCCTTCATGGAAAGAGTGACACAGCTGCCCAGGGCAGTGGTGGAGCCCCCATCCCTGAAGGGATTTAACAGACACGTGGATGTGGCACTTGGGGACAGCGGTTAGTGGTGGCTTTGGCAGTGCTGGGAAACAGTTGGACTCCATGGGCTTTTCCATCCTTTTGTAAACTATTCAGGGATTTTACAATGCCATGGCTCTCCCACCTGAGCAGGGCACAGGATGCAGATCAAACTGGTGCTCAGTGAAACCCTGCTCCAACTGCCTTCATCCCCTCCTCCTCCTCCTCCCAGCTGCCTGGTGCTTTCTTCCCAAGCAATGCTCTTTTCCCTGACTCCCCCATCTGTCCCCATTTCCAAATCCACCCTGAGTTACAGCTGAACTGGGATGCTCAGGGAGGGCTGACTCTGCAATCCAGCCCCTGGTGTTACCTTTCCCTTTGCTCCAGGGTTTGATCCATCTTGGATAACCAGAGAGCTCTTCTGGGGAAAGCAGCTATTTTTATTTCAGCTCTTACACCAACCCGAGCACATTTCTGCAGGCACAAAACAAATTCCACGTGGAAGAGAATTAATGTGGCCCCAGAGCTGTGCTGGGAACGATACAGACACGGCAGAGGAATGAGGCCAGAGCCCTGAAGATGCCTGGGAGTAAGAAAATGTTCACTGACAAGAAAAGCTGTCATCAGTGGTTTATGAAGGTGTTTGTCCTGCCTTGTGGCAGGAGAGAGGAGGGAGAAGTGGGATTTGGGGGGGCTGTTTTAGCCATCCCCCACCACAGCAGGTCACCTCCATCCAGAGGAGCCCAAATGTCACTCGTGCTCCCCTTTGCCTCTGGGCTCCATCCCCCCGTGTTCCTGGCAGGGAAGGGGGCACAAGCAGGGTGTTTATTCCTGGGGATGACAATCTCACTGTCCTCATCCCTATCCTTGTGCCTGTGGGAAGATCAGCAGCTGATTGGGGAAGTCATTTTCTAACAGCACAAATCAATATTTATTATAATGGAAAAGAGCGATTGATATCAGGAAGGGTGATAATAATAAAAAAACCCCATGTCTAAAGTTATTATTTGTATGTACAGCCAAGGATAAAAACCATCCCCAAACAGAGGCTTTGTTGGTTTCTTTCCCTTTGTAGAAACAGATTCCTCTGATATTCTCCCTCAGATGATCCCAGGCACCCTGCCGAGGTTTTGATGTTCGGCTTGCATCCAGAATATTGAGCATGAAATCCAAACATCCCTTCTGGTGGCAGCTGAGGGAGACACAGTGAGGCATAACAGAGGAGCCTCTACCATTCCCTGGGGCAGAGGAAGACAAGGGGGC
Organism: Erithacus rubecula; assembly: GCF_903797595.1. Classification (NCBI taxonomy): domain Eukaryota; kingdom Metazoa; phylum Chordata; class Aves; order Passeriformes; family Muscicapidae; genus Erithacus; species Erithacus rubecula. Next base: position 5,640,241 of record NC_136667.1, on the reverse strand, counting down.
CAGGGAGACACAGAGCTGGGGGGGCTGCAGGTGGGGCAGAGCACCAACCAGACCCATATTTTTAATTACTTTGGTGTTGTTTTTTGTATTAGGGGTACAAACATCATGCCCAGGGCTCTGCCACCTGAGCTTTGTTGCCTGGGCCCCTGGGCAGGGCCATGCCCTGTGGAGGCAGCAGGAATCCACCAGTCAGAGAGGTCTCACTAATATGTGCACCACAAACAACCTCACCTGGCCAGGATTTTGTGTACTCACTTCCCAGTCCCACCTCGAGTTCTCCTAAATCCGGATCAGGTGAGGCCAGAGGATGCTGCTGGAGAATGGTTTGGGAGAGTGGCTCTTAGCCTGTGGAAAAATCTCAGGGGTCATCCCAAACCTCAGCATCTTTTCACCAGTTGTGGCTTCTCAGAGTGCAGCATCTCCAACTCCATGCTCACAATACACATGGTTAAAGCAGAAGAAAGAAGGCAGATTTTAGGATGGTGTTGTAGAAATGGGACTCATAGGATGTTCAGACATGAGCAAGCCTGTTCCTGTGCCAGTTCCCTGAGCTCCTGCTCCCCAAAATCCTGGTCTTTGGCCCAGCTGGCAGTGAGGACCAGGCAGGAATGAGCTGTCTCCTCAGCAAGGCAAGCTTCCTGAGTAATCAATAAATCAGTTTTGCGTTCATTAAATCACCATTCCCCATCTTCAAAAGCAGCCATTAACTAATTGAATTCTTCCAGGTGCTGTACCCAGGCTCTTTGGTGCTGCTCCCACTGACACTCTGCTCTCCTGTCACTGCCACGTGTGCACTCCCCTGGCCATCTCCAACCTCTCCAGCAGCACTTTGGAAAACAAACAGCATTTCAGCATCATTAATCAAGGCTGGGATTTGGGTCTGATGCCTGGAATGTGCTGATCCCAGATACTTTGGGGTGATCCTTATTACCAGCCCTTCGCCTCCTGCACTCCTGCTCTGGACTCCCTCATCCCAGGTCCTGGGAGGGGGTTCCCAGTGTCCCCCCCATCTCAGCTTCTCATTTCCCAGAGCTGACAGCCCTAGCTGTTCCTTCCTTTGCATGGCTCATCCCTGCTCAATCTTCCCTTCTGAAATGCTCTAAAGCTCCAAGGTTTGCTCCTTCAAAGGACTCAAAGCTTTCCTCTCTTTCTCAGAGATTAATTATAGCTTCAAACACCTGCAGTAACTTCCTTCAATTACAAGGATTCTGCTCAGGAACTTCTCGAGGATTAAAACTTCTTCTGCCTTTCACTTGACAAAATCTTGCTCTGAGCCAGGCCCAGGCCCCACTGGCAGTTACAGCTCAAAGAGCCATAAATTCAGGTTAATCTGACTAAAACCCTGCAGTGTGCAGATAGGGGCTGTTTCCCAATCTCCCAGGGATCCTACCCATGGAAGGGTCACTCTCCTGCAATCTTGGAGTGGATCTGAAAGCCAAATCCTTCATTCCTGCTCACACATCACCACTCAAGTGCCCAGTTTTGCTCTTCATCTGTCCTGGTTTGAAGGACAGGTGTCTGTCAATAAATAATGGAATTTGAAATGGAGAATGTAAACCCCTTCCTCCAAATTATTATTATAATTTTGAAATTAAGGGGCTCTCAGGCAAGGATATGGGAATCAGGAATAACAGTTATTTACTAGGAAAATTAAAATAGAAATGCAGTATTAAAAAGAACAATGCCAAAACACTGACAGAGTCAGAATCCAAGCTGACACCCGTCAGTCAGTCAGGGTGGTGGCAGCAGTCCCATTCAATGGTGGCTGCATCCTCCTGCAGTGGCAGATGTGGTTCAGCTGGAGCAGTGCTCCTGGAGAAGGTGCAGTTTTCCTCTGAAGGTGCAGGGATGATGTGGAAAGGTCTGGCTTTCCTCTGGAATCCAGTGGAAAGAAGGTACCTTGTTGTCCAAAATCCCATTTTTTATCTGGGTAGGAAAGGCTTGGCTCCTCCTCTGGCTGGAGCATCTCCCAGTGGGATGATGTAATTTTATCAGTCATGCAGTGGGACTGAATGGGCCAGCAGCAGATGAATATCTTCCTGGAGGGAGGATGGGCTGTGAAAAGATAAAGATGATTGCCCCAGCTGGTTTAAAGATGGCCCATTAGCAGATGATATGAGCCAGGAGATCAGGGTCACTGCCCCACCCAGTTTGTAACAATGGCCCATTAACAGGAGATATATCCCAGAGGGATAAGAATCACTGCCACACCCAGTTTTTAACAATGGCCCATTAACTGTTTTTAACAATGGCCCATCCACCTGGATGAAGGAGATGAGGAGAGAGGAAAAGGCATGGAGAAGAAATGGAAATGGAGACAGAGGAGAGGTGGAAAATGGGTGAAGAAAGAATAGGGTGGGGAGAAGAGGGAAAAGGGAATGGAGGAGAGATGGGAAAAGGGGTGACAGTTCACTGAAGGTGTCATGGGGTATACTTCATGATGGATTTTTCACTCTGCTCCCTCTCTGCTGCCTGTGGGAGGATGGGACAGCCCAAGGCACATCCTCATTGGAACCCCCTCCCCACTTGGGAGGCTTCTCCTTTTCCCAAGGGTCTGAATCTGAAGGCCCCAACATTTCTCCTCCCCACCCAGGCACTGAGGGAGAGCCAGAATGATTTAATTGATATTTGGAGACAGTGAGATGTCAACATTGACTGACAAACCGCTTGTTTCTCCCTGTCTCTCTTTTTAATTTCTGCAGTTAATGCAGCATTCCACGAACCTTCCCCAGCTGATGAAGCACAGAGTGATCCGGGGGGGCTGTCTGGGCACACATGGTGTGTGCTGTGAACAAGGACCCCCAGGATCTTTGCAGTGAAGGGAAGATGAAATTTATATCATCCCAGTGAACTGATCCTCTTATCTGCATTGTCTGCTCAGCATCTAATGAACTAATGAAATATGCAACAATTCAGCTCTAGAACAGACCTCGCTTTTAAATTAGCACTAATTAGAGATAATTATCTTGGCTGGTTTGATGTTTCTGTGTAATGAGCTCGGGTTTTCTTTTGTTAGGAATTGGTGTGGTCAAATATACCAAGCGACATGCTGGATTTCCACAAGTGCCTCCTCATTCCTGACTTGCTTCAACATCTCCGAGGGGTCCCCTCCCCTTCTGCTGCCATTCCACTGAGCTGCCTTGCTCCTGCCCCTCCTTGATGGTGGGAGGGGATGCAAGGGAAGAGCCAGCAAAAGGCACTGCAGTCCCTGCAGCTCCCACCCACCATGCCCTGTTCTTGCTCCCCCAAAAGTCTGGGGAGGGGGTAGGACTGACACACGGCTCCTGCTGGCACTTGGCACAGTCAGTTGTGGCATAGGTGGTCAAAATTCCCCCTTCCCTGGCCCCAGCCCCATCCTTGTCCCTTTTCCAAGCAGAAGGATGTGGCACAGCCTGAGGACAGCCCAGACAACAGGAGTGAGCTGCTGAATGGGGCTGGGTTGGGTCTGAGGTTAAAGCATCACCCTATAAACAGCAATGTGCCATGAATCCCTCATTTCTCAAGGGAATTTTAACAGCCTGGCTGGTGACAAGCTTCCAGGGCAAAATGCTGTAAAGGGTGATAAAATCACACATCCCTCTGTCACAGAGCAAGGCACCCTCTCCTTGTGTCCCATAACAGGGGAGCTGTGAGGGTCATGGGGCAGGGCATCTGGCTTTGTGGGGCCACGAGGGACACGTGGCAGGACAGCCCAGCACCATGGGGCCACTCAGCCAGCCCCAGGCTGCAGCCCCAAACCTGTCAAATAATTCTGTCAGCACCTGTTTTATGGACCTGAAACGGGGAAGAGTGAAAGGTGCTGCTTGTGCTGCATTAGTGGAGCAGGAGGAAATCTTAAAATTATTCCTTACCAAGGGAATGAGATGTCTGTACCAGGACTCAAACAATGCTCAGTGTCCCTCCCCATCTCTCTGTGGGTTGGGCAAACACCACAGGCCCTCATGGAGTTGAGGCAGAGGGATAAGGCACAGTCCCCTGGCACTGGGGCCTCACAGCCAAGGGAATTCCTGAATGATCCTCAACAAGTCCTCCCTGGAGAGTCTGTAGGAACCATGGGGTGGTGGCTGTAGCTCACAAGAGCAGGGTTCTTTGGAAGCTGGGGCAGTCACTGAGATGTTCCAGCCCTCTCTGGCAGTGCCTGGCCCCATTCCCCCTCACTGCCATGTCTACAGGGAAGGTTGGGATGGAGGAGGGGGCTTGAGAATGGACATCTGCTCACCTTTCATCCCACCAGCATGACACCACCTCTTTATTAACTGCCATTTCCCATTTATTTTGATTTATTTCCCTTTCCCATTTATTATGATTAACACTTGGAGGTTGTGCTGGATCAAATATTGGCTTCTGCAGAACATTTTTATTAACACACATACCTGGATCTATATATCAGCTTCCACATAGACATGGAGATTTTTCTGCACTTCCCATATTTTCCTTCTTTCTCAGTACAGGCCCAGAGCAGAACCAGTGCTGGGGGAGCTGCTGTTCACCAGTGGCTGGGGGAAGCACTGAGCCAAGGGGTTTCTGTGCCACAGAATGCAGTCAGCAGAGATCCCAATAATTTACATCCACTAGCCCTTCCTCCTGTGTCAGCCCAGGCTCCCTGAGGCATGGGAAGGGCTCATGAATCCTTAAAGCTGGCAGAGACTGTTGGGCTCCACTGGATGCAGCTGAAGCCAAGATGCCATCGTGGGCCATGCTGGGTGCCCTGGGGCTACAGGAAAATGTTCTGAGCTGCTTTTCCATGGAGCCACTCACCAGCAGGAGCAGGTGGCTCCTGGCCCTCCAGAGCTGGTTTGAGGGTCACTGGGAGGCATCGAGGCTCTGCAGAGCAGCCCTGCAGTGCTCATAAAGAGAGGAGGGTTTTGCAGCATCTTACACCACAAACTGGGTGGGGGTGGCTGCAGGGCTCCCTGGCTAGGCCCCTCTGCACAGGGAGTGCACAGTGATGCTCACTGCTCCTCCTGGGCAGGAGGAATGGTAAGAGGGTGGGATTCAGGCAGCAAGGATGATGAAAGCATCACCCACAGCAGCCCTGGAGCCAGGCACCTTCTGCCACTACAGTTGTGTCACTGCTGACAATTTGTGTCACCTCCTCTGTCTGACCTGGCCTGAGAGGGACAAGGGCATGGGGAAAAGTGAGAACCTGCACTGATCAGCTGGGAGTGGTCAGGATCACCTGTCATTGTTATTTCTAATGTTATCTGGAGAAGAGCTTGTTCCTGTTGGGAGCAAAGTCAACACTCAGGCTGTCTCTGGGATCTCTGGCTACAGAGAGAAGGATTTTACTTTTCCAGATGACAAATAAAGCTGCATTCATGTGCAGGTATTTGCATCTGGTGCCATCTGATTGCAAGAGCAAAGGACTTCTGAATGACAAATCAATGTGATTTTGCAGAAGCCACTTTATTGTGCACCTTATACCTTGTACTAGGTTACATGGTAAAGATGTGCCATAAAGTATGTATTCTATCACCATCTACTGAAACTGGGTGTGGCAGTGATCCTTGTCTCTGTGGGAGATATCCCCTGCTAATGGGCCATCTGTTAAAAACCAGGTGGGGAGCATTCATTTTTTTTCCTCAACCCAACCTCCCTCCAGGAGGTATCTGCTGTTAACGGGCCATTCAGTCCCACTGCATGGCTGATAAAATCACATCATCCCATTGGGAGATGCTCCAGCCAGGGGGAGGAGCCAAGCCTTTCCTACCTAGATAAAAAACTGAGATTTGGAACACCAAGGCAGCCCTTACCCACTGGTTTCCAGAGGACAAGAGCTACCAGGATTTCTACAGGATCACTGCTTCAACAAGATCACTTCATCTGGACTGCCTCCACCACCTTAACCAGCAGGGTGTCAGGCTGTGTTCTGACTCTGTCAGTGGTTTTTCTTTTGTACTATTGCATGTATTTTATTTTTCTCTTTTTCCTATTAAATTGTATTTCTGATTTGGAGTCTCTCACTGGTTTTGCTTTCAAACCATTACAGTTATATATTCCAAAACTACTGTCCACGTGATCACACATTTTTTCATTGGTGCCTCTGTCTTGTCCATGTGCTTTGCACGCACCTTGAAGGAAATATAATTGGTTACAGTCCAGCACTTCACCACCCACCTTTATCTTGGTTCTTCTAATCTTGGTATTCTGTTTTCCAGCTTCTTCTCTCCCAATTCAGCAAAATTTATGTTTCAGTAGCCTTGACGAATTCCAGAATGTTTGATAAAAGGAGCAAAAACCAGGTAAAAATGGCTTGGCTGGTGCACCTGGTATAAACTTTGGTCTAAACTATTGAAATCCATTGCTACATCTGAGCTGTGAGTGACATGAGGTGATTTAAGGCACTGCTCCAAGTCCCCACCTTCACATGAGCTGCCTTTTGTCCCCTCCCTGTAGCCTCTGGTCCCTTCTAGCCTGGCTATTTGGGCTGGAAGCTTCCCTGAACTCGGTGATTTTATACAGAAAGAAAATCTGACCCAATTGTTTGGGAGCTAAAATCTTTAATACTAGAAAATAACAAACAATTAGCCAAACAGTTTGTACTGGATGAACCAAAAGATGGTACAGGATACTTCATCCATGCACGAGGGCAAATGGACAAAAGTAGGTGTTAAGACATGTCAGGGGTATTTATAAACTTGGAGGAAGGGAAGAATTAGGGTGGAGTTTAGGGAGGGTATCCAATAGGGAAAGGCAATTAGGAATATTAAAATTATTGCAGCAAAAAGGAACTAATGATAACAAGGGAAGCAGACAACTTTCTGGCAGTGATCAACATACTAGAAGTGGAGGATTCTGGGGGTGGTTTTTTACTCACCACTATTTCAAGGGTTTTCCCATGGCCTTAAGCTGTGGTCACCTGCAGTTATAGCTGGAGTGAGCCCCAACACCTCCCCACCTGCACTGTGATGCTCCCTGGCCCCTGAGCATCCCCTCAGGGCACTGCAGAGCTCCAGGAGCTGCTTCATGGCTCTTTCCTTCTCAGAACAAGGACACAAGCAACTGCAGCAGTGTCTGGGACAGCTGGCTGGCAGCCCTAGGGCAATGTCTCACACCTCCTCTCCTGTCACATCTGCCTCCCTTCACAGCAAGGAGCATCTGTCCCTCTCCTTGGTGGCCTTGGCTGTGCTGTCCCTTGGTGTGCCAGTCCTTATTGTGCTGCTCTGTGCCCCGCTTCCAATAGGAGAGAGGAGAAAATAACCCTTCCATAGCCTCATGGAAACTTGCTGGGATTTGCCCTCTGGGTCCGTGTGTGACAGGAGGTGACAGGAGCTGAATGTGACATGTCACTTTCATCACGTGTCTGTGGGCCTCACCTCCAGGCTGGCAAAGCAATAAGGATGCTGAGCAGCCAAAATCCATTCCACAGCTTTAGTGGTAGAAAATAAAGAGCAAACCTAGGGATGTATCTTTCCATTTAATTCAGTCAGAGATTCATTTGGGGTAGAAAAGACTTCTGTGATTGCCAAGTCCAGACTAACCTGGTTCCTGTTAACCATCTCTTGGTGCTTCTTCCACAAGAGAAGATTTCCAGAGGCTCCAGTACCCCAGGTATTCAGAAAATCCTTCTGCCCATCTGATCCAGCAGCTCCATCTCCAGCAGGTGCATCCCACCTGGCTCTGGATGCTCACCCTGCTCCACCTTGATGGTGCCTGGGCAGGAGCTGGGTTTGGGGATCCCCCTCCCATATCAGGACTCTGGACCCCAGCCTGCACCCAAGAGGAGGAATTGGCTGATCTCCTGTTTTTAGTAACCAGCCTTAGCTCACAGTGCTCCTTCCCACCTCCACCTTCCCCAAGAGCTTGATGTGTTTTCTCCCAACCACAGAGGGATTGATTTGGTGGAGGGAGAGGGAAGAGTTTTTGTAGATGGTTGTACTTTGGACAGAAACCTTCTCTGGGCCAGGCATCCAGCAATAACCTCCCTCCCCAGCCTTGCCTCGGGCCACACAGTGCTGCCATCCAGCAATCCCCTTTGGCATCAGGGATGGAAGTAGGGATGTCACATCCCAGCAGCATGGACATCCACCTCTGACAGAGTGATGGAGAGTGGAATCAGCTGCAAGATATCAGACACTGAGACTCATTAACTTCTGGGAGCACTGGAAGGGCTGGCAGGTACCTCCCTTTCCAGATTAGCTCCTGCACACCTCCAGTCCATGATCCTGGAGTCAATCCAGCCCTTGGGTGCTCCATACCACCTAGCACCACCAGAGCATCCAGAGGGGTGTTACAGCATCAAGGATCTGCTCCCTGCCTCCCACCTGCCTGGCTCCCATAGCAGGGAGGAGGAGGATGCTCTCCCCCTCAGGGAATGTTCCCCCAGGCAGCTGGAAGGGCTGAAGCAGAGGCAGCCTGCACCCAGCTGTCCCCACAACGATGCCAGGCTGGATTTGCACACAGCTGCTGGAGGATCTCCAAGGTGTGACCTCCCTGGACAGCCAGAGCATCCAAGGTTATGAAGCAATGGGGAAAATGCCTGCAGACACTGCTGCCTCTTGCACAAATCCTGTACCCCAGAGCCAGCCTGCCACAGGGGGGTACCCATGCAAGAGGAGGGGTGAGTTTTGGGGGGGATGTCTCACAGCCATTTACAGCATCCAAATCCATGAATTTCCCTGGCCAGCCCCCCCAGTTCCCTATGGCACCATCAGGCTGTGGCAGGGCTCAGGGCTGCTGCTCCCAAATAACAGGCAAGTTTAAAGTGAGGAGGAGGGGGCAGGAGCAGAGCAGGACACTGTTTTGGGGCAGAACATCCCTGCTCCAGCCCTCACTCCTGACCCTGGGAGTGGAGCCACCACCTCTGGGAAGGTGGCAGATGCTCTGTACCTTCACCCACTGAAAGCTTTGCTGGCCAAAGGCTTTTTTCCTCAAAACCTCTGTCTTGCCTTTAATTCCTGTGGGTTTGGGATCCCTCTCCCAGCCTTGCTGAGGAGGAGCAGCTGCAGACTAACCTCTTTAAAAGCCTCTCCCCCTGCTCTGGAGCCAGGTGATGGTGGCAGGGCTCCCTGGAAGGGGAATTTCTGCAGCTGTGGAAAGGTAGATGCTCTGTGCAGCCAGTGCATCCCTCTGGGAATGAACCTCCCAGCGCTGCTGCTGCTGCAGGAGACAGAGCACCCACACCCTGAGGAGGCTCCTTCACCTGCCCTCCCTCAGACCACACCAGAGATTAGCTTGGAAATGGGAGAATTACCCCACTTTTAATTGCTTTTCCCCCTTTCATCCCCTACCAAAGCACCCTGGAGTCAGCTCGGGCTGCAGGAGTCAGATCCATGCCCGCTGGCCCCATGGGTTGGGAGCCAGGCACACCAGAAGGGGAAGAAAGCAAGAGAAGAAGGTGCTGGAATATCATAAGAGGACAATGTGATTTCATTATCCTGACCTAGAGGTGCCTCCTTTTAAGAAAAGAACATCAAATTAAGGTTTTTTTAAACAACAGCAGAGAGGAGACTCAGCCAGTGAGCGCCTCTTCCCGCCTTCACAACATCTGTCTCACATCGTCCTGCTAATTTCAAGTTACTCCAAACTCCTTTAATTCCCTGCCAGGGCTTTCAAAATATTTTTTTTTTTTAAACCACAGGCTAGCCAGCTCCACAGCCTCAAATTGAATATGCAAAGGAGCAATGAGAAGAGGAATTTAGGAAAAAAAAAAAAGGTCAGGCTGTGTTCACAAGGCACACAAGCTGCTGCCCAGCAGGAAGGGGTGGGGGGCACAGCCTGCTTGGTGATGTGCTGGTCCAGCTTGCCCTGACCCTGGGATCCAGGAGATATGAGCCCAGAGGAATCAGTGGAGAACAGCCAACTTCCTCTGCTTCCCCTGCAAAGCACCTGCTGGGCAGGAGAAGGGAAGCTAGTGTGACACAGCTGTACGACAGGAATGCTCCAGTTCTGCCTAGGCTGGCTCAGCCAGACCAGACCATTCCTATTCCAGCCTTCCTCCCCAACATCCCTCTGGGTCTCCCTTTTCCCAGAGCTCCACTCTGCACCCACTCACACATAAGCAGTCCCAGCTGGTCCCAGGCATGTCTCAGCAGGAGGTTTTAATCTCCTAATTGGCTCATCCCGGTGGAAAAGCATTTGGGAAGACCCTGGTGCTCTGGGGAGGTCCTTCTCCCATGGAAGTGCTTGTGCTGGTGTCTGTCCTGTGCCCAGCAGGTCAGGCTGGCTCACCTGTGACAGTGGCACTGGTCTAGGGGCAAGCAAGACATGTGGGGGATTGGCATGAGGGTTTTGAGGGGCAGCACAATGCACACAGGGAGGAAGGAATTCTGGCTTTATCCATAAAGCTGCAGCAATGCCCTGGATAGTGGTGAGGGGACAGGGACAGAGAGCAGGTGGGTCTGGTGGAGTTTGGATCCAGATGCTCTCCTGGTCCATCGTAGTGGTTGGGAAGCCAGAAATAAAACATGAAAAGGATCAAATTTCTGCAGCAAATGCACCTGCAGAATCATTCCCAAAATCCCTGTGCTCCCATCTGCTTGGGAGCAGCAGCAAAGATAAAAAGACAGGGAATGCAGAGCTCCTATGAATCCATGTCCTGGAGCAGTTCCCTGGTTTGTGCCTGTGGAAGATCTGCCTGGAGAGACAAAGCTGTGCTTTCTGTTTCTGGACAGAAACACATCAAATAAAAGCATGACCAGAAAGCTGGGCTGGAACAATTCTCTACAGAGCCCTCTTCTCATCCTGCATGTCTTCATGGCCCTGCAGGCAGGGAATTTCCTCCCTTCCCAAATCCATCCCTGCCTGGAGCTGGGATCGGGGGCTTAAATAAATATGTGCCTATGTAAATAAATAGGAGTGTGGAGTTGAGAGGCAGGTTAATGGCTGGGGAAGCTGGGCTTGACCTCGGTGACATTTCAAATTAGTTCTGCTGCGCTGGGCTGGGCCTTTGAGGGGATTTGTGCTGAGGCTGGACGTGGAAAGAAATGTTAAAATTCATCATGTGAAGAGGCTCTTTGGAGCTTCCTTCCTCCTGGGGGGAGACCTCTGGCACCTGCAATGAGTGTCCAAGGCTGGGAGGTGCTGGGGCAGGTGGGCAGTGCAGGTTGGGCTCTCACCCCTGCTGTGCTGTTGCTCTCAGCCTGGGGTGCCTGCAGGGATGTGGGTGATCTCTCAGGTGTTGGGGCAGGTGTGTGCTGTACCCACACCTGTAGCTGTGTCAGGATGCACCTGTGTGTGTGTGCAATATCCACATGTTCATGAGCACACAGAGATAAAATTCATTAGAAGCAGGCAGAGAATGTATTATTACTGCTTAATACATGCACTGAAAGGCAAGTAGATGGCAGCAGGGAATACATTCCAGGAACAAAAAGGGGTCATCTGCATAGGTCTGGCTCACCCCTCTCGTGACTGTGTGTTATAATACAGGCTTTAATTCTTTCAATTCTTGCTGTCCCTCCTGCAGGGCTGCAGCTCTGATTTTGGGGCAGCCCTCAACCCTCATGTGTGAGGTGTGTTAATTCCTCACTGAACCCATACAATCCTTTTTAGTGTGGAAAGAAACCCTGTTTCCTGCTCCCCCTGGGGACTGGCTGAAGTGTTCCTGTGGCACTCCAGCCTCGGGCAGGCTGGTGCAGGGACTGTCAGCCCAGCTGGGTGCTGGCAGTGCCAGGGACACAGACCCTGGCAGGGGATGTTCCTTGTGCCTGGCTGTGGCTGCTGGCTCTGCCTGGGACAGCTGGGCATGGCCCCTCAGAGCTGACCCTGGTGGGTGCCTGCCCCATTAAGGAGGAGAAGTGATGGCTGTGGGACCAGGTGGCATCACTAGGATCACCCTGTGAGCACCAGCCCCAGGCAAACAAACCCATTTCCAACAGCCCCAGGCTGCCCAGTGCAGGATCTTGATCCCTTTCACATTCTCAGCCCTGGTAAATTTGTTTTCCATCCTCATGAGAGGCTCTTGCTGGGGTCTGGGGAGAGGAGGAGCAATGGAAAGCTCTGGTTCTCCAGCACCATCCTGACCTGTAGACTCCCCTGCAGCACTGACTGTGCTGGCAGTGTTGGACAGGAATGAGGTCCACTCTCTGCCACTGTCTGTCCCAGTCTGGAGCTGCTGGGGCTCCTGGGGATGTGTGGCAGCTCTTTCCAGCCCCAGAGGCTCTGCAGGGCACAGAACCCACAGCCCAGGGATGGCTCTGGCCCTTCTGCTCAGCTCTCAGTGCCACAAAGGATGGAGGAGCTGGTGCCCATGGTGAGGAGGATCCAGCCCATCCCACCTGCAAGGATCACTCGGGGTTGCTGTCCCCAGTCTGGGCAGGACCTGCATGACCTGCTGCCAGTGCTTGTCCCCACACTGCTGGCAGTGGTGACACACTGTGACAGAGGGTGGAAGGGGAGAGACAAAGCACTTTACTCCCTTCCATGGGAGGAAAACTCTATTTTGAGTGGCTGTGTAGGAAGATGCTGCAGGAGTTGGGGGTGTATGGGGGATTGGGCTCCGAAGATTTCAGGCTGGGAAGATGCATTTGGATCAGTTTGGCTGGTGGAGTGACTCAGCTCCTGACAGCCCTGCGAGACCTTTGCACTCCGCCTAAACAGGGATTATTTCATCCTCTCAGAATGGCTTAAGCACTAATAAAAGGCATTAAAAATTAATTTTCCACGCTGTCTGTTGGTGTTTCTCCCAGCCCTGGATCGCACTCAACAAGCAGAACTGATAAGCAAACCCAGACCGTGTTCTCTGCGCTGATGCCCCCGCACAGACACTCCCCCCCAGCACATCACGAGGGGAGAACGTGCCATTATTAACCTTCCTTCTTTTTCCTTTCCTTTAAAAAATTAAAAAAGGAAAGCTGTTGCTGGCAGCTTGGAGATTTGCTACGGGTGTCAGGCCTGCTGCTCTCTCTCCTAGTGTCAAATCCCGTATGCAAAGGAGATTTGTACACACGCACAAGGCAGGGCTGTGTGTGACACCCGCTGCCCCTGCAGGAGCCAAACCTCTCCCAGTGCTGGGAGGGAGGATCCTGGGGACAGAGGGAAAAACAGGGAACAGAATCACACAATGGTTTGGATTGGAAGTGACCTTACAGATCATTTTATCCCAGCACCTCCATGGGCAGGGATGGGTGCTCAGGGTGTTTTGGGGATCAGCAGTGGGGGATCAGAGTGTGTGCTCCTCTGTGGGCTGTCACTGGGGCTCATGGCAACTTCTCTTTTAGGCCAGGAATTGTTCAAAAAGACATTTACATCCCTCCTGCTGGCTGGTGGGGTCTTGACTGGTGCCTGTATTGTCTCAGGTGAGGAGATATTTGAGCTTTGGTGCTTAAAGGTGAAAATGTGGGATGTGTGCATCGGTGCTGAACAGGATCCTTCCCAAAACAGGGATGAGCAAGCTCTGGCAGCAGATGGGATCCCAGTGCCCATCAGACAAGGCATGATAGAGGGATGCTTGGCAGAGGGTCCATCAAAACACAGAAAGCCATGAGAGAACTCCAAGGTGACCCTGGAAAGCAGCTCCTGGTACTGCCCCATTGCATGGGCATCACCCCTGAGCTGGGCACTGGGGCAGAGCTGCCCATGGTGCCAGCAGGATTCCCATCTCTGTAGAGAACCAGGACACCAGTCCGGGAAAGCCACTGGTGCCCCATTCCCAGCCAGCACTTCTGCTGCCCCTGCCTTCCTTGCCTTGGATCCACCCAATTACAGCTAATTAGCTTTTCTGCCATAAAACCCTAAGGAGACAATGGAGAAAAGCCTCCTGCCTTTGACAGTAATGAAGTTAAATAGATATTTATTTATCCTTTTATTAGACAAACCAATTATAATTTTACGCTTGAAATAGCTAATTTTTAAAAGTGATGTCGAAGCATATGTATATACTGGGGTAATATATGGCCAGCCCTGGCCTGTAACAATCCTGCCTCATTACCAGCACGGCTGACGTGGTATTTAAATATCCTCTAATGCACCCATTCATAAAACGATAATTAAAAATACGCTGAAATGCAGCTATTAGGACAGAGATCCTGGTTATTTATAGGCTTTGGTTTTAGTTTTGAATGATAAAATCCTGAGTAATTGCTTGGAGTGGTGAAGTGTTGCTTCCCCAGCACCCTGACCTGCTGTGGCTGGGAAAGCAAAGGCTGCTGGTTCCCAGCGAGCTGTCAGTCTGTCCGGGATCACGGGATGAACAGGCTGAGCCCTGCAGGAGAGAGGAGCCCAAAACATCACCAGAGCACAGGGAGAGGACTCTGAGTGTTCCTCCTGCTGCAGGATGAGCTGTGTCCACCTGGCACCTCCAGAGCCCTGGTGTCAAACAGTGGGATGGGCAGAAAAGCTGCTGCTGCTTGCAGAGCAAACAGTGGGAGTGAGAAACCCAGGGAGAACACCTGGGAATGAGAATCCCAGAGAAAACACCTGGGAATGAGGGTTCCAGAGAAAACACCGGGAGTGAGAATCCCAGGGAGAACACCTGGGAATGAGGGTCTGGAGCAGGCTCTGGTTTCCCCACCTCTCCCTGCCATCTGCACGTGGAGTCGGGTAGCTGGAGACCACCTGACTGCTCAGCCAAACACCAGAGACCAGAGATCATAGAGAGACTCTTAAAAAATTAATTTCCCTGGCTATAAAGCCCCTGTGAGTGCTGCTGAGTGCTGGGCTCAGCTGGCCCAGGGTGGGATCTCTCCCTGCAGCATTTGGAGCCATCTGGCCCAGTCTGAGCTCCTCAACCTGGCCTGGGTCCTGTGCTGCTGATCCCAACTGGTCCTCTGGCTCTTCATCCACCTCCCTCTTCCCACAGGACTGGGGCCTCCTGCACACATTTCTAAAAGCAACAGGAGTGACTTGGGAAATGAGAAATTTGTTTTAAGATGTGATTTCAGCCGTCTCACACCTAGGCGGGATTTTCAGCTAATTTCCCTGAATGTTCCTAGCTGGACAATTCTTGCCTCAGGGATAAAGGGTCAGCACAAGCCAGCAAAAGTGGGAGGTTCCCATCCTGCAGCCCAGGGCTGGGGTACAGTGCTGGTGCCTGCCCCATTCCCAAGAAGCCCAGTTGGTTTGCTGCACCTCCTGTTTTCATTTTTACTCCATGTTACTTCATCTTCCTAAACTGAGCTGGTCGGGGTCATTGTCTGGGGAGCCTTTAGGAGCCAGAACAAGAGCAAGACTGCAGGATGGCAGGGCTGGGAGGGGATGGGTGTCACTGTGCCACCCCTTGGCTCTGCCAGCCCAGCCTGGTCCTGCACAGCCACGATGCTGTGTGTGACAGATGTGAGCCCAAGATGTGACAGATGTGCTGCTGCATCTGGGCACAAAGAGAAAAAGAAAGGGCTTTTATGGCTGGCAGCAGCCAGTGGAGCAGAGTGACCCTGCAGCCAAATATCAGCTGCCACAACAAAATGGTGAGGAGTGGACCAGAACACCCTAAATCCTCCTCAAAATGCACCCAGGTGCATGCTCTGCCTTCATCCTCCAAAATCTCCTGCAGAAGGCTCCAGGACGCCCCACCCTTGTTCTCCACAGAGATCCCGGAGATCAGGGGCTCCCCCAGTGCCCCTCAGCCACATCCCCCCATTCCTGCTGGCCGTGGGCTCGATGCCTTTGCTGCATGGCTTGGGGTCTGTGCCATCACCCGGCAGCGTTTTGGGGTCTGTGGGTGCCACAGCCTCCCCCTGGAGGAGCCCCCATGCCACGGTGGAGCACATTTGGAGGCACCCCAGGCTAGGGGCTTGCTCTCTGGTTTGCTGTGTTCTGCGGGGACACTGTGGGGACACTGTGGGGACACTGTGGGACACTGTGGGACCGCGTTCTCGGGGTGCCCCCTCCCCAGCCCCCAGCCGGGCTGTGACCCGCGGGGTCCCCTCGCTGCAGACACTGGGTGGCACTCGCACGCCTTGGCACGGGAGCTGCCTGCAGGATTTTTTTCCGGAGGAAAGCACAGAGATTGAGAGGTGGGGAGGAGGATTTATCGCTCTCCCCCTTCCCCAGCCAGCCCGCGGCTCCGGGGGTCCCTGGGGTCCGGGGCACCCCGCGGCTCTGCCCCTTGGGAAGGCAGCTTTGGGGTCCCCTTGGCGGCTGCTCCCCGCTTCCCGAGCATCACAGAGGCTGCACAGCCCCATCCCAGTCCCCAGCCCCTCCCAGCTGGGGCAGTACTGAGAGGGCTGTGACAGCCGGACCCGCTGTCACCCCGCGGTCCCCACTCAGCTCCATCCCGTGCTGGCATCTCCAGCCGCCGGATCCCAGCCCCGCAGCGGCCCCCGCACCCAGGGAACCGGGTGGGAATTACAACACATCATTTATTAAAGGGTTGCTGTCAAGGTTGACAAGCCCCCAAATTAAGTAGCTTAAAAATTCCATTAGCTGAGGTCTTTCTGGTGCCATGTCCTATCTCACTTTTGTTTATCAACCTTCACGGCTCTGAATATCTGGTAGCTGCTCAGCTGTGTCCGTATGGTGGAGAAACTGGGGGAGGATGGGGGAGCCGGGGGAGGGAAAAGTTCACCACACTCAGCACGTCCGAGGAGCTGTGAATGTGCCAGGAGCTGCTCACACCAGCCCGGGAACACAAGGGGCTCAGGGTCGTGTGTGTTCAGCACTCCAGGAACAGGAGAGGAGAATCCACACAGGGAGGGGAGCAAGGGAAAGGGTTGGATGGAATTCCAATGCTCTGGGGTGCCACAGATAATGGCCCGGCCCCCCCAACCCCATCCCTTCCAAGGTGAGGGGTCCTGTGCCATCTGCTCCCAGCCTGGAGCTGCTGCTCCTTGGGTGATGTGAAAGGGAAAAATTCTGCATTTGCGTCAAGACAGGTGCAGGGGTGGGCTGAGCAAGGGAACATGGATCCCTGCACGGACCCAGGCACCAGCTAAGGAAGATGTGGTATTGTTGCACAGCTCCTCCTGGCACTGCCACTCCATCCCTTGGATGTGGCAGCACCTTGGAGTTACAGGGAATGAGGACTGGCTGCCTACACAGGCATCTGTACAGCACAGCATTCCCAGCTCAGGAGAGGGCATCTGCACAGCTAGAATGTCACATTCCTTTAGAATAAACACCGGGATAAGAAATGTCAGAGAAGCTCTGGCAGGGCTGTGCGTGCGGCCAGCGAGAGGTGACAGAGTCTGGCACGTGTCACTTCCAGTTACCAGCGTCCCATGTGGGCCCAGCACTGTGTCCTCAGCCATCCCATCTCCCAAAGCTGCAGGGCTGGGAGCAGAGTGTGTGACAGAGGCTGTGGGGACAGGCCACAGCAGCACTGCCAGTCTGCTCACACTGTGTCACCAGCCAGGGGCACTGGGCACAGTGCTGGACGAAGATCTGGGCACAGCTCTCACAAGTGAAGGAGGTGCTGACTGTGTGACTGACTGTTCCTTCACCCCATGTCCTGAGGGAAAGCTGCTCCCAGGCTCCAAGCTGCCATGCTGCCTTCGTCAGGGAGGTTTCCTGGGAATGCCCACAGATACATCACAATGCCAATGCCACCCCCTCTGGAAATACAGCACAGGGTGTTGGCTCCTCACTCACCTTGGCCTGAACCAGCCCAGAGGCAGGAGGGGAGATGCACTCCAGATGTGGCTGCTGGAGACAGCTGTGCTTCCCACCCCAGCTCAGGTGTGCCTCTCCTGTCCTGTGATGGTCCCTAACACTTACATAGTGGCAGGAAAAGGAGATTTGTGTCTGTCAGTCCTTGTTTTTCATTGTCCTCCAGCAAAAAACCAAAGAGAATGAGAGATATCACAAGAATCAACCAAACTGCAGGAGCCATCCCCAAAACTCCATGTATTTTCAAGCACTGAGTGTTAATCACCCCATGTCCTGGACCTGTGTGTCCCTCACCAGCACCTGTGACCCGGTGGCTTCACTCCCTACAGGGTGGCTGGTTGTCAAAGAGCAGGACTGAGATCTGCTGTCCCCATCAGCAGTCCTGAGCACCCCAAGGACTGGAGCATCAGCACGAACCGAACCAGGGGAAGTGGGAAACACCCTCGTGCCCAAACCTGCCCTGTCCCCGCGGCACAGAGGGGAGGGGAGTGTGTGTGTGCAGGGCCAGGCATCCTCCCCGCGCCCTCCTGGCTCCAGGAGCAATTACTGCGTGTGAAGGGAACAAGAAATCTGCGTGAAAAATCTAGGAAAAGCAAACTGCTCCATTCCACCAGGAAGGAACCCGGCTATTTTTAAGTTCAGGGACGATGCACGCAGCCAGATAAAATATTCAGACTTGTACAAAAGAAAACAGGAGGAGACTGAAAACATCCCAGCTCTGTCTGCCCCTTGCAGCCTTCTCCCCACCCACTCCCTGGGGCTGCCTGAGCCCCCCTCGCTGTCCCTGTGACATTTGCCTGGAGCTGGGAGGATGCAGAGACACAGGGATGGGTGACTGGTCCCACATGGAAAGCCAAACGCTAAACATGTGCCAGGGCTTCTCAAGGAAAGGCTTGTGAAACCCACTGACCCAAATTCTCCCACCCAGAACACGTCCTGGCTGCTCCACAGAGATAATGAGCTGAGGCAGCAGATGAATTGTTGGCAGCCAAGCTGGAGGAGCGGCGGGGATGAGCAGAGAAAGGGTTTGGGTTACCAGAAGGGTTTGTTATCATGGTGTGAGATGAGAGCACCCCTGGGCGCCGTTCCCCCCCTGCCCTGGGGGTGCACCCCGAGATGGGGGTCAGGGGTCGTGGTGATTGCTGTCACCATGTCCAGGTGGGTTGGGGACCCCCACCCCTGACCCACGTCCCACAGGAGCAGCCATCACCCAGGGGGGCTCTGGGGCAGGGACCAGGCCAGGAGCTCAGGACACTGTGCTGGCCAGGATTGCCCTGAGAGAGCAGCACATCCTGATGCCTTAATGTGTTGAGTTGATGTGGCCAGCAATGTGTATTCTGTCACCATCTGTTGCAGCAGGGTGGGGCAGTGACCCTGATCTCCTGGCACATATCATCTGCTAATGGGCCATCTTTAAACCAGCTGGGGCAATCATCTTTACCTTTCCCATGACCCACCCTTCATCCAGGAGGTATCACCTGTTAATGGGCCATTGTTAAAAACTGGGTGTGGCAGCGATTCTTATCTCTGTGAGAGATATCTCCTGTTAATGGGCCATTGTTCAAAACTGGGTGGGGCAGTGACCCTGATCTCCTGGCACATATTATCTGCTAATGGGCCATCTTTAAACCAGCTGGGCAATCATCTTTATCTTTGCCACAGCCCATCCTCCCTCCAGGAAGATATCATCTGCTGCTGGCCCATTCAATCCCACTGCATGACTGATAAAATTACATCATCCCAGCCAGGGGAGGAGCCAAGCCTTTCCTAGCTGGATAAAAAATGAGATTTTGGACAGCAAGGTACCTTCTTTCCACTGGATTCCAGAGGAAAGCCAGACCTTTCCACATCATCCCTGGACCTTCAGAGGAAAACTGCACCTTCTACAGGAGCACTGCCCCAGCTGAACCACATCTGCCACAGCAGGAGGACACAGCCACCATTGAATGGGACTGCTGCCAACACCCTGACTGACTGACGGGGTGTCAGCTTGGATTCTGATTCTGTCAGTGTTTTGGGATTGTTCTTTGTAATACTGTATTTCTATTTCAACTTTCCTAGTAAATAACTGTTATTCCTAATTCCCATATCTTTGCCTGAGAGCTCCTTTATTTCAAAATTATAATAATAATTTGGAGGAAGGGGCTTTACATTCTCCATTTCAAAGAGAAGTTTCTGCCTTTATTGGCAGACACCTGTCCTTCAAATCAGGACACTTAAGTTCTATGTTTTCTGTTCTGCTTGGGTGTGCTTTTTTCGTTGTGCTTGGGTGGTGAAGACAAAACCCTCCTATTCCAGCTGGGAACTCAAGGACAATTTCTTCAAACTTTAGGCCCTAAGCATAAACAATGTGAAAACAGCAGGGTGGACAAGCAAGCAAGGAGGATGCAACTTCATGATTTGAGACAATTAATTGGACAGTTGACTTGTGCATGCAAATGGACTAAAATCTATGAAAATGTGAGATCTTGTGACCAAGCTCTCTTTTGCTTCCATCTTGGAGCCATCCAGCAGGGCCAAGATCACTACTGCCAGGGTGTGGCCTTTGAAGGCTTCTCAATAATTTCCCATTTTATTCCCCTTAACTCTGTGCAGCCTCTGTTCCGGCTCCTCTAAGCATCAATCCCGAGCAGCACAGCAATTCCTCAGGAATTAGGGGGGTTTTCCTCTCCCCTTGGTGTGCAGACCCCAAAGATCAGACCCCAAGCTCTGCAGTACCAACACCATCTCCACTGATCCCTGCTGTTGTTGTTCCCATCCCTGCTGTTCTGCCAGCCCACAGAACAGTGTCAGGGATGTTTTCATGCTCCCTTTGTACTCTTGGCCCTTCAGTGCAAGCACAAGGTGAACAAATCCACACACCATGGGGACAGGTAGGGACATACCTGCTACCCAAGACCCCCAGTGCTGCCTTTCTGTACAAACCAAACCAGCTTGGTTTAATCTCACTCAAAGAGAATAGACTTGAAAGGTTGGAATTTTTTTTTATGTGAGGGTGTGCTGTTATTAATCTTTGTCTATTTTTTTTCTTTTAATATTAAAAAAAAGTCAAAATCCAGGAAACCAATATTCCTGTTTCTTCCTTAAAATTTCATTGAAATGAAGGATTTTACTACAAATCTCCCTGTACAAGATGAAAATGCCTAAAGAAATGTTTTTGATGATCCAAGAAATACCCGTTCAGGAGCTGCTGTGCCCCATCACTGGAGTCAGGAATCTGCAGCTCTCCTGGCTGTGCTGGAGATGCCATGGCCATACTGTTTTGGGTGCCCTTGCAGAGAGAAACTGCCTCAAATTTCATCCTGGGAGCACTTGGCCATTTGAAATATTTTCTTTTTGTATAAAGACCATGAGGATTTGCTGCTGACTCCATGTGTCAAGATGTCCCTAACAGGCTGAGGGGTGTGGACATCACCCTTCTGGCCAGGGTGGAAATGGCAAAGTTCCCTTTTGCTTCATTGTCTTGAAAAATTTGGATTATTTTTCACATTTGAATTATTTACTACTCACAGTAAAGCTACTTCCCTTTGCAGCTCATTTCTCATGATGTTTTGAAACCAACAAACAGAATTACCTAAAGCAGAGAGGTGATGCTGAGGGCTTCAGAATACTCCTCTGCTCCTGTTTCCCCGAAGAATATTCCATGGATGAAGGAGTTTAAACTATCTGAGAAGTGATTGCCAAAAAAATGGATTGGAGGAATAAGGAGCAGCAGTGCAAAGCACTACCAAAAATACCCAGGATTAAAAACATCTTTAATTTTAGTGTTTGTTTTGTTCTCAACCCAAAGACTGCTGGGGGACGTGCACAGAGAGATTGAAAAGGTCAAATTACCCAAGAAGCGCCCATGTTAGAGGTGATTAAAGTACACAGAGGTGTAGAAGAAAATTATTGTGTCAATTATTAAAAAAAAGGGTAAAACCAAAAGGACTGGTTGATCACTAGGCACTGTTTGCTGAAAAATTTTCTTTCTGGTGTTGCCTGAGCCTTTCCAGCAGCACCAGGAAGGATTGAACCCCTCACTCCTGCCAACCTGGTAGAGATGATCATTCCTCGTGAATAATAATAGTGAGTATTTAATTTATTAGGTTAACTGATCCTCTTTCATTTGTGATGAACAGAGCAGACGGGGATCCACATGTGAGCAGGGGCAGAAGACAAGGATGAAACCACCTTGTCTTGGGTTTTTCCCACATCCTTCAGCAACAGCAAAACATTTTGATTCACTGGGCCAACAGTTGCCTGGTTTGTTTAAATATTTATAGACATAAGTAGTAAATATTAGTGGCAACCTATGAGCATCCTGCAGCCATGGGAAGTGTGTCCCCACAAGTGCTGAGGCTCAGCTGGGATGTGGAGTCAGCTGTATTTTGTAGATAAAATGCTCAAAGCAATTTTTACAATGATTTGCCATGAAATGTGCCATCATGACACCATGAGAAAAAAAAAAAAAAAAAAAAAAAAAAAAAAGAAGGATTAACTTGGGGCTGTTGATAAATATTACCCAGGTAAATATTAAGCAGTGTTACCTTATGGCACTGTCGGTGCAGTGGGCAATGCCACCACCCTGTCCCTGCCACTGAGCTGGCACAAATCCCTGGCCTTTCCATGAGGGACAGCAGCTTCCTCCTTGCTGTCCCTTCTCCTCAGAGCAGCCTCTTGCCTCTGGGGATGAGCGATATTATTGTTATTTAGCTCAGCAAAGCAGCGGCAGCGAGCGCTAATGGAACAGCCCCGGCGCGCTGCCAGCTCCATTCCCACTCTCCTGAGAATCCCCGCTGGCTGGGCAGGGATGTGCTCCCAGCCCGTGGTTGCTGTTGCTGCTGCCGTGCCCTGTGGCCATGCTCGTGCTCCGGCAGAGCAATCAGTGAGTGCTCCATGGCCATTAAACAGCTCCATGGCCATTAAACAGCTTTGGGGACGCTGCCCCTCACCCCGGCGCCTGGCTGTCCCTGCACGGACTGGCACATGTCCCAGTGCCACTGAGTCGTGGTGGCATGCCAGATGCAGGCTGGATGTGCTGGATATGTGATGGATGTGCACGCTGGATATGTGCTGGATGTGCGTGGGATGTGTGGGGTGTGTTTGGGATGTGTGTAGGGTGTGTTTGGGATGTGTTGGGGACGGGTTTGGGATGTGTGTCGAGTCCTGTGCACAGGCAGGAGCTCACACATGGGCACAGTGGCAGTGGCAGTGCTGGCAGTGTCCCTGTGCTGCAGTGGGGTGACACGGAGCTGTGCTGCTCCTCAAGGCCTTTCCCTGTCTGTTTTTTAGGGATGCCCCTATGACAGGGTGCCAGCTGAGAGAGGTGCTGAGTAAAATTCTCAGGGAGGTGCTGTGTCCCCAGCTCAGGGCCAGACTGGTGGGCACTGTGTCTCCAGAAACATAGGTGCTGTGTTTCTGGGAATGTGGGCACTGTGTCCCCAGGAATGTGGGCGCTGTGTCCCCAGGAATGTGGGCGCTGTGTCTCCCAGACTGTGGGTGCTGTGTCCCCGGGAATGTGGGCACTGTGTCCCCGGGAATGTGGGCGCTGTGTCTCCCAGACTGTGGGTGCTGTCTCCGGGAATGTGGGCGCTGTGTCTCCGGGAATGTGGGCGCTGTGTCTCCCAGAATGTGGGTGCTGTCTCCGGGAATGTGGGTGCTGTGTCCCCGGGAATGTGGGCGCTGTGTCTCTGGGAATGTGGGCGCGGTATCTCCAGGTATGTGGGTGCTGTGTCTCTGGCAATGTGGGCGCTGTGTCTCTGGGAATGTGGGTGCTGTTTCTCTGGGAATATGAGCTCTGCATCTCTGGGAACGCCGTCTGGGGCACCGGGAGCAGCGTCTGCCCCGCTCCCTTTGTCTCCTTTCCCCTTGAGGGGGCATTTCGCTTTCCTATTGACAACGTGTTGGGGACATTTCGACATCGAAGTGACAGTGGCATTTCCATGACCTGAAAGCGGAGCCGGGGCCGTGCGCCTTTGAAGGCACTCGCTGTCCGGAATCATGAGCTCGACTGTGCCGGGCTGTTAAAGCGCCGTGATGGGAACAGCAAGTGACAAAGTGTTTCTGCAGAGCGCGATCCGGCCTGGCAGGACTCATCTCCCCCAGCTCTTGGAATTTGCAATATTCATTAGGACTTGGGAAAAAAAAAATGTGCTTCCCTCGGAACGATGCAAATTGTGAAAGGGACCCGTTCTCACACCCCCCGGGTGCTGTGCAAGGGGTGGAGTGGACCAATTATCCCCCTTCCCGCCCGTCCTTGGTGTTTGAAAAGGCCAGGGGGAAGGGAAATGTCATGGCTGGTGTGTGGCCCCGCTCCCCATCCTCTGCCAAGCCAGGGAAAGCTGCAGGCGTTCGTGGCAGAGGCTGGCTGGGGGACAGGCACGGTGTGTGTGACAGCAGCTGTGCCATGGCAGCCCCAGGGCTGGGGGTGGCAGGGTGCCCCGAGATCCAGAGCTGCTCCTGCCTGTGCCACAGGTTATGGCACTGTGAGGCACCACAGCATTCCAGAGGGCACCACAGCATTCCAAAAAACACCACACCAGTCCATGGGTCACCACAGCAGTTTGCAGTTCCACGCCAGGGGGGTCCATAGCATGGCACACCACACCACATGGCACCCACACAAAGCACAGGGACATTGCTTCTGCAGGGTTTTGTGTCTCCTGATACCATGTATCCACACACACAACCATAGAGACCACGCTGGCACTGGTGCTGGCTGGCCCTGTGGGGACAGCCCTTTTGAGAAGCTGATACTGAGATCTGGGATGTTCTCCACCCTCTTCCCCTCTCCTCCCTGGCTTTGGAAGTACCTCAATGGTTCCTGAGGACTTTGGAGAGAGTGATGACACCTGAGAGTCCCCAGCCATGCTGCCAGCAGTGTTTGAGGGGGAGGGACGAGCCCAGGGGTGTTTAGAGGGCAGCACCATCCCTGTCCCCATGCTCCCTGCTGGCAGAGCCCTGGGCCCAGGAGCCCAGCTGGGAGCAGAGAGGGGAGCATGGCCTGGGAGCTCAGGGGCCATCTGGAGCCTCTGGGAGATGCTGTATAAACATCCACAGCCCGGGCCCATCTGTCAGGGCTCAGTGTAAACACCCTGGAGTGGGAGCAGGAGCCCCTTTCCCAGGAGCTCTGGGAGATGACAGCACATCCGGACTCTTCCCCCAGTGTCCAGGGAACCAGGAGCTGCCTGCAGACACCCTGGCTCTCCTGAGGGATCACAGCACTGTGCAGCACAGCTGGCTGGCCACAGGCAGCTTGGACATCTGTACAACCATGGAACTGCAGGATGCAGAAGGTTGGAAAAGGCCTCTGAGATCACCGAGTCCAACTGTTCCCCCAGCTCTGCCAAGGCCACATCCACACGTTTTTTGAACACTTCCAGGGATGCTGTGGAGTAGCTGATTAGGATCATTCAGCCTCTTCACCACCCAGTTTCCTCTGCCCCACTAGTTCAGGAATCCCCTGCAATTAAATGGAATTTGGGTTTATTGGAGATGTGCTCTCTCGCTGCCACTGCTGCTGGAGATGCAGCAGCACCCAGTCATGCACACGACTCAGCTCTGCATCCCCTTCTGCCTCTCCCACAGGATCTCACAGGAATGAGGGCAGAAAAGAGAGAAGGGACCACATTGGGTGGCTGCAGTGTTGGGTGGGCCACTGGGCCAGTGCCAAGGGCTCTGCAATGCCCCGTGTGTGAGTAGAGCCAGCTCAGAGAATTAATGTCTTAAGGACAAAGGGGAGTGTTTTGATTGTGGACTGATAATTTTCTGCTTGACTTACAGCAAGATTTCCAAGTTTCTGTCCAGATTTGATAGGAATAAGCCTGTTGATAAAGGGGACAGTGGTTTTGTGCTGAGCATGAGGCACACGCACCATCCATCGTGGGGCCCAGAGCAGGCACAGGCATCTCCCAAGGGGTGGCCACCAGGGAAAGGGTTAATTTAACCAGTTCTCATGGGGGTTTTGGAAAGTTCCCTTTTTTCCAGGAGGCTGCCTGACGCGCTCTGACAGGGCCCTTTGAGCTGGCACAAAGGCAGTGCTCTGCCCCTGCCCTCTGAGCGCTCCCACCCGCGCCAGCAGCAGCTCAGAGCAGCTATAATCTCACTAGCAGCGCCTTTCACTGCTGTCACTTCGAGCCTCCTGCGCCATGTGAGTGCCTCAGATCTTCAGCAACGTAAAAAAAAGCTAATGAACGAGGAATAAACAAGTGTAGCCAGGCAGAAAGGCTGCACGCAGGAACATCTGAGCCAGCCCGGCTGCTGGGCCAGGCTTGGAGACACCACAGGCAAACCCAGCCATAATTAAAAAAGTCTAATCTTCCTTGGTATCCAGAGAGAAAGCAGGGGGAGGGTGTGGGTGGAGGTGATGGGGAGGGGAAGTGGTGGTGGGAGCAGAAATGGAAGGAGAGGAAGAGGCAGGAGCAGAGAGGAGAAGGGAGGTTGGCTGGACAGTGCAGGAGGCAGAGAGATGGCACAGGGGGAAGGGATCCTGTGGAGGCAAAGGGATGGCACAGGGAGAAGGGATCCTGTGGAGGCAAAGGGATGGCACAGGGAGAAGGGATCCTGTGGAGGCAGAGGGATGGCACAGGGAGAAGGGATCCTGTGGAGGCAAAGGGATGGCACAGGGGGAAGGGATCCTGTGGAGGCAAAGGGATGGCACAGAGAGAAGGGATCCTGCAAGAGGCAGAGGGATGGCACAGGGAGAAGGGATCCTGTGGAGGCAGAGGGATAGCACAGGGAGAAGGGATCCTGCAAGAGGCAGAGGGATGGCACAGGGGGAAGGGATCCTGCAGGAGGCAGAGGGATGGCACAGGGGGAAGGGATCCTGCAGGAGGCAGAGGGGTGGCACAGGGAGAAGGGATCCTGCAGGAGGCAGAGGGATGGCACAGAGAGAAGGGATCCTGCAGGAGGCAGAGGGATGGCACAGCGAGGAGGAGTCCTGGGAACCAGCCCTGTCAGCTTTGCTCCTATCCCTCCTTCTGGGGAAAAAGCTGGAGAAGCACCCTCCTTGCAGAGCCCAGGTGATCTCTCTACAAGCCAGAAAATCAGGATTCTGCTGGGAGCCCAGCCCTGCTCCTGGCCCATCTCTTGCCCTGCTCTCTCCCCATCCCAGGAAAACCTGACCCATGAGTGTCACCACCTCAGCACAGCCCACTTGGCCCTCTGGGGTCTGGCTCCCTGTCCTGGGGTCACTGGTGGTGGCACAATGTGTAATCATTCCTGTTTTCCCCTGGCTCATCAAAAAGGGAAGAAATGTTGCTTTTTTTTCCTGTAAAGATAAATCAGGGAATGGAAAGCCAAAGTTCATCCAAGTCATGGCTGTGAATCATTTATTCTTCAGAACCTTCAGGGGACATGGACCAGTGGGGTGAAGTTGTGGCACTGGGCCAGGCTGTGTCCCTCTGTTGTCCCCAGAATTCCCATTTGTCTGCAGAGAAGGGACAGCAGAGGCTGTGCAGCCTCCCACCAGCTGTGCTGCACACCAGCCCTTGAGCTGCACCCCAAAGCAGTGCAAGGAAACCCCAAATCCACCTGGAATACTCAAGAAATGCTGAATTAATGTTACTTAAGATAGCAGCTCCAAGCATTGGCAGTTATCCCATCATTTTCCTTCATGCCAATATTAAAACTCCTGGCCAGAGCAGCATGACAGACTGAGTGAAACTCCAGGAGATCTTATGAGGAATGACAACCTCATACCTTGGGATAGAGTCACAGGTCACCATTTTTTCCTCCTAATTTCCAGAGTTAAAAAAAAAATAATAATCGCAGCCCTCTTGTTCTCGCTGGTTAAAAGTCATAAGAGCAGTAAATTAACAGCATCAAAGATAGGGAAAAAACCCAGCCCTACATAAAAGCAAGTGGTCAATTTGGAGCCCTGGGAGGAGAGCTCAGGGCTGATCCAGCGGGGCTCAGTGCCTTAAATGTCTCTGTTGTTCCTTTGAAGAAAATCATTGAAGTCAATGGGCTCACTTAAGTGTTGGAAATGAGATGTGTGATTAACCCCCTTGCTGAAGGGAGTTAAATTATCTCCTAACCACAGCAGTGAAACAGTCTCAGGAATGGGGAGCATTCTCCAGTGCAGAGAGCCCTGCTCTGTGTTTTGGGGTGCAGGCTGGGGGAGAGCTGTGCCCCCAGCTCCAGCCCCTTGAGCCCACCTCCTTTCACTGCCCCCATCAGGGAGCCGCCGTCCCTTCTCGCCTCTTTCACCATTTCCTCCCTAATTGGCAACTTTTAGAACCAATTTTATTGTCAGCTTCCTTACATCCCACATTATCCTCATCGGGAGCAATTTAAGGATGAATTATCTCACCTGGAAGTGCTGCCCCTCCTGCCCGGCAGCGCTGCACATCTGTCCAACAGCTGCCAGAGAGGAACGGGGGGAGTGGGAGAGGAGCCTTGCAGAGGTTGTTTACAGAGGGGTTTAATAAACTCTGCTCGATGCAGGAGCTCCTGCAAGCTCCCTTATTCCAACCTGGAAACATCTACACAGCCCCAAACAAAAGGAGACAAAGAGTATATTGCATTTGGTATTTCTTCTCCAGATTGATTTATCACTGTCACATCTGTTCCTTCCTTCCCTCTGCATTCCTGTCTCCTGGTAATGCTGTAATACCATTTATTACAGGGCATTATATAATGCACTCGATTGCTGTGAGTGTTGTTATTCCTAGACCAGGTTTCTTTATTCAGACCCAATTCTGCAATCAAGGAGTCTCCTGCTTTGAGGCAGAGCCCTGCAGAGACACCTGCACTTTGTCCCTGAAGGAAGAGGAAAAGCCTCATGCTTTAGCAGGTCCTGATCTGAGGATTAGTCTGGCCAAGCTGCCCTGTGGGGTCTGCATGTGCCCCAAAAAGGGAGAGGAAATGGCAATATTTGTACTGTGAGTGGGTTTTGATGTGATTCTGGAATTTGGGTTGGGTTTTTCCTGCTTTCTGGGGTGGCTCTTGGACATGGCTATGTCCCCACAGCCAGGTGGGGATGACCCAGGGGTGATGATCACCCTGCCCTGGTGGGAGCAGAGCTGGGAGCTGTGGCTGCACTGGGTGGAATTGTGGGCACATAAACCCACTAGCTGAGCTTTAAGATCCTGTCTAACCCAAACCATTCTGGGATTCTGTGATTTACTCCTTTTTTTTTTTTTTTTTTTTCCTTGAGCAGCCCAAGCTGATCCTTGTGAATCATTGTGGCATGACTTCCTGGCAAAGTGATGTTTCCCTGGTGTAGCAGGACAATAAAAAGCAGAATTACAAATTGTTCTTCTGCTGGAAACCACGCACAGAGCCCTTCTCTGCTGCTTTGGTCACAAATACTGTCTATGGCTCCCCAGTGCCCCAGCCATGCAATACCATTCCAATGGCTGCTGACTGAGTGGTGGATGGGCAGGGATGACAGGTTTTGGGGGTCTCTTTGAGGTCTGAACACCCCTCTGAAGCCATTGGGGATGGCAAATAGCCAGGAGAGCTGATGCTGAAGAAGGAGTGGCCAGGCCCATGTAATTCATGGCCAAAAGCAGGGAAGTAGCCAAAGGTATTAGGAGGTTTCCAGGAGGGATTAGGCACCGTCTTTGAAGGCAGGTCCAAGGGGGTGATTAAGCAACTCCAGAAGTACAAACCACAGCCCAGCAGAATGTGGGAGGACACCCAGGGGATAAAATCACCCTGTACGTGACTGATTTCTCGTGCTCTTCCTGGAGAGAGCCCATCTGGCTGGGGCTGGAGCATCCTGAACTTTGGTAGGGGCTGTATTTTTGTCTAACAGTCAAAACATCAACAAAGGGGCTTTGGTGGGGCAGGTGGGCTCTGGCAGGGGCAATGAGGGTGGGTGAGATCTGAAAACCTGGCAGTGACTGAGGTGGCCAGGGCATTGCTGTGGAGGGAACAGGACACTGCAGGGAGTGACCAGGGCCACAGCAGCAGCAGCTCTCCCTGCTCACCATGCCCAGTGTTGGCCATTTCTCTGGTGGCTCCTGACCAGGCCCCATCACCTTTCCTAATTTGGCACTGGGAGGGCTCTGGTGCCATTGCAAGACCAGGAGTTAACATTTTCTAGAGTCCAGGGAAGGGGGACCAGAGGAAGAAGGTTCTGGAGTGTCAACAAAACAATTATCTTGTGCAAATAAGCAGGAGAGATGGATTATCTGTGTTGTTTGTGCAGGGAATTGCTGGAATGCTGCTCACTCCAGCACTCCCTGGAGCTGCCAGGCTGGTTTTCCACAGGGGGCTGGCTCCAGCCTGCCCCATTTCCTTGGGTTTGTGAGGGGATATGCTCTGGGTCACCTCTCCATTCTGTGGTGTGCTGAAGCAGTGCAGGGGGTTCAGTCCCTCGTACCCATGGACATCTCCTCCTATTCTTGAGTGAAGCACAAAGCTCAGACCTCCAGTAGCATCCCTGCTTTCCTGCCTTCAGCCTTCCTTAAATCTCTTTTCTAGGAACAGAGGCTTAGATCAGAGTGAGATCTAGCCAGGGTGCATGAAGATGTACAAGAGACAAAGAGCTAAATGCAAAGCAATCCTTACACTCTCCAAGCAGAGGATCTCCAAGGTCCCCATGGTCCCTGCAGGGTCAGGAGAGGGCTGGGATGATTCCCACAGCTCTGCCAGGGGCACAGCCCATTGGGGAGGTCCAGCCTTTGTGTTTGAGGAGAATTTGGTGATGATGAGAAGCCTGGTTGATGCAGGAGAGCTGGAGATGTGTGTGGTATACAGGGGGGATCCCATACCATGACAATTCCACACTCTGATGTCATGATGCCCCTGCCTGCTCTCAGTCATCCCTTTCCTGGCTTCACCTTCACCTCCTGTCCTGGCAGAAGGAATTTAACCCATGCAGCCACTCCCCAGCCATGAAAACTTCATCCCCAGCATATTTCTCTCCATCCCTCCACAGCCACCTGGTACTGAGCAGGATGGAGAGTCTGCCCTGGAGTCAAGGCTGAATTCCAGTCTTGTTTAGGCTCAGCTTGGAGCCTCTGGCCAGACCTGCGCTGTGGCAGGTGGCAGGGGACACATATCCTCATGTCAGGGCTGTCTGCTGCTGGAGAGCATTCTGTGGGGCACACAGATGCTTTAAAAAGTGCAGAAGTGTTTTAAGAGGTACAGAGATGTTTTAAGAAACACAAAGATTTTTTTTTTAAGGGGCACAGATATGTTTCAAGTGGTGCAGAGAAGTTTTACGAGGCACAAAGGTGTTTCCAAGGGCACAGAGATGTTTTAGGGGTCACAAAGATGTTTTAAGGGGTGCAGAAAGCACAGCCAGGCCCTGGCTGACACACAGCTGACATGGCCCAGCACATATGTGCTGGGGAGGAGCCTGTCTGCATCAGGGAGGAGCAGATCTCCTGAGTCCTCAGCTTTAATATCCTCTGGATTAATACCTAGGAACTACACACTTGTGGGAACCCAATTACACACACACAGACCTGCACATGTGGCAAGTGAGGGGTGTCCAAGCACAGGCCCCTGTTCTGCTGGCAGGACCAGGCAGGCACAGGGCATGGCCAGGGAGGCACAGGGCAGAGCTGTGGAACTGGAGAGGAGCAGGAAAGCAGCCCCAGTTCATTTGTTTTTTGTGACATCATGGCCTCCTCTGGCTTTTTTCACAGTTTTCCTCTGTTGTATTTAATAGACTTAATGGATCACACAGCACTGTAAGAACAACAGACCTTCAATGTTTTTATTAAAGCCATCTACAAAAATCCCTCTGTGCTCGAGCTTTCCTGCGGGGTGACTCTGCTGAGATGCTGTTTCCATTAAGGACAATTGTGGCGAATAAAGAAGGAATGAACAAACAAATGGAAAAAGGGAAGGGGAGGGAGCAGTGGAGCAGAGAGAGCTGCTGCTGGAGAGAGGGTGATGCTGGCTGTGTCCCCCTGCCCACGCTTGCCTGGGGCCCCTGTCACCCAGCCTGGCATGGGGGGCAGTGCCAGGCCCTCCTGCAGAACCAGGCTGGTTTGGGGAGTGCTGGTGTTGGAATTGCTGCTCCATCTTCCCAGAGGTGACATGCTGCTTTCACACCTGCCAGGTGGGGTTATTCCCTCTCTCTTTTGGAGCTGGGAGTGCTGGAGGGAAGGAGCTCTCCCTGTGCCATGTGTGTGACTGTCACCACCCAGCCCTGCCAGGTTCCTGGGTATCAAACCTTTCTGCCAAGCACCGAGCAAGTTGGTGAGTGCTGTGCTGAGAGGTGTAGAGGGAACCATGGGCTTTGGTTGGCAGGTTGGGGTTCCATCCCTTTGCTCATGTGTTGGGGTGGAAAGTGAGCACCACAAAAAGCATCTCTCCAGCCCTGGGGATGCAGCATCCATGTGGGACCTGCTCCTGCTTCAGTGTGGGGTGAGGGGACAGCAGCAGAGAATGTCACGGCCACCAAGATGCCACTGAGGACCCTTCTCTGTGCACTGGGAAATGGAGCATCACCAGGGAGATCCACCAGGCCAGGGAAAGGGCAGTCATGTCCAGCCCTAGGCCCACATTCCCTGATGTGCAGCTGGGCTCTGGAGTGGCTGGGAGAGCTCTGACCTGGGCACACTTGGTGATGTTGGATCAGAATTTTTGTCACCCAGGTCTGCTCTGCCCAGCCCAATCCCCTCTGATCCCAAGCTGGTCCCAGTGCCTGGTCCAGTGGAGCTCCAAGGCTGAGCAGGGCAGGAGCTGTGTAGGACAGCCTGTGCTCACCATCAGGGAGAACATCCTCCTCCATCTGCCAAAAGACTCTCAGCTTTCCTTCTGCTGCTTTGATCCTTTTCCTTTTCCAAAACTGATACCCAGACATTTCATTTTGTGGGTGCTCAGAGTTCAAGAAGGTCTGGAAAGGCCCTTCTGTCTCTGCAGAATCCTGGGACTCTGGACTGGCTGCTGCTGTCAGCAGCCCCAGCCCGGCCATGGTGCTCTCCTGCCACATGCAGTGGGGAAAGTGAGGGACACACCAGAATTCCTTTGAAGGGGAGATGTCAGCTTTTAACTGGAGCTTTGAACCTTCCTCTGAAATCCCAGGGAGCCTGACCCAGCTGATCCCATCAGTCAGCACACACAGCTCCAGCTCTGAAGTTCACTCTTCCGTCCGTGCCACCATCCCAAGGAGCACGATGATGGATGAAGCCTGTCAGTCCTGCAGGTATTTTGGTTGTGAGAACACCCTGGACACACAGGGCCCACCTCAGGACATCAGATGTCGTGGCCTCTGGATGGCAGGAAGGGAAGCACACAGGCAGCAGGAAGGGAAGCTCACAAACACCGTGGGTGGGTTCATGGCCGATGCGCTGGTCGCTCAGTTACTCTGGGGCTCTTGGAGCCCCTGGGCAGGTGAGCGCCTTGGGACAGAGCAGTGCTGAGCAATCTGTGCCACCCCAGGAGGCTGAGGGAAGGCTTTGGGGCCTGGCCATGCCGCAGGTTGGTGTCTGGGTTTTTATTTTCCCAAGGACTCTCTTTCCATCTTGTTACTCCGCGCTCCTTTGTGCGCCCTCAGACACTGCAGAGCTCTCTGGAGGGTTTGACAGACACGGGCAAAGCTCTCTGATTTATGCCACTCTGACACTTGCTCGACTGTAACACCTGGAGAAGCCAATCCTACCTGCCCTGCCAGAACTGCTCACTCAGCCCTAAATCAACAGAGACGGTTCTTGCCCGCGCCTGCCTCTCGCGGCTCGCAGAGCAGCTCCGCTTGTGCTGTTCCCTGTAATGCGCTAAGCTTCCCGACATGATGTTTAGCACATGTTCCCTGCTCTGCCCCCCCGCTCAAAGGCAGCCTTATAGTTTGCAAATGGGATGAAACCACTGTGCGGCCCCGCGCCTTGGCCGAGCTCCCGCCCCGCGCCGCGGCTGCCAGAACCTCTGCCGCACCTTCCAAGTCATTATGTGCAGTCAAAAGCCTGCCAGAAGGGCTGGGAGGATAAAAGAAAGAAGGGGGAAAAAAATAAAGCAGAACCAAAAAGCCCCTAATGCACGTGAAGGAGCGGCAGAGTAAGCGAGGCATGTCCTCCATGGAGCGCTGCCCGCCGCTCACCGTGCGCTGCCTGCTCCAGGTGGGTCTCCTCCTACGCTGGCCTTTTGGGGAACAAAAGCCGTGCTTGCTCGGGGAGGAGAGCTCCGTCCCCCCCTGGGTTTGTCTGGGACGGCTGCCACCATCAACAAAGGCAGCTCAGTGCCGAGAAGCTCGGGGGGATGTGCCGAGGCAGGCTGCGGAGCGCCGAGATGGGGCTCAGCCCCGCGCAGACACTGCCACCGTATCGTGGGGATCAGGAAACGCCTCCCAGGAGCTGATGAGTGCGGGTACAAAGAGCTGCGGTTGTCTGTGTAAACAGGGAGCCGCAGCCAGGAGAAGGGATCAAAGCTGGGATATTCACCCAAAAGCCGCAGACCTCTGCTCCGGGCTGCAGGAAAGCGCCGGCGCTCGCCCCGGGCTGGCAGCGGGGACACGGGGCAGCTCCCGAGGGGTGCGACACAGGGACGGGTCTCACGGCTGCTCTCGTGTTACAGAGGTGGCAGCGGTGCCCGAGTTGCCCGCGGGCACCCGAGGGACCGAGGCACCTGCGAGAGCCCGCAGCGGGGTGACAAAGGAGGGGACAGGGTGAGACAGGCTGTGAGGAGCAGGACCAGTGGAGAGAGGAGATAGCGAGCAGACAGAGCCGCCAGGCTCCTGCTGATGAAGCCAATCCTCCGAAAGGAACTCGGTGTTTTCCCGGCTCCCACCATCAGGAGAGGCTGTGCGCTCACCAGGGAGCTCCGCTCCCGCTCTCACAGCCGAGGAACGGGATATCTCTGCCCGTACTGGCACCTCCCTCTCCTTTTGTTTCTTTTCTCCATCCTCTTCAGCTCTGCCCGCGCTGGATGCGGTATTTCGGGAAGCAGGGACAGCGCTCTGCAGCCCGAGTGTGCCCGCATCAGGCGCGGTGCCCGTGGCGCTGCCAGGGCTGTGTCATCTGTGCTCCATCGCCAGCGGCCCCAGCCACCCCTCGCTGGAGGTCCTGGACTTCTCCCAGTGACCCCAAGCTGTTTGCCATGTTCCTGCACAAGACCTAGATTTTAATGCCAGCTGAGCAGCTGTATAAATGTTTTGTGACATTTCAGAGACAGAATGGATCGTGCTGCTCAAACCTCTTTCCGAGCGCATTCAAATGGTACCTTTTCAGTTTTGCTTTAAAGGCTTTGTGATCGTTTCCAGTGGAGGCCTCAGACAGCCAGGCTGCCTCAGTCCTCCATCCCAGGACATCCTGCAGGCCAGCACTCCCTTTTTCTCTGCGGGGTGGCCTCCACCACAGCCACACTCCTCTGCATTCACAGCTTCCCGGGGGCTTCAAACTCTTCCCAATCCTGGAGCAGCCATTCTAGCTATTAACAGCCCTTTCTGAACACACACAGCCCACTGCAGTGTGTGCCTGGCCCACGGGCTCTGGGCTACCTGAAAAAGAAAAGTTAAAAGCATTGCTGAATTTGTTAATTGGCACAAACTGCAAAACTCCTCCGTGGAGATTCTGCCATCTTATTTAACGAGACCATTCCCTTGGCCTCGAGGCAGAAGGGAAAGACCCCAGACACCTAATGAGCTTCACAAAGGCCGGTGAGTTAATAGAGCTCAGTGTGTCGACTGGAAAAATTAACGTTAGAATCAAGTGTTCTGCAGTAAAAGAAAATGGTTTGAGGCCTAGAAATGAGGATGGGGGCCCAGTACACCCAGTACACAAAGGGGAACCAGCCACAGTGATGCCTGTGTGTCAGGGACATACCACAGAAGTGGCACAGAATGCTCAGAGCAGCTGTGGGATGCAGCAGAAATACCCAAGGCCAGGTTGGACAGGGCTTGGAGCAACCTGGGACAGTGGAAGGTATCCCTGCCTGTGGCAGGGGTGGGACTGGATGAGTTTTAAGGTCCCTTCTTAGCCAAAAAACATCCTGTGACTCCCTGATTCTCTGATGAGTGCTCTCATTGCAGCAAAGCCACTGCTGTCACCTCTGGCTCCTCAGCTGGGAAAGGAAAGTAAATATTTCAGCATTTAACAGCCCCTTTTCTGTGTTTCAGAGCTTGTGGGGAGAATACAGGTTCATACTTTAGACTATGAAGTTCTCTCCTACATATGGTCTGGGCTAAAAGGCAAACAAACTTCCTGCCCTGTCCCTCAAAATAATTTCCAGTTACTGAGAAATCTCACTCCACACTGGCCTCTCCTTGTTTAACAACAAACAGTGCCTGGATGCTGATAAGGATTTAAACTCAACTAAACAGCAGCTGCTTTTTATATGAGAAGTACAAATTTAATGCTCTATGTTCTCT
Source organism: Erithacus rubecula (assembly GCF_903797595.1). Classification (NCBI taxonomy): domain Eukaryota; kingdom Metazoa; phylum Chordata; class Aves; order Passeriformes; family Muscicapidae; genus Erithacus; species Erithacus rubecula. The sequence goes on along the minus strand of NC_136667.1, from coordinate 5,604,510 downwards.
CAGAAAAGAGGCCTGAATTGGTCAAAATTTCCTTCCAGATCTGTGCACACACAGGGGCTGGTGTGGCTGATGATGAGGGTGTTACAGCCAGCTTTCCCTCCCTCCTGGCAGACACCGGCTTATTCTTTACCCTAAATCCTTACAGTTCATATTTTAAACCTCTTGAGCAACTTATCTTTCAGTATCTCTCTTTGGAGCCTCCCATTCATCATGGCTAATTGTGGGCTGCCAGCACCCAGAGGGGATTCTGCAGCTCGGGCTGGTGTCATGGTCTGGTGGATGGCATGAGGGGAATGGCTGAGGCTCTGCTGGCATTTGTCATCTCTGGGAAGAGTTTGCTTTAAAAAAAAAAAATAAAAAAAGGCAGAGTCTGGATGGATGAAATTGAGTCAAGGGCCCACACAACAAGTCTGTAAAATCCCACGAGGGGAAGGAAAACCATTCCCTTCTTTTCCTGCAGATTGGGAAGCACTGAAATTCTGTGGAGTGGGACATGGCAGGGAGAGCAGAAGCTGCAGTCCTCAGCCTGCCTCATGTTTTCTACAGATTCACAGAGAGAACCATTAAGGCCTTTGGTGTTTTGGGATATTTTTTCTCCTCTCCACTTCAATGGAGAAAGGGAACAAGGTTTTATATCCTCTTCCCAACACCATTTCACTGAACACCAGCCTTTTGGCAAGAAGAAATTATCTTCAGCTAAGTTTTGTTTGGAAGGGAAAAATAAGCATTTTGATAATCTCTTTGATATAATGGAGCATGTTGATTTCTACATTTTTTAATACCTCATGATAGCTCTTGATCTCCAAATGTTTGTCAATCAGGGAAGGAAGCAAAGTGCCCGGGGGTCCTGCAGATGGGACAAGGCAGGTTTATCAGTTTAGCCCTGTCCTTAAGCACCTCTGTTCAGATGAATTTTCCATCACTGCCTTGCCCCATGGCCCAGGGTGCCATCCAAACTCACCCCTGACACGTGTCCAGGACTATTCTGGGTGCTCACCCAGCCCAGGCTGGTTCTCTGTGCCCAAGGGCAGCTGTTGGGATTCACAGATCTTCCATGGGAATGGAGAGATTTCTCCCACTCCCATTAGTTCTGGAGCACATGTTCAGAGGCAGAGGCATCCCCTCCTCTGGGGTGAGCTCAGAGCACCCTGAGCTCTGCTGCATCCAAACAGCCCATGGCAAATGGGAGCAGCTGCACAGGGTGGGCAGGGGAGAGCCCCAAACCAAGCCAAAAAATCCAGCCTGGAGGGAAAAATAGTCAAAACCCACAAAGCTGAAAGGCAGAGTGCAGCAAGAGAGAGTTACCAGGAGATTTTGAAACACAAAGCCAGAGCCAGCCCAGAAGGAATGTACACAGAATGCATGAAAAATCTCTGCTCCTCCTCTGACAAAGAGCATTTTGCAGTGCCTCAGTCCCAGAGCCTCAATCCTGTGCCTTTCTCCTCCTGTGGCTGTGGGGAGGGGGCTGAGGACAGGGCTGCAGGCTCTCAGCCAGTGATGTCTTCTCCAAAGGCACCATGAGCTCTCCTTGCTGCTGAAAACCCCAAAGCAAATTGCAGAGGTCCACCCAGAGCATCCTCAGGCAAAGGGGAAACAAATCCAGAGCTCCTGGGAGCTCTGCAGCCTTGGCACCTCCCTGTGTTTCCCACAGTGGGGACATTGCAGGGTTATCCACAGCAAGGGGGTCCCAGAGAGAGCCAGGGTTCAGTCCCTGGGGGCTGTGGCAGGGATGGGCAAATCCCCATGGCCACAGCCAGGGAAGGGGATGCTCCTTTCCAAAGTGTAAAACCTGCCCTCATCAGGCACCTCATACCCAGGGAGAGCTCCAAAACTCCTCCCTTCTACCCATTTCTCCATATCCAAGGGCTCTGGGTGGTCCATGCCTTGCTTGGAAAAGGCCTTTCTGCAGATGCTGCTCTCTGAGTTATCCATGTGGGATGAGCTCTGCGGACACTGCACCACCTCTGAACCATCCAGGTATTTTCTCCTGCCACCTGTGCCAGGGCTGGGGTCCCAGCACCCACCTGGTTCTCTGCCCACCTCACCTCTCTGTGTAGGAAAACCCAAACTGCATCACCCCAGCCAGGCCATAACCTTGTTTGACCTTTCATTCTGAGCAGCACTCTGAGCTGGTAACAATTCAGATCCATCTTATTGGTACTGAACTTCCAGCATCTCTTTCCCTTAAAATTCCCTGGAGGCCACTCACAGGCATGGAGCTGATGCCATCTCCCCATTGTCTGACCACAGCAAAGACTTAAAAGCTGCTGTTCTGAAACATTTCAGCAAAAAAGAACATTATTAACAGCAAGATGATAAGACTTGCAGGTTTCAAAGGCAGGAGACATGAATGATTCCTTTTCCTAGAGAATGAAACCCAATGAAAATGCAACATTTCCTTCAGAAGCAAGAGCTCCCTCTCAGCCAAAAGGAGGACAGAGAATGGCACGTGCTCCTGATGATCCCAAGTGAGGAGGACTCTCCCTGCTCCCCTGCACAGAGGGTCTGCCTGCATCCCCTTGGTCTCCCCTGCATCCCCTCAGTCTCCCCTGCATCCCCTCAGTCTCCCCTGGAAGGACAGGAGATTGGCACTGCAGAGAGAAGCTGATGGATTCTGTTTGCCAGAAGACAATTAGGATAAAAGGAAAATCCCACTTAGCAGAAGTTATGAATTTCCCAAAGTCAGGCTATTGGCACTGCTGGGGGATGGGAAGTGCTGGTTATTAATGGAGGTGTTGAATTATTTCCTCCCTGGGCTGCCTCTGAGATGAGCAGCAGCTGCCCAGTGGAACATGGGGCAGGTTCTTTTCTTCCCAGGGCACCCATGGGGTGGTGGCATTACCCACAGGGCACTGAGCAGATGTCACCTCCCTGCAGCTGCATTCCCAGGGGATGTCACACAGGGAATAGCCCCACTATGAGCATCCCAACCTCCAACTGCACCTCTGAGCAGAGGGGTGGGTTTGTCTTCTCCTGTCTCAGGGCAGTAGTGGGAGAACTTAGAATTCCTTCCAGTGCCTAAAGGAGCTCCAAGAGAGCTGGAGAGGGAGTTTGGACAAGGGATGGAGGGACAGGACACAGGGAATTGCTTCTCACTGCCAGAGGATAGATGGGATAGTGAGAAAGAATTCCTGGCTGTGGGGGTGGTAAATCCCTGGCACAGGTTACCCAGGGAAGCTGTGGCTGTCCCTGGAAGTGTCCAAGGCCAGGTTGGGTGGGGCTTGGAGCAGCCTGGGACAGTGGGAGGTGCCCCTGCCCATGGCAGGGAGTGGAACAGGATGGGCATTAAGGTGTCTTGGTCCCTTCCCACTCAACCATCCTGTGATTCCATGATTCTGTGAATGGAGCAGCCATGGGGTGCCCAGCCCCTCCCAGCACCCCAGAGCTGCTGCTGGAGCTGCAGAAGCCCCTGGGGCAGAGCTCCCCAGCCAGCCTGGGGGTGCTGGAGCTGGGCCAGGTGAGGCAGGATCAGCTGCTCCCTGCCCTGAGCAGCCTGCACAGCTCATGCTGAGCTGTTAAGGACAAAGCCTGTTGCCTGGGAGGCAGAGTTCCACCTGCAGGCTCTGATAGATGGAAAGAGTTTAAGTGAGAGCACAGCAGCCCCAGGACAGGCATCCCAGCTCTCCTCCATCCCTGCATTGATTTATTCCCTTCTCTGCCACCCCTAATGCTCCTCTCAGCTCTGCGTGGCTCAATGCAGCACAAATTAACAGAGGCCACAAAAGCCCTCTGAAGCCATTCCCCTGATTAACAGGTCTGTATTGCTGAAAGATATCTTCATTTTCATAACCTGGCACTGAATGGATGGCAGCCACAGAGCTGCAGCATGTCATTCCCCAAAGGGAGGAGTGGCACGGATTTTTCTATACTGTAGGAATTGCCAAAGATTGAGACAAATTACTCAAGAATCAAAAAGGGGAAAGAGGAAAGCAGGGGAAGGAAGGACAAAATGCTGCAGGACTCAGTGGGGACAGAGGGGTGGGCCAGGCTGTGACCTCTGTCCATCCATTGGGCTCTGCAGGTCAGAGCTCTGCCCTGGGGCTGGCCCAGGGACATTGGTGGCTGCAGCTCCTTGTGTCCCCTCTCTCAGGAACCAACACATTCGCCAGCAGACAGGGCAGTGACACACGTGTCCCTTGGAACCATTAAATATGGAGCTGGAAAACACCTCTGAGCTCACTGTGTCCAACCTGCACAGTGCCTGGGCTCACCCAGCTGCTTTTGCCACATCACTGGAGTTTTCTTTTCCTTCCTGGCCATGGTGAAAACATTGCTGGAGGGCACCTCAGGCACACTTGTATGGTCCCTCCAAGCAGTGCCATGAGTCCTGCCTGGCTCCCATCCAGGGGACAGTCCCTCAGCTGGACCCTGAGTGCCAGCCAGGCTGTGAGCAGAGCAGGGGGAGCAGCAGTGTGGGGCAGTGCTGCGTGACCATTCCCAGGTCCTCACAAAGCTCCATTTTCACTCTGTCATCAGGACTTAAACCCCAGGATATCCTGGGATTCATTCAGGGTGTGAATCCTCCCTGCACAGAAGGTCTGGGCATTGTTCAGGGTCTGTAAGGTGGGTTTAAGGCCACTTAGTGGCTCTCCAAGCACTTGACCCTGGGCCTGGCTGCACCTCTTGCATCTCTCTAGAGTTATGCAGAGGCTGTTCTGTGCTCCAGAGGAATGATGGGGGTGGGCAGTGAATCTGTTCTGGGACTGGGGCAGCCCCACTGGCCACATCTGCAGTTTTCTGCTGTTCCCCCTCTGCAGCCACATCCTCACCCCAGATAACCCCAGCCAAGGGAGGGGAGGAAAAGCTCCAGAGCCAGATAAAGGCAGAGGGATTATAAGGTGTTTATGCTTTTGCAAAATTAAAGTCTTGAAGGTGAGACAGGTTTACATTGGCACAGAATTAATGGTTTGATGCAGCGCAAGGGGACAGTGAGAGCAGGGAGCGGGGCCATCCATCAGCACGCGCCGATGGCACAGGGGAAGGAGATGCTGGCATAAATCAGGCCCTGTGCAGGAAATAAGCAGGATGGATGACAGGCAGGAGCTGGTGATCTGTTATTCCCACTGCTCCAGAAGGTGCAGGAAATGTGGCTGGGTGAGTTCAGGTCTCGTTCCAGCACAGGAGAGCTGGGTGGCTCCAGGGGGGATGAGCCTTCCCTGCACTGCCAGGTCCATGGATGGGGTTGCACAGCAGCTCTGTGCTCACCCCTGGTCCTGCATGGACACTCCTGAGGCACAGCAGGACCTGGGGGCTTCACCCCCCTCTCTGGAGGTGTCAGTGCCATCTCCACATCTTTGGAGAACTGAGCCCAAAAGGAAACAGAGTTTTCCTTCCCTAGGACAGTTGAAGAGGATTAGGGACCTCTCACTGGTCCTTCTGCATTGCTCTCCCTCCCTCCAGGGTGTTCCAGCTCTGCTTTGGGAATGTGGGCACTCTCCTGAGGGAGATGAGGCAGGAGCTGGGCTGCTCCATGGGCTCATCTCTAGTGTGCAATTCCCTAATTTTAAGGCTTTGGGCTCAGTTTCTCTGGTTATTCTCCAGACCTCCCCAGCAGTTCCTGGTGCCGCTCTGACTTCAAAGGGAAATGAGACCTTACACGTTTAATTGAGGCAAATTTCCTCCCTGTTGTCGGGTCAGTGAGGGGGGATTAATGGGGGCCAAGGCTCAGCCCTCTAGGGACACCCAAACATTTCAACACATGGGGCAACCCTGGAAGGTGGAAAACAGGCCACGGGGAACTGGAGGTGACCAGGGCTGATCAGGAGCAGCTGAGACACATAAATCTCTCCAGCCATCAAGAGCTTCAACCTCCCCCCACCTCTTTATTTAGGCTGTGTTTTTTGAATGTAACCTGAAGCAATTAAGCTCTTTCATCAGATGTCCTGCCTTCAATTTACCTCCTGCTTAGCGATATCACAGCAAAGGAAGGATGGGAGGCTCCTGCAGCCTTGCACGGGGCTGGATGTGGGCAGAGAAGCTCAGGTGAGTCCTGCTGTCCTCCCTGCAGCTCTGTCACCTCCAGCAGCAGCTCTTGCCCTGGGATCAGGATCACCTCTCGGATGGGAAGCACCTTGGGTGCCTCACACACTGTCCTCCTGTAATACATGTTATAAAATAATTCGTGTTGGTTTGTAATTAATGTGGAATAAATAATGTTTGTATAAATAAAATAATAAGGAAACTTTAGAACATAAGCTGCAGAGGTAGGAACAGGGATGGCCTCATCGCAACATTGCAGCTGCAAAAAAAGCTGAAGAACCTAAATTAGCAAGTTAATAGAAATGGCTCCGACGGATATGGCCCATTCAGAAACTGTCCAAGGAACACCCAGGCCATGAACCCTTGAGAAGGATCACTAATGAAGATAACCGGAGTCGTCAGGGAAAACTACATCTCAATACCTGGTTCCCTTAATCCAAAAAATCTGCATTCACCCAAATTCATTGCTTACCAGAAACGGTTTTGTCCAGCCCAACGCAGAGAAAGAAAACTACACGAATATGCGAAACTACGAAAAGAAAGAAGGACCTCTGCTCCAGTCTAGAAAAAACCGTATAAAACCAGGACTGACCAAGGCGGCATTGGTGAACATTGGGGGATCCGATGTGATAGAGGTCAGAGCAGAGTGTGTTCAGACTGTGTTGTCCTTTTCGGTTGTGGCTATCGAGGACCGTATTTCGGTCGCGAAATAAATATCGCTTATTTTGATCATATTTAATTCGGCTTGATCTCTTTATTATTTATAACAGTCCCCTGTCCCCTCCCCTCTCCTGGTGCCTGTCCATGCCATTCCCGGGGGATGAAGAAGAGTTTTGGCACAGAGCTGTCGATGTGGCTGTGTCGGGGAGCTCCAGCCTTCCCTGCGGGAAGAATGGGAACAGCACAGCCCTGCCGAGCTCCTTTACCCCGGACCGACACAGAGCCGGGGTTTGTTTGGACAATTTTAGGGTCACTTCCAGGCTCCCGGAGTTGCAGCTGCTGTCAGCAGCCGGGGATGCAGCCCCGCGGGGACGCGACCTCTGCCCCTGACAGCTCCCTCCTGGCTTGGGGAGGAATTTGGGAAGGGTTTTCCACCACCGAGCCACCCCAGCCCCGACGGTCTCCTGCTGGGTGCAGCTGGTCCCAGCATCCATCCCCGATCCCTGTGCCCAAAGCAGAGGGGACAATCCAGCCCCAGCGGGATTTGGGATGGCTGTAAAGGATTTGGGATCCCACAGAAACACTGTCCGCCGTAGTAAAGGCAGCGACTGTCACTCTTGTGAGCTATCCGTGCCGTGCCAGCCCCTCGGGAAGGGTGGGCTCAGGGTACAGGGGCTGAAATCTGCAGGAAAAGCCCCCCCCTTCCCCTATTTGAGAGCTCAGCCCCTGCTGCGAGGCTGAAGCCCACGAACATTAACCCCGAGGCTGTAAAACCTGACTCGGTGTTTAACAGCCACAAGGCGAACCACAGCGAGCCGAAAAACTGCGCGGAAATTCCCAAGCCAAGGACTGCGACTGGAATTAATTAGTTCTTGCTCTGACAACCTTTTCTGGTGCCACCAGGTGGTAACAACGTGCAGGAGCCGGCTGTCCCTTCATGCCACCCGGACCCGGACAGCTGCTCTTAGGCACTGCTGGGTGGGAAGGAAATCTCTGTGCCTTGGGACATCGACCGGGGCGTAAATCCTCCGCGGAGTGTTGTATGGCGATGGGGAAATGCTTTTGAAGGATGGAGGGATCGTAGCTGCTACCAAATGCCAATTTTCTCGAAAGCCTTTTGGAGAAAAAGGTCTTTTCATGAGCTCTGTCCGCAGTGGGGGAGTCTCAGTTGTGCTGCCTTGAGCAGCCCCTGCGCTGATGGAGCTGTGACTGTCCCCAAAACAGGCACCCACCGCCCTGCACGGCGGGAGGAACTGCGACAGGGCAGCTTTTCCTGGGAAAACCCCAAGCAGGGGAGGGAGGAGAGGGCTGCAGAAGGGAAGGACAGCAATGAATGATCTCAGCACTAAACACTCCATGATAAAGGTTCTTTCTGGACTTTTCCCGAGCCCTGATTGCCCCGGGCGCTTTTAATCCGCCGGTCCTGCTCGCCCCGCTCCACCTCCCGCGGTCCTTCCTGCCTTTCCTCCTTCAAGGTGCAAGAAACTGAAAATCCTTTGATGCCAGGAAGCGGTAGAGAATATTTTCTGCTCCCAAAATAAAGGATAGAATTTTCTAAGCATCTCCTCTCTTCCTGGGGCTCTCCCACCTTCCCCATCCTTCGCTACCTGCTCCTCCGCCTCCACTCCGGGTGAACTCTTGGGCAGAGCCGGTTGTCATCTTTTCAACAACTCGTTTTTCCCCTCGCTCCGAGCGTGCAGGGAGCGGCTCTTACTGTTTACACACCTCCGGCTCCGGGGCGGGAGGTGAAACAATCCCGGCTTTCATTCAGGAGGGGTCCGGGAGATGGGGCAGCCCCGGCCATGGTAGCCACCACAGCGCCTGGGATGGCCAGGCTGCTCCTCCCCAGGGACCCCCACACTTCCCCTGTGCCAGGACACAGCTCCTGCCTCTGGGATGGCTCCTCCTCCCAGGGAAATGCCCAGCCCGGCCTCTGGCTCGAGGTGAGGCTGGACATCTCCTGCCCATGGCCACTGGCACATTCCTGGCTATCTCCCCACCGGGGAGGGTCCCATCCCTGATATCCCATGGCCATGCTGGGTGCAAGATGAGTTTACCAGGCCTGGTGCAGGAGCCTGGGCTGCCAGCAGCCCCTCCCTGAGCAGTTCTGTGATTTATTAAAGGCTGAACCCATCCCAGTCATCCTGAGCTCACCAGGGCCAGAAGTGACCCCAGTCCGCTGTAGTGTATCAGAGTCTCCAAGCTGGTTACAGGAAAGGAAAACTCTCCCACCTCTCATTGTGTAGAGGATTGTCTCCATCCAAAGGTTTCTTCTGGGAACTCTGGGAGTTTCACAGCTGTGTGTTTGTGAAGCTGCCTTGATGGAGTGTCCCCAGTGCCAGCAGACATGGCACATCCCTGTGTGTGCAGGGCACATGGCCCAAACCCAGCCTGTGCCTTCTGCTGGTCCTCAGCCCAGGAACTTATCCTTCCCTGTGTCCTTGGTGCCTCCTGAGCCCTGCTGAGCACTGCACAGCTTGTGCAGAGCAGACTGATCAGGTGTGGGGGAGCTGGATGCTGAGAGCCCCTGAGGACTTTCCCACAGAGACACCAGCTTGCTGAGATGGAGATGGAGATGATGGAGATGGGGATGGAGATGGAGATGGGAGCACGGAGGCAGCTGGAGCAGTGAGCACTGCTGGGAGCTCAGGGATGGCTGGAGAGGGAGAGGACTCAGGGAATGAGATCTCTGTGCCAGACCCCTCCAGGAGTGACCTGAGAGCACCCCTGGCCCTGCAGTGGGTACTGAGCATTGCCCCTGTGCCCTCTCAGACCCCACAGACATGTTCTGTTTTGGCTGCTGCAGCTCCTTTCTTCATTTATCATCTTAGCCCCATCTCTGAGACGTGACAGAAAACACACAGATGAGAGAAAGAAGTTAAGTTTGCTGAGCAGGGTGGGATTTCCGTGCTACTTGGGGGACTGTGTCCTACTTTCTGGTGTTTCTTTCCCTCTCTGACAATACTCCAAGGGCAAAGCCTCCAAGGAGCCCCAGCCCTTGACCTTCTTCGTCAGGCAGGGCTGCTCAGACGCAGCTCCCCGACGGACCCCGGCTGGCGTCGGAATCAAGGATGCTGATTGCATTCAGATTCTAATTTACTCAACTTGCTACTAGGAAGTCATCAGAAAAAGATGGTTTAAAATCATTCAGGGAAAACTCAGAGCATAAAATTTTAATTGCCACCTTGTTAAGTGAGGTTCTCCCCGGGCTGGACAAGCCTGGCTGCTGTGCTGGTGTGGAGGGAGATGTTCCTCACCAGCTTGGCTGTTGTGGGTAGGAGGATGGAGATGGGGAAAATCAGTGCCTGTAGCTGCTGTAGGAATTGATCCCTACAAGCAGCACTTTGCTGGACACCAGCAGCAGCCCCAGGTAAGGCACTCCAGGCACTCTGCTCCCATCAACACCCAAAATTTCACCCCTTCAGCAAAACCCTTTTGGTATCTATAAGAGCTGCCATCTCCACCTCTGCAGCAGGACTGCATTATTCATGGTAACCTGGCTAATAGAATAATTCTGCTGGGTTTTGATTCAAAATTGCCCATGAACAGCCTTCAGTTTTGGTGATGTAATTCCAAACAGAGAATAAAAGACCTGTGGGTACATGGCTGGTCCCTGAGCCATGGACTATGGGATGCTAGCTCTCCCTGGGCACTCACTCCAGCCATGGAGCCTCATGGGGTCTGTATTTGAACAAACTCATGTAAATCCATCCCAGATAACTTGTGAAAATCTCCTTAACCCTCTCTGGCTGAAAAATGACCTACACCCCTCAGGTGCTGAGGGTACAGGCAGGTGAGGGTGGATGGAGCCAGCACAGACACAGCCCCACTCCTCTGCAGAGCAGAGTTTGGGACTAAAAACAGGAAAAAGACTCTGCCTTCCCTCTCATCCTCCCTCTGAGCAGGCCCCTGGCCTTACACAATTATTTATGTGCTGGAAGAGGCAAATCAAAGATCATGAAGGTGAGACCAGCAGCAGAGAGGCAGACCTGCTGGAGTGGGGCTGTCCAAGCCTGCTGCTCTCTGCCTCAGGCTCCCCTGTCCCCTGCCAGGGTCCCCTGGCAGCTCAGAAGCCACAGATCAATACAGCCCCACTGGGGCAGGAGTGTGAGTGTGCCCAGGACAGCATTGATCCCTCGTCAGTGCAGAGTCTGTGATGGGCTGGGATGAGCCAGGCTGGCAGATACTCCAGCAGCTGGAGATCAATAGCTTTCATAAAGCAGACTGAAAAATAGGGGAGAGCCTAATGGCACCAGAGTGCTGGACTACACTTACACAAGAAAAACAATTTGAGGAGGACAAAATAGCAACATTGATCATGCCACTATTTTCCCATTTTTATCTTTCTTTGGGAAAGTTCTCAGCTAACTCCAGACATCACAAACCTTTACTGGAGGCCCAGTGCAAGCAGAGGCTGAACGTGGCATTGCTGCTCTTTGCATTCCCAGTGTGTTGTGCTGGGTTTAACCCTTATTTCAATTAGGAAAATTCCCTGGGCAGACCCCTTCTCCCATTCCTGCACTGTCAAACCCTTGGACTGGAGGGAGAAAGGAGCATCTGCTGTACAAAGAGCTGCTCTGCTCTGGTATGATCTGCCACCCACCCTGCACTGTGGAACAGCCCCACACTCTGTGTCCCACCCTCACTGTGACAATGGGTGGGAGTTTTGGAGCTGAACATGTCCTGCCCTGCCCAGGCACCCTCTGGAGTGCCAGGGATTCTCTGTCCCAGCTAAAGGCAGCCAGAGCTGCCCCTAAGGCACCTCTGTGGTCACAGGGCACAGCCCCACAGCAGCTCACAGGAAGAGTTATGTGCTCAGGATTAACTCCATGCTGTTCTTGGCAGCACCTGACCAGATGATTTATCTTGGAATACACCTGTCGCTTTTTTTTTTTTTTTTTTTTTTAAGATATCTGTTCTGCAGTTGTGCCAAAGTTCTGCCAAACAATGCTGAACTGGGATTTTCTGTGGGATGCATCAAACAATTCCAGAAACCTGGGCTCATATCAGAGTCTGTGGGGAGAGTGTTAAGTTTGTCATGAACTTAATAAAGTTTATTGAGTCTTTGAGCCTTTAGAGTCTGTCTGATCCTTCATCAGGGTTTACAGCTAAACTGCCAGGGAAAATAAATTTGCTGCTCTGGGCAGGTGGTGAAATTGCCATGGATGCTCAGGCAAGGCTGGCAGGAGAGCTGGGCAGAGAGGAGGATGTGACCACAAAGAAAGCTGGGTCACAGCCAGGGAATCTCAGCTTCTAAAGGAACAATTTGCAGAAATTGCCATGGAAGTTTCTGTAAGGTCAAAGTGATAAAGCAGAGCACAGTGGTTGGATAAAGCAGTTCAGGAGAGATTTATCTGCCATGTAAGAAGAATTGTGGCAGAATTTGTCTGGTGGCAGTATCAGAGAGATGATGAGAGACTCTGAGATGATGGAGAGCCCAGGGAGGCTCCAGAGAAGAGATCATGGAATCATAGAATCCTAGGATGGGTGGGGAGGAACCTTAAAGCCTATCTCATTCCACCCTGTGCCATGGGCAGGCACACCTCCCACTATCCCAGCTTGCTCCAACTCCTGTCCAATCTGGCCTTGGACACTTCCAGAGATGGGGCAGCCACAGCTTCTCTGAGCAGCCTGTGCCATGGTTTTATCACCCTCATTTTAAAAATATATATCCAATCTAACTGGACCCTCCTTCCATTTAAAACCATTGCCCTTGTCCTATCAGACCTTCCCTATTTCAGTCATGGCTGAGAACAACAAATGGGGATAAAACTGATGATGGACAAACCCAACCCTCACCCTGCCTGCAGCCTCCTGTGATGTTTTCCTGGACCTGGGGTCTGTGCTGGTGTTATGGGGGTGCACAGCTGCCCTGAGGATGCTGCTCCCAGAATCCTGAGGCTGGAGAGCATTGCCAGAGCTGTCCTGAGCCAACCTCTGCATCAGCCTCCTCATGGAGAAGCTCAATCCTTGGAGACTGAAAATCACCCAGGCAAAAAAACTCTTGTGAAATGTCTCCTTTCCATCACTTCAATCCCATCCACTCCACAGAAAACAAAAAAGGGCCCATCTGTTTGGAGTTTGCTTTGAAAAGGAAAACCAACCTTCTGGGACAGCATCTCCCAGCGCCTGCTCCTCATCCGCTGATCTCTGCAACCTTGGCACACCCAGCATCTCAGCAACGATTTCTCAGCACAGGAGAGAGCCTGATTTACAATTATCCTTCAGTTACAAAGGTAATTTTAACTGGGATTAGCTGATCCTGTAAAGTAATTGAAGCCAGGAGGTCTGGGGCTGCTGCGCTGTTATTATCACCAGATGCCATCAGAGAAACAAAGGGTGAGGGCTGTCTCCAAATGTGCTTCTCAAAACCTTCCAATTCCATCCCCCAGGTATGAAGGGAGGGTGAAATCTGACAGGCAGGGAGAGGGGGAGAGAAGTGTAAGGATGGATGAGCTGAGATCCTAAATGGATCAGGATGGACAAAGGAAGGTCAGGGTGCTGAGGAGAAGGGCTGAACTCCTGCTCAGGGAGCTCTCTCCAGCCTGCTCTGTGCCCAGGGAAGGGCTGTCCCTTCCAGAAGGCACTAATTATCTCTTAGATAAAGAAACCATCTTTCTGTAATTAACAGAAGGAATACCTCCTATCCTCACCCTCTTTGGGCACTTTGATACATTTGCAAATGTCACAGCTGCATTTGGGGTCACCAGCCCAGCTGGCAGCCCTGGACCTCACTGCCAACCCTCCCCAAATCAGAGCCCTCAGGGCTCCCAGGACATTGGTGCTGCTGTCCCAGCTCTGCTTGGAGTGGGGCTGCTGATCTGGCAGTGAGCACTGGGTTGTGAAGGAGTTCACTTAATTGCTTGGAGGGTTTTTGGCTCCTCTGAGAAATCACCAGATCCCGCAGGTGAGGGTTGGTGGGAAGCAGGAGCACAGAGGGAAGGGCTGGGAGCTGCTTCAGTCTCTCTTCAGCACCCCTGGGCACAAGGGACCCAGACCCTCCATCCTGGCAGAGCCATCCCAGGAGCCATCCCAGCTTCCAGGGGAATGTCAGACTGGAGCAGCTGGGTTCTTGTTCCACTGGTACCTGCTGCTTGGATTGCCCAAATTTCCCTCAACCTGGGTGACATCACTGCCACACCTGAGGGTGCTTTAGCTGAAGTGTCTTCAGCTGCCAGACACCCTCAATGCAAAGTGGGACCAAGGCACTGCTCTCGCTAATGAGAGCCCAAGATGTGTTCAACTGAAATATTTCTGCTTGTTCAATAAAACAAATGAAGTTTTAGGACAGTTCAAGTGCAATTAAAGCTGTCATGTCACAGATGTGGGGGACAGTCCTGTGTAATCAGATTACAGCAATTCCCTGACAGGACCAGATCTGATCCTAAACTACACGTCAAGGTCCCTTCAACTCCACACCAGAAGGAGAAAAACTCCAAACACAATCAGGAAGGAATCACAATAAAAAAGGAATTGCTTCTGCTGGGATTGCAACCAGCAGCGATCGCTGTGATTTGCACTAATCAAGGCCAGCCCGGCCCCGTCTGCTGGAATTATCTCTCCCACTAATCCCCAATGTGTTTCCTATTTGGGCTCTTCTGGCTTCCCTGTGGAGCAGCCTGGGTGAGCCCAGGGAGGAATTGACAGGGCTGCAGCTCTCCTTGCCAGAGGAGCACCTGGCACCACTCTGGGGCTCTGGAGAAGGGTGACAGGGACTGTCACCCCTGGGGTAGAGGGATGTTCCTGCTGGGGACCCCTACATCCCAAGAACAGGAGCATCCCAGGTGGTTCAGCTTCCTATGGCTCCCAGAGCTTCTGTCTCCTTTTTTAAGAGACTTTGTTCCCCCAGGGCTCTGCTGGGGCAGAGGATGGCTGAGGAGCAATCAGGAACCTTCCCCAGCAGCACAGGGACCATCCTGAGGTGTCCTGTCATCCTCATCTTTAATCAGGGTCAGGAGGAACAAGGGACTGTACAGGTAAGCCTTTATGGTGATTTGGTTCTTCATGAAAACAAATTGTTTCCAGGACAAAACAATTTGTCATGTAAAAAGAAAAAAGAAACAAAAAAAGACAAAAAATTGAAAAGAAAGTGAAAAAAGGAAAAGGAGAAAGAAAATGAATGATAGAGGAAAGGCAGTTTCTGCTGCTGCACCAGCAGCTCTGTCCTCTCATCCCTCTGGCTCCAGTGCCTGTTAGGAAAACAGCTCAGTGTTCCCAGGAGCATCTCCAGCACTGGGGCAGCAGCACAGTGGGAACGTAGTGTCCCCAGGGTGGCACAGGTAACAGACCTGGTGATATCCCCTTGGTGTGCCCTGCACCCCTCAGTGAGGCTCCATTCCCACCCTTCCATCCTTCCTTGGCTGCTGTTTGCTTGGCCCAAACACAGGCTGGCAGTTTGAATTTGCATTATTCCTTGTTTGTTATTCTTTATCCTGAGCAGCAACTTGGGGAGCACAAATCCCACTGGGGCAGCTGGGACCAGTGCAGGAGGAGAGGGAGCAGGGCTGGTGATGCCATGGGGGCAGGATTGGTGATGCCATGGGAGCAGGGCTGGTGATGCAATGGGAGCAGGATGGGGGATGCCATGGGAGCAGGATTGGTGATGCCATGGGAGCAGGACTGGTGATGCCCACGGGAGCAGGATTGGGGATGCCATGGGAGCAGGGCTGGTGATGCAATGGGAGCAGGGCTGGTGATGCAATGGGAGCAGGGCTGGTGATGCAATGGGAGCAGGATTGGTGATGCCATGGGAGCAGGATTGGTGATGCCATGGGAGCAGGGCTGGTGATGCCATGGGAGCAGGGCTGGTGATGCCCATGGTACCTCTCAGTGCTCTGGGCCAGTTGACCAGGTGGGGATCAGTCACAGGTTGGACTTAATGATCTTGGAGATCTTTTCTAACCTCAGTGATTCTGGGATTCTCCTGACTCATGTTCATTTGGCACAGGGGGTTTTGGCTCTCTGTTGGCCATCAGGGACAGGTAATGAGCTCATTGACAACTCAGAAATAATCCAAACAATTCTCACTGTTCCAAGAGCCTGCACATCCCACTCAGACCTCAAATCCAGGAGCTCCAACACAGCAGGAGCTGGAGGCAGAAGCAGACTTCCTGCAAGGGATAAACGCCCCCCCCCTGCATCCCTGTGTCCCAGAGGAGGCAGTGCCAGGACACTGGACAGGGGACTTCTCCTTTTTCTATGAAAAGCTGGCAGCTACAGGACCCACCAGCACAGAGAGCTCTCCAAGGGCACTCAGTGCATCCAGTACAACCCTTTGCCAAAAAAAATGAATCAGGTAAGACCAATCTGAGATGAACTGAAGAGAAGTGTGATCCATTCACCAGCGGAGTGTGAGTGATGTCCACAGCCAAATTCTCTGAGTAAACGCTCCATCATGGATTATTCATTCATCTCAGCTGCTTATGAGGAAAGAGCAGAAAGCTGAAAGTGTTCCAGTGCCAATTATTTATTGAAGGGATGTTCTCCTTGGCGGGCTCAGAACACTCAAGCACGGTGTTTATCCTGCCTTCCTTGGGAGAGGAAGAAATCCTTCCTGGATCGGCAGAAATGGGGAAAATCTCTGCTGGTGTTCAGGCTGAATTTCCCTCTGTTGAATTTCATCACCTTTATTCATAGCTCCACTGCTTTTGGGCCATTCTGGACAATATTTCTTCCCTTTCAGTGTTTACACCCTTTGGATATTCCTAGACAGCCATTATATTCCCCATTAGTCTTCTCCTGGCCTGGCTGTATTTCCTTATTTTAATCTTTCCCCATCATCATTCCCTCCTGCCCCTCCATCATCTGTGCCTCTCTTCCCTGAATTCCCTCTGATTTGTCGACATCACTCTTGTTTATGATTCCGAGATCTCATTTAGCATTTGATTTCTGCCAAAAATAAAATTGAGCTTGATTGTTTTCGCTGATGACTGAAGGAGACATGAATTGTTGCTTGGAAAACAGTCCTTGAGATAGCAATATGTGAGGGAGGGGAAAGCAAGGCAGCTCCATCAGGCAGACAAACACCCAGATAATGTCGGCTCTGGCTCGATTGGATCTCGGGAGCTGGGACGTGCTGACAGTAATAGCCCCCACTATTGGAGTGTTTAGCTTTTAAACAGAAATGGGAATTATAACTCAGGCCCTGGCATAAATCACCAGGCCAGGAAAATCTCCCAGCTACAGGCCTGCACAATAAACTGGGCTGAAATTCCTCATCCTTGAGGAAAGGAGCAAAATTGCAGCTTCTCTTTTGTGGGAAAGTGAGGGGGGGTGAGTCAGACCCAGCAGTTTGGTCACAGTGGGTTTTGGCAGGGAATGTCTGCATTGCTCCAGGGGTGGGAAAGAGAGACTGCAAAGTGAGACTGCAGGAGGATCTTCATCCAGGGAGGGAGATGCAGCCTGGCCACCCCCAGAGCAGCCCTGGGACTGGCACTCACTGCCCACACCCCTCAGGGCTGTCCATGGGCAGGTGTGTGCCTGCACCTGTACCTGCACCTACACCTTCATCTGCACCTACACCTGTATCTGTGCCTACACCTGTATCTGTGCCTGCTCCTGCACCTGGATGGAGCTGAGGGGTGCTGCTGCAGTGTCTCCATCCTTTCTGGCCATCAGGTGATGTCATTTCTGTCTCCAAATGCTGGTTTAGGGACCTGGTGTTGCTCACCCAGATGGCTCCAGCCTGTGACTCTTCCAGGTGTCTCCTCGTGGTTTCCCTGAGGATTGATCTCCCTGCCATCCCACCAGTGGCTGGCACTGTCCCAGGGATCTCTTCAGCCACCACTGGGACAGTGCTGCTGCCACACATGGAATCACAGAAGGTTTGGGGTTGGAAGGGACTTCATCCAGTCAGACTATTCCATGATTCCATGGTTTTACTCCCTTGTGTGCCGTGGGCAAGGCAGAGTGAGTCTGGGTAGATGGAAGGGAGCAGCAGTGACCATCCTGTGCCATGCAGGAGCAGGACCTGGGGCAGAGGAGCAGCACTGCAGCACAGGGGCTGCAGTCAGAATGCTGTCCCCATACTGCAGCACATGAAAATCTGAGATCCACATAAACCCCCAGAGCAGGTGGGGGCTGCTTTCCCCTGGGAAGCAGCTACCTTCCAGGGAGACCCCGAACAGAGGATCTGTATCTCCGGGGGATTTCCATTTAAATGCTCCTTGGCAAAATCCCCTTCAAAAGCTGCTGGTGACTCGTGGAAAGGCTTTGGAAAACATGCTAATTACTGGGAAACAATGCTGCATCTCCATGGCTAGAGCCCCTCTGATCCCCTCCCTCCCTCCCCGGCACCACCAGAGGCATTTCCATGAGAAGGGCAGCTTTGTCTCTCCGGACTGCTGGTGCTGCTTATTCCTGCACCTGAAGTCAGGCTCCAAAGTGTGGGATCCCTCAAGGCATCTCCACAGCAACCCCCCATCCCTCCCCCGAGCAGGGCTTGGGACAGGGAGCTCCTGTCACCCCCGGGAGCGGGACAATTAGGGACGGGATTCATTAGCGTTATTACTATGCACGGCGTGTGCTGCAGCAACATCCCAAAACTCCCGTCAGGATCAGGTATCCTGCGTGCTGGGAGTGTGTAGAACTGCTGTCAGACACAGCCCCTGCCTCTGGGAAGGTTTCTCCAAGGAACAGCATGGGGAGGACCCCGGGTGTCCTTTGCTGTCACCTCCCACCCCCCGACCCCACCAAGGGCTCTGTTCCAACGGGAGCGTCAGCTCGGGAATCAACTCCCTGCACCGTGGAAAAAGCTGTGGTACTTCTTGGCTTCATTTCTGTTTGGTTTGTTTTGCCAAGGCAGAGCTGGGATGGGCTGGATGGGATCTCACCCCTTTCTGTAAGGAGCAGTGGCCTTTGGCTGGGGGATGAAATACCCATGAAATTCCCCAGCAAAAATCAAGAAAAACATCAGGGAGAGTTTGGACCATCTTGCAAGTACTAATGATACCTCCCGATGAGAGGGAGCAGGAGGGAAGGGGAGAGGACCCCGGTTTTAAATATAAACCTGTAAGGAAAACTCTGATCCTGAGTGTCTGTGCCCCACGATCCTTCCTTCTCTCAGGCTTTTGGAGACCTGCCCCATGTCATCACCTGAACCCTAAATAGTTCATAGAGATTTACAGAGACATTCCAGGTTTGCTCAGGAGCACTTGGATATGTTCCTATTGCTCAGGGTGACAGGGACAAAGCAATGAAAGAGGAGGGAGCCGTGCAGGGAGAGAGTGGCCCTGCGGGAACACGGAGCTCTCCATCATCCAGGGGGACAGCCAGGAGCACACAGAGCATCTACAGGACGGCAGCAAAGCAGGGGATGGCAGCAGCTCCAGCCCCAGAGCTGGCAGAGCCATCCCTGCAGCAGGTGCAGTGCCAGGTGTGTCTGCGAACAGAGAGTGGGATGTGCGGGACATTCATCACCCAGGCTAGGAGAGGTTTCGAGAGGAAACAACCTCATGGACGCTCACTCACACCCAAATTCCTCCTTTTCCTAGAGAGCCAGGACCAACATGGCTCTTTGCATCGCTGTGCATTTGAGCAAGGGATTAACCATCGGCGGTGCCTCAATGCAGACTGGAAAGCTTCCAGGAAGTCAGCGCTGCCTCTCCCTCTAAATGCTTTGGCTTCCTGCAGGAAAATGAAATCCATTAACAAGTTCCACCCCTGCTCGGAATTCAAGGCTAGAACTGTCAATGCTTTGGGAAGGAGCTAAATGGGGGGATTTCCATAACAATCAGCAGCTACAGCATTAATCCATAGTCATATTAACCTGGGATGACAAGGACACGTCTGGCTGTTGTCTCTGATGTAATCTGCCATTGTGCCCGGCCCCGCTGAGCCCGGCTTTGTGCCGGGCCTGGGCTGCGAGCAGCTCCTCTCCCTGGCTCTGGCCACAGCTCAGAAACGAGAGAAAGGGGGACACAGACAGGGGAAAGCATTACTGTGTGTGTGCCTGTGTGTGTGTGCCCATTGTGGGTGTGAACACGGCTCTGCATCCTGGGCACGGACCAGTGTCGGTGTTGAGCCTTTGTGAGGTGTCAAATACACCCGGCAAAACGAGGGAAGCTGCAGAAATTCCAGCGTGGGAGTGGGGCTCTGCGAGGGGAGGTGTGGATGTAGCACTGGAAAGATGTGTTGGTGTTCAGTGTGTGTTGGGTCCCGGGCTGTGTCCCTGTGGATCTGCTGGCACAGGGATGCTGCCGTGCCAGCTGCTCACAGGTGGTGCTAGTGACAATCCCAGTGGTGCCAGGGCAGCTCAGGGGGATGGGGAAGGTGTCTGGCCCCTCTGTAGCTCCTTTACAATGCTGGCTGTGTGTTCCTGAAGGGCTGGGCATCCCCACTCGCCCTCTTCTTTCCCTCGTTTTGCTGTCTTCGCCTTCCTAGAAGCAGCACCTTCTCTGTGTGGAAGGATTATGGATACAGAGCTTCAGTTCTGGGGCACCCCACCCCAAATGAGCTTCATTTCTGGCCCTTTTCTTTTCAAAATTCTTCCAATCCATTCCATGATTTCTGTGTCACTATTTAGTTCTATTGTAAAGGGGGGTGGAAATCGGAAACTCTGATTCACCAGGATCTTTGCACAGAAACTTCACACGCTGGAACAATTAATTATCCATTAAACCCTTTGTCTGTGTCATTGCATTGTTCCAGGCTCCCATTGAAGCCCCTCAGTGAGGCAGTCAGGCTGCCAGCCTTCCAGTGTGGTTAATCAGCTAACGAGCTTAGAAATACAATAGACACAGCAACACGGTGCTCTCAGAGCTCCACCATGCCCAAGGGTCTCCAGCCACTCCAGAAAACTCAGAATTAGCCATGGTTTGGCCCCAGTGCGGGCCAGCAGAGCTGAGTGAGACACAGTGCTTGGAGATGTGACATTGGAAAGCTTCTACCAGCTCCAGAATCATGGAATCATGGAATGTTTTGGGTTGAAAAACTCATTCCAGCCCTTGCCACGAACAGGGACATCTTCCATTATTCCAGGTTGTTCTAAGCCCTGTCCAACCCAGCCTTGAACACTTCCAGGAATGGGGAGTCCTCACAATCCTTGGGCAATGTCTCAAGGCATCGTGGATGCAGGGTCACACAGGGCAGTGGGGACAGCAACAGGGCAACAGCTTCAGGGCAGCTCTGCAGTACGAGGTGGATTTAATGGGGAAAAACTGCTGAGAAACTGGGAAAATTTCTGCTTAGCTGAGGTTAGAAGTGACGCTCGTGTCTGGACACTGTGTGGATGAAGTCTGGGAAAGCAGCATTGGAGGGAAGCAGGTGGAGGCATGAGATCTTTGAGGATACTTTTAATGGCAGAAATTTTGTCTCTGTTGTATTTAGGCCTTAATTACAGCAGCCATAAAGGTGTTTATTTCCTGGCGACGAACGGCGGGCCAAGGAGAGAACTCTCTCATCAGCTCTTACAAGTTTCAATTACTTTTTCTCAATTATGTTTATGTTTTCCTTGCAGCTTTCGGGAACAGCCCGTGGGCAGAGGCTGTTCCCAGAAGGACAGAGAAGGTCAGGAGACAAAGCCACAGAGGCTGGAGAGCTCTGGCCGAGGTCAAAGTGGACAAAACCCAAAAATTTAATTGCAAAGGTGGATGAAGGGGTTTTTAGATGAACATCAGCCAGACCTGGAGCTTTCAGGGCAGTTTTTTAGTCCCGTCCTTCACTGGCCTTCCTGTGTCAACTCCTTTATGGCTTTTGTGTGCCCATGGGACACTTTGTGTGGCTGTGTCTGTCACAGGCAAAGGCTGCTGGAAAGGGCTTTGCTTCCATGTCCCTTTAACACAGCCATGAGTCCCTCCTCCAGGGCTCTGGAAAAACGAACAATGAGCGATAAAAATCCAGAAATCACTCCCAGGTTTTGTCTCCCAAAGTTGAAATTTTTCCATGACTATGCCACAAACCCCTCCAGCCTGGAAGCCTGGGAGAGCAGCAGAGATAAGAGCAGCTATCAGCTTGAAGAGGCTCAGGCTGATAAGCATCTTGCCTCAGAAGAGCTGATAAAGCTGCAAGCTGGGAGGAATCTGTGCCAGAGCAGGGAGTGACAGGAGCCTGGGCTGGAATGTCTCTTTGGAGAAGGGCTGTGGGTGTCCTGCAGTGTCACTGACCTGTGCATGGCACCTCCCCTCGTGCTGAATCTTTGTTCCCAGCCCTTCCCCTGGATGGAGCACAAGGAGTTCACAGCTCTGCTCCTCACCCCATCCCATCCCTGCTCTAGCTGTCACCTCTCTCCTCTCTCCCAGGAGAGTGTAAAAGTCGTATCTGGGAGGAAACAACAATGAAATGGCCTCAATCAGCAGCAAGGGAGGTTTAGATTGGACATTAGGAAGAATTTATTCACAAAAAGTGTTGCCAAACATTGGACAGGCTGCCCAGGGCAGTGGGGGAGGTTCCATCCCTGGAAGTATTGAAAAATCCCATGGATATGGCACTGGAGGACACAATTTAGTGGTGAACCTGGTGGGGTTAAGTTGATTATTGGACTTAATGATCTCAAAGGTCCTTTCCAAGCTTAGGCATTCCATGATTCTCTTCTATGATGTCACTGGTTTCCTTCTGCATGGGATTGTCTCCTAATCCTGCCACAGAGGGTCCTAACCCATCCCATCCCATCCCATCCCATCCCATCCCATCCCATCCCATCCCATCCCATCCCATCCCATCCCATCCCATCCCATCCCATCCCATCCCATCCCATCCCATCCCATCCCATCCCAGTCCCACATCTCCTTTTGAAAGCTGCTGGGCAAAGAACCAAAAATATCCTTCCCTTTGCCCTGCAGAGGGGGAGCCTTGGGGTGGCAGGAGGCAGCTGAGATCCCAGCCAAGTCCTGGGGACACAGCAGAGAGAGAGGGAAACTCTGACATCCCTGGTGCTCCACTGCCCCAGCCCCATCACTGCCACCAGGTCCTGTGGGGGATCTTGGCACTGGGGGTGACAGCCCTGGATGGATAAAGGAGCAAAAATGGGAATATTATCAGCTCCAGCACAGTTATTCCTGTTTCCTGCCCCAGCCTGTGTTACTGGACAGGTGAGCACAGGGGAGCAGCACAGTGCAGGCAAAAATTCCTGCTGGGACACACAAGGGTGATTTACCCAGTGCCATTTCTATTTCAGCTTGTCTCTGGGGCAAACCTCAGAGGTTCCCAGGTCCCCTCCTGCCCAGGGGTTGGTGTCCCTGGGTCCCCAGGCAGGAACACAGAGCCCTGGAGCAGATTTGCTGACTCTGGGAGTGTTTAGTGCCGATGGCTCAGCGCTGTTCATTAACAGGGAAAGGAACACGTCCCCCTCCCCCATTTCCAGGCCAGGTGGAGACATGATTTATTGCACTCTTTAGTCATTATTCTCAGTTACTCAATTATGTTTTTTAAAGTTAAAAATGCAAGAACTTTGTTGCGGCTGCATCTGGGGATTCTGCAGCATCTGGAAGATGGTTAGGAAAATAAAACCCAGAGGGAACCAAGAACAACAACACCAGCAGCTTCTCGAGTGCTACCTGGCAGCAATGTCCCTACAGGGTCATGGGGTGACAGTGCTCCCCAGGCCTTGACCCCGGGCTTGGCAAGCCAAGGGGGGCTGACACCAGGCAGGGGCGTGCCAGGGTCTGGGGAGTTTGGTCCTACTTAGCAAAACCTGCTCCTGCCTAAACCCAGAGCAATCAGCAGGGAGGGCTCAGCACAAGATAAGGCTGCAGTGCTGACTCAGCACTTTCCCTCACTGGCTGCTCCAGCACTGCCACGGTGGGTTTGGAATAAGTTTGGAAAAGCCCTGTGAGACAATCGATTCCAAGTGTTCCAAAGCCACCACTAAGCCATGTCCCCAGGTGTCCCATCTCTGCATCTGTTAAATCTCCCCAAGGATGGGAACTCCAGCACTGCCCTGGGCAGCTGTGCCAGGGCTGGACAACACTTGGGGGGCAGAATTTTTCTTTAATATCCAATTAAAGCTCCCCTGGAGCAACTTGAGGCCATGTGGTCTTGTCCTGTCTGCCCTTGCCTGGAAGGACAGCAGACTTTGGGCTGGCTGAAGACAGCAGGGCCTCCAGCTTCCCACCATGTCCCATCTATTTCAAGAGCCCAGATCCCAAAGAAGGATGCTCTTAAAAGCCAGGATTTCGTTACAGAGTCCCAGGTGATGTTCAGGTCTGGAGGGGAGGCTGATTAGCTCGTGCAGGTATTTTTGCCTCTCCTCTCCCCGTGTGAAGCACGTGGCATTCCTGCTGCTCAGGCATTCCTTAGGTGCAGGGTTATTTTTGCCTGTTTGCTGATGCTCAGATTCCTCCCTGCCCGTTTCCAGGTCAGGTCCCAGTGCACCTGGAGCTCCCCACCCCTTCCCTGTGCTTTCATCTCCCCAACCCACTTCCTACCTGCCTCCTCTGGGGATCTCTCCCCCTTGGCTTCCCCTCAGAGGGCTGCAAGGGGGGCAGAGCCTCCCAAGACTCCCAGTGCCTTCAGCATCTTCTTCAACATCCCCACAGTACCCAGACCTGGTCCTTTCCATGCCAGCAATCCAAATTTCTACAGGGTCCCTTGCCAGCATTAAAGATCACCTTAGAGGAACATGTTTGGGGCACATGGAAGTGTTGTTTTTAATTTTTTGGGGTTTTTTTTTCCCCAGTTCAGTGCCTCCCTCAGCTCTCTGCTGTGCTTCCCTGTCACTGCCCCAGTGAGCTGAAAATGTCACTGCTGCCACCACAACCACGTGTGCCTGCAGAGCCTAATGAGGCACTTAATTAGGTAGGGGAAGAGATGGTTTTTTTCCTGCCTGACCACATCCCACCCCGGAGTTGGTGGCTGCTCAGAGCCATCGATAAGCTCAGTGTCCTGGTTCACAGGCTCTTTGCAATTACAAATGGAGAAAACATAAAGAAAAGGACCTTAAATCATCTAAATTAAAGCTCTGAGAACTGTGCAGTTCCACTGCCTCAGATTGAACAATCACAGCACTACAGCTTTTTCCTTCAGCCCTGATGAGGAATTTGGGCAGGGCTACATTTTTAGGACAAGGGGGGATGGTTTTAAACTAAAAGGTTTATTTAGGTCAGATACATGGAGGATATTTTTTACAATGAGGGAGGAGAGGCCCTGGCACAGGTTGCCCAGAGAAGCTATGGCTGCTCCTGGAAGTGTCCAATGCCAGGCTGGAGCAACCTGGGATGGTGGAAAGTGTCCCTGCCCATGGTAGGGGTGGCACTGGATGACCATAAAGGTCCCTTCCCACCCAAACTATTCTCTGAACTCCCCAGCCAGTGCCCATGAGATGCAAACATCAAAACTCTACTCCAGGGCCACAGGAGCTGCCTGCTCTGCCTGCCTCTTCTCCAGCATCCCAGACCCACTTCTCCCTGGCAGGGAGGTGAGAAATGACTTTAATTATGTCAAGTCTCACTCCACTTTAAACGTATTTCAAATCCAGGAGTGCTTATTTCCCTCCTTGGAAGGACCAGGCATTATTCTGACTGGTGACACACTTGGTGACTGGCAGCACAAACCCTGACCTTAATCCAAGACAGTTCCCATCTCTGGAATCCTTAGGTACTGATGCAACCATTCTTTACTCATTCCCTAACTACCCCCTTACCCCTGGAAAAGAGGGAGAGCCTGTCCTTTCCTGAGGGGATTCTCCATTTCAGGCCTTTTCCTTCAACCTGGCAATTCCCTGCTCCATGGGGTGTTCAGGTGCTGTTTGTGCTGGAGCAGAGCCTTCATTATGCTGATGAGAGATAAGGGATTGCCAAGGAAACACGGCTTTGCAGTGACATCCCAGGTGGTGATGCTCACATTTTTGGGAGGAATGGGGGTTCACTCTGTGCTGGGGCACCCCTGCCATGTGTAGGGATGGGAACAGCTCTGAGCCTGATGTCTTCTGACTCACAAACAAACCCCCAAAACGATTTCCTACAGCTTTGGTATTTTGTTTCATTTGCACTACAGGATTCGATTTTGGGGGATTTTGGGGGTGCTGAACAGCAGGAAGTGGGGGGCCCCAGGGGTCTCCTGTTTGGGAAGAGCCACTGTGGAGGTGGGAACAGGGAGACAAAGGGCTTTGCAGTTACCCAAAAACATCTGATGACACGAAGTGAAAGAAGAGAGAATTGGCTCAAGGGGCTTGGAGAGCAGTGCTGGAATTGAATCCAGCAGAAGCAAATCAGGAATGAATGTCAGGGAAGAAATTAAAAGCCTTCCAATAGCTCTTGTTGAACCAGAATGGTTTCCCAAATGGATTGGGGACAAACTGTGCCTTGGACAACAGGGGATGATTTTACAGAGGGTTCAGGCTGGCCTGGTTGAAGTCCAGACCCTGGGCTCTTTGGGATGTGCAGATGACTCTGGTGTCCCCAGGCATGTCCCTGTGGCTTGGCTCAGTTCAGCTCAGCACAGCTCGACATGACTCAGTTTCTGTTTTCTAGGAAAAACAGGCAGGAAAAAGGAGAAAAGCTTTAAAAAAACTGGAGAAGGAAATGGGGCTAGAGGGAAACAGAAGCTTGTCATTCATTAGGAGAAACCCAAGATAAACAGGATGCCATCCAGGCTCTTCAAACCAGAAATGTGACCTAATTTTCCTTTCCAGTGATGAGCCAACTCCCTCCCCCATTAAGAGCTCTCTGCCCAGCCCCAACCACTTGGCCAGGACCCCCAGTGCCCCCAGCCCCAGGCTGGGCCCTGCAGTACACAAGGCACAGGCAGGGGCTTGGTGCCCATGGAGAACCAAAGGGCATCACAGGCAGAACATCAACAGCTAAATCACAACTGAAAACATCAACAGTGGAAAACATTCACATGTGAAAACATTGAGCCATGCTGTGTCCCTTCATGGCAAGTCCATGAAGGGGAAGTGGTGGCTGGGGGTCACAGGTGAATCAAAGAATTGTGGTTTGGGTGGGAAGGGACTTCCAAACCCATCCTGCCATGGGCAGGGACACCTTCCACTACTTTAGGTTGCTCCAAGCTCCATCCAACCTGGCTTTGGACACTTCCAGGGATGCAGGGGCAGCCACAGCTTCTCTTCCTGTGCCAGAGCCTGCCCACCCTCAGAGGGAAGAATTCCTCCCCAATATCCCATCCACTCCTCTGGGGAGCCATTCCCCCTTGCCCTGCTCCTCCAGGCCCTTTTCCAGAGTGATTTGGCTGTTGGGGAAGCTGCCTGTTGTGGCACTTGTCACCTGGGAGGTGACAGGGCTGTCCTGACCCTGCTGTCACAGGTGAGTGTGGGGGTGTCAGAGGTTCCCACCACAGAAATACCTGTGGCTTAGTTTTCCTCAGAACAAGGAGTGCACGTAGCAATTGTATCGAAGCGTGCAAATAGCAGAACAAACAAAATCCTCAACTTGATAGGAGCAGGGGTTGTTGTAGCTAGGAAAAAAAAAATGATCAAAAACATGTCACACAGGAAAAAGGGTTTCCATTCACAAAGAAATCATTATGGTTAATTTAATTCATTGTAGCATTTAATATAAAAAAGCTTTTCTACAGAGACTGGGAAAAAAGCCAACATTTATATATAAATGGGTTTTATTTTAAAAGCTAATGCAGTGGGCAGGATGCTTCAGGGTTATTTTCTCTCCCTCTTTCTTTCAGCGCATATGCAAAGCTGGTATTGTATCCAAAAAACAAGGAATTTGCTGCTATCTAAAGTTTACAAATTGCTTTTTCTCAAAAGCACCATTTCATATCCCTTAGAAATGGAAATGACAGGGTTTTATCTCCTTGACTGCCTTTCTCTCTGCTTTTTTAAAGTTACTTATATTAGTGTCCGAGGCACTGATTTGCAGAACAGGCTTTAAATATTCTGCCATGCCATCCCTGGGAATGCCTGACATCTCTTAGAGGGATGCATTTTTGAACTCTGCTAACCTGGGTGTGCTCCTGGAGCTGCCCTTGGAAGGAGAATCAGCTGTTTGTGCAGGGGACAGATGGCTCCTGAATGACTGGTCTGATCCAATACCTTCAGCCAGGGAAATGCAGGGCGAGGAAACATATGGCACATCCCACGTGTGCCCCGTGTGCCAGGCAGGCAGGACACAGCTCCCAGCCTGGGACTGTGTGGCATTGGTGCCCTGAGTCATACAGAGAGAGGGGACAGTGCTGGGGACAGGGCTCAGGGTGGGCAGGTGGCACACACCTGGTGCAGAGCAGAACCACCGCTGCACCAGCCATTCCCAGGGCTCTGCGTTCACAGAATCTACAGAATTCACAGAATTCACAGCATCACAGAATTCACAGAATCACAGAATCACAGAATTCACAGAACTCACAGATTCATAGAATCACAGAATTCACAGAACTCACCAAATCCACAGAATTCACATAACTCATAGAATTACAGAATCACAGAATCACAGAATTCACAGAATAACAAAATTCACAGAACTCACAGAATTCACAGAACTCACTGAATTCACAGAAGTTACAGAACTCATAATCACAGATTTCACAGAATCACAGAATTCACAGAATAACAGAATTCACAGAACTCACAGAATTCACAGAATTCACAGAATTCACAGAACTCACAGAATTCACAGAATTCACAGAATTCACAGAATAACAGAATTCACAGAGCTCACTGAATTCACAGAATCATAGAATTTGCAGAATTTACAGAATTCACAGAATCACAGAACTTACAGATTTCACAGAACTCACAATCACAGAATTCACAGAATAAGAGAATTCACAGAATTCACAGAACTCACAGAATTCACAGATTCTGGCTGGATTTTTTATTTTCTTCCCTTCCTTTAAGATATCCCTTCAGGGATTCTCAAACTATTCACCAATACCAACAAAGGCAGCCACATCACATGTGTGGAGCAGGGAAAATTATCCCACTGTGGAGCAGCTCAGCAGAAACCCAAGCACAGCAAGGTGAAGCACCTTGCCCAAGGTCATCCAGCAGTGGGGAATGCCAGCCAGGGCACTCCCCAAAACCCCACGCTTTCACAGACACCTCCACAAAGCCATTTCCTTTGTAAAATGCCAACTGCTATTAAATCCCTGGACTTCTTAGCCCTGGAATTGCATCCATTACCCTCTCCCAGTGCTCGGGGCTCTGTTCTGGCTGTATCAGCTGGCAGGACACCCTTGTCCTGGGGAAGCATCTGCAGCAGGCTGATTTCTGAGGGGTTTAGGCTCCACCTGAGCACCTGCTCCTCAGGCCTGGGCTTGTTCCTGCTGCTGTCCAGGCACCTTGGCCAGGAGCTTCAAAGCAGGCAGGATGGGCCCTCTTCCAAAGGCAAGGAGTGCAAAGTTTGGGAAGCGTGCTGGAACCGCTACGTCTGTGCCCACATCCCTGATTTATTACCCCCGGTGTCTGTTGCTGCTCAGGACCAGAGTTCCTGTTCAGACCTTTGCTTTTCCATGCCAGTAGCTTTGGCTTTTCAGCAGGAAAGCTTTCTCCCTGGATTATGCAAATACTCTGTGCATTGTCGTTCCCTGTTTGCGTTACGTTCACCTCCTCTTTGCTTTGATTAATGCTCCCTCTCCCCCACATGCTCGCTCCAATATGTTTGTTTTAGGGATGGGCAAATGAGCTGGGAATAAGAAAAATGGAACTGAACCTTCACCCAAAACTTGAAGTGGGTGGTTTGGAAAAGAAACCCACAACAGAATGAATAAGGCTTTGAACCACACAAATAGTTCCCTTGTTGGTGCAGCAGAGACAGTCTGGGCCCCAAAATGATGAAATGCTGTGTCCTCTGCAGTTTCCAGGAGCTCTCCGTTTGCTCACAGCAGCTCTTGCCCCCAGGCAGGCTCTTGCAGAGGGATCAGGGGGAGGGGGATGCAGCCAGCTCCGGATGCTGCTGCAGGATCAAGCCCCAGGAGCTGCTCTGAGCTCTGTGCACAGCCCAGCCCCAGGATGTGGTGTGGGGCTCACACTGCCAGGCCAGGCTGCCCAGGGAACACCAAAACTGCTGCAGAGAGCCCCTTGGGACCACAGAATGGCAGAGTCAGTGAGGATGGGAAAGTTCTCTGAGATCTGTGCTCCATTCCCATCTCATCACCCAGGACAGAGCACTGAGGGCACGTCCAGTCCTTCCTTGGACACTGCCAGGGATGTGGACTCAACCTCCTCCCTTCCAAAACTGATGCCAGGCAAAACTAAATACCCAAATCAGCTTGTGAAAACCCCTTTGGAGCCCTCTACAGAGTAGGACTGCCAAGAAGCAGAGAGCTGTGGCTGGGACAGGGCTCCAGCATGTCCCGGTGCTGGGCACAGGGGGACGGTGCCCCAGGGACACCTGGCAAGGACAGGGAGCTTGGATGGGCCAGTGGGACCTCACTGCTGTTCAAAGGGATGAGAACCTTGTGGGGCTGAGCCTGGAGCTCGTGGCTGGGGCTACTGTCATGGGCGAGCTGGGCACTGCTGGAGGGACATGCCAAGGTTTGGGCACTGTGGGACCAAAGTGCCCATCACAGCTCCCATCAGGTCTGTTTGGGAGAACCTGTCAGAGCCTGGCAGGTTTCCCATCGCTGATGGAAGGAGGGAGCAGGTCTGAAAGCCTCACAAGGTGATACAGCCATTAAGGCACTGTGACAGACTCGCACAGAGGCACAGAAAGCCAGCAGAGATTGGCAGCTCTGGGGCCCAGAACCAAACAAGAGTTGTGGAATCAGTGCTGGGCGTGCTCGGGAAGCCACCATCCCTCATTCTCACCTCCCTGACAGCTCCCAGCTCCAGGGAAGATGTAAGCAAACAGAAGGGTGGGAGCCTCCAGCTCGAAGTACTGCCTGGAAATTATAAAGGGCCATTCACAGAGATGCTTTTGTGCCTTTAAAGTGAATTCTGTGCTGCTGAAGGTTGGGCTGGGCTTGTGGTCACAGAGTCTCTGCTTCTTTTGGGCACAGGTAGGGCACAGGTGAAGGGGCTACACTCCCCTCCATACCCCTGCCTGGCACAGCACCAGTGTCCCAGGAGGGCACCAGTGTCCAGCTCTGCCTTGGACACTGACTCATCCCGGTTCAGGATGCCTTGGGAGCAGGGAGAGGAAATCCCATCTCTCCAGGACAGTCCTGCCCTTTGTTCTCATGAGAATTCTGACACTCAAATGAATTCTGGATGCAGATCCTGCCTGTAGCAGGTGGGTTGGAATAAAAATCTGCTTCATGCCCTGCAAAGGGTCATGCTGATAATGCCCAGTGCTGGATCTGGAGCATCTCCTGGCTCACCCAGGCCTGGGGAATGTGGGTGTCTGTGCTTGCTTTCCCAGGGATCCACTCCAAGGCACACCAACAGCATGCCCCAATGAAATGGTTCCAAACACCTTCCAGAGCCTCTTGCAAAGGGGTCACTTCATCCAAGTGAAGACAGTGGGAAACAGGGCAAGAGAGTGGGGGGATTCAGGGAGCTGAGCAGAGGGATCACAGGCTGGAACAAAGAAAAAGATGTTCCCATCCCCAGCTCCCTGCAGCCAGGACTGGCTCCTCTTCCCCGACCCAAGCTGGGGCATCCAATAAAGAGGGAATTACAGGGCTGAAGTTCTGCACCACGCAAAGAGGAAGCATCAGCCAAACATTCCTGGCCCCCACCCCTGTCCATAATTAATAAACTCAAAGGAAATTAAACCACAAGAAGAAGAAAGCCCGAGCTGCAAAGCGAGGCGCCCTGGCCCGAGCTGCATCACGTGCGGCGCAGGGGAAGCGGCCCCGACGCCCAGGCAGAGCCACAGAGGTAATTGCAGTCACAGGGCGAGAGGCTAAACCAGCATGAAATGAGGCAGGGAACAGATATTAAATTTGCAAGCCCCGGGCAACAGGACTCCGTTCAGTTTATTTGCATTAATCAGGTCAGGGGAGTAACCTTGTTTTTTTCCTGCAGGAGATACCATCAGCCATTATTTGTTTCTCATGTGAAAGTATCACAAGGCACAAACAGCGGCTGGGAGAGGCTGGTGGAGCTTGGGCCACATCCATCCTGGCTGGGAGGAGCAGCTCAGCCTGCGGTCAGGGGCTGGCCAAGCTCCATCCCCTGGGAGCCACCGAAGGGTGGGATGGTGGCAGGACCGCTACCAGCACCAGAGGAGACCCAGCTTGGGGTGGAGTGAGTCAGCAGCCACACACCTGCTCCAGGCAGCTCCTCACCTGCTCACAGCAGGGCCTGGTGCGAGGGGAGAAGGTTCTTCAGCCAAGCAAATTCTTAGGTGAAAGAAAATATCTGAGGGATGCCCACAAATTCAGGAACAGCCATGACAGTGACAGTGCTGTGGGAAAGAGCCATGTTGCTTGTGACAGTTGTTTTTGGGATGCTGTGCTTGTTGCATTAGGGAGGGGGATGAGGTTGATGTACCAGCACATCTTTGGGGTGACTGGAAGGGACAGTGCTCATCCCTTCAGACATGGGCACACAGTTCCTGTCCCCAAGGTGCCTGGACTGGAGCAGCAGGAGCCCCAGGCACAGAGGCCCAGCCACAGCCTATGGGAGAGCTGGAGAGGCACTTTGGGCATGGATCCAGAATGGAGCTCCCAGGATCCCTGACCATGGACTTGGGAGGGAACTCACAGTATTCCATCCCATGGACTTGGGATGGAGCTCCCAGGATCCCAGACCCAGTGTCCTCCATGGCAGCTGCTCTGCCTCACCACGGGCACAGGCCAGGGACTCAGACTCCTACACCAGCACCCTGCTAATAATCAGCAAAGGAAAAGAGGACCAGAGCAGCTACCCTGGGCCCAAATATCAAAGTCAAAAAGCATTTTGAACCTGATCCAGGCTGGCAAAATCTTGAAAGTGGCCAGAATAGCAAGTCCAGACCTTGATCCTACCATTTCAAGTTTGAGAGTTCCTGGCAGAGCAGGCTGGTGGGAGAAGGGGGAGCAGAGCTGTGCACTCACATCCGAAGGGGAAGCTCAGCCCAATCCTGGGAACTGACAAAACCCACCCCATGCTGGAGAACACGGGGATTAGGGAATAACTGGGGCTGCACAGACAGGGATGTGAGCAGAGAGGCTGTGGGATGTGTCTGAGTGCGTGATCCCCAGGTAGGGAGGGTTTGGGATTGTTTGCTTTGTGCCGGTACAAAAGGCAGAGCCTCTGTGCCCACTGCAGGGTTCAAGCAGGCCCTCCCTTTCCCAGGATCTAGCAATATTATCCAGCTGCTAAAGCTCGTGGAAGAGCTGAACTCTCCTTTCAAGCTCCTAAATAAATCAGAGCGGAGGGCAGGCGGCTGCGGAGGGGCTGCCGGGCAGGGGCTGGGCTGCTGCCTCCTCGTCCTGCCAGATTGCTGCCTGTGCACAGACCAAAGCCATCTTCCAGCCGCTGATTTCACATTCCAAGGGAGCAGATTAATGCCTGCAAACTTCTCAGTGGAAGCATTCAAACGCTAATTGGTAGTTGCAAGTAATTAAAGTAATTTACTCAGATTATAAAGAAATTTCTTAACAGTGATTAAGCAACTCTGGGACGTGTGTAGTTGTTTGTAATCACTCCCCCAAGGGGATTAAAGCTCTTGGCTGTGTGTAATATGTCTTGTAACACCCTATGGGTCCTGTTGGCTCATGATAGCAAAGAACAGCTTGTTGGAAGAGATATAAATCAGGCCTGTGTGCACATAAAGTACCTCACATCGGGAACAGCTCTCCTTCACGCTCCAAGCCTGGGAGCACAGCTCTGCAGCGAGGGCAGACATCCCATAAACCAGGCTTTGCTCCACGGGCTGGGGCTGTGTCATCAGTCACAGACACCACCGAGGGGAGAGGCAGAAGGAAGGCAGAGCTCTGGGGAGCACGGGGGACAGCTCAAGGCATGGCTGTGCTCACCTCTGCTCGCCGGTTTCCATTCGCTAACCCGTAAAATAAATCCGCTGAAGAAAACAGAATGGACCCGCTCACCCGCTTGATTTAGTGCTCCAAAAGTAACGGAGGAAAACTGCCAGCTCTCTGTGAGGCTGATACCTAACAGATTACACTAAACCAGAGCTAATCAGCAGATTAT
The DNA here is from genome assembly GCF_903797595.1 of Erithacus rubecula. Taxonomy (NCBI): domain Eukaryota; kingdom Metazoa; phylum Chordata; class Aves; order Passeriformes; family Muscicapidae; genus Erithacus; species Erithacus rubecula. The sequence continues at coordinate 5,570,948 of NC_136667.1, read as the reverse complement.
CACTCTGATTGTTCCATGTCCTTGTTATCCCAGCCAAGCCTCCAGACCTTGCTCAAGCCTGTATTTAGGCTCAGGGAGGCAATTCCCTGATGGAGAGCAGGGAGGAGGGAGCCCACATTGCTCATCTGTGACATAAGGATTTTTTCTTGCTTGCATTTCACTTTTATTGAGCGGCTGCAGTGAAATATTCCTGTCCTAGTCCCAAAATGTGCCCACGGGGCTGAGCTGGGCTCAGAATCACAGCACACCTGGAGCTGGTGCCCTTCCCAGCTCTGGGAAGCTCCTTTCCTGTAAGAAGGGATCACACAGCCAGGCCCCTCTGCCCTGTTTGGAGCAGATTCCTTTAGCTCTGGGACTGCTGCAACTCCAGCAAGATGCTTTTAGCACTTGAGTCCAGGCAATTCCCAGGGACAGAAACATTCTGTGTGTGCAGCAGCCTCCTCTTCACACCCCATGCCTGCGGTGTCACCATCCTGCAGCACCACCAGAATTTATTTTTATGTTTTATTTATTTATAGGGTTTTTCTCCATGCTGGGAATACAGAACTGTAAATATTCCACGAGTGCTGGTTGCAGCAGGGTGCCAGTTTACCTGGGCATACAAGCGCTGAGCAAACTGGGAGCTCATCTCCACACTGACTCTGGCACAGCCAGAGTGTTTGCTTTCTGCACATTTTTGGCCAAACAAAGACAATTGTTCAATTAAATTATTTTTTTTTTTCTGTCTCTCTAAAGGCAGCACAGGAAGGATGGAACAAGCTTTGTTTGCCTGCCTGGAGGAAGGCATTGTTCCATCACGAAGCCACCACAACCCTCGGTGGCCCCACGGGGTGACCCTGGGTGTCACCAGGGCTCTGCGCTGCTCGGGACAAGCTTTCCACACTCACATATAAATAGATGCTTTATTTCTGTGTTCTGTTTACTGTGCGTAGAAATCTGATTTTCCCTAATGGTCCTTTATAAATAGTTTCCACCCACCCCCTGCTTGAAAGCTTCTCTGACTCACATTGGAAATTAGGTTCTTCCCCTCCTCGCTATTGAGAACAATTATAGCTCTTTGTTCCGCGGGAATTAAGAAGCACGAGGGCTGAATCCAGCCACATGAAAATTGTCACTCTCCTTTGTTTTCTGCCTGTAATAATTATCCTGCCAACTGCTCACTGCCATCCTCAAGCCCCGGGTGCCTCGCTGAGCACCCTCCACCCTCCAGCCCAGCCTGCCCCGGCTTTGTGCTGATTCAGGTTTTAGTGGCTGCTCTTCATTCATTTACCTTTTCCTTCCATTTCCCAATGGGAATTGCATTCCCGAGGGGGAAAGAGGTCTCCAGACAGGAAGGGCAGGCTCCTGAGGGGACAAAAAGGGAGCAGCCTGTCCTTAAGCAAGAGCCTGGGCGTTGGTTGTTGGTCAGAAAAGGCTGCAGCATCTTTCCCAAGGGTTGGGCCGGCCAGGGTGGCACAACCTCTGCCCTGGTGGGATGGGAAAAGGCGTCCTGGATGGATGGATGGATGGATGATGGATGGATGGATGGATGGATGGATGGATGATGGATGGATGGATGGATGGATGGATGGATGGATGGATGGATGGATGGATGGATGGATAGATGGATGGATGGATGATGGATGGATGATGGATGATGGATGGATGGATAGATGGATGGATGGATGGATAGATGGATGGATGATGGATGGATGGATGGATGGATGGATGGATGGATGGATGGATGGATGGATGATGGATGGATGGATGGATGGATGGATGGATGGATGGATGGACAGATGGTGGATGTGGATGGATAGATGAATGGATGATGGATGGATAGAGGGATGGATGGATGGATGGATGGATGGATGGATGGATGGATGGATGGATGGACAGATGATGGATGTGGATGGATGATGGATGATGGATGGATAGAGGGATGGATGGATGGATGGATGGATGGATGGATGGATGGATGATGGATGGATGATGGATGGATGGATGGATGAGGGATGGATGATGGATGGATGGATGGATGATGGATGGATGGATGGATGGATGGTGGATGTGGATGGATAGATGGATGGATGGATGATGGATGATGGATGATGGATGATGGATGGATGATGGATGGATGATGGATGGATGGATGATGGATGATGGATGATGGATGGATGATGGATAATGGATGGATGGATGATGGATGATGGATGGATGGATGGATGATGGATAATGGATGGATGGATGATGGATGATGGATGATGGATGGATGGATGGATGATGGATAGATGGATGGATGGATATACAGTGGATGTGGCACTTTGGGGCATAGGTTAGTGGTGGCCTTGGCTGTGCTGGGGAAACAATGTTCTTAGAGGCTTTTCCAACCTTTAGGATTCAGTGAATTCAAGATTCCATGAAAAACAGAGCAGGGGCAGGCAGCCAGAAGAACTGACAGTGGGATAAATGCTTTCTCTTCCCACCAATCTTCTCCGGTGTGAAAACCCCCTGTTTAAAAGAACACAACCAAACCCTGCCCAAATTTTAAAAAAGATTTAAAATGTCTCTCCACTGACCCCTCCAGCCACACACTCATTTTTCATTAAACTGTTCCTGGGATCTTATAAGCATCGAGAGAGAACAAGCAGACAAAAGGGTGAAAACAACTCAGAGGGCCCTGGGGCTGTAATAACTGAGACAGGAACATTTCAAATTATACCTTGGGTCAAAATGATTTGAGATTGATCAGAAAGGAAAATTACCCCTGAGCTGCAGTTGATTTCTATGCCTTGGGTTCATCCGGAGGCTGCGTTTCTCCCACACCCTCGTTTTTCCTGGGAGTGGGGATACCTTGACCCAAGTGTTTTAAACAGCAGAGGAGAAAGGAAGGAGCCTTTGAACATCAGCATCCAAAAGGTGAAGCGGTGTCTTGGACAAATCCTCCCCGAATTGTTTCCTGCCCTCACTCTGGGAATCCTTGTTTTGCCATTATCAAGACAATACTGACAAGAGCAGACTGCTCAGTAGCTGCGATTTGGGAAAGAAAAGCCGCTCGTTGGGAAGTGCTCCCGGCTCTCCGGAGCTTTGTCACTCCCACTAGAAATGGGCAGTGCTGTCCCTGTGCCCTGGGGACAAACTGGGACATCCCCTGCAAGGGCTGCGGAATGGGCAATGAAAAACTTTACGAAAAATACTTATTATATGAAAAATAAAATTGGTATTAAATATATTTATTTATCTAATTGTATGTATATATTTTAAAATTTATATCATATTTATATTTATGCTTATATATTTATATTATAGATTCATGATGTGTATAATTAGCATTTTAGATATGAATAATTTATACAAAATCAGTATTTTCTCTATATTAATTGCTGTATATTTCTATATTTTATCATGTATGCATTGCTGGGTGTTTTTCTTTATTAGATATTTGTCATTTTTTGGCCTTCATGGTCTCTCAGTAAAGTCTCTGTTGGATTCCCCCAGGTTCCCCAAGCCTTGAGGAGGGAACAGCAAGGCCTGGACAGGGCAACAGCTGCTTTTATGTTTTTCCAGTGTCTAAACCCCCAATATTATCATTTTGTTGGTAAATTCACAAAAGTTCAGCATTCTCATCCGGTTGGTTTTGCCCAAACCAATGAACAATCTGCATTATCTCGCTCTGGCCGGTGTCTGATGGATAACCGCGGTGAGTGGCCAGGAAGAATGCTGGGCTGGAAATCTCCCGGAGCAGGAATGTCATCCCAGCCCCGGAGGATGCTCCTCCACCCCCTCTCCCCGCACAGCTCAGACGGCTCCGCTCCAGTTCCCCCCGCCAATGCTGCGATGTTTAATCAGGTGCAAAGAAGTCGCGTTTCCCCTGGCTCGCTCTCCCAAGGATGCCTTTCCCTCGTTTCATTCCCTGCTCTGGCATCCAGCTGGAATGCTGGCCCGGCGCTCTGTGCCTGAGGCTCCCGGGGCTACACCCTCCTCCTTTCCCCAAAAATGGAGTTTTCACACCAGCTGTGCCCAGCCTTGTGGGGTTTTTCAGCTCTGAAGTGGCAGGGGCTGTTTAATGGGAATTTCAGGTGATGAAAATGCAGAGAATCCCTGGAGCATCATCTGAGGGTGGAAGGGAACACAGATCCCTGCTCCCTCTTTTTCTGCTGGAATATTTTTTTTTCTTTTTCCAAACCTTAGCAGCTGCCTGCTGGTTGAAAGAAGGAAAGAGAGAAATAGCTGTTACAAATAAATATTTAATTAAAAGGGCTCAAGCTCTCCCTTTAAGGTAAGCCTGACCTTTAATCGCTGGCTCCATCCTGCTGGAGCCCTGCCGAGCTCCCAGCCCCTCCTGCATCTCCAGGAGCACACAGGGATGAGGGAGATGTTTTCCCTTCCAGCCTCTGTCGCTGCACTGGGGGAGTCACAGGATGAAGTTGCCAAGCTCCTGATGGCTCCCTGGGCTGTGACATGTTCAATCCCATCAGGAATTACTGCTGGGGTAACGCATGATTAATCCAGCACACAGCACCTGCTGGCTGGAGGGGCTGTGGGAAGCTGGGCCAGTAGTGAGCATGGCAGGAAAACAAGGGAGGAATGGCTGGGGAATGCTGGCCAGGAGTGGGGATGGGTTCTGCTGTCCCATGATGGAGAGGAGAGTGTGAGGAGTGTGAGGTTAAATGGGATTTCCATGTGGGCTCTCTCCAGAGCTCCTTTACACCCAGCTCCTGTGTGCTCAGCACAGGAGGGATGTGGAGCTGTTGGAGAGGAGACCATGGAGCTGCTCTGCTCTCAGGCTGGGAGAGCTGGGGGTGTTCATCAGAAAGGAGAAGGCTCCAGGGAGAGCTCAGAGCCCCTTCCAGTGCCTAAAGGGGCTCCAGGAGAACTGGAGAGGGACTTTGTGTAGCTGCCAGGCAGCTTCTCAGCTGGCAAGGAATGAGATCTCAGGAGCCACTGTAGAAGTTCTGAAGGTAGCTTTATTTCTTCAAAGGGTTCTACCAGCAAAATCCAGATACACAGCATAGCAAGGTGTTTTTAAAGGGTTAGGGGAATTGAGATTCTAACCAGTAAAATTACAAGTTGAAAAACTATCCAAATATTTTGAGATTCAAGGTGAAAAAAAACCAATCATCTAGAAAAGTTAAAGACCAAAAGAAGTCCTAAATGATATCAGGGGTTTCATTTCTCATGGAAGGTTTAATTGTCTCAGGGTATGAGATCCCAGGGGCCCTTTTCAGTTGTATCATCCATCCTTGGACAAGGGATGGAGGGACATGGATGCACTTCCAAGGGTGGCACAGTTCTGTGGCCAACCTCAGGCTGCTGGGGGTTATGTGGGGGGGCTCAGCCCCCCAAAACACCTCAAGCCTTCAGACTGTACCAGCCTCTGGTCCTGCCTGAGCTGCTTTGGGTGTAAGGTAACCATGTGGAGGTAAAACCTTCTGTATCCTGTTAGAAGCCCCAGGCAGGGAGGACCCAGACATTTATTTATTTGTGTGGAGCCAGAAGAAAACTTCCCATGGCCCAGTCCATCCCCACAGAGGAATGGCACAAACTTTCTAGGAAAAGCACAAAGTGGGCACGTCTGTGTTCCATGAAGTTTAAGTAAAGCCTCCCCTCTCCACAGAGCACCAGCAAACACAGTGGGAAATAAACCCAAAATTGCCCAGCAAAGCCTATAATTGCATTTCCAAACCTTCAGCCAGCAGCTCCCAGAAGTGCCAGAGCAAAGCTGCAAATAAAGCAGCACTGATGTGTTCTGCATTCAGGGAGATGCTCTGTGATGGCAGCAGGAATGTTTCCTCAGCTTGTAGGGATATTCCCATGTTCCTTTTACCCCAGTGAAGTGATCCCTCTCCAGTCCCTGGGTGCTCCCAGCAGAGATTCCAGGCTCACCCAGCCTCTCCTGGGACCCAGGGCTGGGGGTGCTGGGGGGCTGAAAATGGGGCTGGGTGGGCAGAGGGGGCTGCTCATCACCTGCTGAGGCAACCAGCAAAGCTCAGCTCAGCACTAAGGATTTTGATGGCTCTTTGGGCCTTAGGTCCTTTTCCAGGGTCTTCTGCATTTTTCTTTTCCTCTTTTTTCTTTTCTTGTTAACCTTCCTTCTCCTTTTCCCTTTTCATTTTGTGTCCCTTTTTCTGTCCCTTTTCTCCTTTTTCCTTTTATTCTTTCCTCTTTCCCTTTCCCTTTTCTTCTTCATCTTCCTTTCCCTTTTTACTTTTTTGTCCCTTTCTCTGTCCGTTTTCTCCTTTTTCCTTTTTTTTTTCTTTCCCTTTCCCTTTCTTTCTTTTCTTATTTTCCTTTACCTAGCTTCCTTTCTTCCCCTTTGCATTTCCCTTTCCGTTTCCATTTCCTTTTTTTCTTTTTCTTTCCCTTTCCCTTTCTTTTTTATTTGCCTGTTCCTAGCTTTCTTTCTACCCCCTTGCATTTCCCTTTCTGCCTTTCTCCCTTTTCCCTTTTCCCTTTTTCCCTTTTCCTTTCTTCCTCCAGGATGACACAGTCTCTCAGACCCCAAAGGCAAGGTCCCAGCTCTGCCTCTCCAGCCAAGAGCAAGGTCAGAACATCTGGGGGGCTCTGTGGGGAACACCAGCCTCCTCCTCTGAACCCAAAATCCTCCATGGGAGTGGCTGCTCTGGGACAAGATGGGGACACTGGCATCTGTCCCACTGCCCTGCTGCTCTGAATCTTCCCCTGGACTTCCCAAATCTGGCTCCCCCCAAACCAGGCTCCCCCCAAACCAAGCTCCCCCTGCAGGGTCCATTGGGCAGCCAGAACCCACAGAAAATGCAAATGGCTTTTACAGTCATTATCCCAAGTAAGCTGTGCTTTAATTCAGCTTTAATTAAAGGGGGGAAATGCCCAGCTAAACAGACCATGGGTCAGAGCAACAGAGAATTCCTTTCACCCAACTGGCCCAACTTTTTGAAATTTTAATTAAAAACACCCCAAGTTTAGGCCCAGTAGATTGCCCAGAGCCCTTTGAAGAGGTGTAATTAGGGCTATTGGGCCCCTGTAGGATGCTCCAGGTGGATAAACTCCTGAAAAAGAGCTCCTGTGTGGTGGTGGGTGGGATGGGAGGGTCTGTGCAGGAGCCCCCTCCCATCAGATCCCCATCCCAGGGTCACCCCCTGAGTCACCTGGGGTCAGGTGGGCACGTCCTGGTGCTCCTGGGTCACCTCTGGGAGCTGTGGCTTCCTCTGCTGCAGGAAGAGTGAGGAAGCAAAACCCAACTAGGGGATTTTCTCATATCCTTTTGCATATCCTATTCTCAAATCCTTTTGCATGTGTGGGATCTGCATGTAGGGATGCAGGGATGCAGGGATGCAGGGACACCATTTTTAGGGATACTCCCTTGCTTTCCTGTCCCAGCAGGATCTCCATGACAAAGCACTGCCTCTTGACAGCCTTCACAAGGAAAACAAAGGGACCAAGGTCTGTCCCAGCTGATTCTTCAGGTCACTGTTGGGATGCCCAGAGCTCCTTTCCCAAGGCTGGGAGCTAAACTTGATTATTCCAGGTTTGGAGATGATGCCAGGTTTCTCAAAATGCTCAGAAGTTTCTCTTTTTTTCCAGTTTTCTTTAAAACTAAAATTAAAATGAAGGAGTCCTTGCAGCAATGGATGATTTCTGGGACTTGTTTCTGGACATCCTGGAATGGATCCAGGATGGAGGAGTGGATTTAAACTGGAACTCTTTAAACTCTACTCTTTAAATGGAAGAGAAAGAGTAGATTTAGATGAGATATTGGGAAGGATCCTTCCTTGGGAGGGTGGGCAGGCCCTGGCACAGGGTGCCCAGAGAAGCTGTGGCTGCCTCTGGATCCCTGGCAGTGCCCAAGGCCAGGTTGGACAGGGCTTGGAGCAAACTGGGACAGTGAAAACTGTCCCTGTCTATGGTAGGGGTGGGACTGGATGAGCTTTGAAGTCCCTTCCAGCTCAAACCATTCCAAGATCTTCTAATTTCATCACCCCTTTCTGATGTCAGATTCTCTTCCCCACCCCAGAGGGACATGAGGAGTGGACTTGGCACTTCTGCACGTGACTGAAACACCACAGCACTGAATTTTCTTGGAGAAGAAGCCATTCCAGAGTTTCCACCTGAATTTCTGCTGCAGTCAGGGAGAGGAACTGAATCAAGAATCCCCCAAGCACAGGCAGATGCCTCCTGCCATTGGGTGGGAAGGCAGAAACAGAAAATACATGGAAGAAATCTGAACAAGGAGTCAGGAAAACACAAGTGGCTGCACAACATTAAAATTAAAAAAAAACAAAACAAAACAAAACAAAACAAAAAAAAAAAAAAACCAAAAACAAAAAAAAAAAAAAAAAAAAAACACCAAAAAAACCTCCAAACCAAACAAAAAGAAAAATAAAAAACCAAGTAGAGTGTGTTAGAGATGGAGCTGTTCCAGGAATGAAAGCACTGTGACAGGCAGGTGTTGATGCCACCAGGCATAACAGCAAAGACAGGAAAATCAGGATAGTGTGGGGTTTTTTTAGCATTTATTCCAAAAACACTTGCTGAACATGGTGCAATCTCTTTGATATGAAGGTTAATTGAAAGAAATGGTACAGACCCTTTGGAACTCAGTCTGAAATAGCTCCAAAGAAGGAAAACTTGGGGCAAATAAAGAAGACAAAGGAAGACAAAGCAGTGGAAAAGCAGAAGATTTAAGCCAGGCTTAGGAGGACAGCACACCTGGCTCATACCTGGCTGTCCCCACACCCCCCCTGCACCAGGACACTTTGTGGGGTACCCTGGGTGTTACCCCAGAAATACCACATGGAAATACTGCAGGATTTTCCCTGCCTGGTGATTCAAGGCAAAAAGGGAAAAGGACATTAATTCCTTCCTAAATCCAGACTCAAAACTCCCAGCTCAGGCCTTGACTGGAGCCGTGGCACAGGTCACAAGCTGCTGTTCGAGGACAGTTTTCAAGGCTGTAGATCCCTGTTTAATATTCTTCTCCCAAGCCTCTTTGTTCCTCCAGGCTCGGGCCAGAATGAGAAATGAAAACCCTGAGCTGGGAAAGCCAGGAACAATTCCTGGGGGTCTGCAAATCCAGCGAAAATCACCGTGGGGTGCAAACACCGCGGGGGAACTGCTGTGCCACGGCTCCAGAGCGAGCTCAGCACCAAAAGGGTTCGGGACAGAGCTCGGAAATTTTTGCCTCGTCTCCAGTCAGCTCTTCTCCAATTCGGCTGCCAGCATTCCCAGAATCTGGAGATGTGTGCTCGCAGGACATGGGGAGCTCCCACACTTGGAAGCTCTCGGTGCTCTCCTCGCATCCAGACATGCTCCCCACCCCCCGAGCCTCCCAAATCCCGGGAGAGTCTCTTGGAGAATTCTCCCCCTTGGCTCCATCGCCAATATTTGAGCCGTGCTGTAATTGGCCATGGAAGCCTCATGGCGTTGATGTTCGCCTTGATTAGCCGAACGTGCAAAGCACTTACAATGCAAATTTTCCCTTTAAAAATTCCGTTTCCTGCGAGCCCTCAATGAATCAGCTGCGGAGATCTCCCACTGAGAGCTCTCCTGCCAGTAAAAGTTGATAGTGCTAATGTTTGTGGAGTGGGAGCGCACAAGGGGGAAGAAGCACTAAAGCAAACTCATCCAAAGCGTCAAATATTTGCAGGAAAATGCGCCCATTCTCTGCCCCGCTGTCCCGGTTGTCGCCCCCCGCCCAGCTGATCGCAGCCGCCCCCCAGCTCTTCCTTTCAGCCCCAAGATGCAGCTGTGTTTTCTTTGTTCGCACTCCCTTTGCAAACGCTGCTCTTGCCTTATTGAAGTCTTTGAAAAAAATATTCTGTATAGAAACAATTCTGCCGACGCATCAGATTTCTCCGGGCTCCCTCTCCCCGCTCCTGCCTCCCCCATTTGCATGAGAATGGCCGGGATGCTTCTGCAGCCATCACCTGGCACCGGGCTCTGCTGCCCTCCCCGTGAGGTCATTTCCTCCGCTGTGATGTCACCGGCCTCAGGGATACCTTGGATGTCAGGAGAGGAGCCCAGGTGGGCAGCAAGGCTCTGGCAGCTCCCCAGGGCACAGAGATCCCGGCTCTTTCCTCCCCACACTGCTCCATCCCAGCCACCTCCACCCTCCCTGTGTGTCCCTCCCCACAAACTTTCCTGCTCCCACCATGGGAGCTGTGACTGGGGCACGGCATCGTCACTTTTTGGAAATGCTGGTTTAAAAAGAGCCTTTTTGCAGGCGGGGTCTTCCTGGGGAGAGCGGGACAAAAGGAGCAGGAGGAGGTCAGGGCCCTGCACGAGAAGAGAAGGATGGGGAGGGACTTCCCCGAGAGGGGGGTAATTAATCACCACAAACTCTGCTCTGCCAAACCAGAGTCCAGCAGTCCCAGTGCTGCCTGCAGACCTGGAGGGGGTCCAGGTCTCATATCAAGGGTTGGTCTCAGACTCTGGGCTGGAGGATCTGCTGGGGGCTCCATCCTGCATGGCACAGGACATGGAAATGCCTCTAAAGCTCTGTGATGGCTTGCACAAAAGAAGGAGCTGGCTCTCTCTGTGTGGGCCAGCTCCTCTGCCTCACAGCAAGGCTTTCCAGAGTCTTTGAGGTGTGGCTAAAGTGTGCCACCATTCCCAGATATTGCCAGCTGCAGCAACATGTCCTTCCAGTGTCCTCTGAATGTCCCACTGAACCCTTCTGGGAGTCCAAGGTGTTGGATGGACAGCAGGTCAGCAAGTTCCACCAAGCCAGCATTCCTGCAGGGCACCATCCACACAACCAGAATTGGCAGAAAATCCTTTCTGGGAAAATTCCCACCCTGCTTTTCTAGGCATCCAAACCATTCTGGGCTGAAAGTACAAAACCATCTCACAAGATTTCCTGGTGCAGGGACCATCTGAGCTGTAGGTGTTGAGATAAAAAGCTGCTCCACATCTCACAGGCCCTTCTGTGAGAGCTGAGGATTTCTCCTGCCTCTGCCCACTGCTCCTTGTCCCCTCATGGCACCACTGGATCCAGCCATCCCCTGGTGTCCCCACCCCGTGTCCTGGACAGGCTGTCAGACATCACATCACACCCTGAACTCGCTGCTCAGCCAGAGAAAAGCCCCAAAGCTGGAGCCAGTCCCTGCAGCCTGTCCTCCCCCTGCTTCCCTGGAGCAGAGGCCAGAGCAGGCAGGGTGGGCACAGGCCAGGCTGGGACCCCCCAGCCAGCAGCAGGAGCCAGCTGTGAGTCCCATGGGCAGGGAGCCCAGGTACATCCCAGATCCAGCTGATTTAGAGCCTGTCATGTGCTAAATCTCCCATTGCTGTCATGGCCTCAGCTTTTCCTTCCTTTGTTTTCCAGATGGTGTTTTTTCCATCTTATCTTCTTTCATCAAACTCTTGTTTCCTCCTTCTGGAATCACCACATTCCTGATCTATATGCAGATTAAACCCCGGGAACAGATGCTATTGTCAACTTTTATTAGTTTATTGCATAAGAAAGGACGATATCTTTACAGTCATGATATAAAAGGAGAGTCATCGTGAGTCTCATCTCTTGGAAGTGACAGCAGGAAAACAAAGGTTGTTCTGCACTGGAGCCACAAATCAAGAGCTGTGTGTGGATCCCCAAGACTTTGGGAGGAGCAGAGGATCCAGGACATGAGGGGCTGCACCAGGATTCCAGAGCTCAGTGCTGAGATCCCTGGGAGCCTCAGGAGAGGTGAATGATGGAGCCACTTGAGCAGTTTGTGTCACCCTCTCAATTTGTGCTCTGCTTAAAGAGCTCTCCCCGAGAGCTGAGCCCCCATCAGGGCATGACTCTTCCCCCGTGCTTTGCCTCCTCGCTGGCTCTGCATTTATTATTTACACACAGGCCTCCAGCTGCAGCTCTCATGCTGCAAAAATCATTCAGGCTCTGCTCAGTGAGAGATAAGAGAGGTAGGAGAGCTGCCAGCTCCACAAGGAGGGAAGGGAGGGAAGGTACCCACAGCCTTATTTCCTTCATGCTGGTTGGGAACTTGAGCAAAGGAAAACACCTCCAAGCAATGGAGCATTTGGTATTTGCTGGGCACTTGGGCTAGAGGGGTGTGGTGATGACAACAGTCCCTTCCCTTCCCTTCCCTTCCCTTCCCTTCCCTTCCCTTCCCTTCCCTTCCCTTCCCTTCCCTTCCCTTCCCTTCCCTTCCCTTCCCTTCCCTTCCCTTCCCTTCCCTTCCCTTCCCTTCCCTTCCCTTCCCTTCCCTTCCCTTCCCTTCCCTTCCCTTCCCTTCCCTTCCCTTCCCTTCCCTTCCCTTCCCTTCCCTTCCCTTCCCTTCCCTTCCCTTCCCTTCCCTTCCCTTCCCTTCCCTTCCCTTCCCTTCCCTTCCCTTCCCTTCCCAGACAGGGATTTAGCAGTGCTGGCTCCAGGACAGACCTGTGTCCCTCTGCAGCTCCTTCCTGCCATTCTCCCATCACCCTCCAGCTCTCCCCAAATCTCTGCTCCCTCTTTGTCCCCCTTGCCAAGGCCTGACAAGCTGTGGCAGTTGGAAAGGAGCAGGGGATGTGAAGAAGGAGCAGGGGATGTGAAGAAATGCACATGTGGGGTGGAGGAGAGGGAAGCAGGAGTGGGGAAGGCATCAGAGCGCTCACAGAAATGTCTCCCCTGATCGAATCCATTTATTTTCCCAGTCCCTGCTGGCTCTGGGAGCACCCACTCCATCACAGGTGCTGTTCTGAAGATCTGCAGCCCTGGGGTCTTTGTCTTGCCCCTCTTGCCCTGAATCCCAGGGATGAACACTGAACAAATCCCCATCAGATCCCCCCAGCTCTCCCCAAGAGAGTTTAAAAAGTGCCAACAGAGCAATTGCCTGCTGCTTGCAAGGAGCAAACCCAAGTGGAAGCAGAGCAGAGGGAATGTAGGAGAAGCAGAGCAGAGGGAATGCAGGAGAATCTGGGCTAAGCTGTGCTTTGGGGAGCAGCAGGGTTTACATTGGATGCTGTTTTCCTGGCAGCCATCCCGGAGCCTCTGCTGTGCCAGGGCTGCTGGGGAGGGGAGCTGGGGGTCACAGGGGAGCTGGGGGGGCTCCAGGGAACCACTGCTCCCTCTCCCTGCTGGGATGGAACTGGGTTAATGGGACAGGTATTTTTGGAGCTGACTGGCCAAGCCGTGCTGCTGCTGGGGCTTAACCTGGAGGCCACACAAATCAGGGGAAGCAGAGGTCTCCCAGAAATGAGATTTTCTCCCAACACTTATCTTTATTTTGCATTTCCCAGCCCTGTGCTGGAAGTGGGGCACCCACCCAGCTGGGCACCCACCCTCCTTTATCCTCACGTTTTGCTGGGTGGCAGCAGCTCAGTGCAGAGACAAATTCCAGTCCCAGCTGGACTCTGTGTCTCTCCCAGCCTGGGAGCAGTTGGATCTCAGAGTGCCTCTTTCCCCCTCCCTCCTGAGCCAGCCCCAGCTTCGGGGGGATTATTTAACTCCTACATTATTCCAGGCACTGCAGTCCCAGCCTGGTGACCACACAGCCCAGCAGCTCCTGCAGGTGAGGCTGCAGCTCCCTGGCATCCTTGGAAACACTTAACTCCATTTCCCAGGCACTTCCACGCTCGCTGGGCTGCAGCTGAAGCAGAGCAGCTTCAGCAGGGAAGCACCCAAGGCAACTTCTTGTCAGTGTGATTTGAAGTGACACTTCCCTTCCTTCCCAGCAGCTCTGAGAGACCTCCTGCTCTCCACAGCTCTGCTTTGGTCCTCAGTTTTTATCTCCTGAAATTCCCCCGTGCAGCAGCGCTGGTGGGTGTGATTCAGCCTGCCCTCAGCTTGAGTGGCCTCACAGTGACAGGCAAAAAAATTAACAGGGAAAAGAGGACACAGCGATGATCCTTGTCAGCAGTGACATGTGGCTGATGTCATCTCTCTGGGCAGGGCAGCACGAGCTGTCCCATGGAGCACAGGGATCAGGGGGGCTCTGTCAGTGTCCCCCATCCCCTGCCCAGCTCTCAGTGCAGGGGGGATCTGCCCCATCCCCAGGGACCACATCCTGCACCTGCAATTTCATGGCTCGTGCAACCTGCACTCCAGGCATGTTTACATGAATTCCAGTTGGAATCTGCATTCCAGCACGGGCTGAAGCTTTGCCTTGCACTCAAATCCTTTGGTTTCCTTTTCCTTTCTCTTTTCTCTCCTTTTCCCCCACTTGTTGAGCTCCATCCTGGTGTCCCCAGGCTGGAACTGGCAGGAGGGAGGTGACAGGAACCTGTGGCAGGCTGAGAACAGCCACTGGCTCCTGGATCCCAGTTATTGATTGCAGGGATTTGGAGCTGGCTAGATTGAGTAATGGGCTGTAATTCAGTCCAGGTTTTACAAATACATTGATGAATATCCAAAAAAGAAAAAAAAAAAAAAGGGTCACAAGTTCTATGGAGGAGGCAGAGCAGGGCTGTGTCTCCATGAGCTCCTGGGCTGTGGTCTCCTGGGGCAGCTCCTCACAGCAGCCACCAGCTCAGCAAATCCCAGCTGGATCCTCTGTGGGGGCTTTGGGAAGAGCTCAGGGCTAGGAGCTTTTTGCACCTCTCATCAGCCAGCTGGCACAAAACTGCTTCCCACCACTGCTTCCCAGCCTCCCTGGCTTCCCTGGAGCAAGGTTTGACCCTGATGCACCAATGGACGCTTCTTTCCCTTCCTAAAAGCAGGTCCCAAAGGCAGCCCAAACACATTCATCTTCTTCTCCCTTTGCATTTTCCCTGTGCTTTCCTCCTCTTCTGCAATCTCTGCAATCTTTACATCCAGAAAATGAAGATCATGAGCAGAGATGGAGTGCTGGGCTGGTTTGGGGCTCAGATAGAGGGGGACAGGGAACATCACTGAGGAGCCCATCACTCCCTCAGGAGCTGGGGGGTCTCCCGGCTGCGTGCTGGGGGAGGGAGGGTTTCAAAGGAACTCATCCCAAGGCCACATCTGCTGCATGCGTTTAAAACAACTCATTAAAGTTCCTGAAAGGCCTAAAAAATGAGTAATTCTCTAAATGAGGGAGGCTATAATAGCCTCTAACAAGCTGTAATCGGAGGCTGGTGAGCACCTCCGGAGCTCGTGGGCTGGGGGAGCCCCCCCGCCCCCAAAAACACGGGGATGGAACACGGGACCGTGGGGGGGGGATATGGGCACGGGCAGGGAGGGTGCCAGGCAGGAAAACGTGGGGAGAGGGGAAATAACAGCCAGGAACAAACAGATTTCAATGGAAACAGCAAAGAATCCAGGAGATGGATGGGAGGAACTGGGCTCTGTAGTGGGATGACCACAGCACCCCCAGGGCTGGGTTTGTGCTGCTCTTCTGGGCAGGGGGACCTTCTCCTTTCCTACCAGCAGAAAGGCACAGGAGCCCAGCAGGGAGGATGAGGAGGTAAAAAAACCCAGGGAGATCTTGGGGGGTTTATGCACGGTCCCCACATCTGGGAGCTGGGAGCTCCTCATCCCTCATGGGACATCCCATGGCCAGGATGGGTGTGAGCCTGTGGTGGCAAGGGGGACACTGCTCTGTGGCGTGCCACAGTTGTCTTCCACCTTTGAAAATTGTCAGAATTGCTTTTTCTTCTCCACCAACTCCCTCTCAGCCTTCCCCAAACACCTCCTGCTGCCACATTGGCATGGGCTGGGGATGGAGCCACCAGCCTGCACCAGGCCTGGGCTGCCTTCCCACTGCCAGCCAGCAGATGACATTTCCCTGGGCTCCCAAAGAGCTGGAGCACGTTGGAAATTCAGGATTCAAGATGTTCAGCTCTTGTGAACAGCTCAGGCTTCTATACTGGGGGATGATGCAGCAGGCTCCTGGCACGGCTCCGCGCTCTGACATCATGGAGGGACATCACTCACAGAGCTGTGCCTCAGCCTGAGCCACGGCCCACCCACTCCTCTGGGGCTGCTGTGTCCTTGGGGGGAGGATTTTCCCACTGGGGAGGGGATTTGGGGTGGTTATTGGGGGTCTGGTGCAGCCCCTGCCTGCCCAAAGCTGATGTACCCCTTGTGAAGGAGGAGCCAGTGGGATGCACAGGAGATACAAAGGACAATCAGAGCTGTGCTCCTGGCAGGTCTGGGGACATTTCACGTGTTCTTCTTTGTTTTCTAAAGCTCTAGGCCCTAGCAAAGCAGGTGCAAAATGAAGGTTTTGTTGGAAAACAACCTCATGGCCACAGGGAAAGAAAACACCAGAAACAGGAGCAAGATGTCCCCAGAGCACCCTGAAGGGTGGGGGCAGAGCCCCATCTGCCTTGCTCCATCTCCTGAGAAGCACATTAGGATTTCTCTCCAACTGTTTTTGGATGGGTTTTGACTTTCCAATCTCTCAGCTTTTCATTGGGGTGTTATTAAAAAAATAACCAAACCTGGGGTGTCTCTGCTCCCTTGGGAGTGTTAGTGCAGGCTGGGCCCCTCTGGATTTCCTCTCTGAGGTCACCAATGCTTGAAATAGAACCCCTGGGTGATCAGATGTGTCCCAGCAGATTTCAGGGCTGCTGAGGTTGTGAGCCCCTCCAGGAGCTCCTGCAATGCTCTCTACTCCCTCTGAGCAGGCACCGTGCTTGGATGTGATCTTGGAAGAACGTGGGGTACAGGCTGATGTCACTGCTGCTCTCAGGGTGGGGGTTTATTTATCCAATTGTCAGAATTAAATTCCAGTCAGTCATCCAGGTGTCCTATCCAAGAGGAAGGTCATGGAGAGAGGAAAGGAAATGTGAGAGAAACAAGAGAGGCTGTGAGATGCACAGATGTATCCTCTGGCCTGTCCACGGCTCCTGGGCACGGAATGGGATTGTGCATGTGCAGGAGAGAGCATGTGTGTGCTGTCCAGACCATGAACAGCACAGGGACAGCACAGGGACAGAGCCTCTGGGCCCCTCCAGGGCTGGCACACATGGATGACATCCCTGCACCCCTGGGACATTGTCCCTGCACACCTGGGACAGGACCAGGAAGGAAGGAAGGAAGGAAGGAAGGAAGGATGGAAGGATTTCTTTTCCCTTCCTTGCCCTCGCCTTGGATTAGTGCTACCCCAGGAGGAGTGAACAGGGCTGGGTTATAAAGAGGAGGTGATGCCCTGGATCTGGGGATGTGGGGAGCACCCATGTGGAGCCACCCTGGAGCTTATCCTAGAGGCTCTGATCGTGTTATTCCCAAGTTTTTGGGCTCCAATGCTAATTGGAGTCTTGGACCAACTCTTCTTCACCCAGAGGCAAGTTTCTCTGGAAACCAGGGAACAGAGGAAAATCCTCCCACCTCCCAGCTGCCCGCATGGCTCATGGCTCCAGAGCTGCCTTCCTCCCCCTCTCACACCTCCCTCCATTTCTGCAAGGCCCTGGGAGATGTTAGATCATTTTTCCAGCTCCTCCAGGTGTCCATAAAATTAGCTGCAGATCCCTCTTTGGAAAGGGGAGCAGCAGTGAGGAGGAAACCTGAATCCACAGTGGTGCCCCCTCCCCATGGTTTTCCTGGGCAGGAGGAGCAGCTCTGTCATGGCAGGAGCACCCAGGACTGTGCCAGGGGCTCTCTCCAGTGGGAGACCCTGTGGATGGGAAACAGCTCCCACCTTCACCCATGAACACCCAGAACCAGTGCCCCCATTTGGTTCCTGTTTCACTGGAGGTCACCACTCTTTGGGGAGAAGTCAGCATGGGGAAACCTTCAGCTCTGGCCAGAGGTGCAAATTTGGCCCAGAGGTTCCCTGTGCCCTGCAGGAGATCCCTGTCCCTGCAGCAGGATTCCAGGTGGCTGTGCCAGCTCTGTGCCTGTGGAGCGTGGAGCTGTCAGGGCTGGAGAGCAAACAGCTCCATCAGGCACAGGAGAGGGATGGTTTGAGGGTGAGCTGGTGGCCAGCAGCAGGTCTGCCCTGCATCTTCATCACGTCTGGAATGTCAGAAATCTGCTGGCTGGGGGAGAGGGGCTGGGGCAGGTGGAGATGGTGGGGTGCAGAAGGAAGAGGGTGCAGAAGCCAGAGCCAATTCCTTCTCTTCTTCTGTTTCCTTTTTGTGCAGGCAGGAATGATCTCATGTTTTGTCTAATCTAAATTCTGTCAAGCAAGCAGGGAGCAGAAAAAAAGAGACGGAAAGCGAGCAAGGGAAAGCTGCACAGTTAATAAAAATCTGCCAGACACATGTTCCCTGAGTCCAGGGAGGGGAGGGGGAGCTGGGATGTACAGAGCCTTGGGAGAGAACGGGAAGGAGGGATGGGGTCTGTGAACCCCCTGTGCTGAGATTCATCCTCTCCTTCACCTGGTGTGAGCTTTTCAACCAAGGCACGGCCACCCTGGGGCTCCCTGTCACAACCTGGCTGGGCTCTCTGGTGGCTGCCACTTGGGTTGGTGGCCACATGTCCCTGTGTCCCTTTACCTGTGTCTCCAATGCCTCCCAAGGTCGCTGGGAAGGAGGGAATGCCAAACACACCAGCAGCTTCCCTTCCTTCCTTCACATGGCACGTTTGCTCTGCGCTGTCTCACTCACTAAATCACGGAGCGGGACAGACGCTCCCTCGGACGTGCGTGTGGAGAGAGCCTGAGGGAAGGCTCGGAAAAGCCTTTGCTTTTCATTCCCATCCTCCAAAAAGCTTTTCTCACCTGATAGATTTCACTGGCTTTTGTTTTCCTTCGCGCAGCATCCTCGCGGGGAGGAGCGCGGGGCTGCGGGAGGCACGGCCGGGAGGAGCGGCGGGGCTCGGGGCACGGCTGGAGCCGCCGACACTGCCACAAGGCTGCCTTTGCTTTGAAATGTGGCTTTTCTCAGCCAGAGCTGCTCCTCTCCTGGCGACGGAGACGTTTGTGCCAGCAGAAAGGGGGAGGTGTTATGGGGGTAGGAAGGGGAGGTGGGAGCAGCCCAGCTTGTCCCCTGGCTGGCTCATGGTGGCAAATGCTTGTCACATCGTCTTTGTGTCACGTCCACACTCAGCTGCCAGTGTGACAGCTTCCCAGGGGAGAGGAGTCCTTGCCAGTGTCCAGGCAGTGTCACTGTCAGTGTGTCGCTGTTAGTGTCCCTGCCAGTGTCCGTGCCAATGTCCCTTTCTGCAGGGCACAGGTTGTCTTTGGCACAGTGTGTTCTGTGCTCACCTACATTGCCTCAATGGCTCCAGTGTCCCCCCAAGGCAGCAGAATCACCAGCAGGACCATTCAAATGTGGCCTCTCCACTGGTGTCTCCAGGAGATCATGGAATGGGAGCTGCTTCCAGGTTTGCTGGTACCCAGCTCTGGTTGGCACCTCCCGCAGGTGCCCATCCCAGGTGTGTCCAGGGATGCTCTGTGTCCCCCTCCATCCTCCCCACTGTGACACAGCCCCAGGAGGAGCTGTGAGGGGATGGGGTGTGAGTGGTTTGAGGAGAACAATTCAGTCCCACGCAGCTCGGGGGGAGCAGAGATGGAGACCAGAGAGTGCAAGGAAAGAGCTCTGAGCTCTGCTCGAGGTCTCCAAATGAGGATCCTGAAATACATTCCCAAGCCACAGAAACCACACTGGAAAATTGGCTTCGGGTTCCGTGCTGCCAGGGATGGAGAGGGGGCTCGGCAGAGCCCAGATGGGGCCTCTTGGTGTCGATTAACAAAACAAACAAACAGCGTTGCCCTAATGAGCTCCGGCTCCGAGGGGAGGAGGGGACTGGGACCGGCTGCCACCGCAGTCAGGCAATGCCCATGAGCCATCCTCATCCTTCCCGGGATGACATTCCCTGATCCCACAGGCACCGGGAGATGCCACCAGCATCTTCCTGCGTCCCCGCATGGTTTGGCCTCTCGCATTCCTATTGTTTTACCGCAGGACAAAGTGTTCAGACCCTGTGTCCCTCTGGGATGGATCTTTCGCAGCACATTTTCAAGAGGGGACACGGATTTAGTCCCTGCTGGCGCTGGGGCACTGTGGCTGTGCTCGGGGTGTGCCCCCAGGGGTGAGCTCTGTGCAGCCCTACTCCCAGCCCTGCCCCTCCACCCCGGAGCCAGGCAGGAATCACACCAGCACTGGGCTGCTTGTAATAAAATCCCAGTGCTTGTAAAACCCTTTCAAGTGAGACCCCAGATGGCATTCTCCCTGCTCTGCCTGCCCGCAGCAGTGACAGAGCCAGACCTGTGGTAACTGAGCTGGGGCTCCACTCCAGGGGCTTTTCCCCACTCCTTCCTCCCATCTCCAGAGTCCATCGAAGCTCTCAGTTAACTGCTGGTGCTGGGAGAGACCCCACCCCCAGCAGGACCCTCTGCTCCTGCCATGGGCAGCACAAACCTGGTCCTCAGCACCTCTCCAAGTCCTCAGTGATGCCAAAGGTCCCTTCCAACCCAAACCCTTTTGTGATTCCACAATTCCCATCACCAACAGGCTTTCACACTGTCCGTGTGCACCCAAGAGCTGAACACATGACACGAGAGGCACAAAACTCGAGAGGAGATGGGTGTTGGTGCCAAGGTTCAGCTGATTTCCATCATACTTATTTACAGCAGCCTGGGTGTATCCCTGGATCTCACTCATGCTCTAAACATCCTGGTTTTCCTGCTGTTGTCCTGGAGCACAAGGTGGTTTCAGGGGCCTGGTGTGCTGGGGCAGTAATGAAACCCGTCTGGGAGCGATCGCTTCTTTATCTCCCCACTCCCTGTTCCTGAGGACCACATTTTTTAATTTGTGTTGGATAAACAGTATGGGATTGTGTACGCAAAGAAGCTCTAATTATCCCCTCGGGTTGTGTTTCCTTAAAGGAAATGAACTGGGCACGGAGTTCCCTCTGGAGAGGCGCACCGGAGCAATCGCTTCCAGATTTCTCCAGTGCCACGAGAATCCTCAGCCCCAGCAGCCCCCAGGAGAGCAGAGGGTGCTGTGTGCTCTCCTGGGGGCTGCCTCTGTGGGCATGGGGGCCTTCCTGCACGAATAAACTCATAAATAAATCCTGGGGGTCTCCAGCACAGCGGGAGGAAGGAGAGCTGAGCCTTGGGAAAGAATTTGGAACCTTGTGCAGCAGGGGGGTGGATCAGGCACTCAGAGCTGCCCTCCCCAACAGCCTGGGGCACCCCTGGCTTTGCTCCCCTGACCTGCAGAGTCAATCTCCCCATCCAGCTCTGCTCCATGTCACAGAATCCTGGAATGGTTTGGATTGGAAGGGACCTAAAAGATCACCCAGTTCCACCTCCTGCTATGGGCAGGGACACCTTCCACTATCCCAGGTGCTCCAAGCCCCACCCAAACTGGTTCTGGACACTTCCAGGGAAGGGGCAGCCACAGCTTCTCTGTGCCTGTGCCAGGGCCTCACAATCCTCACAGGGTGAATTCCTTCAGGGAAGGATTCCTTCCCAGTATGCCAACTCTGCCCTCTGGCAGTGGGAAACCATTCCCCCCTGTCCTATCCAAAGTCCCTCTCCAGCTCTCCTGGAGCTCTTGGTGCTGTAGAAATGCCACCTCGTGTCCCCACAGAGCCCAGGTTCTCTGGGCAACTCCTGAAGCCACAGCTGCTCCAAGATAACCCATAGGCATCATCTGCCCATATGAGGGAGCTGATCCATGAATCCTGGTATTTATCCCGCTCCACGACACTCACCAATCTCTATTTACACTGCTGAAAGCAGCTCTGGGCTATTTTTAGGCTTAACTGCTGATTGTATCATCAATGTTCTGGGCAGTTAACTTAGCAGCAGGGGAGTAAATTCCAGGGGCTTCACCCCTCTGGGGACCTGACATCCAGCAATCCAAAGAGGATCCTCCTTTATATAGTGGCCTCCATGGATCATCTCTAAACTGTGCTGATGGGCAGCTGGGGATGGCACCAGTGTCCAGGGAGGATTCTGAGCCCTCTGAGCCCCCTGAGCCTCCCAAGCCCACTGCCCTTCCCAGGAGCTGTCTTTTAGCATTCCTGAACTGGGAGCCAATTGCTCTGTTGGCATCAGCACGACCAGGCAGAGCCAGACTGGGATTCTGTGAGAGGGTCCAGGGATTAGAATGAGCCCAAACTGGATGGGGAGGATGCAGAGTTTTGGGGTTTGTGCAGGAGTTGGGTGGAAGGATAGACTGCCTGGCAGTGCTTTGAGATCCTTCCAGAGTGTGAGGAAGATGAACTGGACCACACATAGATGCAGAGTGGATGGGTGTGGATGGGAAGTGGGGATGTCGGCCCCTCGCTGTCCCCATTCCCCCCAAAGCCCCTCCTTTGTCAGCAAACTGCAGTGAGGGGCCAGGGCTGTCCCAGTGTAACCCAAACCCATTCCGGGGCTCGCTCGCTGGGAACCGGCCCTGCCGAAGGATTTAAATTCAATTTGTTTTATTGAAGTTTCTTTATTTTCCCCCAACCAATGCATCAAACTCTCACTTTACTGAGATCAGCTGCTCCCCCTCCTTCACCCCCCACATCCCAGTGTCTGGATGAGCCTCTAATTCTTTCTCCTCTTTCAAGCCCACCAACGCTTCCTGCGGTATGAGCCGTAGAAATGCCGTGAATTTCCTTTGTGTTCCTGCATGAAAAAGGCGGAGGGGGGAAGGAGGAAAAGCACAGCGCGTGGCAGCGCTCGGGCTGACAATAATCTCTGCGGTTTTTCTCCCAGCCCCAAGTTTATCCCTGTGCAATTCAGCGTAGGAAAGCTAATAACGATGTGTCAGGAAGAGCTGATGGATATTTGCAGAGTTGAGCAGCGGGGCCAGCGCTGCTCCTGCTCTCCCACCCAGGGCTTAGTCCGGGCTGGAGACTCTGTCCCTTTCATGCTTTTTAATATTAGTGATTTATAGGGGCGGTGTCTTTTTATTTTTGAGGCTTGCTTCATTCCCCTCCTGCCCAAAACCCCCCAAACTCCAGATCCCTGCCTTGATTGCACCTTGGCAGCTCCATCCTGCTGGAATCTGCATGGGGACAGAGCCCAGCACCCTGCAGGGACCCAGTGGCACCAGGACATCTCACCTGGCCCCAGGTGCTGGGACTGCTCCCATTCTCAGCTCCACTGACCAAACTGGGTGACATCAGAGAAGGGGCAGAGCCCAGGTGAGCCAGGCTCTGTTATCCTGCTGCTCCTGCATTCCTGAGCATGGCTGGACTCTGGGATGGACCATGGTGGACTCTGGGATGGACCTTTGCCCTGCAGATGTGTCAGTGCTGGGGAAGGGTGGGGAGGTGTGTGGCTGCTGGAGGTTGGATATTCTCATTTTCTCTCTCTCACATCCAGGTCCCTGTGCTGGAGGTAGGGCTGGGTCATCCAGTGTCCCCAGGCATGGGGACATCACTGGCCTGGCTGCCTCTGGAGGTAGAAAATCCTACAAGTCCCCCATGGCTGCACTGCAGAAGGGACAGAGCTGCTCTGTCCTTCCAGAGGGACTGAGATTTCCAGGGATATGAACTGTCTAGAGGAGATTACCCAGGAGCTGCCCTTGCCCCAGACCCCCCTTCCCACTGTGACAACTCTCTGGACAGGACAGGACATTCCTCCTGTCAGGGACAGGGAGGGGCCGAGTCCTTCTCCTTCCAGCAGCTCCTACAGGCACTCCCAGAGCTGCAGTGGGAAAGCCAAGCTGGCTCACGAGGTTTCCAGAGCTGCTCCCAGTTTCTAATATTTTAAAGGATTTGTCTACAACATTTATTTATTTGGGTTCCTTAAATCAGTGGAGGAAATTGCCTGAGGCTCACAAGAGTTCCCAGAGCTCCTGGCTGGCATCAGACAGGGGTGAGGGAAAACACAAACCTATTAGAGCAGAAGAAAATAAAAAAGACAAAGGATTAAATTGCAACTTTCACTACCTGTGACCTCTGAGTCACAAATAACAGGGACAAGGTAATGAAATCTTTGGACTGAGCACAGCATCTTCTGCTGCTCCAGGATTTTGGCTGCACAGGCCTTACACCTCACAGATGGCTTGTTCTGGGGAGATTCCCAAGTTACATCTTCCCTCTCTGCCTTTTCATACAAAATGGGACCATCTGTCTCTTCCTCCTCCCATTTTCTCTCTTTGCTCTCTGCACATCCAGGGCCCTTCTTCCCTGGAATCTTCTTGGGGAACACGATTGGGCTCTGACCTTGCCCAGCTCCTGCTGGTCACGGTGACCCCTGGACTCTCCCCACCTTTGCAGGGGCTGCAGTAATTCCTAAATCATCAACCATGAGAAATATCTCACACTGAGTGTACAAGCCCTGCAGGGTTGTGCTGGCTGGTCCCTGCAGGGATCTCCTGTGTCACACCAACTGCACAGGCTGCACCTGGTTGCTCATTTTGGAGGTTGCCATTATGAGGAACTTCTGTTTTCCCGTTTATTTGTCCCCAGGCTGCTGTAGCACGTGTCCCTGGGCACTGGTATGCTCCATTCACACAGCCCCAAAGGGACTGGGAGGGACCACAGTGGGGTCATCTGCTCCTTTTTGGCACAGACAACTGTGGACAGAATTCTGCATTATCCATGGCCAGGCACAGCTGTGCACTAGTGCCTGAGAAGGTCCAAGGTGAGTCCCTGCTTTATCTCACCTGCTTTATCACACCTGCATCCCATGGGATCACCTGTATGGGATGTGTGCACTCCATGGGATCACCTGTATGGGATGCTGCATCCTGCCCAGGGTGTGGATGGAGCTGTGAGGTGAGGGAATAGGAAAAGCCACGGGTGGTGTGTGGTGTGTGTTTTTGTGGGGAAGGATTGGATGTGAGCAGGATGAGGGGGCAGGATTGCTCCCAACCAGCCCAGCCCCTCAGGGCAGCAGCTTCTCCCCCTGCTGTTCCCCAGCCGTGCCCTGCCGAGGTGAAAACCTGGTTATTTCCTCAGGGGAGAAACAACAACTTCCCCAGCTCTGGGCTCTTCTGCCTGATTATCCCACTGCCTGCACCCGCCACTCGCCGTGGAGAGTCCCCGCACTGGAGCTGCAGAAACAATTATGTTTTCATTACCAAAGCAAATTAAGGCGCTTGCTTAATCGAGTTTATTAAATACCAGTGAAGTCCCTGGGTAAATGGATGGCAAAGCAGCTTCCTGTGCTCGGCTGGGGGAGGAAACAGAAATGTAATCAAGGCGAGGGCTCGCCGGGCTGGGCTGGGTGTGTGCCCGCCCGGTTCCCGAGGGATGTGCCCCCTTCCCATGGGATGTGCCCCGTTCCTGGAGAGCTCTGGCCCGGCTCAGGGACCCTATTGGAGGTCTCTGCCCCCGGGACACCCCCACAAAGCTGGGGGGCTCAGCAGGAACAGCTGCAGGGTAACCCCGTTTCTCCTCGGGATCCGCAGTTCTCCTCTCTCCCATTGCAGCCTTTGGCGGGTTATTTTTAGCTCCCTTATTTCCCTCAGGCCAACTTTTCTGTAACACTGCATCCCTTTCTCCGTGTTTCTGGTTGTTATTTTCCTCCTTCAAGCCGCCTTCTCCTGCAGAGCTCCATCTGCCTTTCCCCCTCTCCATCTTCTGCGGGATGAGGGGCGAGAACCGGTGCGGGGCTGGGGCCGGGCTGCCAGCACGGAAGGGCTCCTGGAGCCGGATTTTGGGAAGCTTTCCCAACATCACCAAAGGGACTGCGCCGGGGTCAGGCGGGAGGAGCTGGAAATCCCCTGGCAGTGCCCCAAGAGAGCGGGTGCGCTCCGGCAATTCTGCGAGGAGAGCTGAGAGAGGCTCAAATCTGCCCTGATTCCCTGCACTCTTTGCCAGGAGCGGGCCCCGGCTATGACAAGGGGATTTACCCCGTGAGCGAAGGCTGTGGAGAGGAGTTTGGGAGAACCTCGTGTCCCCTGGGGCTCACAGGTCCTTGCCAGCAGGGTGATATGTGCTGGGTGTCCTCCTGTGCTCCCCTGGCCTCTGTCTCAGGGCAAACTGGTGGCATTGAGGCTCTGGGGAGCTCCCTCGTTCCCCAGGTATTATTTGTCTTTGACCCTGCCTGTGCCACACAGATGAATGGATTCTAACAGACCAAACCTGGCTTATTAAAAGAAAAGATAACCAAAATGTCAGGGCTGATTTGAAATGGAAAGCAGGGTCTGGGAAAGAAAAAAATAAAAAGTCTAGACTGTTTTCTCTTGAAGTGCATCAGGGGACCAGGCATGGCCTCTTCCCAGCCTCTCTTTGTCCTTCCTTCCTTTTCCTCCAAAGTGCTTCTGAAGCCTTCATCGTTCCTTGTGCGGGTCCGTCCCTCCCAGCGCAGCTCGGGCGGTAGCGGGGCCGGGGGAGGGGGCTCTGGGGGGATCCGTGCCCTGGGTTTGTGCCCAGAGCTGGGCAGAGCCTGGGGATGCCCGTACCGCCCCCTCCTCCTCCCCAGGTGGTGAAAAGCCCCGGTGCCCCGAGGGGATCCGAGGGGACCCTCTGTCACATCCCGGCCACAGCCCTGCTGCCTTTGTGCCCCTCCCCCGGGGAAGGGGAGCCCAGAATTTCTCCTTCTGCGCTGGTTTCTCTTCCTTCTGTCAGCGCTGCGGGCTCGGGGCAGGGTTTGGATCCCTCTACCTGCTCTCCCGGGTTCCAACACCAGCGGCACCAGGCACTCAGAACCCTGGGTGTCTCCCCCCAGACACGAGCCTGAGCTCTGGATTTGGGACATCTCCCAGCCCTGGCATCACCCCAGAGCCCAGCGGTGCCTCTGCCCCTCGCAGCCCCAGGAGGGGATGGGGATTGGCACCTCCAGCTGCTCCCTGCTGGTTCCCATCCCCTCCTCCCCACACCTGGGACACGCCACACCAAATCACCCCGGAGAGAAACACAGGAGGTTGTGATGGCTTGGATTGAGCAGCAAGCCCAAGTTTATTCATAAACCAAGATATTCATATTTTATAACGTGAAATCTCTGCTTGCTCTGCGAGGGCCTGGGAGCTCGGTGCCTTTCAAGCTCCTGAATAGCAAAATAAGGCTTGAAAGAGAACACTGCTGGGATATTTTCCATCATTTAAAGCAGGGGGTTGAATTCTTTCTGCCTCCATCTCCCTCTCCTTTCCCTTCCCTCCCTCTCTTCTCTTCCCTCACTCTCCAGTGAGGATGATCCAAGGAGGCCACCAGCTTCAGGGTTGGGGCGAGTGGGGGGGTCTCTCAGAATTGTGGGGGACTGGAAGCTGCATTTTATGACTGGGAGTCACTCGTGGCAGCTCCCTGAGTTTGGAAGAGCAAAGATTCTAGGAGCCAGCGGTTCCCCGACAGGTGTCACCGGCACCCGCAGTGTGACACCGGTGACAGTGTGCGGATTGTCACCTGCGGGGCGCGGGGGGCCGGGGCAGAGCGGAGACCCCCGGGCTGGAGGATGCTCCGGGGTCCTTCTGCTGCACAATCCTGAAGGTTCGGGGGATGGAAGTGCTGATGGAGCGTCCCGGGGGAACCGAGACCGGGGGAACCGAAACCGCCGGGCCGGGGCGGGGCAGCGACACCTGGGGCGGGCAGTACCGAGCGCTGCCGCCAGGGGGAGAGCGCGGCTAAGGAGAGACCGGGAGGGGAAGGGAAGGAGGGAAGGGAAGGGAAGGGAAGGGAAGGGAAGGGAAGGGAAGGGAAGGGAAGGGAAGGGAAGGGAAGGGAAGGGAAGGGAAGGGAAGGGAAGGGAAGGGAAGGGAAGGGAAGGGAAGGGAAGGGAAGGGAAGGGAAGGGAAGGGAAGGGAAAAGGAAAAGAGTTACTCCTGAGCTGTGGAGCAGGAGAAACACAGCTGACCTGACTCATAGAGGTGTCACAGCTGGAAGGTCTGTCCTGCTTTGATGGCATCATCATTTGTGCCACATTCCCAGACCAACACCCCCAGGATTCTGAAATGCCTCTGGAATGCTGCAGTGCTGGGCTGCTCTGTGGGAAGTGGAATCACAGCAGTGACAATGGAAATCAAAGGGTGGGGGGGGGGGGGAATGGGAAATTACCTGTCCTGGCCTTCCACTGAGGCTTGAGCCAAAGCTGGGCTCCAGAAGGGTCTCTCTGGGTCAGTGACTCTGGCATCTGCACTTCAGGATTTGTTTGCACCTTCCTAGCAGGTGCAGGAGAGCAGGACCCTGATCCCAAGGACATGGCTCACCTCTCTAGAGCCAGGAGCAGTGGGAAGCTGACAGGGTATTAAATGACTCTCAAGTCAGGTTTGTTTAGAACCTTTTAGTTTGAAGGTGGTTTTTTTTTGTTTGCTTTTGTTTTTGTTTTTGTTTTTAAGAAGAAGGGTTGAATTTCAGCTCAAAGCCCATTAGTAAAAGTCTCCTTGGTTTGGTTTGGTTTGCAGAGTGTCCACGGGGACTGATCCCAAAACAAGCCACTGTCAGCCAAGGCCAATGAGGTCAGGAAGGGATGAGAAGGGATGTGCTGGGTCTACCATGGGCATGCCAGATGAGTCCAGACTTGATGGCTTACGCTGCCCAGAGAAGCTGTGTCTGCCCCTGGATCCCTGGAAGTGTCCAAGGCCAGGTTGGATGGGGTTTGGAGCAACCTGGGATAGGGGAAGGTGTCCCTGCCCATGGCAGGGGTGGCACTGGATGGGCTCTAAGGTCCCTTCCAATTCAAACCACTCTGTGATTCCATGACTTGAGGACATGCTGGTTTTCCATGTGAGTGTCTCTGCTTGGCAAATGAGGAACGAGACGGATCCTGCTCTCCTGCTGGGGGACTCTGCAGCCCTGGGGAAGAGAGGAGCACCTGCTCCCCACAGTCATGCATGGAAGGGATTTGCAGAGTTAGCTCAGCTTTGAACTCAGCTCGTCAGCACAGTTCCAGGTGTGCAGTGGGTTCAGGGAGAAACTCAAGAAAATAAACAGCTGGGTGAGAGCAGCCAGCAAAATAAACCCACCAGAGCTCTGTGTGGGGCAGTGCCAGCACAGGGAACAAATCCCGTGGCCCTGGTGTGGGCAGGCTCAGCTCAGCTCAGTTCCTGGAAAGCAGGTGGTGACTCCTGAGCTCCCTCTCCCTCTGTGAGGTGGGGAGGGATCACCACACCCTGTCACAGCCAGGACACGGAGCCTCAGTAGGGATGCAGCTGTAGAGCCCGTCGGATCCTCCTTTGAATCCTGAAGGAATTCAGGCGCAGCTTTGAGGGTCTGAAAAGAAAAGAAAGAAAAGACAAGAGATAAAGAAGAAAGGAGGTGAGTGTAAGAAGTTGGGTGTTTCTATAGCAGCAGCAGCCGGGAGCAGGTGGGAGCGCGTCACTCAGCACAGCGTGGGGACAGAGCTGGCACTGCCTGATAAGAGCTGCTGCCTCCTCGCTGGGGTCCCACCAGCTCTGAGCCTGCATCCCCTCCCTGGGAAGCTGCTGGAGATGGGGGAGGAGGAAAGCCTGGGCTCAGGGAACCTCAGGGAGCTGGGGGAGGCAGCGCTGGGTGGCACCAAGGGGACAAACCCAGGGTTCCTGTGGCATTTCCCACCTTCTCCCAAAGAGCTGAACCCCAGGAGACAGTGATGGGCATGAAAGGGTCAGGTGGGGGCTCTGTGCTCCCCATGGGGCTGTGGGTGACAGAGCTCCAGGGGCAGCAGAACTGGGACAGAGCAGCCAGAACAAACCTTCCTGCACCCAGTGGAGTGTCCTGAGGACAGGAACTGCAAGAGCTGCTGCCGAGTCAAGAGAGCAGCTGAGAAAACACATTAATGCACCATAAAGAATGTCTTTGCTTCCCAATGATCTTTTTTATTACTATTATTTATTCATTTATACGCCACTGCCTTGCTTTTTTTGCTTTTTTTTTTCCTTTTCTTTTTTCTTCTCTTTTTTTTTTTTTTCCTCTCCCAGCTCTTTCAGTGCCTCATACCACCCTCTCCACCCCTGGAGACTGCATTCAAACACTGTCTGATGCTGAGGGCTGGCTGGGGGGGTCCAGGGCCATCAGCATGCCTGGCACACGCTGAGCCCAGCCAGCAGAGCAGTGCTGGGCCTGGCCACAGCTCCTCCAGCCTCCAAATATTTGGATTCTAAAAAGGCTGGGATAGAAACACCAAGAAAAATAAATATTTTACAAACACAGTAACCAAAAACCTAAACAGGAACCCGCCGCCTTTTTCTGCCCAGGGCACGCTACTGAAGCAGAGCTTGGATGTCACAGCTGTGGCACTGACACTTTATTTCCTTACAAAGGAATGTTCTGTGGCTGCAGCATCTCATCAGGCTGCTCTCAGGGAGTTTGGAATTAACAGGACCTGTCTGGGGATGCTGGGAAGCTCCTGGGCTGGGAATGTCCCCTCTGCTCCCCTTAGGGATCTGGGTACAGCTCAGGAAATCAAACCTCCTCCACACCCAAAAAGGCACGAGGGGAGCCCTGAGCTGGCCAAGCTCTGGAGGTGAAGGATGAGGGTGGAATGTTCATTTCTCCAGGAGTCACTTGGGAAGAACAAAGGGAAAATCCCTGCTCAGGACAGGGGGATCCAGTGCTGGCTGGAGGAGACAGGACCAGCAAGTCCTGAGCAGGATCCTCCTGGGCAGGGGATGGAGCAGGGCTGGGGATCCTCCCCATGCTTTAAAAACACAGGAACTCCAAAGCTTCCACTACCCTCGTGGCCCAAGAGCCTGTGCTGGTGACTGGAGGCATCTCCTGTGTCAGCCTGGGCTCTGCAGCATGGGAAATGCTCCCTCCAGGCTCAAACAGTCTCCATCCCCTTTCTGATGCTGTGAGTGCCACCAGCTGGGACCATTGCCCTCGGGAAGCTGCTGAGTCCTTTCAGACAGCAGTTTTTTGGCTCCAGTTCATGTTCTCTGCAGACCAAAGAGACCTTATCCCTTTGACTCGTTATTTAGGGGTCCCTCAGGACCCAGAGACATAGATTCCTCTCTGGGAGAGGAGGAGGAGGAGGGTAGATGATCCTAAACCAAGGAGGAACAAGCTGTTCCAGTGCGTGGTGCTGCAGTCACTGGCTCAGCTCAGCTGGGACTGGTCACAGAGGGCCACCAACATGGCACAGCTGTCCTTGGTCCCTCCAAATCGCTCTCTTTGAAGAGCTGTGGGGGAGTGAATGAGCATGAGGTGCTTTAGTGGCCTCTCAGCCCTGGACACAGGATAGGACAGACCCTGAGTCCTGCTGCTGCCCCTCCAGCCCCCTGGCTCGCTCCCACCTCCTGTGCCCACTCCCTGCTCTGGTTTTGGGGAGGGCTCCATGTGCCTGGGGCTCTCTGGGGTGGTGGTGCAGCCTTTTTGTTGTGGTTGTTATTTTTAATCTGTGTATTGTTCTGGATTTGCGTCAGAGACAGCAGGTTGGAGAAACGTGCCTGGCTCTGGGAGCACAGCGTGGCAAGGTTGGCAGTGCCCCCCAGCCCCAGCAGCCACCAGATTCAGCAGGGCTGGGCTCAGCCACAGCACTCATACCAAGGTTTGCAGCAGTTTTTAGTCACTCCTCACTTCGAGCCCCAAAAGCCAGGCCCTGAGGATGAGCAGGGTAGGGAGGAAGGGCTCTCAGCACGACAGCAAGCACAGGATTTGGTCCCATGGGGCTATCCTGTGGGACAGGAGCTCACCCTACCCCTAAGCACAAGGGATCCCACAGCATCCCACCCTCTGCTGCACACAGAGATGCTGAAGAACCAGCACAGTCACATCCTGCCCTGGAAACACAGCAAAGTCCCAGCCCGGGGAGTCTGGAGCATCCTGTGTGCATCAGCACCAGCAGGGTAAATCCAAGCATGGAAGCAGTGAGGGTGGGGACAATTCCTCTGACTGCTACTCTCTGGATGGAAACAAACTCTGGTGGAGTCAATGGTGGGGAGCTACTGACACAGCACTGGTGGCATGGGAGAGACACGAGGCTGGGACAGGGACCTGGCCACCTCCTTGTCACTGGGGCAGTGTTTGCCTTCTTACCCTCCTCACTCTGCTCCCCATCCCATCCCATCCCATCCCATCCCATCCCATCCCATCCCATCCCATCCCATCCCATCCCATCCCATCCCATCCCATCCCATCCCACAGGAGCTGTTCCCCACTCGAGACAGGGGCTGCTCCTGCCTCTCCCACCTGTGTGAAGAGCCCCCTGCTCACCTGCCCCTCCCTGGCAGGAACCCTTCTGCCTGGTGCTTGCAAGCTTCCAGGAATGAGGAGGAAAACACTCCAGGATCTCACTGAAAGCACCAACTGTTCTCCTTGCATGTAAATGCTGCTGCTCTTTTGATTTTAAATGGCTTTAATGCCGAGTTCATCTGCTAATTCCCCTCCTGCCCCTTGTGTATTGTATATTAGGAGAAATGTTGTTCTGTATCCTGAGCAGTTTATTTTATCGAGTTTAAGAGAAAATCCCATACTGAGATGCTGCAGATAAATATTCATTGTCACATCTGCTTCGGTTTAAGATTGTTGCCTAAAAATGTTAAAAATACAAACATATTTGGTGGGGGAGAAGCTGGGATGGGAGGGTTGGGGTGGGCTGCTGAGTCTGGGCCTTCAGTGCAACTCGTCAAATGTTTTATCACCAGCAAGGAGAGGAATCACAATGAG
The DNA here is from genome assembly GCF_903797595.1 of Erithacus rubecula. NCBI lineage: Eukaryota > Metazoa > Chordata > Aves > Passeriformes > Muscicapidae > Erithacus > Erithacus rubecula. The sequence goes on along the minus strand of NC_136667.1, from coordinate 5,538,754 downwards.
GGGAAATCACCCAGGGGAAGGAAAAAGGGAACAGCAGCCTGAGAAGACTCAGCCAGCCCCAGCCCTGGGGCCCAAGTGGAGCAGTCTGGGGTGGGAGCATCCCTGGCATCATTGCAGGTTGGGGGACAGCTGTGGCAGTGCAGGGGTGTCCCATTCTCAGCTACTCAGAGCATCCTCCAGGATCTCTCACAGCACTCAGTGCCTGGGATTGGGAGACAGATCAGCAGCAGGGTTGGGATGTTTTCCCTGCCTCTGGAATGCTGCATCCTGGGCTGGCAGTGGGCTGGAGGATGTGGCAGTGCTGGGAGCCCTGTCCAGCCCAGCTGAGCCTGGCAGAGCCATGGCCCTTCCTGGCAGCCACCCCACCCACGGCTGTCCCACCTCCACCTGATGAAAACATGACAGGCACCAGGAGCTCTGTTGGTGGCAGTTCCAGCAGGGAGGCTGGGAGCTGCCCTGGCTTCTGCTGCCTCTGGGAAGGGCTTGTCCATGCCACACTGGACACACACAGTGACAGGACAGCTTGGGACAACATCAAGGGGACTCAGCTTGGCACAGTCTATGCTGTCCCTGCTGCAGAGACACAAAGAGCTCTTCCCTCCCTGCCTCTGCCAGTCCATCACTTCTGCTCAGCACTACAATTTTATTTTGCATTTAAATAAAATAAACTTGACCTTATTTTATTTTTCTTTCAAAGCTTTTGCAGCTCCACCAAAGGCAGCTGGTGGATATGGAAGGCATAGTAATAAGGATAACGCTTTCCACTTGCTGAGCACTTTATATTCTCTGAGCACTGTACAAACATTACCTAATTAAACAGAGCAAGGCAGCAGCCCTCTGCTCCGGCCTAATGCTGGGAAATGGAAACAAGGAAACTCTGAACCAATATGTCAATAACATCAAAGTCCCATTGTCCTGGCCTTGGCTTTGTTGCAAAGGAATCCGAAATTGTCTCAGAGTTTCCAACATGGCTTCGGGCTCTTCACACTTGGGAAACAAGTGTGAAAGAACTGTTTGGGAGTCAGACGACAAGCCCTGATCAAAGTTGGCAGAAGTGGCCACGGAGACCCCGGGACTGCAGCCCCGCCTTTGATGCCGCCCCATGTGGGAGCCATCCCGGCGGCTCCGGCCCCCCAGCCCCTCCAGGGCTGGCATCTTCCTCGGGGCCCTCATGTGCATCTGGGGAATGTTTCCTATTAGGGATTCACACTCTGGTTGAGCTGCATTCCTAATTGTGGAGACTCGAGCGGCCCTAATAGGAAACACACCCGCAGCAGAGTCCCTGTGAGTCATTCTCCCATCAGAGTGTGCTGCTTGGGCTGCTGCCACATGGCAGGGACATGGCAGGGGACACAGGGCCAGGGCCTCGGGGGGACCCTGCTCCCAGCTGTGCCACCATCACCTCAGACTCTCTGTGGGAATTCTGTGCCCATCCTCCGTGCCTTCAGGAGACATTCCATGTCAGCCATCCCATTCCCGTGGCAGAATTGGCACCTCTGGGGGCAGGAGGGGCTGGGTCAGAGCCTGGTGCTCAGTGCTGAGTGACCATGTCCATGTTCGTGTTCCCATGTCATGTTCATGCCACGCTCACATTGCCATGGTGTGTTGGGTTGATGTGTCCAGCAATGTGTGTTCTGTCACCATCTGTTGCAGCCAGGTGGGGCACTGACCCTGATCTCCTGGCACATATTATCTGCTAATGGGCCATCTTTAAACCAGCTGGGGCAATCATCTTTATCTTTCCCATGACCCACCCTTCATCCAGGAGGTATCACCTGTTAATGGGCCATTGTTAAAAACTGGGTGTGGCAGCGATTCTTATCCCTGTGGGAGATATCTCCTGTTAATGGGCCATTGTTAAAAACTGGGTGGGGCAGTGACCCTGATCTCCTGGCACATATTATCTGCTAATGGGCCATCTTTAAACCAGCTGGGGCAATCATCTTTATCTTTCCACAGCCCATCCTCCCTCCAGGAAGATATCATCTGCTGCTGGCCCATTCAGTCCCACTGCATGACTGATAAAATTCCATCATCCCACTGGGAGATGCTCCAGCCAGGGGAGAAGCCAAGCCTTTCCTACCTAGATAAAAACTGAGATTTTGGACAGCAAGGTACCTTCTTTCCACTGGATTTCAGAGGAAAGCCAGACCTTTCCACATCATCCCTGGACCTTCAGAGGAAACTGCACCTTCTACAGGAGCACTGCTCCAGCTGAACCACATCTGCCACTGCAGGAGGATGCAGCTACCATTGAATGGGACTGCTGCCAACACCCTGACTGACTGACAGGGTGTCAGGTTGTATTCTGACTCTGTCAGGGTTGGGATTGTTCTTTGCAATACTGCATTTCTATCCTTATTTTCCTAGTAAAAAATTGTTATTCCTAATTCCCCTATCTTTACCTGAGAGCCCCTTAATTTCAAAATTATATTAATAATTTGGAGGGAGGGGGTTTACATTCTCCATTTCAAAGAGAAGTTTCTGCCTTTATTGGCAGATACCTGTCCTTCAATCCAGGACACAGGGCCACGCTGGGGTGTCTTCCCAGCTGGAATCCTGCACAGCCACTGCCCATCCTCTGGGATGTGGCCAGAGTGGGAACACCTCAGTCCCACCTCCCAGAGCAGCTTGCAGGTCCCCAAAGTGCAGCCAGGCCTTGTTTAGCAAACCGAGGTGACCTTGGAGTGCTGCCCCTTTGTGCCAGTGCCCAGGTGTCCCATTTGTCACCGTGACAGCCCACACGGCTCTGGGAAAAGGTCACCTGGGCTGTACCAGCCTTTTCCTTTTCACATTTATGCTGATGCCAAATTAATTCTTCATCAGAAGCCCAAGTGCCCCCTGTGTCATTGTTTGATGTTTTCCAAATCTGTTTGGGTTCAGGTGCTGCCCTCCCTCCTCCCCAGCACTGAGACACACCAAAGACAAAGCGTCAGCCCCTGCATTTTTAGGACAAATTCCCTGATTCTGGGGATGTTCTGACTGAACCTCAGTGCATTTTTCCATGTCTGCTTGACAGCAATACCTGGTGATGTCAGACAAGCCTCTGGGGCCCTCAGCTCTCATTACCAGCCTGTCTAATTAAGGAGAGATGCTGCTGCTGACTGCTTTGGAGAACGATGTGGGGAAGCAACAAATGCTAATCTCCATCATCAGAGTCTGTGCTTTTGGGGTCTGGATCTTTAGAGACAGGAGGGCAGCCCTGAGTGTGTCCCAGCAGTGGAATGACAGGATCAGCAGCAGGAGGCCCCTGGGCAGCAGGAACCCCTCTGAGCCCCAAAGGGTGCAGGGCTTGGGGAGTCAGGAGCCTGATTTTATCTGAGCAGACTCACTCCAGTTGCTAATAATTACCAGGGGCTGGCTGATCATTAAGGCAAAATGAGCCACTCCCTATCCTTTCCACCCCAGCTGGAGGTCTGGGTTTGGAAAGGGAGGTCCTGCATGTTCCAGTTCAGATCCCTTCCAGCCCTGCAGCCCCTCTCGAGTTCCCAGTCAGGCTGCTTCATGTCCCCTTGCTCAGCAACAACCTTTCCCAGGACTTTCCCTCAGGTTGGGGATGTTTGGCACAGGGGGAAGAGGGAACTCTTGTTTTTATTCTGTTACAACAGGAATGTTTTTCCTCCTGTTATTCATCAAATTCTGCTGGAATTTAATACTCACCAGCTCTAAACAGCCTCTTGCACTAACAGTGATTGATGGTTTCCAACGAGTCCATAAATGCTGCCCCTCCTCAGCCCTGCACTTTCTCTCCCTTCTCTCCCTATCACTCCATCTCTCCTCTCTTCCCTCTCTCTCCTCTCTTCCGGGCCAGACAAAAGCTGATCATGCTGTTGTTATGTGGATTGATTTGTTTTCTGTTTCTGCTGTGTTTTGGGGTAGGAAGACATCAGGGATTTGTGAAAGAGCAGTGAAATGCCATGGCCAATGAAGCCTGACTAGAAATTCTTCAGGTTATTATCTCTTAGGTTAGGGAAATCTGGGTGAATTGTTGTACAGAAACACTCCAGGAGCAGAGAACAGCTCAGCAGCAGCTGCCCAGTTCTCCCAGTCTGGGGATACCTGGAATGGGAGGTGGGGTGTGCTGCTCAGAGTGATTACAGCAGACATGTGGGGTGTAGGGAATGTGCACAGGATTGCCAGCCCCGGGAACTGGTATGGGCTTCACCCAGAGGGATGGAGCAGTCCAGGACAAGGTTCCTGAGTCAGGGAGTGACAGCAATTGCTAGGTTCTCCCCTGGATGAGCAGCTTGTAGTCCCAAGACACAAATTCCTAGGAGTTCCAGTTCTGGGGGCTGGAGACAGCTGGTGCCAGGGAACAATGAAGAGGGAGAAGCAGGTAAGGTGAAACCTGGGAAGTCTCCCTGTGACTCTCCAGAGACAAAATCACCCAGCAAACGCTGGCAGGGAGGGCACTGTGGGATAAGCTGGTGAGGGTCAGGGTGCCAGGCAGGTGATGCTGAGGGACCAAGGTCCCCCCGAGAGGCTTCTCTGCTGGGAAGGGGCTATCTCCTTCACTGCCACGGGATTCCTGGCCCTTACTGGGCTTCCCACAAGACTGGATAAATGATCCCTGCCTTTCCCGAGCAAAGCTCCCTCCTACCTGGTGGGGGCTGCCCTTCCCTTGGAAAGCCCGGCGCTCCGAGGAGCCCCGGCTCTCCTGTTCCAATTAAGCTACCTGAGATAAAATCTGGGGAGCTCTTAGAGGGAAACAACTTAAAGAGATGTAAAATGGTAACTTGATTTACTCATTTGTTCCTGACCGTTTGATTCCTCCCCGAGCCGCCACCCAGCCAGCTGGGTTATGTGTCACCGGGAAAAAAAAAATCCAATACAGGCAGATCCCTTATCAGATGAGTGCGTTAAAAGGATTTGGGGAATGCTAATGCAGGCACAGGGAGTGGGAGATGGGGCTAGCTGGCTACGGGTGGCCGAGCAGGAGGCAGCACCTTGGCTCCCCCTTCCCCAGCTCCTGTTTCCCCTGGGATGTGGGAGCAGGGCTGACTGGGCTCTACTCCCAAAGAAAGGGCTCAGTGGGGAATCTCTACTGTATCCCGGACATTTCTTGCCCTGTTTTGCTGGATTAAGTCAGAGTTGGAGGCAGCTGTGCCTGCCTGGCTCTGCTGTCAGGGGTGTGCTGCACATCACTCCTGGCTGATGGGCATCCTGGGCTTTTCCAGGCACGAGGACAGGAATTCTGCCCCACCTCTGACTCCAGAGGCTCAGATCGAGAGAGTCTCTTGGCACTGCTCTCCAAACAACCCTGATCCCAGGAACCAGGACCTGGGATGGGGATTTGAGCTCCACAAGGAAAATCAGAGAGTTGTGGCTGTCCCATCCCTGGGAGTGTCCAAGACCAGGTTGGACAGGGCTTGGAGCACCCTGGGATAGTGGAAGGTTCCCCTGCCCGTGGCAGAGGGTGGCACTGTGTTGGCTTTGAGGTCCCTTCCAACCCAAACCAGTCTGTGATTCCATGAGAACACCCCAGGATTAGGACCTGAGTCACACTAATGACTGGGAGAACTGTTTTGCAAATTTACAAACGCAATTTGTTCCCCAATCCAGCACAGGGCAAGGTCAGGCCTGTGGGAAGCTCATTCCCTCAGACAAGTGCAGTTCTATTTCAATTTCTGCTGCACATCCTGGTCGTGTCCTGGGGAGCAGCCAGAGCCAGGAATTCCAGGTGAAAGGAGCCCCTCATCCTGCTGTTAAACCTGTGCTGGGATGTGCAGGGAGCCAGTCCTGGCTGTCCAAGTGATGAAGGGCAGATTAGCAAGGCCCTGCTGCATGAGGCTGGGAATATATTTAGCTCCTCAACGTGCTGTGGATTAAGAGCAGCAGGAGGCCTGGCAGCTCCTCTTCAGAGGCTGGGAGGGAACATTCCCGTTCAGCTGAGCTGACATTCCCCTCCCAGCACCTGTTGGATGGGTGTCCTGGCATTCCCAGGGCTGCTCCCCTGCTTCTCCCCTCAGGCAGGATCCTTCCTGTCCCTGCTGCCACTTGGCTGCTCAAATCAAACCAGCTTCTGCACCAGTCAGACTCAAACCATGATGGTTTTAAGGTTTTGAGGGTGCTTTAGGGCAAAGACATCCCTTTTAGGGTTTGTTTTTGTCCTTTGCTGTGCTGTGCAGTTCTATTCCTTCCACCAGGCCCTGTCTTAGAAGTGGCACTGCCCTTATCCGGGGTGAGTTCACATTTTAGGGCTTGAAAATGTTCATTTTTAGTTCTTGCTGCCCCCATGCTCAGCTCCATGGGGTTTTTTCCCTCAGGATGGCTCTGTTACCTGTCCCTGCTCATGCCTGCCCCTGTTCCTGAGAGCATCCCCACCCAGTTATCCCCACGCCTGGCTCATTTATAAATTGTATGGGAATACAAATGTCCCCCGTCACCCCACAGGATGTGTCACCCTCCTGTACCTTCAGGCAGATGCTCATGAGTGCTCACAGCAGCATCACATTAGAGCAGATTTGTGTTTTTCCCTCACTGATATCCTGGGAGAAACCTTTTTTTTTCCACCACATTTACAAGGGAGGTTTTCCAAGCAATCCTCTCCACAGGGACCCCAGAATTGGAGAGCTTGGAGTGTCCCCCTGTGCCCCAGCAGATCCTTTCCCATTCTGGACAATCCTATAAACCTAGGCTGGGAATTCCTGGCAGCTGAAGAGCACATCAGGTTATTTGCAGGCCCCTGGTCATTCTGGGGGCTGCAGGAATTCAATAACCACCCCTGCACTGGGACATGGGGCTGTCCCAGCCCTTGGCAGCTCATCTTTCCACAGGGGTTACAGGAAATGTGGGAGACATTGACAAAACCCAAACTTGCACTCAGCAAAACGAAAAACAAACTGAAAAAAAAATCCCCTGTCCAAAACCTGCCTCAAGTCAACCCAAACGTTTGGTTCAATCATCAAGCAAACATTCCTTGTGTGCTCCAAGCTTTTCCTTTTTAAGCTTCTTAAGTGGGCTTGAGTTAAACACAGGCAAATTTCTCCTGAAAACATCATTTCAGCCCAAATCACAGAACTTCAAGAAGCTTTCCTTCAAAGCCAGCAGAACGAGCTGGTGCAACTTGGCCGATTTAAATGGATTTTCCCCTTTTTTGGAAGGGTGCAAGATAATTCCTGTTGTGCCAGTCATGGCTGCACTTTTGGGTGAATTATTGGGGCAGCTCTGCCTTCTGTGGCTTTATTTGATGGCCAGTGGCAAGGGCTGTGCCTGCTGCCACCTCTGCTGTCCCCCAGCCCCTGGCAGCGCCGCTCCAGCGCGAGACACGGCAAGAGCCAGAATTTCTGGTTTCCATAAAGGAATATGGAGAATATTATCCAGTGAGATTTGAAACTGAGGTGGGAAAGCTGCCAGCGTGCAGCGTTTTCAAAGAGCCTCCTGTATCTCGTGTTGCTGAAAACTGGGAAGTCCCCTGGGCTTGGGGAGGGGAGGAGGGAGGGGTGGGGGGTCCCCATGGTGGGCACGGGGGTGGAGGCAGAGCAGGGGGAAACCTTCTGAAGGGGTCCTTTCATATTAGAATAAGTCATAATTAATGCTATCAGGTGGCAGGAAGGCAGTGTCAGGTAATGTGAGCAGGGCCTTATCTCTCCCTGCATCCCAGGGCTGGGGGAAAGCAGGAGACTCACAGAAAGTGTTGGGAGTGAGGTGTGGGGGGATTGGGGCACTGCTGCTGTGAGGAGCCCAGCTCTGGTCCTGCCTGCTGGATATCCTCAGAGAGGTGAGGTAAAGCAATCCTGCATGGATGGATTCACACAGATCCATCCTCATCCTGACTGGAGGGAGCAGAGAAGGGGTGAGCCCCTATGAGGTCTCACAAGGTGGGTTTTGGCTGTCCCATCAGCATCTCTGGAAGCTCCCAGGACTTCTGTGGTGTCACCAGTGCCATGGTGACCCTGAGGGGCTGGGACTGGTCACTGGAACTGTTCACTGGTGTCCCTGGGACATAAGCTCCAGGTGTGGTTTGAACCATTTGTTCATTAAGGGCTGATCAAACCTTTCCCTGCCTAGGTCCCATAAACCAGTTGTCATTTATTTACACTTTTTTTGGCCAAGCTCTCTCTCTTCTCCTCCACAGTTGTGACACCAGACAGCTGATTCCACCTTAATTGGTGACATTGTCCCTGATGTGGGGTTGTCAGGAGCCTGAGTCACCTTGGTTATCACATCCCTGGCCTTGGGACCAGCCTGAACAAGAGAGTTTGGGGTGAAACACTTGTTTGGGAAAAACTCTTTTGCCATGAAGAAAAAACATATTTAAAAATAAAGCACTTAAAACTGGTGGGTCAAACCCTCCTCATGGAAATGCCTTTGTGGGGAAAAAGCCTCTGTGATCTCAATTACCTTCCTCTGTGAGGATCCTGCATAGCTGAAATTGTTTAGTTTCTGAGCAGCAATGATAAAAAAAAACACTTTATGTTTTTATTTCCCTACTTTGGCTTCCCTTGGGAAAAGAGCTGGAGCAAGTGATTCCACGCATGCACACAGGCACGCTGGGGCACACAACAGCCAGAACAAAATCCCAACAAACACTTCTTGTTTGCTTTGACTTTGTTTTTCACTGAAAAAATGTGAACTTCTCCAAGAAGAGACAATGCGACGGGCTCGGCTCAGCTCTGTGGCCTGCCCTACTTTTGGGGAATTTGTTTTCCAGTTTGCAGCCATCCTTAGGCTTAAATCTCTCCTATTAAGGATAAGACTAAAGCAGCCCTAAGGCATCAGCCCTTGGAGGGAAGATGAAGAGGGATGGAAGTGCTTACAGGAGGCAGCCTCTGGTCTGGGCAGGAACACAGGGAGGGATTGTTGGAGTGTCCTTTGCAGGGCCAGGAGCTGGACTCAGAGATCCTCGTGGGTCCCTTCTGCCACACTACAAACTGGCTTGTGCTGGGCAATTGATTCCACCACATCTGGGAGAAGCAGCCTGGCCTGATAGACAGTCCTCCAGGGAACAGGGGTGAGATAAGATTTGGAACCAGACAGGGATTTGACCCAATTGGCTCCTGCCTGGGCTGCACAAGGGATTGTTCAGAGAGCTGGGCAGCCTGAATTTTGAACGAATCACAGGTGCTTGCCAAGGAACATTAAGAAGGGTATTTAAGGTGGAGTTGAGGACAATAAAGTGCTTTTTGTCACATGGATCACAGAGTGCCTGTGTCTCTGTCTTGGACCAGCACTGTCCATGTTACACCTTCTGAGTCAGGACAATTTGGGATTTCATCCCCCATGTCTTGGCTCCTCAGCCTTGCCCTCTGTGGGGTTGTGTAGGTGATGGATGGATGGATCCAGGGATGGATTTGGGGAGGTGATGGATTGTCCCCCCCGCCCAGCCCCGAGCTTTCATCCTCCCCTCATCTCTCCCCAGCACAGAGCGAGCTGTCAAAGCAAAAACACTTCAAGACCAACCTCAAATAAATAGAGGAATAATGGGTGATGGATGGTCCCAGCTTTGAAATCCATTTTGGGAGGAGATGTTGGTTCTGAGCACAGTGAGCTCCTCCACCTCAGCAGTGTCACAGTGTCACCCTGTCCCTATGTCACAGCACCCAGGGCAGGGCCCAGGGCAGCTGGAGGGGTTCTCAGACCTTCTCCTGTGCATGCCCTTGCCCTCTGTGCTAGCCATGGGCAATGAGCCACTGTGGGGACACCGAACCCCTCCTCTCCTTCCCCAGAGCAGGGTGTAAGAGTTGGTCCAAAATTTCTCTGCTCTGTCTCATGACCATCATTACAGACTGAGATCCAGGACCCCACCACTCACTCTGACCTGAGTTCTGGCCTGGCCAAGGTGGATGCTTGCTCAGGACTGTTTGTAGCTGTGCCTGGTGCTTGCCCAGGACTCCTTGTAGGTGTTCTTGGTGCTGCCATGGCACGCTGCTCTCATGCAGGGTGCTGGTTATAGCATCCTGTCCCAGCACCTGCTTCTTGGAGCAATGATCTCCACATACAACAGTCCATAAATCTCCCCACCTTTTGGCCAGAGGCCACTCACTTTGGAAAAGGACTATAAAAAGTGACTTTCCTGAAGAGACTTTGAGATCTCTTTCTTCCTAATGGGTTGAAGATGTGTCTATCGTCAGATGACTTGAGGACGACATCCCATCTGTTGGTAGCTATATCCCATCCTCTCTCTCTCTCTCTCTCTCTCTCTCTCTCTCCTATCACAAAACTGCATTGCTGCTTTCTGCTGAATGAAACTCGAGTCTCTTTCTTTTTGTCTTTTGCACCCTGGGGTCGAACGAACCATCACGACTCCCGCTTGGGTTGAGCGGATGGTGACACAGGGTCCCCCGAGGCCACAGCTGACTCTGTTTTCCTGCCTCCCGCGGCACAAGCAGCCCGGGAATGCGGGATGAATAGGAATGGGAATAACAAATGGGCTGGAGATAAGGCAGCGCCTGCGGGAGTCACCGCGAGGCACCGGAGAGGGAAGGAGCAGGGGGAGGATGCCGGAGTTAGCGGGGTCCAAACGGGATTAGAGTGACAAATTTCGGGCTGGGGGATGGAAGCTGCAGCAGTGGTGGAGCACAGAGCCCTCTCCTGCCTGACTTTCCCCGCAGCTGGAGCTGCCCCTGCTCGGGCAGGACTTGGGAACACATCCCAAACACCGAGGGATGGAGGAGATACGGGCACGGAGGAGACAGGACAGGCAGGGGGAGAGCAGAGCCCGAGGAATTGCATGGGGAGAGCTGGAGGGAAAGAGGAGGGAGCTGGAGAAAGAGGAGAAAGAGGAGAAAAAGGAGAGAGAAAGCAGAGAAAGAGGAGAAAGAGGAGGAAGAGGATGCCCATCTGGGTAGTGTGGGATGTTCTCACCTGTTCACGGCAAACACATCAGCACAGCTGCTGGAAAACTTGGAAACCTCCACTGCAGGCAGCTGAGCAATTAACCCCAAGGCTTTTTTTGTTCATGGATGGGACCTGGGTCATGGAACTAGAAGGGAAAATCAGCTTTATAGTGGGGGACACCCCATGGGGACAGTCTGCAGACTGGGACCTGCTCGTGTTGGGGTGGAGAAGGCAGAAAAGCAGGGGAGAGGTGTCAAACCAGTGACCTTCAGCTGGTTTAAAGGTGTCAGCAGGCAGAAGGGAGGGGAATGATTTAAAAAGTTAGAGGAATGTGAAGTTAGGAAGGTGGGATTGAGGAAAAGAAAACAGATGATAAATTTCAGGGAAATAATCCAAATAATCTAACAGAGAGAGGCAGAGGAGTGAGAAGGAAGAGATGGGACCATCTTGCTGTGGCCCTGGGGGATCAGCTGAGCTTCCAAAGTGTGCAGCACGGGGAACAGGGATGCTCATTGTGGCAGAGGTGTGTGGGAAACACCAAATTCCCCTTATCAGGGCTAGGGGACCTGGTTTGGTTGTGCATGCTGTGACCTGGCCCAGTCCTGAGAGGAGCATTCCTGGCTTCTCCTACCCCTCAGTAACAAATCCTGGAGCAGTTTCCCTGCACCATCCAGGGCTGGACACTGACAGCACACCCTGGAGCCAGCATTGGCTGCACTGGAGCACGGGAGACCAGCCTGGTTTGGGGTAATTCCAGGCTTTTTTAGCTTTATGGGAGCATCTCAGCAAACATTCAGGCTGGCCTGCTTCCCAACAGCTGCACATGGAGAACTGGGATGCACAGAGAAGCTTTATGGCCTCTGCAGCTCCAGGTAAGGGTTGATGGGATTGAAATGAGCCAAGGAAAGCTCAGAGCCCACGAGCCTGATGCTTCCCACTCTGCTCTGGGGAAAATGAGCCAACCCAACCACACACACCAGGCTCCCTGTGCTGCCAAGCTGGGCTGAGTAAGGTCAGAGTCAGGCAGGAACAAGAGACAGAAAAGGCTGATTAGGTCACTTATTTCATCCTCTTAGCAATTAGACAGGAAATTATTTAACTGCTTTATTTATTTATTTAGGAATGTACCTCAGCAGGAAAACCCCAGCGGCAAGAGCTGCTGGTGTGCAAAGGGAAGGGTGGAAGCCCAGCCTCATTCATAAATACACACTGGTAAAAAGCATCTTCTGAAGGCAAATCTGGGGAGCAAACCTCTCCTGACAACCCTCTGAGGCTATGTGGGCTACAGGGCCAGGGGGGGAAAGTGGGATTTGCTGGGTATGGGTGCTTTTTAGAACATCCCTATCACCTTACCTCCTTTACTTGAGACATTTTCCGGGGTCCAAGAGACCCTCAAACCCCTCTAGGCTTGGGTCTGTGGCTCCTGGGGCAGCACCATCCTTTTGTCAGCCCTTGTTGACCCAACTCAGCCCAGCTCAGCCCCTTTCTGGGAAAAATTTTGGAGGAATTTGCAACACAGCTCCTCCAGCGGGATGGGAGGGTTATCCCATTGGAGAGCTGAGAAGATTTATGAGGTCCATAAATGGAGTTCTCTGGAGAGAGCCCAGGAATGGTTTGAGCTCTGCCCCAGGTCCTTCATCCACAGAAATGCAGGATTGCAGGGCCACGGTCACAAAGAGGGAGAGCAGTGCCAGCAGCTCCCTTCCTGCCTTGGTGTCATCAGCACTTTGCTCCCTCTTTGATGATGAAAACCGATTTCCAAACCTCAGGGTTTGTTGTTTCTTTTCCCTAAATGGAATTCTTGCTTCCCAGCCAGCCTCGGCACACTCGTGAAGCAGAAGGAAAGGCAGGAGGCTCTCCTGGGTGGAGGTGGGCTGGGAAGGGCTCAGACTCTGCCTTGCAGAGGAGAGAAACCCCATGGCCAGGGCTGCAGCACCCAGGGGGAGGAGGGGAGGGAGGGCAGGACCCAAAGGCAAAGGGGACCACGGCCAATGTGTCTGAGCCAGGGGGACAAGGTGGAATTGGTGACACATGTCCCCACCTGTGCACTGGCCCAGGGAAGCTGTGTGTGGGGAATGGGGCATGCTGGGTGTGGATGCTGGGTGTGGGAATGTTGTGTGTGGATTCTGGGTGTAGATTCTGTGTGCAGGGAATTCTATGTGCAGGGAATTCTGTGTGTGGATGCTGTGTGTGGATTCTGTGTGCAGGGAATTCTGTTTGTGGGTGTTGGGTGTGGATGCTGGGTGTGGATGTTGGGTGTGAATTCTGTGTATGGAATTCTGTGTATGGATGCTGAGTGTAGAATTCTGTGTGTGGATGCTGTGTGTAGATGCTGGATGTGGAATTCTGTGTGTATGGAATTCTGTGTGTGGGTGCTGTGTGTAGATGCTGGGTGTGGATGTTGAGTGTAGAATTCTGTATGTGGATGCTGTGTGGATGCTGTGTGTAGATGCTGTGTGTGGATTCTGTGTATGGAATTCTGTGTGGATGCTGTGTGTAGATGCTGGGTGTGGAATTCTGTGTGTATGGAATTCTGTGTGTGGGTGCTGTGTGTAGATGCTGTGTGTGGATGCTGTGTGCAGGGAATTCTGTGTGTGGAATGCTGTGTATGGAATTCTGTGTGTGGGTGCTGTGTTGGAGCTGCCCTGCCAGAGCACACCTGTGCCCCACACACCTGTGCCCTGCTGGCCCAGGTCTCCTGCTTTGCCTGCGTGGGCAGGATTTGGTGTGTTAAGCACTGCCATGTGCCTCAGGCGGGCAGAGCACAGCAGGTGGCCGTGTCTCTGCTGCTGGGGCTGTTTCCTCTCCTGACTCTCCCTCTCCCCAGCCCCGGGAGGACAGGGCACAGCTGGCTCTGTCCCCCTGGGTGGTGGCAGAGGCAGCTGGGCACCGCTCTGAGAACAGCGATCCCGGCTCAGGGACGCAGCTGCTCTGCTGTTATCACACAAGAGCAGAGATGAGACAGCCCAGTTATCGAGGAGAGAGAGAAAGAGAGAGGCTCCTTCTCCCCTCCACCCCCTCCCCACCTTCTCCCTGATCATTCTTGTTATTCATTTCCCCTCTCTTCTCCTTGCCAGGCAGACGCTTTCACAGGGAAAATCCAAACGAAAGCCTTGCAAAGAGGATGCTCATAAAATATTTATGGAGAACTGCGGTGAACACGAGTAGGATAATGAGGGTCTGTGGGAAATGGGATGTGTCCAAACCCGCTCAGCAAAGGCCTCGTATGAGGCAGAGGCACGAGGTGGAGGCCGACATCGAGTCCTGCAGGGTCCGCACTCATCTCCTGCTCAGCTGCCACACACATCCCTGCTTTGGCTTTCCCTCACTGGCACTGGGGCTTTTCCTGCATGGCAGCTGCTGCACGGGGAATGGGATGGCTGGAGTGCACTGGGGGTCTGTGCTGTGCTCTGTACAGTGCCATGGCTGTGGTGTCTGGGAGCAGCACAGGGACACTGTGCCACCTCTGGGATGCAGCCTGGTCACCAGCCCTCCTGTCCCAGCCACTTTTCCTGTGCTCCAGCCTCCTGCACTCCCTGACATGGCCACAGTGCAACTGGCAAGGGGCAGCAAGGTCTGGCAGAGGGATGGGTGTCAGTTCCCTACATTGGGGTTGCTTTAGGGAGTGGAAGGGCTCAGGTCTGAGCACCTCCTTCCCCCCACACTTCTCTCCCATCCCCTGCAGCCTCTGGGGCTCTGCCCCATAAACCCTCACACACTCAGCCCTGAAGCCCACCATCCCAAACGCTGCTGGTGCCAAGAAGGAGCTCCGGGTGAACTCTGCTAATGTGCAAACCTATCCCATCCCGAGAGCAGAGCCCATAAACACAGCAGCCCCCCTAGGGCAGGGACGAGCTGCCTCAAGCCGTGCCTTGCAGCAGCTTCCCCGCCTCCTTCTCCAGTTACCCAGCGCGGGTCCCGCAGCTCCCGCAGCTGCAGCGCCGCTGACCTCTGGAGTCTCGCTGGGTCTGCTCCAGCCCAAGCTGCAATTCCTCTGCAGTTGGCCAAGAGGACCTCGGGGCACTGCTGCTCCTCTTCCCCCCTCCACTCTCTTCCAGCAAGCCCCCAAAAAGCCCTTGAACTCGTGTTGGAGAGCTGATCCCGCTGGGAGCCATGCCGCTGGCAGATGTTTGCTGTGATACAGGACACGACAGCTTTTACGACTTGTCAGCTGGAACCCAATCTTTTCGGGTCTTTAGGTTAAAAGAGAAAAGCAAAGCTTGCACGCATGGCTGTGCCAGCAGCACGGCCTGCTCAGCCTCCCAGTAATCCCAGAACCTCCTGGAGCTGGAAGCTGGGTGTCCCTTACTGTCACCCAGCCCAGCCCAGCAATCCTAGAACCTCCTGGAGCAGGAACTGAGTGTCCCTCATCACCACCCAGCCCAGCCCCAGAACCTCCTAGCAGGAATCTGGGTGTTCCTCATCACCTCCCAGCCCAGCACAGGAATGCTAGAACCTCCTGGAACAAGAACCTGGGTGTCCCTCACCCCACCCAGCCTAGCCCAGCAGACCCAGAACCTCCTGGAGCATGAACCTGGGCTACCTTCACCATCCCTCTCCTACAAGGCTGCTTTTTCCAGCCCCATGTCCCACGGCATGCTCTGTGTCCCTGCAGTGACACATCCGTGTGGTTGGGATGTTCCTGACCCCAACTCAGACTGCCTGGGTGGGCACAGCCCCACAAAGGAGCAAGCAAGCAGGTCACATACTTTCCTTGTGATAACTGCAGGGAGATTCCCACCTCTTCCAGACTGGGAAATCACCACAGCTCTTCATGCTATTGTACATTACCAAACATTACCATATCCTGGAGAATCACAAGAAACCCCACATCTGCTTCACTCCCACTGCTGAAGGAAGGAGAATTTTCCCCCCAGCAGCTGAGAGGGCTCCTCACCTCCCCAGAGCTGCCTGGTGGAATTGTGCTGCCTCCTGTGTGGGAGTAGGCAGGGATAGTCCAAGAATACTTTAGGTTGGAAAAGACCTTTAAGGTCAGCGAGTGCAGCTGTTAATTCAGCACTGTTGAGCCCAGGTTCAGGTTTAAATAAAACACTGCCAGATTTCAGGTCACACTTGCCACCTGTCTTGGTGTCTTGGCACCTGAGGAGGACACATTTGCCAATAATCAAATCATAAATCAGTGTCAGGAAGAGGCACAATAAGGTGGCAGGAGGCAGAGAAGCTGCTCCCTGGAGGTTCCTGAGTGGTGTCTCACCCTACAGACCAGCACGGGACACTCAGGAAATGCTGCCCGGCTGATGGATCCCACCCTGCCCTCTCCCCCTCCATCTCCATTGCCCACAAGTCTCAAAGTTCAAGTGGTTCGGGATGGGGAAGAGTGTTCCAGACATGAAAGGTATTTCTGGGCATGGGGGAAGAAGTGATTAATCTCAATTACACGGTCGGACACTGCATAATCTGGGGCAGCAGATTGGGTTACGAGTTCTCCTTCCCATGGCTCTTGGAGGGGGATTCCAGCCTGAGGAGACTTTGGGAAGATGTTTTGACTGCTGAAGTGCCAAACTTAACCCCCTTGTAATTGGTGCTGTGGTGAAACATGGATGTTGTTTTTTGCTTCCTGAGCCTCCCGGACAACCCGAGGTTTGTGCAGCTGCCACCTCTTTCCCATTCACAGTGTGACAGATCCTACCCCAGCTCACTTTTCCCAAGGTCACTGCTCAGGAAAAAAAAAAAAAAACAACAACAAAACAAAACCAAAAAAACAAAACAAAACAAAAAATCCCAATATATGCTGGTGCTTCCAAACTCCAGGAGCAGCTCAGCAACCTGGGCAGAGGTGGGAGGGAACCACTGCTTTCCCAGCTCCCAGGCTTCCTGCTGCTGGATCGTGGGCTTCCTCCTCCAGCCCAGACCCCGCATCCCGCCAGGCTCTGCAGAACTCCCACTGCCCTTCCCGAAACACCCAGCCCGCAGCCCGCAGCCCGAATTCCACATCCCACATCCCGAATCCCGCTGGGCTTTGCAGAGCTCCCCTGTGCCTTCCCGCAGCTCCATGGCTAGATCCCGCATCCCACATCCCACATGCCCCATCCCCCAGCCCACATGCTGCATCCCACACCCTGCACCCCTCATCGTACATCGTGCACCCCTCATCCCACATCCCATATCACGCACCCCTCATCCCACATCCCGCTGGGCTCTGCAGAGTTCCCCTGTCCCTTCCCGCAGGTCCCAGCCCTCATCCCGCACCTCACATCCCAAATCCCTCATCCCGCCGGGCTCTGCAGATCTCCCCTGCCCCTTCCCCCAGCTCCACAACCGAGCATCCCCCAGACCCGGGGGCTCCTCAGGATCCGTGTGCACCAAGCCCCGCTTGCGTTCTGGGGTGGATCAGCCCCACCAGGAGGATGGTGCAGCACCAGCAGGATTTGAACATCGCTCCCCGAGGAGAGCAGGGCTCAGACAGAGCGAGGGGCTTCATCCAACAAAGCTCTCAGATCCTCCTTGTTATTTAACAGCCGCTTTCCCCGGACTAAAGAGCTGTTCCTGATGTTCTGTGGGGACTAATAACGACCTAATCCCGAGCTGTGATGGACTAAACATACCCAGCGTGTTCTGAGGTTCACCCAGAGAGATCCCACCTCCCCCCCTGCTCTGCGTCCTTTGTGGTGTCACACAGCACACGCCCTCAGCGACATGAGACATTTCTGGGTAAGAAGTTAAAAATAAATATACTCCCAGGGGAAGCTGCAGAGGGATAGACCGAGCCAGGGTGTAATTACCTGAGCTGGAACAGAGCCAAGCTGTAACTTGTATTGCAAATTCTTTGCATTGCTTTAGATACCTGCTAACAAAGTGATTATAAAAACCATATTTATAGAAGATTAGGAGCTATGCAATAGATCCACATCCGTAATTAGCCATAATAGATCTGCATTGATTATTATTGATGCTAATCCTCTTCTAAATATGTGCACATTAATTAGTCAGCGTTTACCACAGACGCAATTATTTTAGGAACAGACACAGTTGGTGGGGGCAGCAGACAACAGGGTGTTTATTCCGATTTTAGTGTGTATTTTTCTCTCTGTAGAAGCACCCACATCAGGTTGTACAAGAACAAAGAGCATCTGAGTCCAAGGGCCTGGAGCATCCAGGCTCCTGTGCCGTGATAAGCACTTACAAGTGCCTGGGAAGGATCTTGCCAAAACATTACTTTTGATGCATAAAATATTTCCTCGTTACTATGAAACACAGCGCCGTGCCAGCCTCCAAGGGTGACACTGCTCCTTTTCCTGGCTGCCTGTGGGGGTGTTCAGCTCCAGCACCTCGTGTGCCTCATCCCAGTGCTCCTGGTGGCTGGATTGGGGGTGGGAATTGTTTTCTGTCAGTGAAATGTGGATGGGCTGCTGGGGGGAGCCTTCAGGATAGCTCCTGAGTGGTGCTTAGCTGGGGCTGGTTTCAGGAGCCTTGGAATTGGCTCATCACTTTCCCAGCTGGAACACAGGGCGTGTACTGGTCTGGGCAGTGAGTGAGTGCTGCCTCTGGAATTCTTTCCCCACCAGGACTTGAGGACCATCCACACACCAGCAACAGCCCCCAAGAGTCAGTGGGTATCAGGGGCTGCATGTTTCTGTTTGAGACGCCCCAGAGCCTCCCAAAAATATCTGTTCAGCCAACAGGTGGAAAACACCTGTACTATCTTCTTCCTTTTCTGTCCTTCATCTTTTATTTCCTTCTCTCTGTCCTTTATTTCTCTCTCTGCCTTCAAGCAGGAAGAGCAGGGAAGAGCTGTTGCATCCTGTCTTTGAATCGTGCTGCTCTTGCAGCCGTGTCCCTGTGCCCCACTGTCTCCTCTCTTCACCATCACCATTCCCATGGAGATGCCTCCCACAATGGAAGATGATCCCACCACTGGCACTCCCACCAGGCCAGAGCCTCTCTGGTGGTGAAGAGTTTTGGGTGAGAAGAGTCCATGAGCATCCCATCTCCCCAGAAAGGGCAGGAAGGGGTGCTGGGAGAGTGCTGGGGGAAGCTGCAGGACCATCAGGTGCTCCAGCCCAGCATGGGGTGGGGTCACAGCGGGGGTGTGGAGGAGGGAGGAGGAGCTGCCCTGTCCCACACCTGCTGCCAGGGCAATGCCACATCCCAAAATCTCCATTGCTCCCAACCCCAGACACCTGATGGCTAAAGCAGCTTCCCTCCAGTGCTCACCGTGCCCAAAACGCAGCAATCACAACCCAGATCCTGTTTCCTACGGTGTAAACCCCCTCTCCAAATCCAGCAATTAGCCTCCAATTTGCTTTCCCCACTAATGGCAAACGGGGTCTCCCTGGGATGCTCTGATGAGACCCTGTTTTCTTCATCAGTTCAAAACCTTTCCCTCTTATTTATTTTTCACCCTTCCCCCAAATGTGTTTCCCACCACAAAAATAACATTTTTCAGATCTTTGCAATTATTTATTCCACATTTTTCTGTCGCAGCTTTGCAGGAATCAGCATTTCTGGTGGGAGCAGAGAGGGAAGATGAGCAGCTCCAGCCTCTCCTTCCACAGCTGATGAGCCAGGGTCTTGTGTGGGGTCGGTGGTCCAGGAGGGCCCCCATAACACCCACAGAGTTCAGACCAATTAGGGACTTCTGACTGGGGTGGGGGAAAGGGAAAAGAAAGAGCCGGGAAGGCCGGGCTCGCCTTTTTCTCCTCTCGTCTCATTCCTTGTCTTCTTTTTAATGGCAGGCCCCCGGGGGCTCGTCGGCATCCTTCAGAATGGAAATCCTTCCAAATGGAAATCCGCCCTGCCCCTCATGGCAGCGCCTGAATGTCACAGAGGGGATGAAAGGGAGCCAAAGGCGACCCTGCTCCCGACGGCATCGCGGGGAGGGGACCGAGCTAATGGGGGGACGGAGACATCAAGGAGGGGAGTTCAGGGGCAACCTGAAGGGTTTTCACTCCTCCTCACTGGGAAGCAGCTGGAAAAAGGAAGAGAAGCAAATGAGAGACGCCAGAACTGTGACATTTTCACAGACCTGTAGACAGTGTCACCCATGGAGGCACAAAGCTTTGGAAAATCAGGAGAGAACGTTCCAGCCAGGACTGGGGCTGGCATTACAGCCAGCTGGAAAAAATGCTGAATAATTTTGGTGGCCTTTAAATCTTTGCTTAAAATAAAACTTTGCAAGCTGAGGAGCCCTCAAAACCCAGTGTCCCCTGAGACATCCTAGCTCAATGCCCAAAGCAAATTAGGGACAATCCATTCCCTTTAGGAAATCCCGGATTTCCTGGGCTGGGAGGGTCTGTGCAGGCACATCCCATTATGGTAAAATCTGCTGTTCCTGGGTTTCATCTGGGATAAACCCCAGGGAAACAGCTTCACTTCATACCCATGGAACAATATTCCAGAAAACAGAAAGAGCTTTCCAAAGAAACCTCTTTGGTTTTCTGCCTTTGTTGTGCTGCACTGCCATGGCTCTGGGAAGGGGGATGAGGTTCACCCCACTGGTCAGGTTGCTGTTGGATTTGGGATCAAGTTGTCTGCTCTGATGGTCATCCTGTGTCACAGCCACGCAGGATGAGCACAGCTCTCCGTGCTGCTCAGAAAAAAAAGAAAAAAAAAAATCCCACAGAAAAGGAATTCCTTAAAGAAGTAAGTAAGGAGAAGCTGGTCCCACCTGTACCTTTGGTGTGTGTGAAATTCTCTCCTGGAAGTTTTATTAGAATATCCCAGTTTAAAGAGCTTGAGAAAGCAAATTATTTGAGGTAATTCTGAGATCAGACAGAGGCTTTTATCCAAAGCTCGACTCCAGCACAGGTTCAATCTGTTGGTCACAGATCCCAGCCTGGCCAGGTGATGGATGCAGGACCTGGCTCAGCCAAGCCCTGCCGGGGGTTGGAGCAGGGTGGGGAAGGGAGAGCTGTGGGATCTGGACTTGCTCCCAGCTCTGGGCTCCTCCAGCTAAAGCTGGGGGAAATTTGCTTGGAAAGAAAATGCCAGTTCATCGAAACTGAAATATTTCATTAAAATATTTTTGGGTCTGGGAAGATGCTGCCAGCGGACTCCCAGCCACATCTCACCACTGGGTTGCTTTTGCCTGGTGTCTGGAAATCCCTCGGATCTGCCCAGGGCTCTGGGGTGGCTCCATGGGTGTCCCACACTTCTCTGACACTGAGGGGTTGTCTGGGGCCCCCACACACAGAATTATGGAATCACAGGATGCCTTGGGTTGGAAGGAATCTTAGATCTCTGTCAATCCAGAGCCGCCTGAATTTGCCATGTTTTCAGAGGGAGAAGCGCAGCTCCCTGGCGCTGGAGAAGTGGAGCAGGAGGGAGAGGCTTGATGTTGATTGAGAAGGAAGTGTTTGAGATGCAGAATTTAAAAAATGAGCCCTTCCCCGTGGCCGTGCTGCTGTTACAGGGACTGCAGAGAGCGAGGAGGGGGTGGAGGGCTGCTCCTTCTTGAAAGCCTTCTTGGTTTCAGTGGATAATCCCAATTTACAAAACAGCTGAGTTTGAAAATGCTGCAATAATCCACTCATTAGCCCTCGCTGCGAGGCGGCGCCTGGGGGCATTCCCAGAGGAAGGTGGCACGGGTGGTTCAGCAGATAATTGCTGCGCACTTGAACCCCTCCGGAGGTGGCGGATCCACTAATTTTGGCGAATTCCTTTGTGTCCACAGGCAGCTGCCCTGCATCGGGGCTGTGCCGTGCCATGCCTGCAGCAGGGCTCCCAGCGGGACCGGAGGAATTCCGTGCAGGAATTCTGGCGGCTGAGTGCCAGCCCTGCCTGCTGACACCGATGGCTCCACCAGGAGTGGCAGGGTTGGGATACAGGAGTCAGCAGAGAGCCTGAAGAAGCGTTTCTGGCATCAGCTGTAGAAGATGGGGATGGGAAGAGCACAGAGCTTCTGGGGCAGCTCCTCCCAAAACTCCAAATTCTCAGTGGAGAATTGGAGAAGCCAGGTCTGGTCTGCTGCTAGGGGTGCTAGGCTGAATGCCCTGAACAAATCATGGAGCTGTGGCTGCCCCATCCCTGGAAGTGTTCCAGGCTAGGCTGGACAGGGATTTGAGCAACCTAGGATGATGGAAAGTGTCCCAGGCCATGGCATGGTATGGAATG
Organism: Erithacus rubecula; assembly: GCF_903797595.1. NCBI lineage: Eukaryota > Metazoa > Chordata > Aves > Passeriformes > Muscicapidae > Erithacus > Erithacus rubecula. The sequence continues at coordinate 5,516,902 of NC_136667.1, read as the reverse complement.
AGATGGGCTCTAACATATCTTCCAACTCAAACCATCCCAAATCCTTCCATGATTCAATTTATTGCACTGAGCATTCACAGAACACCCAAAGGAGATTCTCTGAGCAGAGTCCTGCTGCAGGGAAGGCTCTGGACTCAGTTCCTGTTGCTGGTGGTCCCTGTCCATCCTCCCAGTTCTGCCTTTCCTCATCCCAGTGGCTGACTGGGTAAATGGGCAGATGATAAATATTTTGGAGCTCATTTAAGACAAATAAGCCTGAGGATTGCTTGTTTTATAAACACAACTCTTAGAGGGGTTTAACCAAAAGTACATTCTGAAAATAAAGTTTTTTGTTTCTTTCTCTTTGCATAGCAACCTGTGAAACAGAGAAACACCCGTGTCCCTTTCACATGAGTAGGGCTGCAGGTTTTTCAGTGAAAACTCATTTTCCAGACCAAGGATGCAGGAGGAATGAAGAAGCTGCAGAGAAAAGACCAGAAGAAGTTCCTGTCTGCTGGAAGTCAACATAGCTAAGCCTTGAATGACCATCAAATTTTGGGCAAGAAGGTTGCTGTTAGACAGGAAAAATATTACAAAGCAAGAGGGGTTCAAAAACTGACATTTCTTGGCCAGTTGCTGGGAGAATGACGGGTGGGAGGTGATGGCACTGGAGAGTGGATGGGAACACTGCAGCCGTGTCACTCTTCCCACTGCAAACCTCCTCCGCACACTCTGGTGCCCAGAGCCTCTGATTTTCCTCCTTGAACTGCCACCACTGTCATTCTCTGTGCCCAAGGTGGTCCCCACATGGTGTGAAGGTGACAGAGGGTGGCTCTGTGTCACCCGGGGTGAGGCGCTTCTGTCCGTGCTTTGAAATCAAATCCTCAGGAACCAAAGTAGGAAAGCTGAGGGTTGTTCCTCATTCCTTTTCTCACCCAAATATGTCCAATCTCATCAGCATTCCCCTGCAGCTGCTTGAGAAATTTCCAAGAGCGCCTTGTTTTGGTTTGGGTTTTGTCAGAAAATGTGGAGCTGTCAAAGCCGAGGAGTTGTGTGGAAATGGAATGGTTTTGACGAGACTGTCATCAGGGGAAGTCTCTGAGCTCCAGGACGGAAGGGCTGATCAAACCCAGACACACTGGGGGAGACAAACGACCCTGAGCCAGCTCAGCAGGCAGAGCCAGGCCCTGGGCTGCAGCAAGGCTGAGCCTGGGGCAAGCCCCTCTCCTCCCCTCTGCAGAAATTTGGAACAGGTTCTCCAGACTAGCTGTGCCTGCCCTATGCCTGGAAGTGTCCAAGGCCAGGCTGGAAGGGCTTGGAGCAACCTGGGCTAGTGGAAGGTGTCACTGCTCTGGGCATTTGAACCACATGAGCTTTAATTTCCTCTCCAAGCCAACCATTTTGAAATTCTATGATTCCATTAAATATTTAGGGGAATAGCCTGAAATCTGAGTGCACTCCAAAGCTTTGGAAGAGACACATGTGACTTTTGTAAGTCATGGAAGGCACACCCAGAGGAAGTGAAGATTCCTTTTGCTTATTCCAAACAGTTCTGGCTGTCTCTACCCAGACAGACCTAAAAAGGAAAACTGTCCTTCTCTCCAATAGAGTTTTTTAAGGGAGAGTTTTTGCTGATCTCTTTTCACCTGGATCCATCTCCAGCCTGTCAGGGACAGCAGAGTTTGCAGGGATGATGTGCCAAGGACGTGGCATTGAGATACTGGGAGCTGCTGGCAGCACTGCCAGGGCTCAGCCACCTTGCTCAGCTCTGCAGCTCCTCAGGAAATGGATGCAAAGTATTTTATAAACAGCAACATTTGCTTTTCAAAGCAGCACCTGTGTAAACAGTCCTGGAGCCAGCGCATCCACTGGGAGCCTCTGGCGAGCACCCAGAGCCCATCCTGAAGCAGGGACAGCATTTCCTGCAGCCCAGGCTCAGGAGGGATGCTGCACCATTGTCCTGCTGTCCTGCTGTTGTGTTGGGTTGATGTGTCCAGCAATGTGTATTCTGTCACCATCTGTTGGAGCTGGGTGGGGCAGTGACCCTGATCTCCTGGCACATATTATCTGCTAATGGGCCATCTTTAAACCAGCTGGGGCAATCATCTTTATCTTTCCCATGACCCACCCTTCATCCAGGAGGTATCACCTGTTAATGGGCCATTGTTAAAAACTGGGTGTGGCAGCGATTCTTATCCCTGTGGGAGATATCTCCTGTTAATGGGCCATTGTTAAAAACTGGGTGGGGCAGTGACCCTGATCTCCTGGCACATATTATCTGCTAATGGGCCATCTTTAAACCAGCTGGGGCAATCATCTTTATCTTTCCACAACCCATCCTCCCTCCATGAAGATATCATCTGCTGCTGGCCCATTCAGTCCCACTGCATGACTGATAAAATTCCATCACCCCACTGGGAGATGCTCCAGCCAGGGGAGGAGCCAAGCCTTTCCTATCTAAATAAAAACTGAGATTTTGGACAGCAAGGTACCTTCTTTCCACTGGATTCCAGAGGAAAGCCAGACCTTTCCACAACATCCCTGGACCTTCAGAGGAAACTGCATCTTCTACAGGACCACTGCTCCAGCTGAACCACATCTGCCACTGCAGGAGGATGCAGCCACCATTGAATGGGACTGCTGCCAACACCCTGACTGACTGACAGGGTGTCAGGTTGTATTCTGACTCTGTCAGTGTTTTGGGATTGTTTTTTGTAATACTGTATTTCTATTTTAATTTTCCTAGTAAAGAATTGTTATTCCTAACTCCCCTGTCTTTGCCTGAGAGCCCCTTAATTTCAAAATTATAATAATAATTTGGAGGGAGGGGGTTTACATTCTCCATTTCAAAGAGAAGCTTCTGCCTTTATTGGCAGACACCTATCCTTCAATCCAGGACAGCTGTCCCTGTTCCCCAGTCCAGACATGGCACCTTTGCTCTTCCCCTGCCACCCCAGTGCCATCCATGGGCAGGACAGTGCCAGCATCACTCTCCAGTGGTGGTGACAGCCACAGGGAGAACATCCATGGGGCAATGGTGCTCGAGCTCAGCACTCCTGGGATCCCCCAGGACAGCAGCACTCCCAGATTGTGCATTCCCCTGGATATTGCAGTGATCTGCCAGACAAGGACATCAGTGCTGAGAGACAATTGGTGTCACATCCCCTCTGTCTGGGCCTCACCAGCTGGAACCTGGGGTTAATGATCTCTACTTCAGAAAGTGCTTCAAGATCCTGGGCTGAAAAAACGAGCTGAAATGCAAATGATCCTGCTCATGCCACGGGGAGGTTTATGGCCTGCATGGCTCCTAATAGCACATTAATTAGGGCCCAGGATTAAAAGTGTGCGGTGATTAAGCAAACAATTACAGAAAGAGAGGAATGAATGGGGTGCAAGGTGCAGGGCTGGTTCCCAGGCTGCTCCCACTCCACACATTTCAGGTCTGTGTTTGCAGTTGCTCCTGGCTTTGCTAAACTGGAATGGCTGGAGATGAAATTTTCTGAGCCAGTGTCTGCCTGGAGCGAAATCACTCTGCAAAGTTTCAGCCAAAACGCTGAAATCTGCTCACAGGATTGAAGCTCATGAAAAAATGTGCTGAATTCTGGCAAATGTTCTTTTATGATGCTCCCGTTCTTCCTCAGGTCTCTTCACAGCAGGAGCTTACAAACTGGGAGGATGTTTTTTGTGCTGGACTTGCCCTTTGTGTCCTCCTGCCTGGAAAACATGGCTGGGCTTGACCACGTGCTGAGCCATGATCAAGGACAGATCATCACAATTTGCTGTATCTCTGCCATTTAAATCCTGAGCAGGATGGGAGCTGTGAAGCAGGAAAAGGAAGGGTGGGAGGTGGATTTGGGATTCAGCTGCTGGTGTCCCCAGCCACGATTTTCGCTGGTGAACAGAACATCTCATGTGAACCTTGTCCCTTAAATATCCAAATCCAAGATGCTGAGAGCTGACTTCAGAGTGCTGAACATCCCTGGCTCTGGGGAAAGCCATCAGGAGCTGGGCTTGGAAGAGCCAGGCTGTTGAGAAAAGGTGACGTGCAATCAAAAACATCCCCTGCCTCAAACTGGGCACCCAGAATTGCCAATTATTTTAATCCTGGGATATCAGTGCAGAAGCACTCGGTCAGTTAGTGGCAGAGCTGGCAGGACCTCACATCCATGAGGGAATAATCCTGCTTCGGACAAGTGGAGGCTGTGGTAGTGTTACCTGGAACAGAGACTAGACAGAGCAAAAGGAATAGAATATGAATTTATTGAGAGGATTCACCTTGGGCAGTGCAAGAGCCAGGCTGGGGCTACACCCAAATCAAATCCAAGATGATTCCAGGTCATGAGTCTTTACACTTTTATAAGTTTTGGTTCATCTACATCTTGGGGTCAATTATCCAATCACAGCCCCAGGCTATGAAGTCTCAGCCCCCTGGTTTGCCCCCTTTCCCTCGCTGTTGTTTATGATTTTTGGGTACCAGGTGTCCTTATTTCTCTATCTGGGAAGGAATTGTTTTGTCCAACCACCCTGTGAAGAGAACTTGCTAACACCTAACATGAAGTTTCAGAGTTCCACACTAAGCGGTAGAGATTCTGAAAAATATAAAAGCTAAAACCCGAGGCATCATTTCCCCCCATTAGAGGCTTGACAAGGTTTTTACCCTAGTCCTGTTATGGATCAGGATCCAGAGGGAAGCCTGGGAGGAGAGACTGAGAGCTCCAGCCCTGTTTAGTTTGAGCTGTTGTGTTGCTGGAATGTGATAAACTTGCTCCTATGAGCAGTGATGAGCCAAAGTGGGAATGGTGGCTGGGCAGTGCAATGAGAGACCACTCCATCTGTGGGATCAGCAGGAATTTCTTCCTGGAAAGGGGCAGACACTGGAAGGGGCTGCCAGGGAGGTTTGTAGTCCCCATCTCTGCAGGTCTCCAAGGAAGTTCTGTGCAGGAGCTCAGTGCTCTGGGTTGGTGGGGATTGGGCACAGGTTGGACTCAATGATTTTGGAGAACTTTTCTACCCTGAGTGGTTATGGAATTCTGGGATTCCATTATTCAGCATTGCTGCCAGGCTCCTGCTGTCACAGGACACCTCATCCCTTGATTCCAATGTATTGAGTGCCCAGGAACTCCTGGGCCCATCCCAGGATCTCTCATTCCCAACCACTGGAGGTGGTGTTGGTTTTGGAGCCTCTCTGTGCCAGGGAGCTGTCAGCAGGCTCAGGATCTGCCTGAAGGAAAGATTTCTGAGGCAGCTGCCTACATTTTAACTCATCTTTATTTATCTCAGCCATATTTTGTTTTTAACCAGAAATTCTTGTTTTGGACAAAAAGGCAGCAGTTGCTCTCCCTGTCTCTCCTGGCAGTCTGGTTCTCCCTCTCTCCAGGCAGCTCCAGCTTCCCTGCTGTGTCACATCCGAGCATGAGCAGCTAGGGAATGTTTAATATTTGTCACACAGGTGCTCTGGGGATTGTCACTGACACTGTTTGTGGCACCCTGAGCACACCAAGGGCAGGATCTGTGCTGGAACAAGCCCCAGAGTGGTTCCAAAGGAGGAAGAGGGGTCAATGTCCAGCTGGGAATTCACCTTGGAGGATGTGGAGGGTTGTCTGGTACCTTCTTCATCCCCCTGGGGCTGCTCTGCTCACACCTGGAAAAAACAGACCTTGGGCTTTGGGAAGGGGAATTTGACCCTGTCCAACCTCTGTCCCAGCCAGCCTTTCCAGGCTGGTCAGCTGTAATTCCTACTGGAATAGTTCTATCCATCCCATCCCAGCAGCGTTTTTCCTTTTTTTAGCCTTTTTAGTATTTTTAATGCTTATTTAATAATAAAAAATGATAATTGCAACTCATTAAAACATCTCAAATCCCTCTGCTCTGGAATCAGGCTAGGAGAGCTGGGGGTGTTCACCTGGAGAAGAGAAGGTTCCAGGGAGACCTTAGAGTCCCTTCCACTGCCTAAAGGGGCTCCAGGAGAGCTGGAGAAGGACTGGGGGCAAGGGATGGAGGGACAGGGCACAGGGAATGGATTCCCACTGCCAGAGGGCAGGGATGGATGGGATTTTGGGAAGGAATTCCTGTCTGTGAGGGTGCTGAAGCCCTGGCACAGGGTGCCCCAGAGCAGCTGTGGCTGTTCCTGGACTCCTGGAAGTGTCCAAGGCCAGGCTGGACAGGGCTTGGAGCACCCTGGGCTAGTGGAAGATGTCCCTGCCCATGGCAGGGGGTGGGATTTAAGGCCAAGGGGCTTTAAGGTCAAAGGTATCAAACCAAGTCTGCAAATTCCAACTTCCACCACCAATTCCAATTAACATCCCCTCAATGCATTCACAGGAATATCAGTGGAAAACAAAACAAAACAAAGCAAAGAAACAAACCAAAAGAAAGCCTCTTAAATGCCTGCAGGGTCCTGAACCAAAGCTCAAGGAAGTAATGGAGAGCCTTTCTTTTGATTTCAAATGAATTTGGTCAGCTCCAGCCAGAACTGGAGAGATTGATCATTAAATAATTTTTGAAGGATTCTCCCAGTGTTATCCATGCACAAATGGCTTCGGTATCTGCCTGGCTCAAGTCAGCAATCCTGGGATTTTTTAAGCATTCAGGTCAGCCATTAAAATACCAATTGAGAATATTTTTGCAGGTTTTATTTTCACACCAAGCTGGCAGTCAAGCTGGCACTTCTCTTTTCATCTTCACTTCCCGTCGCCTCAATATAGCGTGTCCATCAATTTGCTTTTATTTATTTTTTCCAGGCTATTTTAGACAATCTGCTGAAGAAATCTCACTCAGCAACGAGAGCTGACCTTGAGCCGCTCCCTTTTTCTCCCGCTCCTTTATTTAAGAATGTGCAATGAATTAAGACATCACTTTATCCCTGCTCTCTGCTCAGGCAGCAGCGGCTCTCCAACGGAGCATGAATGGCAGGGCTGCAGGCAGAGCTGGCCTGGAAATGTGATCTTATGGAAACCAGGGGTGACCTGCTTCCAGACACAACAATGTGACAGGGACAGTGCTGCCTGTCCCCAATGGGACGTGACGGATGTGCCCCAGAGGGGCCACAGCTTTGATGTGTGCAGAGGGAGGGTGGAGATCCCAGAAAAAGGAATGGGGCTGCAATGCTGAGCTACAGGGAACTGGCACCCAACCAGTGATGCTCAGAGGAGCTGGAACAGAGGCTAGACAGAGCTAAGGGGAATAAAATGGTGTCCTGGATTGAAGGACAGGTGTCTGCCAATAAAGGCAGATGCTTCTCTTTGAAATGGAGAATGTAAACCCCCTACCTCCAAATTATTATAATTTTGAAATTAAGGGGCTCTCAGGCAAAGACAGGGGAGTTAGGAATAACAGTTCTTTAGGAAAATTAAAATATAAATACAGTATTACAAAGAACAATCCCAACACTGACAGATTCAGAATCCAAGCTGACACCCGTCAGTCAGTCAGGGTGTTGGCAGCAGTCCCATTCAATGGTGGCTGCATCCTCCTGCAGTGGCAGATGTGGTTCAGCTGGAGCAGTGCTCCTGGAGAAGGTGCAGTTTTCCTCTGAAGGTTCAGGGATGATGTGGAAAGGTCTGGCTTTCCTCTGAAATCCAGTGGAAAGAAGGTACCTTGCTGTCCAAAATCTCAGTTTTTATTTAGACAGGAAAGGTTTGGCTCCTCCCCTGGCTGGAGCATCTCCCAGTGGGGTGATGGAATTTTATCAGTCATGCAGTGGGACTGAATGGGCCAGCAGCAGATGATATCTTCCTGGAGGGAGGATGGGCTGTGGGAAAAATAAAGATGATTGCCCCAGCTGGTTTAAAGATGGCCCATTAGCAGATAATATGTGCCAGGAGATCAGAGTCACTGTCCCACCCAGTTTTTAACAATGGCCCATTAACAGGAGATATCTCCCACAGGGATAAGAATCGCTGCCACACCCAGTTTTTAACAATGGCCCATTAACAGGTGATACCTCCTGGATGAAGGGTGGGTCATGGGAAAGATAAAGATGATTGCCCCAGCTGGTTTAAAGATGGCCCATTAGCAGATGATATGTGCCAGGAGATCAGGGTCAGTGCCCCACCTGGCCCCAACAGATGGTGACAGAATACACATTACTGGCCACATCAACCCAACACAAATGGATATTTATTGAGAGGTCTTCAAAGGCCACACCCTGGCAGTACTGATCTTGACCCTGGCACTACTTCCCCTCCAAGCGCCCCATCCCACCTTTCCCTGCTCCTCCCAAAGTGCTGGCAGAGTGTCCACAACCAGTGATTGCCTCAAAAACCTTCCTCTCATGGAGCTGAAACCTTGACACAGAGGGATCTCCTCTCCAGAGTGTGACTGAGGCATGGCAGGGAGCACAGTCTCACACCATGAACTCCCAGGAGTTACCAGGAGCAGCACAGGAATGAGCTTGGGTGGGAAGGAGCCACCCCAGCACTGCACTGCCAGCACCACATGTCACAGCCCTGCACCGAGGGGACCTTGTTGTTTAATTGCATTTGGAGCACAGGGGAAGGGAAATCCCTCCAATCACTTGCTTTTTTCCAACTTTTCTATACCCAAGTCTCTGAGGTAACGAGGAATTAGCACAAAACCCTACAAAACAATAACAATGGCATTCAATGTGCTCTGAAACTCCTGGGAACTGGAGAGACAAAGGGAATCCATGGCATTGGGCTCAGAAAGGCTGGAGCTGTCAGAAATTACAGCATTTCTTCTCTCTCCTTCCAGTGCTCAGCAAGAGGGGCTGCAGGGTTGGAGCTCTGAGCAGGGCAGAAGAGCAGTGTGTCCCAGGGACCCAGTCCACAGCTCCCCAAAGTCCCATCCCAGTCCCAGGGACCCAGTCCCATCCCATCCCAGCCCACCCCAAACCAGTCCCAGCCCAGATGTGATCAATAAAGCCCTGAGCTGCAGTGCTGGCTATCAGATTGCTGTGCTTTGATTTAAGGAGTTTCCCTGCCACCAGGGACAGAACACTTGGGATGTTTGCCTGGAAACGGGATCTGTGTTTAAGTCATTAGGCCAAATTCACTGCAGGTGGAGGCAGAGGCAGCCCCAGGACGGGGCTGGGGTTGTGCCCATGCAGGGGTGAGTTCTCTCCATGTTGTACTCCTGCACCCCAGGCAGAGCCTTTGGAGCTCCTTCCCTGCCCCAGACCAGGCTGGTTCTGCTCCAGCCTCAGGAATTTCTCAGTGAAGCTCCCCATTCCCTCCATCCCACCCACCAGAAATTCCCTGCACCCTCCACACTGAGCCATGATCTCACCCACACAGGGCCCAGGTGGTGCTGCTGCCTCTGTCTTCCCCTTTTCCTTCTTTACAATTCCAAGGAAACCTTGATGTCACTCCAATGCAGCTGCCCCAGGCTGGGAGAGGCTCAGTGCCACACACTCAGTGCATCCCTGATGCCCCATGGAGCACCCACTCCCCTCGGGGACCTGGGGGTACCCAGCACCCCCAACCTCACCTGTGGGGCTGGAACAGGCTTGGGGCCATCAGCACATCCCATTTTCTCCTCCCTGAACCCTCACACCTCCTCATCCACCTCTGTCCCTCAGCACCATCCCGTCTTCTGAGCGGCCTCGAGCCTTCAAAGACAGGGGAAGAACGGGGAAAATCCACAGAGATAACTTTTAAAAAATTTAAAGCAAAATATCTGGTCTTGGCTGCTGTTAAAATCGGAGCATTTCATTAAAAGGCTGCAGGGCTTTTAAAGACAAACTCTAAGCAGAGCCATGAATAATGCAGCTTCTATTCAGAACATGAAGATTTTAGCACATCCATAATACATGGGCTCAACCTGGGAAGAGGCTGCTAATGCACGGGAATGCATGAGGCAGCAGCCTCGATTCTCTGAAAGGAAAACAAACGAAACAAACGTGGGAGCTGAAGGAGTTCTCCCACTGGCCGAGCACTCTGGGGTATGGCGAGACTCCGAGGGATTTTTAAATCCTTTTTATTGGTGTCTTTCTCAGCTAAAATAAACTTTGTAATCTCATTAAGAGCTCGGGAGCTGGTGCAGGCGTGCTGGATGTGGCCCATGGAGCTCTGTAAATAACTGAGAGTGGAGCTGGCTCCACGCTCAGGGCTGGAGGCTGGGGGGGGCTCGGACAGCTTGGGGTGTCCTGGAGTGCTCCACATGCTCCAGGCTTGGCTGTGGGACCCCTGGAATGGGAAAAGCTGGACAGGGCTCAGCTTGGGTAGCCAACACCTGCCCTGTGGTGCTGGCTCATTCCTGGGATGAGTTGGTGTTGCCTTTGTGGGTATTGCAGCCACTGGGATGAACTTCATGGAATCACAGAATCCTTAAGGTTGGAAAGCCCTGCAAGGCCCTCGAGTCCAAGTGGCTGATCCCCACCTTGTCACCAGCCCAGAACACTGAGTGCCACCTCCAGTCCTTTCTTGGGCACCTCCAGAGATGGGAACTCCAATGACGCTTCCAGCCTTTCCACGCAAAAAATTTCTCCTGCTGTCCAAGCTGTGTAGGACAGTAAGTTTTAAACCAGCTTCCCCTTCTCCTCCAGGCTCTTCAGAGAGTGCTGGATGGGGCCCTGGGTGAGCCTTGGATGTGTCTGAGCTGTGGGAACAGAGCCAAGGGATAAACATCACCCTCAGGAAAACACGATCACTGCACGGAGGAAAATTGATTCCTCAAACGGTTTTATTCACAGAGTGTTTGGTGGCTTTACCAGAGCTCCCAAGTTATCTCCCTCCTCCACTCTTTAGTGGCACAGAGAGTGTTCTCCCAATCCCTTATCTCCTTAATAGCCCTTCCTTTGGAGAGCAGAGATATCGGCGGATCTGCCGCGGCGTCGCGTCCCTCACACAGGGGCTGCTCTTAAAAAATGCTCCCCTCTCACAAAAAAAACTGTGTAGAAGTTGCTTGTGCCCATAAAATGAAACTAGACGAAAAAAAGGGGTCTCAATGGCTTTTGTGGGACTGATGGGGAACAATCCATCCTCTGCATCAGGGCTGGGTAAATCTGGTTTTCTTGCAAACCTGAATTGCTATTTGCTTTTTTTTTTTTAATTTCCAGGGAAAGAAGATTTAGTGGCAACCCCTCCGATGTTGGTTTGGTGCCTGTGCAATCTGTCAGCAAGGACAAGTTCCCCACACTTAATCCAATTACACAAAAATTCCCTCACAGAATTATTTGGGGATGAAATAGGGGAAAAAAAGTCACTGGGGATCCTTCATCTCCTGCTTTACATCAGTGCATGAGCTACTCCTCCTGTCTGGTGGCGGGCTGGAAGTGTCACCACAGCACAGCCCACACAGGGGGACCCACTTGGGAAATGCTGGAGCAGGGACAGCTCAGAATGTTTTATGGAATTCCCATTCCTGTGGCATGGAAACTCCCACTGAGAGCTGAGGTGAGTCTGGGCAGGAGCTGTGAGGAATCTCCAGCTCCCAGGGCTTGGAGGACACATGGGACAGGGTGACTGGAGGGAGACAGAGTTCAGCTGTGGCTCCACATTGTGGAATCACAGAATCTCAGGCAAGTTTTTGTTCAAAGGGGCTTTGAAGATCTTCCCATTGCATCCCATCCCATCCCATCCCATCCCATCCCATCCCATCCCATCCCATCCCATCCCATCCCATCCCATCCCATCCCATCCCATCCCATCCCATCCCATCCCATCCCATCCCATCCCATCCCATCCCATCCCATCCCATCTCATCCCATCCCATCCCATCCCATCCCATCCCATCCCCCTGCCATGGGCAGGGACACCTTCCACTAGCCCAGAGTGCTCCAAGTCCTGTCCAGCCTGGCCTTGGACACTTCCAGGGGTCCAGGGGCAGTCACAGCTCCTCTGGGCACGCTGTGCCAGGCCCTCAGCACTCTCACAGCCAGAAATTCCTTCCCAATATTCCACCCATCCCTGCCCTCTGGCAATGGAAATCCATTCCCTGTGCCCTGTCCCTCCATCCCTTGTCTCAAGTCCCTCTCCTGCAGCCCCTTTAGACACTGAAAGAGACTCTGAGGTCTCCCTGGTATCTTTTCCTCAAGCTTAACACCCCCAACTCCCCCAGTCTGGCTCCAGAGCAGAGAGAATTCAGATGGAAAATGAGCTGAACCCTTGGATCCTCCTCCCACGGATCCTGCTTTACTCCAGGGAGGGAAACAAGTGGATGCTGATCCCAGCCTGGCCAGTGCAGGGCCTTGCAGGTTTTGCTCTGCTCTAACCTGAATCTCCTTCTTTTCCCAAGACGTGGGGCTGGTCCCCATTCCCGGGAAGGCAATCGCTCTGTCTGACACCTCGGTGCGCTCCGAAGAATTTCCTGATGCTCAAATTTCCTCTTCCCCGCTGCCTTTCTCACACTTCACGTCTGCAGCTCTGCCTCCATCTGCTCCCCCTCCTTCCTTTCTCCCTCTCGGGCAGGTGGGGAAAAGAGAAAGTGCCTGTGGACAGAGAAAAAATTCACTGTGGCAGACACAGAGCTGATTTCATTCCTGGGGTAAATTTGGGAAAGACTCCAGGGCTTTCCTGGGGGGGAGTTTGGCCAGAGGGAAGAGGAGGCATGGGGAATACATTAGGAGGGTCACCCCACTGGCTACAAACAGGCTTCGTATTGTTGCCAAATGTTCATTAATCCAAAAATAGAATTTCAGAAATGTACAACTTTGTTCAAGGAATTCAGACAATCCAGGAAATCCAGAGGTAGCCCCCGTGACCTGGAGAAAGCCCTGGGGTACCCCCAGGAGCCAGGGTGTGGATCAGGTTGGGGGAGCAGCTCCAGGGGATGGAAATCCAGGATTGTTCATATATCATTGCTCCAGGGAGAGCCCAGGGACAAAAGGCAGGAATAAATATCCCACTGCCTCCAGATCCTGACATTTTGGGTAGGAACACAGTGGAGAGCTGGGGGGAAAGGAGGGGACAGAGCTGCTTTGGGGGTCGGCTGTCCCTGGGTCTACTCATTCTTTGGTGAGCACAGAGACCCTGTCCCCTCTCTGGGGCCTGCTGTCCTGTCCTGAATTGAAGGACAGGTGTCTGCCAATAAAGGCAGAAGCTTCTCTTTACAGATAACTTACTGTCCAAAATCTCAGTTTTTATCTAGGTAGGAAAAGCTTGGCTCCTGCCCTGGCTGGAGCATCTCCCAGTGGGATGATGGAATTTTATCAGTCATGCAGTGGGACTGAATGGGCCAGCAGCAGATGATATCTTCCTGGAGGGAGGATGGGCTGTGGGAAGATAAAGATGATTGCCCCAGCTGGTTTAAAGATGGCCCATTAACAGATAATATGTGCCAGGAGATACGGGGCACTGCCCCACCCGGCTTCAACAGATGGTGAGAGAATACACATTGCTGGCCACATCAACTCAACACATGTCCCTGGGTGTCCCTTGTTGAGCACAGGAATCCTGTCCCCTCTCTGGCTGCAGTGACCCCGAGATCCCCCCTGTCCCCCAGGGCCCTGGGGCTGCCCCATCTTGCTGCAGCAGCAGTATAGGCAGGGCAGGGCCTTGATTCAGTCGAGGTTCATGCTCAGGAATGAAAACAAAAATTTTTGTCAGCGGAGAGGAGCCAGCCTGGGCTCTGGGGGATTCGAGAGCAGCTCTGCACTGCGCCAGGTTTCCCACTGCTCTCCCCAAGGGAGCAAATCCATCCCAGGTATCATCCCATAGCCATCTTTTCCCTCATCCCTGGGCACCTCCAGTGAACATTCTCACTCACTTTCCCCATCCCAGCCTTTCTGAAGGCAGAGCCCCTCTCAGTGAACCCGAGGAGCCGAGGGTCAAACCAGCACCTCACTCCCCGCACCCCCGGGAGCATCCAGGGAAGTGCCCCAAATGCACGAGAAGGGAGAGAATGTGAAATGATTTGGAGAATTAACTCAGAGAGACTCAAATATTGCTGCCCCCCACCCCTTGGGTGACATTAATGCATTCTGCCTTTGGCCCTGTGTGAATGACAATGGAAAAAGCATCCCGGAGAAAGCTCAGCTGCACAAAGCGCGGCGGCAGCGGGGGCTGGATTGAAACACAGAAAGCTCTGAGAACACAAAACCTGCTCAAGGGCACTGATGGGGACACGAGGCGGGGTGGAAGCCCCGTGTTTCCATGTTGTTTTCTTGTTTTCCCAATGGCCAGGAGCGTTGTGGTGGATGCTTCCCTGGTAGGAGCCATGTAGCTGGGAAATGCTGCTTTAGAGGCTTGGCCACAGCTCATAAATGGATGTGGTAGAAGTTGGAAAAATACATCAGCAGTTTATGAGAGGTGCAAAATCCAGATTTGAAAAAAACAAACAAAACCACAAAAACAATGAGAAAAACCCTGTCATGTTCCACCTATTTTTGTATTTGCTTCTCCATTTTTTCTCCCTTGCTCCTAAAGGAAAAACAATTTGGGCTGAACTAAGACATTTCAATATTTCCTGCAAGCGTCTTTCACTTTTAAATATAAAATTATTTTCATTTTACAATCATGCTCATCTAAATTTGTGTTTTGAGGAAGGACTTTAAAATCTTCCTGCTCTGCCCAAAGCCCTGCAGCTGTGGGGCCACAGGCAGCAGGCACCTCTCTGCTGCTGTCACCTGAAAGCTCCATAAAGTGACATTATTTTGGCAAGCTGAGCCCCAGCACCTCTGTGCAGAGTGGTTTTCTGGTCTCCCTTGCTTTGTCCCCACACCTGGCTCAGCTTGGGACCCACAAAACAAGCCCAGGCTCAGGTGTGTGAATGAACAATATGGAAATATTCCCTTGGTGCTGCTGGGTGTTTCTTCTGTTTTATATGGAAAACTCTCCCAAATGGACAGGACCTGCCAAGCATCTTTCCCTTGTGCTGGCTGGCAAAGAAATGCAGAAAGTAGATGTGGAGAACTTCAAGAGAAGTGTTGAGAGCAGTCCCAGCACAGGGTGGGGAGGGGAAGGTGGCTGATGGTGTGGTGGAATCCCTGTCCCTGTCCCTGTCCCTGCTGTGACCTGGCTCAGCCATCCAGAGGTGAGGATCCAGAGGTGAGGATCCAGAGGTGAGGATCATTTCTCCATTGAGCCAAGTCAGGCTCAATAAACACCCTCTGGACTGGGGAGGAACAAGGTCCTCCAGGAACCTTTCAGGGGTTGGGAGTCCTCTGCCTCCCCATCATCCAGGAAAAGGCAAAGTGGGAATGACAGAGATCCCCATTATCTGGGAAAAGTGAACGTGGGAATGAACCAATGACTGCCATTATCTGGGGAAAGTGAATGCAGGAATGAGGCACAGATCCCCATTATCTGGGAATAGGGAGCATGGGAGCAAACTGGCCATTCCTCCCTGAGAGCTCAGGTGCCTCCTCAGCTCTGTGCTCATCAGCGTTTCCTCTGTCTTGGGAAGGACCTGGAAGGAACTCCAGTCCTGCATGGATTCACCACTAAAACACAGCTGAAGAGCTTGAGCAGAGTCCTTTTCAGTGACTACCAAGTGCAGCATTTGGCCACCAGAGGAAAGCACTGCCTGTCTCTTCCCAGTTCCCACCAGCAGACCCTGGAGATGTCCCTGACTGGGAATGTGGAGACAGGGCTGACTTAAGGCTCCTGTGGCTGAAGGATGAGGAAAGGGCAAGTGGTACTGCAGAGGTGGAGGATTCCTGGGATAATGAGGACTGTAAATCAGGGAAATGGATCTGGGAAAGCTGCTGAGCCCAGCTGGGCTTTCACCTGGAGAATTATCAGACACTTTTAATGATTTGTGCCAGTTTTCTCTCTGGGAGCACCAGGGATGGACAATGAGAGGGCCAAGTTTAATGAGACCTGGGGAGTGTCCTTGGCAAGATGCTACCCTGCAATGAGATGCTCAAGCTGGGTGTGTAAAAGTGCATCACTACACCAAACAACTCTCATTTCTTTCAGCTCTGGGTGATTCTTGGTTGTTTCACTGGATTCCCAGTGTAAGACAAGGAGCTGTCACTAATCCATTTCAGAGATTCCTCATGATGAACAAACTCTTTATGCCTAATTTCAAACCCACTTGAACATTATGGGTTTGAAAGTTTGTCTAAAGGATCAAATGTTGCAGAGTTCCTGTTCCAGGAGAGACTGAGAAAAAGAGCACAGAGGAAAGCTTGCTTCAGCTAAAATAATTCCATACATTTTACACCACACCCTCTGCTCACTGAGCTCCAGCAGAAATCCTCCCCCCAGCATATAGAAAATTCCCTCCATCGCATTTTAATTTTATTTTAAATCCAATTTGCAGAGGAATAGCTTGAAGTCTTTGGGAAGGCTATTGTTCTAAAAATCAGCGATTCAGGCAAACTTCTAATAACATTTCAAGATAGTCACAAGTCCTTTGGGTCCCTTCTGATCACTCTACCAAAGCCAACAGATTGGACACACATCTGAGACTTTTAAATCTTTGTGGGCAACTGTTAACAAGCAGAACATGGGGAAATGGCATTCCATGGAGTTCTGCTGGCACGGCCCCGGCACGAGACGGGAGCTGAGCTGCAGATGAAGGGCTGGGGGCTGAGGCACCTGGCCCAGATCCAGCCCAGCAGTGCTGGGCAGACTCTCCTCTCCTGACACGTCCTTTGGAGCAGGAGGGATGGAAGAACCTCCTGGAGACAATCCAAGACATGCTGGACACACCTGGCTTGTGCAGGGAGATGAGTCAGGAATAAAGAAAAAAGGGGGAATCCATTCTGGCCATGGGAATAGAGACTGTGCTAACTGGAGGTAGCTAAAATCCCCCTTTTAAATTAGATGGGCCAGATCTTCCTGGATTGGAAAGCAACTTTGTGGATCAGAACAAGGGTGTTCCAAAACAGCCCAAGAGGTGCCAGAATAAGCCTGGAAATTGGCTGAATTTGTGAATTCACACACGAAATACTGCCTGTGAGACTGTGGTCTGTGGGACCGTGGCACGCGTTTGCTCCCTGGGGAGAAGAGGACGATTATGGAGGGTGGAAAAGCCGGGAGAAACACGTTCTTCCTCTTGATCTTTACCCGAGAAGACAATGAGAGGAAACATTTCCATTTCAAAGGCATTGTGCATAGGAAATCAGAATGTGACCTTAGCGGGCAGGGCAGCCTCTAAGGAGGAAATCAGGGAGCAACTGGAGAAAGTGGAGTAAATCCCCCAGCCTGGATGGTATTTATCCAGGATTTCAGGGAGAAATCAAGTGTAAACACCCGGGAAGGCAGCGACATGGATACTCAGCACAATCTGGATCCAGGGAAAAGAAACCACGATAACTCCTCTGGATCAGAAGGCAAAGATGACACCAAAATCAGGGTAATATGAGAGGCAGGCACAGATGTTTCCAAATTCTCCAGAAAGTGAAAAATTTAAGCACAGCTTGGGAAGAGTTCTCAATCCCTCTCTGGATCACCAGTGGTGTTTGAATCTGACAACATCCTGCTATTTTTTCAAACACATATAAATAATGTATGTTCTTTTTCCGGTTTAAGTAAAGGTGGCCTGTCCACCTTGGAAAAATCCAGTAATTTAGTCCAAATCAGGTGGTAATTGACATGTTATGAAATAACAAGTCCTGTCTCTCACTCACTATCAGTTATCTAACTGGCTTGCAGGGTTTGTGCTCACACCTGGTGCTCCCCCAGCAGCATCCCCTGGACGGGGACAGTCCCCACAGCCTGGCCACGGGTCCCCTGTTCAGGTTGCAGCCTCCAAACTGAGGTGCAGCTGCCAGGAAACGTTTTCCCTACGTCAGGCACGAATTCCCTGACAACCAATACCACAAACCCCATAAAGCGAGCCCCACTCCGAGCCCTGCCAAAGCCAGGCACAGCCCCGGCAGGTGTCACCTCGGTCTGTCCCAGCCAGGTGGGACACAGGGGCCGGATCCATCAGCGACACTCAGAACGCGGGATGGAAACGCGACCATTACATGCTCTAATTCCTGCACGGTGACTCATGCGACAGCAGGGACCAGGTGACAAAGTCTCCCAGCCCGGGAAGGGCCCGCCAGGGAGGAAAAGCTGTTCCCACCCCTTCGCTGGTTGCCTGTAAAATCAGACAGCGAAACATCGCAGCTGGGGGATCGCAGCCCGCGCAGCGCCGCGTTCTCCCGCTTCTCCCGATTCCCATCCCAAGGAATAAAGGCTCCTTTGAGGGTCCATTGAGGGCTGTAATGGGAGGTGACAGCTCCAGGGACAGCTCGTGTCCCCCTGACCGCGCCAGCCCAGCCCCGGCTCATCGCGCTGCCTGCCACAGGTTAAACACTAGCCACTTCCCTCCCTTGTTGGGAAGCATGAATCAGGAAAACCTTGTAAATATGATTGCCTTGCAAAAGATTTTGAGAATATGGAAACCATAAGCGAGATTGAAATGAAAGCTATCTTTGAGATACCAAACCTTAGTTACTAAATAACTAGAAGACAATAGGATGGCTGGTTGAAAGTAATCCCCTCTTGATGGAACAATGCCTTCTGCTGGAGAGCAGGTCCAAAGGTCAGAGAAGACCCTGCTAGCTTGGCAGAAGGGGTCCAAAGAGTAGTTTTTAGGGTTTAAAGTATAACATGTTATGGTAATGTAATGATTCTTATAGGCTGTGTGTAAATGCTATAGGATTTGTATCTTGTATTAGATTGGTTAGTGGAAATTAGAATATTCAACATAGAAGATTTATTGTATTGTAAACGGAAAATCACTCTCCTACTTTGTGCTTTTACTTCCTTTTCTTACTTAATTCTCTTACCTCTTAGAACTCTTACTACCCCTCCCCTCTCTTTCTGCCCTGCTCCGAGCTGCAACTGGCAGCTTCCCGTTAAGCCCTTTTAACCCACACCCAATTCAATAAACCACAAGTTTCAAGACCTGGCTTGTAGAGATCTCTCCGTCTGTCACAACTGTCCTGACCATTGTCACATCGTACAGTCTCCCACACTCCCTTCCCTCCTCAGTTTTTGGAATGCCATTGTCTCTGTTGTGTGTGGAGCAAAGCTGAGCCATGCTCCAGAGCCCTCCCGGTGGCACAGGAAGGTGCAGGAACGAGGAACCCCACAAGTGCTGCTGGAATCCCAAATTCCAGCAAAATGTTGGAGTCATTATCTCAGCACGGGAGGCAGCCATGCCGAGGGGAGCTGGATGCACAGCAGGAACGGGAATGGGGGGAAAGGGAGAGGGTAACATCCCTGCCCTGTGCTCCTCCTTGGGCATCCCTCACATTCCACAGGAGGAAACACAAAGGCTGAGTGTTAAAGGCTGGTGAGGACCAGTGGGATGCACCTGGAGGGAGAGGCTGCTGGAATCCTTGGTGCAGCCCCCAGGGACCTCCCTGGTGAGGGATCAGAGCCCCTATCCAGGTACAGAGTGGTGAAAGCCCACAGGAACAACTGTGAAGGAGTGGGATGCTGCAGTGCCATGGCAACAGCCCTCCTCTGCATCCCATGGATAATGGGCAACCTCTGCTGGAGTGGTTTCGAGGGCTTTGAGTGCAACTTGGAATATAAAAAAAGGAGAAAGAGAAGCCTGAGAAGGCGGTAGCAATCTGGGGACACATGGGAGAGCCTTTTCCACAACTATTAACCTTTGGTGTGAGAGAAAAGTCCATCCACTAGCTGTCTGGAACATCCCATGGAGCTGTGTGGCCACCCTGAGCACACTCCAGCTCACAGACATTCCCATCATAGTGGGCTTTTGGCTGGCTTTAATTTCAGTTTGGGAGGAAAGAAAGGAAAAAAGACACCATCACCCTCCCCCACTTCTGTATCTACTGAGGAGAGGAAAGGAGAGGAGAGGGCAATAAATTCCAGCTCAGAACCAAATTCCTGGATGCATCCCCTATTCCAGCAGATGCCCAGGCACTAAGGAATGGCTGCACAGCCTTCCCAGTCCCTGAGGACATTTCAGTAGGACTGACTGTGTGGCACAACTCCAGGCACTGAGAACAAGACCCACACCACCAAGCACTCAGAACCTGCTCCTACTCTCCAAAGCTCCAATGTTTTCTAGAATGTGGGGCTCAGGAGATGTCCTGTAGATGCTGTTGGAGACTTCCTGCTTGTTTATGTTCCTGGTAACAGCCATCAGGGGAAGGGGACTTCCATGGATCAACAAGTGTCTGGGGACCACAGACCCAACCCCTAGAAATCCACAAGTGGAAGAGAAGAAACGGGAGATGTGAGAAGAGCCCTTCCTCCTCAGCTCTCGTTTTCCAGCTGTCAGAACCAGCCCAGGTCACTGAAGAGTTCTGGTGGCATTAACTGATGGAATTCCAGGGGGAAGGTTGTGGCTCCAGCACAGAGGTGAAAGTGTCCCAGGGAGGTGGCACTCCTCAGGCTCTGCTCCCAAGCAGATAAAGTCCAGACTTCCCAGGAAAACCGAGAGCACTCAGTCCTCCCCAGCGAGGCCATCCCACCGAAGGATAAACTTCATCCCAACAGCTCATTCCTGCTTTGGCTCTGCTGCCAAAACAGCCCACAAGCAGGACTGGGAAAGGGGGAAGTGGTGGGACAGGGACAATTAGAGCCAACTGCGGTGGAGGGATTTTGAGTTGATCTCTTTTTTCCCCTTTTAATAGCGCTGGATTATAAATATGGCAATACCACATGTTATCAGACACAATGAAACAATTACCCTCGGCTTCCCCACCGTGGGGATGGGCCTTGGCGGGGGCCTGGAGCTCTCTGATGTGGACACCTGCTCTGGAGAAGTGTGATGGGTGAGCAGCAGCTCCACCAGGATGTGGGGCCCAAAAACACTCCCAGGTCAGAGCACATTTTAGTCGTGACCAATTGGGTGCTACCAAAGGATGGACCCATCCTGGTTGCTGAGTCTTTTTAATCCCAGGCAGCAAACAACACCCAGGGCTGAGGCTCCAGCACATGGTTTGTATTTCTCTGGAGGAGACAGAGTGCTGGAAGGTTTAATGGATGTCCAGGCAGCTGGGGCTCACCTTGGTCTCTCCTGAGCAAGTTCTGCTGGGCACAACATCTCCAATTTTCTGTCCCATTTGCTCTGCACAGTTGTGGTTTTGTGTTGATCGAGCCCCACTCTGGGTCCCCCTGCCCCGTGTGCATGCTCCTCTCTCTTCCCTTCCGATGTCAGGAAGGTTTTCCTCGAGCAGGGCAGGCTTCCCCCCGGCCTGGGCTGTTATTTATGGGGCACCCCCGTGCAGAGCCCAGCCAGGGAGGTGAGTGAGTTATGGTTCTGGGTGACATCATGGACTGGACTTCATAAAGGGGCTCAGCCGATGGTCTCTGAAGACAGCTGCAAAAAAAGGCAGCCCTGAAGGAGATGATGGAGTGGGTGAGACATAAATTTCTTAGGACAGGCAGTGAAAAAACGTTTACAGCCCTTCTTTCCTGAGTCTGGTTTCAATCAGAGCCGCAGCGGCTGCAGCGATGCCTCGCACCGCGCGCTCGCTCAGACACACGCTCTGTACGCTCAACCTGCCTTACTTCTTGGATTTTATTCCCTTTTTTACTGGTTTGAAAGATGCAGGATGCCTTGCAGATCCTCAGGCAGCCAGCTCCCATATCAAGCAGCCGCAGCCAAGGGCTTGATGCGGATCTGGCCTGCAGACGGGAACAGAGTAAGAATAATATTGATAAGGGTAATGAGGGGCCGGCTTTATAAACCCATCACATTGCAGTCGCAGCCTATAACAAACGGGGTATTAACTCTGACATTCATTAAGGCACTTTGCCATTTCTTCCAGGCTTAATGGAAAATCTGTCTGCTTAGCAGGGCTTGCTGCAGCGGCCGGGGAATGGGGAGGTTACTGATTAGAACAGCCCCGAGTGCTTGGCTACCCCAAAGGGCATTTGAAGTTCATTCTTGAGCTTCTTGTTCCAATTTTATTTCATCTCATATCTTGGGCCAACTCTTCTCTGCATTTACTGGGTCTGTCCTCAAGCAGATGGATGAGCTGTCCCCATCTGAGCCCTCCATGGCTGCACAAACTGCTCCAGAAGACATTTGGGATGGAGTCTCCATACCTGAAGTCACTTTGCAAGGCTGGAGAAAGGGTTGCTCCTCGTGAACCCACACATTTTTTTTTTTGCTACAGCTTTGTCCCATGGCTTCCTGCCTTCCTTCATCCCAGATACGGAGAAGATGCTGTTTCTCTACCCTTGCAGCCCAATTTTAGAGATCAGAGAACCCTTAGGAGCCTGTGGAGCTGTTGATTAAACAAGTTCATTCAGCCCTTTCAGTGGGACTTGAAATTCCCCAAGGATCTCAGGGAAAATGAAACACCCCAAACCTCCCATGTGAGCAGGGACTTGTGCTCCCCAAGTGCCTGATTCCCTGTCAGCTATGACAGCCACTGTAGCTGTGCCTCAGTGGGTGAGGAGGTATCATTTTCCCCCACATCCTCACAGTATCTGCAGGGATCCCCCAGAAATAGCCATACAGGTGTAGGGGGGGTGATGGGGAGCAGGGCTGTTGCTGAAGCCCACCTTGAGTGGAGCCAAGTGATGCAGAGCCCTGGGAGCTCCCCTTTCCTTGAGCTGTGCCTGCACCAGGGTTAAACATCCTTCTATGATCCTGAGCTTTGCAAAGCTTGTGCTGCACCCACCCTGGAGCCAGGAGGGTGTGAGCACCTCTCCAGGAGAGCAGCAGCTCTCCCAAGGTGGGCTCAGGGCTCTCCCAGGCTGTGCCTTTTGGTGTCAGCACATCCCGGAGCTCTCCATCTTCCTGGAAAGAGCCAACTTCCATCCAGTCAGTTCAGCGAGTTAATCTCCATCTGCCTCTCCCGTAACCAGCCCGAATTTATCAGCAATCTGCATTTTCCGTGGATGTGCGAGGCATTTAATAAAACCCAGAGCGAGGAGATGAAAGATTTATCCGTTTGCCCCCAGAGATGTCCCCTGCGAGGGCAACGCGGGACTCGGCAGCGGAAACCTGGATTGTTTTTTATGGCAGCTGCGTGAGGAGATACAGAGCCTTTGAAGTGCTCCTGGCCCCGCTTCCTCCCGCTGCCCCGTGCCACCGGTGGGGTCACGGCACGGTGCAAGGACAGGAGGGCACGGAGAGGGAAAGCAGCAGAGGAAAAGGAGGAGCAGGAGGCCGAGCTGGCCGTGGGCAGAGTTGGTTCAGCTGGCTCCAAGCAGCCCCAAAACTTATGAACAAGCTTTTGCGTTAGAAGTTTTTGGGATAGAGTAAGAGGGAAGCACTGCCTGCCCAGGAGGTGAGAGATGGCTGCTGAGGGACACCCAGGGATGGCACGGCCACCAGGTCACCTCCTCACCCCTCACATCCTCTGCCCCAAAGGTGCAGCGGAGCATCCCGAGCTGCCGGCACTGATGGCGACCAGGAGGAGCGACTCGGGAGAGGAAAGCAATGACTCAGGAGGGGGAAGGAGCGGTGACATTTCCCCACAGTCCCCCCGTGCCCATCTGCAGAAGGGCAGGGAGGCGCCGGGCAGGTGCCAGCCCAAATAAACACGAGACGAGTGCTCCCCACGGAGCCATCGGGGCTCTGCCAGGGAGGGGGGCACTGCCGGTGCCGTGGTTTCTAATGAGCAATTTTAATTTCTTCCATAAACAGCTAATAAAGCTCATCTCTCTCTCCTTCTCTCTAATGCACCATTTATTTCTTGCTCTGAAAGGCGAGCGAGGAAATTCAGGCAGGAGATGGGAGGGGGGGTTGATGCTAAATGTCAGCGCTGCCTGATGAAGCCTAATTGTCCCTCAGAGCTGCTGCACAGCATTGGCACCCAGAGGAAGAGCCCAGGGCTCCTGGTGGCAGGGAGCTGGCACAGCCCACCCCGGGATGCTGCTGGAGCAGTGGGGCAGCGATTTTACCTGTGGTGATTATTGGGAACAGCCTCAGAATGGGCATTGCTCATTACTCTGCAGAGAGACTGGGCAGGGACAGCAGAGGAACAATGGCCAGCTCCTCACCATCCCTAAAAGTGTTCAAAACTCATGGGGATGTGGTACTTGATGTGGTTTGGTGGGGAATATAGGGGTGGTGCTGGGCTGATGATCTTCGAGGTCTTTTCCAACCCATTTGATTCCATGATTCTATGATTCCATGAGTCTCTCCTTTGCCCTTTCAGCAGCTCCAGATCTACCTGGGCTGTTTGCTCCTTTTCCATTTCAAGCCAACTCTGAGCTTTGCAAATACAATCAGAAGGCTCGGGGATGTTGCTTGTTCTCATGGATTGTGATTATTTTTAAGTTACTGCAGAAGAATGGTCACTATGCCAAGAGGCTGGTGGCGATCTCCCAGTTCCAAACTCGCCAGGTTGGGCAGGGAGAACATGGAGCTGGTTAGCCAGGAATAACCAGGGTGTTGCTCTGGTGCCTGATGGTGCAGGACAGAAGGAGGTTTTTGAGGTTTTAGGGCCAAAGCAGAACAGTTTCCCATGGAAGCCTGAACAGTGGGAATAGCTGAGATACAGGTGTCCTGCCAAGGAACCTGGGAGCCATGTGTGGAATCTGGGCCCGTGTGCACATGGGATGTTTGGAATATCAAAGAGAGATCCCTTTTCATCTCTCAGTCTGCCTGGGGAGGGGACATGGGACAAATATTTGCACCATTTTTTTCTGGATTGTTAGTCCTTAGCATGAGCAAGACAGGGAAGAAACACATTGAGGAGGCACAGGAGGAGATGTGGAGCTTTGGGCCCATCTGGAGTTTGGCTTCCCAGGGGATACCAGTGCAAATAAAATACAAACCCTGCAGGAGTGTGGGGGCTGGAGCTTCTGAGGCCCAGGGAAGTGTTAGGGCTTAACAAATTTGACATTTCTGAATCTTTTTCTTTCTTGTTGGTTGTTTATTCTCCAGGGTAGAACTCCCAGTCTGGGAAGTGGCACTGATTGCCTGTGGCTGAACATCCCTCCCTGTGGTGATTTTCAGGCTGGATGTCCCTAACACCATCAAACACCACCAGGCTGGGCCTGATCATGCTCTAGAAAGATCTATAGGTTAAATACAGACACCCATAGATATTCCTATGGAAAAAACACAGGACCTGAGTTCCCTGAACAGCTAAATTCTTGCTCTGCACAAGGCTGTGGCCATTCCTTAAATCCATGAGACTTCCTCAAAAATAATGCAAGAGAATTTAAAGGTGTCACAAAACTGTGGATCAGGTCTGTGGCAGTTTTAAGCAGCCTTAAGTTATACAAAGTGAAAAACTTCCACTCCCCAGTTGGAGCTGTTTACCAGTGTGTGCAGAGGAGCTTTGGAATATTCAGGACATGAATGATAAAGCTGAGAGAAGATTGTAAATCATTTTCTATTCCTATTAACTCAGGATTTTCAAACGGTTCCTTCAGCTGCACTGGAGCATTTCTGTTCCTTTGGGGAACTTTGAAGCTGTTTCCACTGGCATGGGTATTCCAAATTTCTTGTCAATATTTTGTGACTGGAACATACACACAGAGTTGGGTCACAGCCCTACACAGCCCATCCACCCCTGTGCTGTCCTTGGGGACAACCCAGGTGAAACTGGGACAATCCAGGGTGGAAGAGCCCACCCCAACCATGCTGTTCCTCATGGAAACACCATCCTGCCTGCAGACATCCCAGAAACCGAGGAGGGAGGAAAATTTGTCAGGTGAATTTGTCAAGCAGGGGTGATAATCTTTCATTTAGCCTGTAATGACATGGCACTTACCATGTAATAACCTGGATATTGCATGGAAATTACCATGTAATCCAAGGCTCCGGAGCTGCCATATTGTCAGGGGCTCCATGGTAATTTGTACCCTCTCATTTACAGCCCTGAAACTGCTTTTATTGTGGCAACAAAGCAGAGATTCACAGTTTGCCAAAAGGAGAATCTCCAGAGGGATGTTATGAATAATTAGGCAGCCACGGTGGTTTTGGATAACATCTTTACTGTAACTCCATTAACGAACAATTGATTGCTTTCCTAGCTCTGACTTGCCTCCAGTCCTTCCACCCAGAGCTCTGCAAAGGCAGATCCACAGTGGGATAATTGTTCTGAGAGGATGAGTCTGGGAAGCAGCGCCCTGGAAGAGGCAGCAGCTCGAGCAGGTCAATGCTCACTGGAAAGCAGAAATGTCTGTGGAAGGGCAGGGTCACTCCTCTGCTGCCTCAATGCTGATTTCCGCAGATTTTGGAGGAGATGTTTGTGGAGAAGCTGGCCCAAAGTTTGACTCAACTGCAAAAGGCACTGGCACAACCATCAACCATCAAGTGGGTTCAAAACAGATGTGACCTCCTCCAGACCAAAATCCGCCTTCAAATCCCACCCTCAGGTCTCTCTGTCCCTAAAAAGCTCTTTTAGAACTCACTGATCAGGGTCCAAATCTGACTCCTGCCACCCCCCAAATACACATCCTCTGCCTTTGTGTTGTGATAAATTGTGTCTCTCTGAGCCTCTACCACCCTGAGAATGGGTTATTTTTAGATGGAAAATCAGGAGGTCAGAGGGAATGTTTTGCATTTGAGGATGGAAGGGAGACATGGCCCTTGCTGCCCCTCTGCCCTCTCCCTCTTCCCTGCCCCTCATCTTCCTCCTGACCCACTGCTAACCCCCTCCCACGGAGCCTCCCCATCCTCCTCCCTGGATGCTGAGCTTGCCAAGGGGCTGGACAGCAGCTCCCAGGCCTTGTGGAATCATGGAATCATTTAGCTTTGAAAAGACCTCGAGGATCATTGATCCAACCTGTGCCTGCTCCCGGCCATGGGGTCCCTGCTCTGGACTCCTCAGTTTCTGCTCCTCTTCCTCACTTGGCTCTGCCTCCTCCTCCTCCTCCTCACTCAGCTCTGCCATTCCCCTGGATGTTGATGTGTGCAGGGAGCAGCTCTGGTGTTGTTGTTTGCTGTACAAACTTGGAACCCAGGCTGTGCCTGAGACAGGAGCGGGATGAATGTCTGGGGGAGGTTTGCAGTTCCCAGTGATTGAGATCCTCTGCTTGGAGGAGCCTAAACAAACTCTGTAACCTCAGGGGAAATTCTGCAGCGTTTTAGTTTTAAGTGTTTCCTCTAAAAAAATAACTGTTTGACCTAGAAAGCTCCCAGGGAGCATTCCTGGGGCTGGAGAAGCTCTGGGAGCCCAGCCTGGAGATGGGATTTGGAATTAGAGTGTGAACACAAAGAAGCACATCTCTGCTTTGATCTCAGGCTGCAAAGTGCTGCTCACCACAGACTCACCCCTGGTTTACTTCCCACCAGGGCAAGACAAGGAAAATCCACCTGGAATGACATCCCTTATTTGAGGATATGGGATTCCAAAGGATCACATCTATCCATGCCCCAGGGTTGGTGTAGGGATGGAGTGAGCTGGATTCAAAAGGGGAGAGCCCCTAATGTGAATGCTCATTCATCTCACTCCCAGACCTGCCTCACCTGGGGATGGAAGAGGTGTCCCCCAAACCCTTCTCCCAACCCTTTTGAATGACTCCCCTCTGTGGTTCAAATTCTATTTTTTTCAAAACAGAAAAAACCCGGAAATTGCTGACCCATTTAGAGCTCTCTAAAGCTGCCACTTTTAGAGCCCCCAAAATAGCTTTAGTGAGTAGCAGATGTGCCAAAGTGGAGAAATAAACACAAGTGTGCTGCTTTTAACCTCCAAACTGCTTCTTGTGCAAGGCTGCAATGAAACCTCAAAGTGGGCTCCAGCCCAGAATCCCAGAATCCCAGAATCCCAGAATCCCAGAATCCCAGAATCCAGCCCTGCACCACCACGGGTCCTTACCCAGTGCTGGGGGGTGTTTCCCATGGGGGTCCCAACCAGGAGGAACCCGACTGGTCTCAGAAGGAGCACCAATAAAACATGGAATTCGAGGATCAGAGAGTTGGGAGAGACCCACCGGGATCACTGAGTCCAGCACAGACACCCCAGCAATCTCACCCTGTGCCTGGGAGTGTTGTCCAAACCCTCCTGGAGCTCTGGCAGTATTTGGGCTGTCAGCATTCCTTGGGGAGCCCCTTCAGTGCCCAAAACACCCTCTGGGGGAAGGACTTTTCCTAATATCCCCCTATATCTCCCTGCCACAACTCCATCCATTCCCTGGGCAGTCATGTCCCTGCTCATAGAGATCAGAGCTGTCCTGCAGGAGGGTTTGCAGCCCCTGCTGAGCTCTGCCCTCAGTCTCCTCTCCTCCAGGATGGACAACCACAATTTCTTCCAAAACTGCCCCAGGGCTCAAGATGAGGCTGTCCCAGGGCAAAGCAGAACAGAACAATCCCATGTCCATATCCCAGCTTATGCCAGGAGCAGAAAATGGGATCAGCACCAGCACTTTGTGCTGAGCACCAGGATGCAGGTGCAGAACACCTCAATTTCCCAATGAAAGGTGAGTGTAGGAAACACCTTTGAGTCCTTTGCTGGGATGGCCCCAGGAATTGCAGCAGCTCCCTCAGCCCCGTGGCTTTTCCAGCCAGAGCTGAGCCTGCTCCCAGCCTGGCTCCTTCTCTGGAAGCTCTGCAGCCAGCAGTAATTGCATTTTGTCAAGTGGTTTTAGCAAAGCAATCCACATTTATTAACCATCTGGATTAGAGAAATGATCTTCCTGATTCCAACTGCCAGCCCAGCCAAGGACTTATCACAGAAAGGAATAATGGATCCCATTCCTCCCTCCCCACGTCACCGAGGGTCAGTTCCCTGCACTTTATTTACTTGGGTCAATAAAGGAGTGTCTCACACAGGTCACTCCAGACTCCTGCATTCCAGGTGACAGCCTCAGTGCTGGATGTGCCTCTCCCCTGTCCTCACAGAAGGAGGAAGGAGCTGCGACATCACAGTCAACACGGATTTCACAAAATCACCTCAAGCTAATGGGAAAAATTCATTAGAGGAAGGAAGGAGGGGGGGAGTGCTCCTGTCTCTCGTCCATCATCCCTGTCCTCTCCCTCCCCTCTAATGTCCTCTGCCAGAGACAGGAACTTCCCTCCTCACTTTGCATTAATTCCCTGCAGGTTTCATCCTGCCAGCCCAACGTGGGGACACAAAGAGCTCTGTGGGCACAGGGAGCCAAAATTTTCTGTGTTTTAGCTGGACACTTCTCCCAGCTCCATTTTTCCCTGACAAAGAGGCTCCTGTGTCCCTCCCCACTGCTGCAATAGCTGCTGTACCCAGAGCATTCCCAAGCCCAGGAAGGCTCTGCAGGCTGTTCCCAAATCCACTTTCCTGGGGATCTGGGGTGCTGACGGGTCCCATGCAGACACCTGGCTCCAGGACAGCCCTCCAGGCACAACAGCCTGGGTTTGATTGCTCTGGGACCTGCTGTTCACTCCATCCAAACCCACACTTATCCCATTCCCACGGGGTTTTCCCTTAATTGAGCTGCTGACTGCATTAACCTGGGAAGGGAGCATTGATTG
This sequence comes from Erithacus rubecula, assembly GCF_903797595.1. NCBI lineage: Eukaryota > Metazoa > Chordata > Aves > Passeriformes > Muscicapidae > Erithacus > Erithacus rubecula. The sequence goes on along the minus strand of NC_136667.1, from coordinate 5,487,742 downwards.
AGCAGCCAGAGGAGCTGAGCTCAGCTCAGGGCTCCGTGGTGGAAGCTTCCAAATGAGGACACACATGAGCTCATTGGGATCTCCTTGGAGGGGGAAGAGAAGCCCTTCCATCTTTCTACCACACCTGGAAAAAGACTGATTCCCTTTTAATGGAAATTCTAAGGTTTTGCCTCCCTCCATCCACCTGCTTTCACAGCATTCCCAGCTCCTCCCAGCTCTCCCAGTAGAGCTGCAACTGGGGAAGGGAAATGGGCTTTCATCCCTTGCAGTTGCCCAGTCCTTGACACCTCGAGGGCTGGGTCACTCCTGCAGGAGCAGCTCTGGGACCTGGCAGCAGCCCCCTGTGCCAGCACCCAGCTCTCCCTGTCTCTGCAGCTCAGAATTCCACAGCAGTTCAATGAAATTCCTCAAATTATTAAGTCCAGGTCATTTCAAGAGAGAAGAGATGTGAGAAGAGACATTTAAAAATTAATGTGGTCTTACAAAGCTAAAAATATCACTCCAGCACACGCAAGAACTCGAGCCAACAGGGATATTCCCAGAGTCCCAGGATGGTTTGGGCTGGAAGGGACCTTGTAGCTCATCCCATCCCACCCCCTGCCATGGGGACACCTCCCACTGTCCCAGGTGACTCCAAGCCCCTCCAGCCTGGCCTTGGACACTTCCAGGGTTGGGGCAGCCACAGCTTCTCTGGGCAACCTGTCCCAGAGCATCTCCACCTTCACAGGGAAGAATTTCTTCACAATATCCCATTTAAATCTAAAGCAGTCCTGCAAATAAAGTTATTCCCAATCAGGTGCACCTTGGAATGCTCCTAAAGCAGATTGAGATTCTGAAGGAGCAGCCCAATATGGAAAATATTGATGTTCCCAGGTTGTAGCTCACCTGCAGCATCATTCAGGCACTTCAATCACTGCAAACTTTTGGAAGTCACCTGAGGAGTCTTCTCCTTCCCCAGCTGCTGCAAACCTAGGTTAGGAATTTTATTCTGGCTTTGTTTGGGAAAGTGGAAATATTTCTCTTTTATCCTCTGCTTGGAGGGGAATAAGACAAGGCTGTTAGAGCTGGCTGTGGCACAACATTCCCAGCCAGCCAAAAACACCACTGTTCCAGTCTTCTTTCATCCCAGATTTGAGCAACAGTGTCAGCAGCTCCAAATTTCCAATGAAATAAAAATTCCAAACCCCTACTATAAACACTGGAAAGCCTTCTCTAAATATTTTGCTTCAATCAGGCTCGAGTCACTCAGCTTTATCATTTCAGGAACTCCAGGCTGTTATGAGATCTCAGTGATCTTGTGGCTCAGTGACAGCACCAGGACAGGGCTGTGGCTGAGGGACCTCAGGTGACACAGGGATGCTGCTGGCACCCCTGGTGCTGTCTGATTTCTCCCATGGGTTTTAATTTTTTTTTTTTTTTTTTTTTTTGAGCTGTTCCAGAGAGGCACTTTTGGCTGGGGGTGGGTGAAGTGAGGGCTCTGCATCCCCCCAGTTCCAAGAACCTTGGAAATATCCCACTGGAAATGCTCTGATTCCTCTGGGAACAACATTGCAAAAGTCTGAGCCAGTCATTTTGTGGAGAATGGGGCAAGCAGGGAGAGCAGATAATTGGGAATGATTCCCAGGAGGCAGATCCTGAAGAGAGTGCAGCCCTGGGATGCAGCAGGAATGAACCTAAAATCAGCTGGTTTATCTGGAAAACAGCTTCATTTCCATTTCAATTCCAGGTGAGGCAGGAAATTCAGCACCTTTCCCATTTCAGCCTGTCCAGGGCTCATCACACCAGGGAAGTTTAAGTCCATCCATCACCCAGAGCAATTCCTCACACCCAGCAGAGCATCCCTCCAGGGAAATGTGGGTGGGATCCTTGGGCTGGCTCAGAGATCCAGGTGTGCCAGGCAGGGAGAACAGCAGGCTCTGACCTCAGGTTTGTTGTACCAATTCCCAGAGCTCCCCCAGTGATTTACAGGAATATTTCTGCACTCTGAGCATCTCTGCTGCTGCTGCTCTGTGTGTTCGTGTGTTTGAGCTGCTCTGTTTACACCTCAGGCTTCCTGCTCTTCATTTTCCTGTGTTTTCACTAATCCTGTTTAATTGAGGCTTCCTTGGGTTGATGAGGATGAGTGAGGGGATGTTGGCAGAGTCCAAGGGCAGCTGGTCCCTCTGTGGGCACGTGGGGATCCTGGTCAGGGCAGGAAGATGTGGAACCAGTGAAATCTTTTGGTAACAGAAACAATTTAGACCCGAGGACACAGGATACCCCCCAGGGGTGTTGCAGTGTTCCTGATGCCCTTCAGAGCACTAAAACTGGGATAAAGGAGTGAGAGAAAGCTGCATCCCAAGAGTGCAGAGCCACATTTCTGACAGACTGTCCTGAGGGGCTCCTGCAGGTTCCCAAATTGGGATAACCAAGCTCCTTGGTGAGCAGCATCCAGCTGTGCATCTGCCAGATGTGCTCAGTGCTGCTGTTCAAGGGCAGTGCTTGGAGAATGCCAGAGTCCCAGAAGGGGTTAGGATGGAAGGGACCTTAAAGCTCATCCAGTGCCACCCCCTGCTCTGGGCAGGGACACATTTCACTCTCCCAGGTTGCTCCAAGGCTTGTCCAACCTGGCCTGCTGTGGCTGCTCATCCCTGGAAGTTCCCAAGGTCAGGATAGTGGAAGGTGTCTCTGCCCATGGCAGGCATTGGAACAGGATGGTCTGCCAGGTTTCTTCTCACCCAAATAATATTGTGATTGCGTGACTTATTTTTATTTTTATTTTTGTTTTTATTTTTATTTTTACACTCCAAGTGCAGGGCAGGAGGGCAGTGATGAGGAGAGGGAAAAGGAGCATTGGCCAGGGGATTTTTGTAGCCCTTGAATGAGGGGAATGAAGAAGCACCATCAGCAGTCTGGGAACCTTCCTGCATCTGAGGGAAGATGAAGAAATACAGAGTGGTTTGAAACTGCAGGTAGTGAGTGATAAAAGCTGCTTATCACAGGTTGGAAGAGGCAGAGCTGACCCTGCACTTCTGTCTGGGAGAGTGATGGGGGGAGTTGGCTCCAGGAGGGGCTGAGGGATGAAGACAAACACCTTTGTGGATGGGAAGGAAAAGGTGGGTGAGGGAAGGGAAAGCTGTGCTTGGCTGCAGGCCCAGCTGAGGGGCAGAAAAATGAGCTTGGTAACAGCACCTGGCTGGCTTTGAGCAGGCTGGGCTGCCATCAGTCATGGCTCAAGACAGGGATGTGTCGAACCAAGCCATGGAGAGATAACAGCCTGGAAACTCAGCTGTGGATGGATGGACAGGCAAGGTCACCCCTGGGAGAACAGAGGGGCTCTGGGTGCACAGCCTGAGCCAGGGCTGAGGCAGGTGATGCCCAAGGGATGGAAAAAAGGCTGAGGCAGCACAAACTTCCTGCTCTGGGAGGAGAAACACAAGGAGAGGTGACTGGCAGGAAGGAAACCACAGGATCAGAGGCAACATTTCAGTTCTTCATGGGAATGTGCCAACCCTCTGATTTCCCCTCTCTTTCCTCTTCATGCTCAGGACTCCAGTCTGGTTCTCACTGAACTTCCCAACCTCCCCCATCCCTGCATCCTCCTCATCCAGCTGAGCTCTGGGCTCCCCCCTTAGTGCTGCTTTTCCTCCCCTTAGACCTTTCCCTGTGCCACCCACCTTTCAGGGAAGCTCCTTCCTTTCTTCTTCCCTGAAAACCACCACAGGCAGAGCTGTGAGGCAGAGCCAGCAGCTCAGGCTGCTCCCCACTGGGAAATTACCTGTCCCAGCAGGAGCCTGACCCCTTCAAAGTGCCTGAAGATCCCTGCCTGGTGTGAAAGAGCCTGAGAAGACACTGAAGGAGAATCTGGCTCCTCTGAAGTCAGCAGTAAAAGCTCTTTGGACTTGAGCAGAGCCGGATGTTTACCTGGGAGAGATTTCTTCCCGGGAGTTTTGTTCAGCACTTGTTAACCCTGGAGCAAGGGGAAAGCAACAAATACCAACCACAGGGTTGGTTTAGCTCTTTTTTTTGGAAAAAAACATCTCTGCTTGGCTTCCTTGGGAGCTTTGTTATGGGCACTGGGAAAACTGGACCTGGCAGGGGGATTTATTGTGCTGGTGGAAGGACAGGACACGGTCCTGGCTGTTCCCAACCCTCCCCTTGCTCTGACAGTCCCCAGGAGAAACATTCCCTGTGAATCATGGACAGTCTATCCAAAGCTGCTGCTTGGCCTTTCCAGGTGATGATGGGATTGCATAGAGGGGTTTGGGGTGAAAAATCACCCCTTGACTCCCCCATGTCTGCCCTGGGTCTTGGGGCTGCTGAGGAGCATCATCCATGGCTCACATCATCATCCCTGGATTCCCTTGGTGGTGGGATGGACTGGGAAGGGGAGTGAGGACTGCTTGGACTCTCAGCCATTGTCCTGAGCTCCCTGAATTTCCTGAGAGGGAATTCCCTCTTTGAGCATGACTACAAAATCCAGGCTGTGAGCAGGACACAGAAAAGGAATTCCCATCCCAGGGTGTGAGCAGGACACACCTCACCACACCTGCTGAGGAGGAAGCAGGGTGGAAGCAGGAGCTGTTCCAATGACAGTGTCTGTTCCTCCTGCAGGACCTTTCCTGACCATAATCCCACCTGGAAGTGAACTGGGAACTCTGGATTTCCCAGCTCTGCAGCACAGAGCCCTCAGCAGAGCTGCTCCCACTTCCAAAGAGCCTTTGGATGCAGAGGGAGCAGAGCAGCTCTGTTAATTGAAATGTTTTTATTTATTTCCACTTCATTTTTGCTCAAAGCCGTGTTTACAGCAAAGTTTCAAAGCTGCTAAACCATGGAGCCCTCAACCCCCCTTGATGTGTACAGAGCTGGCAAGAGCAAACACAGCCTTGTTATTGTTCCTTCCCTTCCCACCCTTCATCCCTGGCTGCTCCCATTTGTTGTGTCTGATCTCCTGCTCAAGGGCTGTCTCCTGCTCCGTGGCACTACAAAGCCCAACACAGGGATCCCTTTCTATCTTCCAGAAGTCCCTGAATGTTGCCATGGCAGAAATAATAAATAATAACTCAGAGAGGTTGTGTTAAGCCGGGTTGAACATGTGTTTGCTTGTTTGCTTTCAAAGACAAAGCTGATTTTCCTGTCCCAAGGAGGGAAATTTCTTTTTAATGGCCCTGAAGCCTTTCCCTTCTCTCTGCCCATGTCCTGCTGCACCAAATGCTCCAGGGAATTTTCCCAAGGGGCTTTTTTCCCTCTCAAAGCTTTTCTCAGCTGTGAGCACTTCTCTCCTTTGCCAACTGGGATCCTGTGATTCTCCCCTTCCCAAAGCTCCTCCTGCTCCTGTGAGGTCTGTTTCCATCCACAGCAGTGTCCATTTGGAGCTTTAGGGGGTGGCTGGAGGCTGCACAGGGAATGCTGCTGTTCCCAAAGCTCAATCCTGAGCTGAGAATGAGCTCAGCCCAGCAGGGTCCTGCTACCTGGGAGTGGGAGCCTGATTGTCTCCTCCAGGCTGGGCAGGTTGTAATTCAGAATTTCAACCCACTTTTCCTGCCAAGTCCCATGGACATTTGTTCAGGATTGTTTCAGCCCAAGCCAAGCTCTCCATAGGGTCAGTGTTTGGAAATGGGAGGGCAAATCCTTGTGTCCTACATCCCCCTACCCTTCCCTGCTGTGGGATGTGATCCCCAGCAGAGCCCCCTCCCAGTTCTGAAGAGGGCTGAGGATTTGGGAGAGGAGGGATCAGTTTCTGCATCTCCCATCGCTCAGAGCAGCTCCAGGCCAAGGGATGCTGAGAGGCCCCAGTACCATCCCCTGCCACCCCTCTATGAGTCCCAAACCCTCTGGAACAGCCCAATTGCCCTGGGTGCTGCTGCTGGAGCTGCTGGGATGTATGGGAGGGGTGTAAGAAGGGAGCAGGGAATGGGGAATGAGGAGAACCCAGCTGGCTGCTGTTTCTAATAAGCCCTGAGTGAAAACCCCTCAGTTTTTCCTAAGTGGGAACATTTGCCTTTAATGAGCCTGAGAGGGTTTTTCTTTCTCTTACTCACATTTTTTTTTTTTCAGGGAAGCAGGGAATGGAAAAGGTTCTTTCCTAGTAAATAAAATATCAGACCCATCTCTGGGTGTTGGGATAATGGCCCTGCCCCAGTTGGCACCATCAGCACTGAGCTCTGGCTGCTGCTCTGGTCTGAGTCCCCTTCCCCCTCTTTGCCCTATTCCTCCCTTTCTCCTCCCAACCTTTCCGAGCATTTCCCCTTCCTCAACCCCTCATGGATGCTCTGCCTCTCCTGGGGGTCCCAGCACAGCCAGGGCACCCCTGTGCCTGTGTCCCACCAAAGGGACTCTTGAAGGGGGGTGGATTTGGGGACGTGGCAGAGCTGAGCCCAGCTGGTCCCACGCAGATCATTTTCCTGGAGTTAAAGTGCTGGAGCCACTTCTCCTTGTGCTCTGCATTTGCTACATAAACTCCCTCATTTTGGTTTATACTTTGGGACATATTTGCTTTATATGTATTTATGTGGCTATTTTAGGGCATTTCTGCATTAGGTCTGGCCACGGTGCTGCTGGTCAAGGAGCATGGGAATGTTGTTCTCTATGGAATCATGGAATTCCAGGGTGGTTTGGGTTGGAAGGGACCTCAAACCCACCCAGTCCTGCCCCCTACCATGGGCAGCAACACCTTCCACTGTCCCAGGTTGTTCTTAGCCCTGTCCAAGATAACCTTGGACACTTCCAGGGATCCAGGGGCAGCCACACTTCTCTGGGCACCCTGTGCCGGGGATTCTCCACCTTTTTTTTCTTCCTCTATATCCCACCCAAATTTCCCCTCTTTCTGTCTGAACCCATTACTCCCAGTCCTACCACTCCAGTTCCTGACAGAACTGGGAGCACGCACACCAGATCTGACCAGAAAGGAGATTTTTCAGTCTGAAGGCAATACCAATATTTATTCTGGTTTTCCATAAACAGCTAAGAGTTCCAGGAAAAAAAAAAATCCAATAAACTTTTTTCAGCAGAACCAAAAGTTTGTTTTAATAAGAGAAAGTGATTTGGTCTAGCTACAGGCAAAACTTAATTCCAGTGATATCAGAGCCTGCTAACGAGAGCCAATCAAGCAAAGGCTCAGGAGATACAGCAAATATGAACAATTTCTGTCACATCAAACTGAGAGCATGGGCTGGAAAAAAAACTCCAAAGTGATTCCCAGGGCATGGCAGGGGGATGCCAAGGAGGATGAAAGTGTGGCAGCAAGGGGAGTGACCCCTGCAGCCCCAGCATCCATCAGCAGTGCCTGGCTCCAGGTCAGGACATGGTTTGTGTCATGTTGTCTTTGTTTGGAAATCTCCATCCCTGAAAGAGTTTTGTTCCCACTTGCCCGAGGGTGCTGAGTCCCCCATGCCCCTCTCAGCATTCAGCTGTCACCACCTTGTCTCCCAGGGCTTCTTGCAGAGCAGTTTTCCCCTCAGCCCGAGGTCTGATCCCAGAGGAATGTGGAGTGCAGCCGGGGACGGGCGGTTCCAGCTCCAAGAGGAATTTCTTGGCACTCAGTGAATAAGAGGCTTCAGTGCTAAGCACCCAGGCAGAGACTGGGAGCAAGGGGTTAATGATGGAGCCTGACCTCCAAAGGACAGGGCACGAGGCATTTCCAAAACTGCATTAAGTGGGACACATTGAAATATTGGTGTTATTTCCAGGAATTGATGGATTGGTTCCAGACCAGGCGCAACTCTTGGCTTGCTCCAGTTTTTATTTGTTGATAACAGTGATTCGTCCAAGACACTTTTCCTTTTGGGTCAGATGTGTTTTTGGGTCAGGGAACAGACCAAAAGCCATTGAGGTGCCTCTGCTTACAGCATCCAGCCTTCCACATCCCCTTCCCTGCCCCTGCAGGTCCCCATGTCCTGCTGCCCTACAGAGCCAGGATAAGTGTCCCACATTTGCATGGAAGAGATTTAAACACAAACCAAGATACAACTTCTGACCCTGCTGGTGTGGGATGATTCAGCTCTGGATTAAGCATAAACCTGTCAAATTCCAGATGGAATCTCCCCAGCCTGGCTCGAGGGATGGGGTCCTTGTGGTGACCCTGTGCCTGAGCTGGTCCTGACTTCCAGCCCCCCATGTCCCTGCAGCTGGATCCCCACTCCCAGAGGAGTGGGATCTTGGGTTAATTCCCAGAATTAAGCCAAGGGAAGGCTCAGATGAGTTTCCCTGCTGGACATTATTTTTTAAGTGCTCCCTATCCTCGTTTCCAACAGCAATTCTGAGGCTGCTCAGATGCTCCCTGCTCCCGAGGCACCACAGACAGTGCAGATCACCCAGAGTATCACCCAGGGAAAACCTGGACCACGTTCAGGAATCACAGAGGCCTTTCTAAGGAGCAGCATCATTGTGGAGCCAGCCAGGCCTGGAGGAGAGCTCAGCCCACAGAACCCAGCAGGAATTGCTCCTGCAGACTCCCACTACGCCGTGCCAGATCGCATTTGCAGTAGAGAATGGGAAGAGATGAAAGCTTGGCAGGCAGTGTGGTGACATTCCCTGTAAAGCAAGACCTCCGGGAGTGAAGGATGCTTTTAGTGGTCATCCCTCTGCCTCCACACACGGAGACCACAGCAGCTCCTGGCACCCTCTGGAGACAGCCCTGGGCAGTGATGGGATTTCAGGCTCAGCCTTCCCTGGTTCCAACTGGTGCTGCCCTTCCCATCACCCTTCCTGCTCAGCTCAGCCCCATTTCCCAGAGCATTTGTGGAATGAGGAGAGTTGCTATCATGGTTTACACGCTCGGAGAGAGGGAATGAGAAAAGGGAGGGAGGAGGGCGGGAAGAGAGGAGGAAACAAAGACAGCATTGTTATCTCTTCCAAAAAACTGCAGACACTGGGGCAGGGCAGAATGAGGGGCTGGGGCTGTGGTTTGCCTCCACATCTGTGTTTAACCTCGGGGAAGAGTCAACAGCCTGGAAAGAAAACACCACACTCCAAGGCACAGCCTGCCCCAGCTCCCAAACCCTCAGACTGATTTTCCCATTTGGGGCGCTTGGCCGGAGCCCAGCCCGGATCTGGGGATGCTGCTGGATCCGTGAGGGAAGAGCCCCAGCCCCAGCCAAAGGCATCATTCCCCTGTCCAGCAGGAGCAGCACATCAGCCTTATCAGCTCTTGTCTTATCAGTTCCCAGCAGATGCTACAAGAGGATTTGTCATCCCAGCCCAGCCAAGCTGCCGTGAGCGCCAGGAATGGGGGAAGAGAGAAAGGACAAAAAAAAAGGAGTGGAACAACTGGGTGAAAAAACAGGAATTCTGCACTGTCTAAATGGGAGTGGGAGCTGTGAGTGCTGTGCCAACTTTCAGGGCTGGGAGCACAATCTCTGCTGTGGCACCAGCGCTTCTGGTGGAGCTCTCCTGATGCTTCCCATCGGGAGGCTCCGCCGAGTGCTGCCAGCCTCGGATCTGCTGGGCTGAAATTTCCCATGTTTGGTATCTCCCCGAGGCAGGAGCTGCAGGAACAATTCCCTCTGCATGGCACAGCCGTTCCTGGGAGCTCAGCACACACACAGACCCCCTGTTTTGCTGCTGGAAAACAGGAAAACAGCTCCATTTCCAATTATATTTAGTTTATCTCCCTGAGAAGTTGTTGCTCTCCCGTGATGTGGAACGGATCTGCAGAGTTTTCCAAGATGCAGCTCTGGTGGCAGAGATATGTCTCCTGCTTTTTTCATAGAAATCTACCCCAAATTTGACTGATTTGAAGTGCCTTTGGAAAAGATTCATCCTTCCCATGGAGCTCACTCTGATCATCCTCACCTCTCACAGTGGGTGAGGTGGGAGGGGACAGGAGTGGGATTTGGGGACAGGCAGAGGACAGAGTGGAAAGGGATCATAGGGAAGAATGAACCCAGGACTGGGAATATCAAATGAGGAATATTTTAGGGATGAGAGCAGTGGTAAGAGGATCTGAGTCTGCCACCCCACCACAGAAACACTGCAGGAGGTGAAGGCTCTTGGAGCAGAACCCAGGTGAACAAGAGACCCCAAAATAGGACCCATCTTGGTGCTGGGGTGGTGACAGTGTGGGATGGACCCCCACAGAACATCCTGGGAGCAGGGGCAGCACAGGACAACATCCCTTTAATCCTTTTGGGTGAAATCAGATGAATGGCAGTGCCTGAGCTCCTTCTCCTGTCTCTCACAACCCGGAGTAGGAGCTATATTTAACATCCTCACTACTAACTACAGGGTGTCAGTGGCTTCTCCTTCCTCTTCAGTGATTCAGCTGAGTGCAATTGCTCATCCAAGTGGAAGCAGGAAAATGTAGAACCAGCACAGAGGGTGCTGGGCTGAGCCCTGCCTGTCCCTGGCTCCTATTTCAGCTCTCCCAGGCTCCAGAGCCCCTCAGCTGAGGCTGATGAGCACAGACCTGGCTCAGAGCCTCCTGCTCAGCCTCCCTGCCACGTGGCTGGTCCCTCTGCACTGTTGGGATGACAGGGACAGCATCAGCTGGAGATGCTGGGAGCTGGGCAGAGCAGACTCGCTCTCCCTCCTTTGGATGAGATATTCCATCCTCACCAACTCAGTTTTCATTGAAATCCTTATGTCTACACAAAAAGGTCTGATTTTTGTGGATCAGAATTTTTCAACAGAGGAAGCAAATTCATTGATTTGTTGAAATTTTCCTGCTGTGCTGTGAGAAGTCTCTGCTCCCAGCAGAAACCCCGCCCATTTCAGGGACCACAGCATCCATCAGAGGTGACCTAATTGTTTTACCCTCATTAATATTTGGGGGGCTGCCCCCCACCCCCAGCTCACAGCTCCTGGGTGGCCAAGGGACAGCAACATCAGCCTGAACCAGCATCTTCTGTGAGGGTCCAGTGACCACCTGGGGCTGTGCCCCCCTTTAATCCCAGTCCAGGAGAGGGAGAGATGGGCAAGGAATGAATCTGCACACTCTGGGAAAATCAAAAGGGACAGAAGTGCCTTCCCACCAGATTTCCCCCCTTTCCTGCCCCATCTGCAGCTGAGGAAACCTCTGCCATTCCAGTGGGCTCAGACTTTGGAAATGTGCAATTCCATCCCCAGGCCTCCCTCTCCTCGTGGCTGCAGCAGGTTTAAGGTTACAGCAGGCACAGGAAATCTTGGCCATTTTCTCCTTTCTTTCTGAAATGATTTTTTCAAGGCATTCCCAGTAAAGTTAATGAATCCCTCCCCCAAATGAGGCTTTGATTAGGGGCCATGCTTTGGCCTTGATTGCTTTTCCTGGGGCACAAAGATGCCAATACCATACAAATGGTTTGTGTGAAGCCTCCAGCTATTGCTGTGCTGGAGTTTTACCTTCACATAACTGAAAGAAAAAAATTTATTTACTTTTTACCTTTAGTTTTTTGGGGTCACAAGTGACCCCTCCAACTTAAAGTCCTGCTGGGGGTTTATTTACCTCTGCTGCGCTTCCACCACATCCCACTTGTCCAATGATCCTGAGCCCTCTCTGCAGCATCCCATGGGCTCCCTCCATCCCTCAGGATGGGGGTTCCAACCCTGGGACACCCCCATGTCCCACCTTCTCCATTCCTGTGATGGATATTGCCCCTAATCCATTATTCCACCCAAGCTTCTGGGCTTTGAAGAGGTGGGAAATCCATCACCAACGGCTGCCACTGCCTCCTGCTTTGCAATAACACCATTGCTTTGGAAAATCTCAATGAGAATCATGCAAGTTTTATTAAAAAAGCAGAAAAAAAAAACCATAACAAGCTTCCCCTTTCCCCTCTCCCAGCTGTGGAGCAGCAGGTGTGTGTCACTGGGCCAGCCATGGAGATTTACAGCCTGCTCCAGGATTTCTCAGCCAGCCTTTGGTTGTGGAAGTGTTTTCTGCTCCCAGACAAAGGAGCTGGAGCGAGGGGCCCCGAGGGACACAACAACCGGAGATGAAAACACAAATGCATCCGTCCCTAATGCCATGAAAACAAAACAACCCAGGGAGCAGCAGGGCTGGCTGGCCAGGGGAGCACTTGGAGCTCTCTGCTGCTTCTTCCCTTCCCACCTGGCAGGAGCAGGAGGGGATGGAGTGGTCACATCCTGCCCACCACTGGCTGAGCCCCCTGGCCCCATCACCAGCCACTGCCAAGAACCGTGACTCAGTTCCCTGCGTTTCAGCAGTTTTCTTCAAAATAGATCAAAGCTGCCACAAGGAAAAGCCACGGGAAGTGGCTTGATCCTCACTCCCCACCCCACACCTCAGTGCAGGCTGAGGACCAGAATTATTCCTGTTGTTTTCCATGTTTTGCATGGGGTGACTGTGTCCCTCCTCCACACCCACTCATGCCCAGCCCCATCACCAGAACCCCTCTGGTGGGATCCCTGGCTTTTCTTTCCTGGTTTTGCTCTCCTGGCTTTGCTCTGACTCAGCCAGTTTCCAGGAGCATCTTTGATGCTTCCTTAGTGGGATCCTTCCACTGGGAGGAAAAAAATCCCAACCATTTGTTCCTCTGACACGGATCTCTACTTTCTGTGGCAGGAGCAGCATGTCCAGGACATGAGATCCTTCCCTGGAGAGCTGGGAAGGTCCTGGGGGGGAAGAGAGCAGAGGCCTGGAGGGACCTGCAGATGGATGCTGCATCTGCTGGGACACCTGGACCTTCTGCAGCACCTGATCCTCGGGGATGCTTCCCAGCAGCTGCCAGGCTCTGGAGCAATACCTGAAACTGCCAAGGAATGTTCCCTCTCCTGGCCCTCCCCAGGGGCGCTGCTTCCCTCTGGAATGCTGGCTTGTGCTGGAGCTGAAGCTTGCTTGGAGCAGCAGCCTTGGAACAGGGATTGCAGGATCATCCTGGCAGGGTCAGGGGCTGGGTGAATCCCAAAACCCTGAAGCTGAGAGGTGATCCCTGCTGCCTGCATCCTGGCAGGGACAGGGAGTGGGTGAAGGCACCAATCCCAAAACCCTGCAGGTGAGAGGTGATCCCTGCTGGAGGCTGAACATTCCCACACGGAGCCGCAGGGCAAATCCAGAAGCATCAGGGTGAGAACGAGTTGGGGAAATCTCAGTTTACACAGCAGAACTGACGTCAGGGGGGATAATTAGGCTGGAGGTGCCTCTGCCAAAGGAAACACAGCGAGTCCCGCTCGCCGGACTTGGAACTCGTCAGGGCGAGACCGGGGGGGGCACCGGGGATGTGGCGCCTTGGCAGGGACCCCTGGCCGGCGGCAGCTCCGTGCCGACTGCTCTGCCGCACGCCACGAGGCGACACGGGGACCTGGCAGAGTGACATTCCCTGGATGCCATCCCTGCTCCCGGCTCAGCCTGGCGCCCGGCGGCGGGCGGGGCCGCGGTGCGCGCACAGCTGGGCACAGCTGGGCACATCTGGAAGAGGCGCTGCCAGCGGGAATTCCTCGCCAATAGCTTGGGAAGAGCTCCAGTGGTGGCTGGTCTGGTGCAGGGCACAGGGAGGGGCTGGTTGGAGAGGGGCTGGCACGGAGGGAGCCCGGGCAAGGAGATGGCACAGCCCCCACACCCCTTCCCAGGAGCTGTGGGGTCAGACCCCACTGCCCAGCACCAGCCAGCTGATCCCAATAAGCAGGAATGACAGGGAAGTCCACTGGTCCCCAGGAACCCTTCCTAGCCCTCCTCAGCAGCAGAACCAGCTGCTGGGACTCCGGAATGGAAGGAAGCACACGGCTGAGAGCAGGAGGGATCAACCAGGACAGCTACTGCCAACCCTGGAGCCAGAACTCCTGTTTTCCCTATCAGCTGAGAATGAGCATCTTCACCCCAGCCCTAACTTGGCCAACAGCACCCGAAGAACCACAAATGGAGAAGGGTGTGATCTCAGAGGGGTTGTGGAGTCCTCTGGATCCCTGGATGTGTCCAAGGCCAGGCTGGACAGGGCTTGGAGCCCCCTGGGAGATTGCCCAGGGCAGGGGTGGGACAGGATGGGTTCTGAGGTCCCTCCCAACACAACCCATTCTGTGATTCCATTTTATGATGATCTCTGGACATGGTGGAAGAGGAGCCAGAGCACAGAAGTTCTCTGCTCTCCTTCCTCCAAGCCCAGCCCCATCCCTGAACAAGCAGAGCTTTGTCCAAGTGTTTAGTGCAGGCAGGAGATGAAACCAAAGGAAACAAAGGGGCTCAAAGGCTTCAGGCCGAGCCTCCTGCTGGGCCCTTCCCGGGCTGCCCTCACTCGGCAGTCGCTGTGTCCCACATGAAGAATGGCAGAGTCCAAATAAATAAATAAAAGTCAATAAATCTCCTTCAGCAGAGCTGGTGAGTGATGAGGGAATAGAAAAACCTGTTCAAACACAGCGGTGTGTTCCCAGCACAAAATCCTGCATCACGTTCCGGAGCTGAGAGGGGACACTCTGGAGGGAGGAAGAGAAATAAATACACATTTCCCAACAACTGCCACGGCTTCCAGAAAGTATCAGCTGGAGCTGGTAAGGTTTGTGCTCAGGGGGGCCGGGGAGGGGGAGTTGGGCAGGCAGCAGGGAATGCTCAGGAACTCTTGGACTGGAGAGATGAGAGGGTTCCCATCAAAGCCTCTGGGAAGGGAAATCAGGCAGCACATCAGGAGAGCCCCTGTGGGCTTCCACCAGAGAATCATGGAATGCTTGTGGCTGGCAGAGACCTTTAAAGACCATCCCATCCCATCCCATCCCATCCCATCCCATCCCATCCCATCCCATCCCATCCCATCCCATCCCATCCCATCCCATCCCATCCCATCCCATCCCATCCCATCCCATCCCATCCCATCCCATCCCATCCCATCCCCCCTTCCACTGTTCCAGGTTGCTCCAAGCCCCATCCAACCTGGCCTTGAATCCTTTGCCTGCTGTGAAGCACAAGGTATGGGGATTCTTGGTGAGCCCTGTGCTATGCTTGGAGATGTTTCCACAGACCAGCAGAGCCACCAGGAACATCAGGACACTCCTCTGTCCCTCTAGACCTTGGACACAGATGGAACCACACTTTCCCAGCTGGAATGGTGGCTGACAGCCACTCCAGCATGACACAGGATGACCTGGAGTTGATGATGTCACTTACTACCAAGGGTTACATGGACAGAAACCTCATGCCCCAAAATCCCAAAGGACACATCCCACAGATCCCACTCCACCCCAGTTTCCACCCCTAGCATGGAGCAGGAGGGTGGGATGGATGCACCCAAGGACCTGAGGCTGCTCTGCTGTTGAGCCTGGGATCTGGAATTGCTTTTTGCCCGGGGTGATTTGATCCCTCCCCAGCCCTGGATAGGGCTGGCAGTGGGAATTGTGGTGTCTGGCAGCAGGAGGGGGAGCAGCTCCCAGCAGAAGGAAGCGGTTGTAGCACTAAGGCTCTGGCTTGTACAGGAGGCTGGGCTGAGGAATCCAGTGCTCCCTTCGGCCTTGCAATTTGGGAAACTGCTCCATTCTGGGAGATACTTGGCTCTGCCTCTAAATCATCCTCTGCAATCCAACAGCAAAGAGCTGGGAAAAACAAAGACTTTTGGAAGGGCCCCAAGAAGCTGTTGGAGTGGTTTGTGATAACATCACCAGCCCCCAGCCTGCTTGCTCTCAGCGAGGTTTGATTCCAGCCTGGCTCCCTGCAAGCAGGGGCTTCACCCCAGGGATCTGGGATCTGAGGGGAATTCCACACACCCCTTCCTGTGATTCTGCATGGATGGATTTGGGCACACTTTCCTTGCCTGAATCCAGCAACAAAATCCTGTTTCCCTGAGTTAGAGGAGCAGAATCCAAGCCTCAGCCCCTGGGCAGCCAAGAGCATTGTTTAGGGAGGAATTGGCTGCTGGATGCAGCTCTTGGATGCATCTCCCCCACTGACTGGAGAACAAAACCCCCTGGAAGCACCCAGGGCAGTGTGTGCTCACTGGAAGGGCCCAGGACCTCGGAAGCAGCTCTTGATCAGCTCAGCTGGGCTCAGGATGCCTTGTTGGGATGCCAAGACAAACAAATAAATCATATTCCAAGGCATCTGCCCACAGAAGTGCTGAAGTCAGGGAAACATGAAAGCAGGAGCTGGGAGCTGGGGCAGGATTCCTGTTGGAATCAGCAGCCTGGCTCGGGGCGTTCCTTTGATTTTACTGCTGCTGCTGCTCGGACCAGAGAGATTATTGATTTTATAGCCTTGCCTTGGCCTGTTCTCCTTGGTAGGAATTTGGGAGATTCTGACACCATTTCCTGGCACGGTGGGATGATCTGAAGTCCTGCAGGATGATCTAAAGTCCCTTCTCACTAGGGAAGGGCACAACCTCCTGTCCCCATCTCCCAAATTCCCCCTGGTTCCAATCCAAAGCTCCTCGTGGGGGTTGATCCAGCAATCCCAGGAAGGCAGTCACTGATTTAAGAGATATTTAAAAGCATCTTGCAGCAGGATTGGAGGAAGAACACAAACTGCAGCTTTGGGCTTCTCTGGGGGCTGCTATTTTTACCCCAGGTAGGATTTAATGAGGACACTCAAGAGTCTTTTGCCTGGAGGATGAAAACATTTAAGTCTCTTTAAACCCTATAAGTGGCAATTTGCCACCACCAGCTTTGCATGAGGAGCCTGGATTGGTGTTAATGAGAGGGATCCCCAGCATCTCTGGGAATTCTTTGGGGGTCTCTGATGCTCAGACTGGTCCTGACTGGTGGGGACAGGGAGACACAGCCTTGAGGTGCTGCCAGAATTTGGGAAGAGCTTAAGGAGTGTGGGGTGAGGGCGGCTCGGGCAGGCAGCTGTGGCAGCACAGAGAAATCCAGCACGTCAGCTCCAGCCCCAGACTCCGTGTTTGCCAGAGGTTTTGTGCAAAGGACTGGAGGAAATGAGCTCGGAGCAATCAGCTCGGTCATTCCTCAGCCTCGGAGAGGCCAAAAGCACCTCATTGGGAACTGATCTCAGCTGTTTGTTTGCCAGGACTCTGACCAAAAAAAGCTCTGTCTGAATTAAAAGAAAAAAAAAAAAAAAACCACCAGGAATTTCCTTCCCCTGATGGTTTGGATTGTTTCTTAATGTTGTTTTAATGTGGGGCCGTTTGGTGTTTATTTGGAGCTGGAGGTGGTGGAAAATCAGCTGTGGATGGAGCTAGGGGGTGATGGATCCTCAGGAGATGGGAAAGGTGAATTAATTACCTGAGCTTGGTATTCACAGGTGTGGGATTTTTGGGAGGAAGAGCCCTTGTGGGGTGCTGGCTTTGGCTGCTGCTCCTGGCACAGGGAGCCTGTGCCCCCCTGGAGCATCCCAGCCTCCTTGGGAATACACAGGGATGAGCAAGTCCCTTGCCTTTCCCTCCAAATTTTCAGGCAAATTATTACTCATGCAACAATGTGACCGAATTTGGGGACCTGTGACTGGTTTAATAAATCCCCAGGGATTGTCTGGCTCTTCACAAAGAGCGAGGAGCAGGATCCATAAATCAAGGCAAAACAAACTCAGCACTTTGGGTCAGGAAAATATTGAGAAATCTGTGGGTTTTTCTCTAACCCTCCTATGGCAGTGGCCCTGGAAATGCACTTTTGGGGGGGGGTTTTGGCATCCTTCTGGCTTTAAGATCAAATTCATTTTCCAGCTGACATCCTGCCAGGCTCAGCAGTGTCCTGGGCATCCGAGGTCCAGCTCAGCCCGGTGGGAAGCAGGAAAACTCTCCAGGGATGGGATGAGCCTGGCACTTGTCCCAGCCAGAGAGGAGTTTGCCCACAGGCTGGAGCTTCTGGGTTTCCACTAATCCCTGAGTGCTGTGCATCCTCCCAGACCCCTCTGGGGTGTCCTGGAGCCAGGCAGGAGTGTGATTTTGGCTGGATGCTCTCCCTGCTGCCATTCTGGGTTTAAACTCTGAGCATGCCACCAGGATGTGTCCCTGCAGCTTCAAGGGATGGGTTGGGTCTCGAAACTTTCCCTCTCTGCTGCCTCCTTGCTCTGCAGACACACAAGGATTCGGGTGTGGGATTTTTAGAACAATCCAAGCGTGGAACTCGCTGGGGTTGAGGGTGGCCACGATCCTGTGGTGGCTCCTCAGGCCTGCGGCTACCACAGGCTGTCCTTGGCAAGTGTGGAGCAGCTCATGGCAGAGCTGCCTGGCTCTGGATGGGTGGTCTGGACTCAGCAGCAGCCCAGCCCTGGACCTCCCACCTGCCAGGAACATCTGCTGGCCAGAGGAGCTGGGTCTTGGCAGCTGCAGGGGGACAGTGGCACCAGGAATGCAGCTCAGAGCATGGCAAGAGGGGATGGGACAGCCCAGAGCATGGCTGGAAAGGGGAGAGAAGGGACAGGGAGGGGCAGGAAAACCCCCCTGGGCTCTGGAGTTCATCCTGCAAAGCCAAAGAGCTGAGGGGGTTCTTCACAGCCAGGAAGGAACGGGGGATGCAGAGCCAGGGGGACTCTCCAGCACTCCTGTCCCACCCCATTCCTACCCTCTGGCACCCTCAGGATGTGCCCAAGGGAGAGGGACACACTTCTCCTGGGACAAAGCCACCCTAATCCCAGCACAGGATTTACCACTGCTTTTCCCAATGATGTGGCCACCCTTCTCCTGGGACATGGCCACCCTTCTCCTAAACTGAGACTGAAACTCCTCTCCAGACTGTTTTCCTGGGCCATACTTCTCCTCAGGAAAAGTTTCCAGTCCAGGAGCAGGACTCTGGTGCAGGCTCTGACCCTGTCCCCACCCCCAGCTCCCCCCTGAGCCCTTTGGTCTCTCCTCATGCACAAATCCATTGGTGACTTCAGCTGGAGTTGGCTGCAGTCTGGCATCAATAAACTGAAACATTTATTGCACCGTTTAAATCTAATGCAGATTATGGCAGCCCAGCTCTGTTTAATGCCTGAGCCAGGAAGCAGCTCCATGAATTCCTTTTCCCCACCCCTGGAACTCCATCTCAGCCTCTGGTCCGAGTGTCTGGTCCCCAGCTCCTCCATCACCGTGGTCACTGTGTCACTTCTGGCCTCTCTCCATCCATATCCTGAGCCCTGGGATGAAACATTCCCATCCCCAGCCATTTCCCCTGTGGAAAGCAGGAGAATTCCTTAATCCCTGTGACATCCAAACCCTACTGTGGAGCATAGGTGGGGGAGGAAGGTCACTCCTTATCTCGGGATCTGCCCCACAATCCCTGCCTCATTGGCCATGTCTGCCCCAACCAGGAAATCTGATTTGAGATAATAGAATGTTCCTCTATGTAACATTTGCTTAAAAGACATCAGCGAAGTTTAAAACAGCAGCTGGGCAGCAGGGAAGCTTTAATTCCACATTTTGCAATTATTTTCCCAGCTACTGTTGTTTAACCCTTGGAAGACTGAAGCCCAGCTCCTCTCTGGACTGTGGCTGCCCCTATGGCAGGGCTGGGATCAGATCCAAACACAGTTTCCAACTCTTTTTACCCTGATATTGGATTAAAAAACCCCACCTGGGAAGACCAAGGAAGTACCTCAGGTCCAGCCCCAGGATTTTTACAAGAGCACCGAGGTAAATGATATGCACAGCACAAACCCCGCTGCCTTTTAATGAACTCAGTGAGGTATAAATGGCAAACGCCTCGTTTGCTCCTGATTTACACAGCGGGTCGGGAAGGCACTTCCCTGGCATTTGGAAAAAAAGGGCAAAGCGGGTTTGGGGAGCTTTGTGAGGCTGGAGCAGAGCCCACCGCGATCCCGCATGGATGGGGGCCAGGAGGAAAATGAGTTGGGAGCGATTGGGTTTCTCGCAGACACCCAGCGCCGCAGCTCCCGATGCGATCAGCCTTCCCGGGATTGTCTGCCCGCTAACAGGGACCGGCTGCAGCCCTCGCTCCCCGCCCTCCCTTCGCCACGGTATTACTATCACAAATATCAGACGTTTCGCCTCAAATTAAAGTCAGGTTAAATCTCTCAAAATGAAAAAAAAAAAAAAAAAAAAAAAAAAGCCACACGGTTCCAGATGGGAAGTGGTTCCTCGCCTTCGCAGAGACCCAAAAAACTGAGGAGCCTTTCAGCCCCGCGCACCCCGAGCCGGGGAGGGGCTGAACCTGAGAACTTTGAAGTCGTAATTGGGCTGGGTTAATGCAAAGCATGACCCGCTGCCATGGGGGAGAGGAGAACATCCACGGGAGTGATCCTTCCCAAAGCAGAGCCACGTGTGGGGGAGCACTGGGTGACAGCATCAGCTCCCACATGGAGGCACAGGGATGGATCCCCCAAAAACATGAGCACTGCTGGCACCCGGGGCCACCGACAGCGACAGGAGGGGAACGAGAGCTGTGAACTCAAGGAGGAGTTGATTTAGGGACCCTTCATTACAGGTTCTTTTTTTTTGTTGTTGTTTGTTGTCCAAACACAGATATCCCCAAGGAACAGCCTGGATTTTGGCAGGATGCTCCCAGGACATCCAGCAAATTCAGCCTCTCACCCCTCCCTGCTTGGAGATAGCTCAGATCTTGTTCCAAATCCATCCCAATCATGCCAAATCCATCCTGGCCCTGTTGCTATCAGACCAGCAATCCCACAGGTGTCATTGTCACCCAGCCTGGAATCCTCACAGGAAGGTTTGGATCCCCATGGCCAAGGACCATCCAACCATCCCAGCACAGCACAGCAGGACTTTTTATCTCATCTCTCTCCTGTTTCTTCAGCTCCTTCACCTTCCTGTGGCATTCCCAGCCTTGCCCTTTGGCTGCTCCATGGTCTCCAGCTCTGCATCCACCCCTGACAGGGCTGAACTGGGACACAGGTCGCTGTGTCCTGCTGCTCTTGCTCTAGAATTCTGAGTTCCCTCTCCTGCCCTGCCTTGGCTGAGCCCTGGCCTATCTCTCCTCAGGTTAATCAGTGGATTAACTGCAGCTCTCCCTCCCTCTCTCCTAAATCCTTATCCTTCATCACATATCTAGGAAACAAAACAGACCAGGTATTTTTCCATGGAGGCAGCCAAACTCTGCTCTCCTCTCAGCCAGCCTCTCCCACACCTTCCTCAGGGTCTATCTGACTCCAGGGATACCTCTGCCTCCCCACTGCCTTGCCTGCTGTAGGGATCCTGACAGGTTTCTCATCCTAGGGACACCTGCAGAGACATCCCAGGGCATGGAAAAGTCAGGACAGGACCCAGACTTCCTAGATGTCACCTGGGTATCACCTCATTTTGCTTCAGCTGCCCATACCCTGACTGCCTTGCCTCCTCTTCCTCTGGGACTCCTGGACATTCCCTATCCCTGAGATCAGGGAGCACTGCACACTCCTGACACCCCCTTCCACCCTCATCCACTCACTGCTCCCAAAGTGCCATCAGTGTCCTGTTATCCCTTCATTCCTTCTCCCTCAGTTCTGGGTGCAGCTCATCCCCCACTGACTATCCCCTTCCCCAGGCTCCAGCACTCAGCTGTGCCCCAGGAATGACCCTGGGATCCAGGATCAGGCAGAGCCATCCATCTCCCAGCACAAGAGAGGGAGGAGCAGACAAGAGCTGGGATGCACCTGAAGGTTTAAGACTTGTCATATTTTCTGCTTTAATCAGCAGCTCCCAGTGTTGACTGAGGGTGAGATAAACTCTGTCAACCCTTCTGCAGGTGGGAAACCAGAGTCTTGGAATAAAAAATGGAGCTGGAGTAGAAATGTGTCAGGATCCCAGGAAATGCCATTTCCTTGGACAGTGGTGCTAAATGGAGGGAGCATGAAATCCACCATGAAATCCACCCAAATGCCCTTGGTGCATTTGGTGGGTTGGGGACCAGTCGGATGGATGGATGGATGGATGGATGGATGGATGGATGGATGGATGGATGGATGGATGGATGGATGGAGTT
The DNA here is from genome assembly GCF_903797595.1 of Erithacus rubecula. NCBI lineage: Eukaryota > Metazoa > Chordata > Aves > Passeriformes > Muscicapidae > Erithacus > Erithacus rubecula. Next base: position 5,466,040 of record NC_136667.1, on the reverse strand, counting down.
TTTACATTGGAAGGGAGGGGAGGGCCATGCCAGCCCCCCAGTAGCATGGACTGGGAAGCTCCCAGTGCTGGGACTGTGCTCCTGGCTCTCCCATGGAATCCTGCAGCTCCCACCCTGCTGGACACTCCCTGGATGCAGAACAGGTGACAGTGATGCTCTGGGGACATCAGTCCCCTCTGCCCCCTCTGAGCACCCCCATGGGCTCTGCTGGCCCTACCCCTCCCTCCTATCCCACCCCAGGGGTTCTCCATCTGAACCTGGAGAATTCTGGTTCCTGCTACCTGTGGATTTGGACCACACAGATGGAGAGGGCACTTGGAGCAGCAAATCCCATTAGAGGGGGAAGATCATCCCAGGGAATTTGGGATACCAGAGATCCAGGGGGAACCTACACCCAGGAGCAGGATGGGGAGGGAAGGACTGAGGCTTCCCTGCCTCACCTGGGCGAGGTACAGCTGTGGGGAGGCACAGGCTGGCTCCTCTCCCAGTGGGAAGCTGTGGGTGCCAGGCACAGGGGTGGGATGGCTCAGCAGCCCCCAGGGCTGAGGGAGGGATGTGAGGGACGTTTGGGCTGCCAGCCAAAGCTGCATCAGCACCCGAAAACTGCAGCCTCTGGGGCCTCGTGGGTTTGGAAGCTGCTGCTGTGATGTGGGGCAGCCCCAGAGCCCCCTCCCAGCACATGGAGCCTCCAGCTGTGGAGGGGAGCGGGCAGGGGGATCCGAGCCAGGCTGGGCCAGGGAGAGGGGGCGGCATGTGAAAAAGTGATTCCGGCAGCTCACGGCTCTGACCCAACTTTTCAGCTCAACCTCTCCTGCCAAGGCAGCGATTCCAGAGCTGCAGCTCCTGATAAAACCTAAAACCATTGCCCATAAATTGTATTAAATAAACAGCAGCTGCAGATCAAGGTATATCCATCAAGGGCTTCCTCTTTTTTTTTTTATGAATGGCTGAGGACTCGGAGATGCTGTTTGCCAATAGTCTGTCAGCGAAGCCTGCATTTAAAATCAATTTGGTAATTACAACTCTGACTTGGAGCCACAAATCAAAAAGGAAACTTCAGCCCTTCAGGATGTTTTGGCCCAGCTGGTAATTACGCACCCCAGCCGGGCATTAATTTAAGGCCCCGGTGGAAAAGCGCTGGTGTGAATTTGAGACAGGAAACTGGCTGTGAGGAATTTCCAAGGTTGGCGTTGTGCTGTCAGTCTGTTTACAGCCACCTCCCTGGACATGCTGGAAATCTGAGGGAACACTTGCTGAACCCGCCGTGGCCATTGTGTTGGTTTATTTTTCCTGGGGAAAGGGGCTGCTCTTCTGTCGGTGAGGGATAAATGAGGGGAATATCTGGAGCCCGTGTTTACACAGGATCTGCAGTGTTTGCACGGGGCTGCTCCAGGGCACGGGGTGCTGGGGTGATGGGCAGGGGGGTGTGCATGATGGAGAGGGCTCTGACAGCAAAACCACGGGAAGGGGTTTCAGTGACTGCAAAGCCACCCCTGTCCTCTCCCCTAGGACATGTGAGGAAGAGCTGGGGCTGAGCTTTTGTCCCTGCAGGGCATCCCCAGCCACTCCCATTTCCCAGCAAAAGGATCCCCCCCAGCCCTGCAGAGCCATTCCTGTGGAATTTGACAATGTTCAGGAGCTGCAAGTGTTATTAATGGTCATAAACTGCTCTGGTTTCTCAAAATATCCCATTACTGGGTGTCTCCAGGTTCTCCTGGAGGTTTCTCCCACAGCCCCTCGTGTCTGGGCACTCCAAAGAATCAGGAGAGCTGCAGACAGAGTTAAACCCCAGCAGGAGGATAAGGCTGGATTTGGGATGCTGGGGAAGGAGAAGCCCCTGTTCCAGCCCAGAAGGGCTGCAGAGGCTCCATCCCATGGGATGAACTGGGTCTCTCCTGTGACCTGTGCTGAGGGAGGGACCCCAGCACCCTGTGAAAGGCTCAAAAACGTGGCAATGAATGGACATCACAGGGTCAGAAAGGCTCTGCTGCTCTGCTCCTCCTTGGCAGACATCCCTCAATCCCTCCCCACAAAATGTGTGGAAGTGCAGCCAGCTCCAGCCACTGTCAGGGGTTCACTGGGAACAACAGAGCTACTGGGTGGATAAAAAAACCAAACAGTAGGAATTTCTCATCCTGGATTGACATTTTAAAATTTCAAATCTCTAAGTACCCAGCAGAGCAGTGCCACAGGTTCCTGCTGCTCCATGTCCCTTTGGAAAACATCCTGGAGCAGGACACAGGTATTTTCTATCAGGAATATACCTGGTATTTCCTGGGACTGTCCCCACATCCCTCAGACAAAACCCCAATGGCATGGAAATACTTACTGGAAGCAGAAACTCAGATTTATTCCAGGCCTTGTGCTGAATGGCAATTCCTGTATTTCCTTTGAATCCAACCAGTGACAGTGACAGGTGGAAAGAGGCTGAGCTGGGAGCAGGGAAATGGAGGGAATTCTGCTCTCTCTCCTTTCCATCTGTCCTCAACCCCCTGCAGGAGGAGACAGAGGGGCTGGGAGAGGCTGGAATGGGAATGGGAAAGCAGGGAATGGGGATGGGGCTATAGGGAATGGGGATGGGGCTATAGGGAATGGGGATGGGGCTGCAGGGAATGGGGATGGCGCTGCAGGGAATGGGCTTGCCAATTCAGAGTCTGGGGATGCAGGGGATTTGGATGTAGGGGATGGAGATTCAGGGAATGCAGGGATTGAGATGTAGGGGATGGAGATTCAGGGAATGCAGGGATTGGGATGTAGGGGATGGAGATTCAGGGAATGCAGGGATGGGGATGTAGGGGATGGAGATTCGGGGAATGCAGGGATTGGGATGTAGGGGATAGAGATCCAGGGAATGCAGGGATTGGGATGTAGGGATGGAGATTCAGGGAATGCAGGGATTGGGATGCAGGGATGGAGATTCAGGGAATGCAGGGAATAGGGTGGGAATGTAGGAGATGGGGATGCAGGGAATGAGGACAGGAAGGCTGGGCACTAGGATTGCTCCCGTTCCTCTGGGACCAGGCTGAGCTGCCTGGGGGGAGGGTGTGGAGGGTTTGTGTTGGGAGAGGAAGAAACCATTAAACTCTTCCCTGAGCAGCTCCTGCCACCCCGGCAGGCGCAGGCCCCGTGCAGAACAAAGCTTTGCATTTGCAAATCAATAAAAATAAACGTGGAGCGAGGACACAGGAATATTTTACCATAAATCTCCATAAACACGCCGGCAGCTCCGGAGCCTCTGCCTGTCTCTGAGCAGGTGCTGGGGATGGTGGGTGATGCTCCACAGGTCCCACCAGGTCAAGGAGGGGGTGGGAATGGGGGGAGCCTCCCAAACCTCATCTCAGCCCTAAAAGAGCCACCACAGGTGGGTGATTCTTGGCTGTCGTAATCTGAATTCCAGATTTTTTCCCTTGTGCCATAAATGAAGGAATGACCAGGGAAAAAAAACCACTTTGTTCTCTCCCAGGGTATTTCCAGGTGGAAATCTTCCTCCTTGCCAGGCTCAGCACCTTCTCTGCATGGAATGATGCTCCCTGAATGCCAGACAGGGATGTTGTGCCAGAAACAGAGCTTCTCTTTGCTGAGAAATTCTACCATTTCCCATTTTTTTTAAATTTCAGTTTCATTTTTGGTCTCACACGGGGACCAGAAACCCCCTTGAAATAGTTTGGACAATAAAATGCTCAGCAGTGGTTTCTGTTTCTTGCCCTGAAAAGGGTGAGACACCAGCAGAAAACATTGGGACAGCTGAACCCAAGGCTTCAACTTCCAACCTAAATAGCTCTGGAATTGTCCTGTTAAATCATCACCTATCAGGAAACATTCCCAGATCCCAAATATCAACTCTGTTGCTGATGACACCTGTCCTCATCTCCTGACCTCATCTCCAGCTCAATGCTGGGAAACTGAGGCATGGCACCATCAGCTCCAGATCCCACCCCTGGGCTGCAGGCAGGGAAAGATACTGGGATTTGGGCAGGGATACTGGGATCTGGGTGGGGATACTGGGATCTGGGTGGGGATACTGGGATCTGGGTGAGGATACTGGGATCTGGGCAGGGAAAAATACTGGGATCTGGGCAGGTATGCTGGGATCTGGGCAGGGCTACTGGGATCTGGGTGAGAATACTGGGATCTGGGTGAGGATACTGGGATCTGGGCAGGGAAAAATACTGGGATCTGGGCAGGGAAAAATACTGGGATCTGGGCAGTGCTACTGGGATCTGGGTGAGAATACTGGGATCTGGGTGAGGATACTGGGATCTGGTCAGGGATAGTGGGATCTATGCAGGGATACTGGGATCTGGGCGGGGATACTGGGTTCTGGGCGGGGATACTGGGATCTAGGTGGGGATACTGGGATCTGGGCAGGAATACTCTCCTGGCTGAGAGACACAACCCCCCTGGAAAAAACAAAACTCTGAACCCTTTAATCAGGATCCTTCCTCACTGCTCCTCCGCTTTTCAGCTGTAAATGACCCCAGAGGGAATTGAAACATTTTGTTTCATTTTGAGCAAAGCGTTTGTTTGATCTGAAGGAACAGGGGCTTGGGGGGACAGAGAAGGGAACCAGGTCCTGGCAGCTCCAACCAGCTCAGCTCTGTCCCTGGGTTTTCTGCAGCAGGAGAGTTGGGCAGGGGGGATGCACACCTGGAGCATCCCAAGGTGGGGTGAGGAGGAAGGATGCACAGCTCTGCTTCCAGCCCAGTTTTGGGGCTTTTTTCTGGGCTTGGTGGGATTTGTCCTTAGGTAAGAAGTGCCCAGTTGTGCCTGGCAAACCCAGGGACAGGTCAGGAAGGACACCAAAGCCACACATTCCAGTGGGCTCCATCCCTCTCCCTCTTCCCACAGCTCCTGTGTGCCCACCTGGTGGTCTGGGGGCTGGGGGGGTGCTGGGGTCCCTGTGGGGGCTGGGTGGGAGCAGCCACAGCCCTCCCTCCTCTCCCTCTGGGCCCAGGGCCAGGCGTCTGTGAGTGATGGGCAGCAGAGCCTTTATCAGCCCAACTTTGTCCTCTCTTCCGGCCCAGGAATTGCTCATGAGCTATTTGTGAAGTTTTTGACTTTAATTGTTATCCTAAATTATTCATCAAATCATTTCAATAGCCAGCTCTCGGGCCAGATTCCATTTTCTAGGAGCTGTTTCCTGGCCTGCTCCTGGCAGGGAACTCACGGCTGAGCACTAAAAGGAAAGGGAATGCAAACAGGGATGGGAAACACAGGGATGGGAAACACAGGGAAACAGCTCCTGGAGGAGGGTGTCAGCCTGAGCTGCTCCATGCTGAGGTAGTGTCCAGCCCATGTAGTCACCCTGCCCAGCACCTTCCAGCACCTTCCAGCACATCCCAGGATGTCTCAGCCCCTTCCAGCACATCCCAGAACATCCCAGAACATCTCAGCACCTTCCAGCACATCCCAGCCACTTCCAGCACCTTCCAGCACACCCCAGCACATCCCAGCACCTTCCAAAAAATCCCAGCACATCCCAGCCCCTCCCAGCCCCACCCAGCCCCATCACTGCAGCCAATGGATCAATCAGATCCCTCCCTTTGGGCACCAGCAGTCAGCACGGGGGCTGGAGCCAGGTGAGCTCCAGTGTCCCCCCACCAACCCAGCCCATTCCACGGTTCTCTGGAGCCCACCCGAGGTCCCACAGGCACAAACTGTGGCCGTGACACAGCCAAGGTGAGTCTGGGGAGGAGGCCAAGGCCTGACCCTGTCTGCTCCTGGGATCATTTATCTCCCAAAGCTGGCTCGGGTTTCCTGGTTTCAGCGCCACTCTTGAAAATTTATGGGTTGAGAAAGTTCTTGGAGCCCAAATCCCTTGCCCTGTCACCTCTTCAACCTCGTGTTTATCAAGACACGAGTTCCTCTTCCTCCCACCCTTTGTTTCAGCTCTTGGAGTGCAGAGCTCGGTCCATGTGAAGATGGGATAAATCCTCCCTGTCCCCACTGCTCTCTTTTTGTCCCTGTTTTCCCTCCTCTGGTGTGATATCCTTCTCTTTGCCACCTCCACATGTTCTCTGTGCTTCCCTGCTCTGTTTCACTCCCTTGTCTTGGCAAAATGGGCATCTCTGAGCCTGGGGGTTGCCACGGCGACAGGAAAATCACTGTGATGTTGGGATGGGTGCTGGATCAATGACCTGCACATCATCCATCGACTCCTGGGGTGCCCCAAGGCTCTCAGGGCAGGGAATGGCCATGGGGAATGACAGGTTCAGGGAGGGCACTCCCCACCACAGGAGAGGAATTTCTTCCTTTTCCATTTGTTACTGTTTTTGCTGAGAAAAAATACATCTGTGTTGCTTTCCAAAGGGTTTCACTGTCTCACGGATTTTCAGTCACCTGTGGAGTAAGAAGCAATTTAGTGGGATCAGCAGGGAACCTTGCAGGCTTGAGCAGCAGGAAACAGAGGAGGGCAGCAAGGTCCCTGCTGGGAGAGGAGGCGGTTTCAGGACTTGGATGAGGATTGCAGGGAATGTCCAACCCTCAGCATGAATGTCCAACCCCAGGTGAGGGGGTGGGAGACACTGAAGTGCCAGGGATTTGTGAAGGAGGCTTATAAAAACCCTGGAAGTAATGAAAGGAGAGAAGAACGAGCAGGAGAACAGAGCAGTTTATTCCAGGAGGAGCGCCACGGCTCCAGGAAAGAGAGGAGGAAATCTGAGAGAGTTCAATAAAACTGTGGACAATGGAGACGAGGTGAATTAGAAGAAAATATTCCCATTGTCTCAGAACAAAACCCCCCTCCAGGACATCCCATAAAGTGACACAGCAGCAGATTCCAATCAAATCAGAGGAAGTCTTTTATCACAGGGTCCAGATGCCGAGGACAAGACCCCAGAACAAGAGCAGGAGAAGGGCTCCTGCAAACAGAGATCCTGCTAAACCCCCTGGCTCGGGAAATCCCTGGATCTGGCAGCTGCCAGGGGCTGGAAGGGCTCCTAGGGCAGGTGGGTCCCATTCCTGATGCTGCACCCTGGCCCGGGTGTGTGAGCCAGTGAAGCACCAAAAAAATGAGGAAGGACAAACAAAAATCCAACCCCAAATGCCAACAGCTTTGCCAAACCACAGGAGAGCTGCTCAGCAACTCCAGGAGACCGAGCACAGTCAACTCACCCTGGGACAAATCCCTGCTGCTCAGCCAGGGACGGGGGCGGGGGAAATTCTCTCCCTTCCCAGAGAAGGGGAAGGAAACAAGCCCCAGGAGGATGGGTCTGGAAAGGGAAAGACACATCTGCCGTGGATGGTTTTGCTCCAGCTGGGCTCACAGCAGAGGACACACCAGGCAGTTCTCAGCAGTTATTAAAATCGGATAAAAGCCCCTCCCGTTAATTCTGCTGGCAGAAAACTCCGTATCGATGCACAGAGCTGGCCCTGCTTGTTTATTTATTTACTCCCAGCGTGAGCTTTAGCTGTAAAATGATGGAAATTGGGGTATGCCAGGGAAGGAGAAGCTTTTTTGAGGGGAAGAGGTGACTTGGGATGCAGAGCAGGGAGAGGGGAGCATCCCAGTGACACGCAGCTGGACCATCCCTCTCTCCAGGGATCACTTTGTTTCTCGCGTGGTCCCGATGGAATCTGTGCTTGGGACAACACAGAACATTTTATAAACACTTTACCACAGCCAGGTCGCTTTCCCAGCCCAGCCTGTCCCCAAATGCCACCTCCCCCGTGCTCTCCCTGCACCACGGTCACACATCCCAGAGGGATGCACAGAGCCAGCCACACTCAGCTCCTTCCCACGCAGTTTCAGAGCTGCTCTGCTGGAGTTTCCCCGAGCTTTATTTAGCTCTGCCAGGCTGCTTTTGTGGAGTTGAGTAATTGCTGTTTGTTTATCGTGGATTGGGTGTCGATAGCTGGGTCACACCCCGAGTGCTCCCCGCTCCAAAGGAGCCGTCTGATCCATTCAATTAAAATTTCTCCTGATGCTTTAATCGTTTCAGGAATTCCTCCTTCTCTGGGAGGATTTTTGTACCTTTAGGAGCACAGACCTGTGAAGGAGGTGGATGGAGCTCAGGCCATGCCACTAAAATCAGAAAAACTCAGTCCTGCACCCCTGATCTTGAGGAAGTGACCTTGGGGAACTGGGTCCTTGGCTGGACTTGATGATTTCAGAGCTCTTGATATGATTCCAGGATTCTGTGATTCCAAACAATCCCATCCAGTCCAGCCTGGAAATCCCTGGATCCCCTCAAAGGGTGGACTCGGTGATCCTCAAGGCCTTTTTTTCAGCCTAAATAATTCTGTAATATTCTATAATATTCCCACCCTGGAGGAATTCAAGCAAACCCTGCTGGTGATAGGAAAAGCAAAGAGTGCAGCAGCAGAGCCAAGGCTCGGAGATGGGAAAAGCCCTTTCCCCAAGGCAGCTCACCTGACACCACCCTGACATTGCCTGCTGCACAGCCAGAGCCAACAATAACTCCATCGGATAAACCTCAGCTCCTGATGGCTAAAGCAGCATCCCAGCCGAGCTTGGGAAGTGGTGAAATGAGGGATGAGTCCATCAGGGACCAGGTTTGGAAAATAAGAGAAGGAAAACTGATTCTGCAGCCATTCAGGGGAGGGAGCAGCTGTCCCTGTGCTCCGGGGAAGCCAAGCACCAGCTCTGCTCGCTGGCACATCCCTCCTGCTCCAGTCACTCATTCCAGCCTTTCCCACTGACAAGGCTGTGGAACAGATTGCTGTCACCAGCTCGGAGCTGAACGGGGGGGGAACCATGTGGGGAGCAGGTTGGAGAAGAAAAAGCCATTTAAAAAATCCATGTAAACCAAAAAAAAAAAAAAATTCCTTTCTCTCAGCCAGGGCCCTGCGGGTGGGCTCTGTGTGTGGAGGGGCTGTGGGTGCCAGCATGTGGAGGGGCATGGGCAGGGTGGGGAGCAGATGGGTGCAGAGCAGAGGCTCTGGCAGAGCTGATGGGCACCAGGGCAGAGCCTCCCAGCACCAGCCTGGCTGAGCAGCAACCGAAGTTTTGGTTCAAGGCAGGCTGAACTGATGTGACATCTCCCTTTGTGCCTGCACAAGAGAGCTCAGATCAGCAGGACAAGGCAGGAACCTCCTGTATCCATGTGAGCAGCACAGAGTAAACCATGACCAGGTCCAAAACCATGTCCATGCTGATCATGTCCACCACCACCACCATGACCACCACCATCCTCTGCAGTGCCCAGATGCTCTGAGATCCAGCTTCTCCCAGTTGGGAACCTAATTAGGTCCATTAATGAATCTCATTCTGCCACCTTCTCATCAGGCCAGCATGGGGAATTGTGTTGGGTTGATGTGTCCAGCAATGTGTATTCTGTCACCATCTGTTGGGGCCGGGTGGGGCAGTGACCCTGATCTCCTGGCACATAGCATCTGCTAATGGGCCATCTTTAAACCAGCTGGGGCAATCATCTTTATCTTTCCCATGACCCACCCTTCATCCAGGAGGTATCACCTGTTAATGGGCCATTTTTAAAAACTGGGTGTGGCAGCAATTCTTATCCCTGTGGGAGATATCTCCTGTTAATGGGCCATTGTTCAAAACTGGGTGGGGCAGTGACCCTGATCTCCTGGCACATATCATCTGCTAATGGGCCACCTTTAAACCAGCTGGGGCAATCATCTTTATCTTCCCACAGCCCATCCTCCCTCCAGGAAGATATCATCTGCTGCTGGCCCATTCAGTCCCACTGCATGACTGATAAAATTCTATCATCCCACTGGGAGATGCTCCAGCCAGGGGAGGAGCCAAGCCTTTCCTGCCCAGATAAAAAATGAGATTTTGGACAGCAAGGTACCTTCTTTCCATTGGATTCCAGAGGAAAGCCAGACCTTTCCACATCATCCCTGGACCTTCAGAGGAAACTGCACCTTCTCCAGGAGCACTGCTCCAGGTGAACCACATCTGCCCCTGCAGGAGGATGCAGCCACCATTGAATGGGACTGCTGCCAACACCCTGACTGACTGACAGGGTGTCAGCTTGGATTCTGACTCTGGCAGTGTTTTGGGATTGTTCTTTGTAATACTGTATTTCTATTTTAATTTTCCTAAATAACTCTTATTCCTAATTGCCATATCTTTGCCTGAGAGCCCCTTAATTTCAAAATTATAATAATAATTTGGAGGGAGGGGGTTTACATTCTCCATTTCATAGAGAAGCTTCTGCCTTTATTGGCAGACACCTGTCCTTCAAACCAGGACAGGAATTTTGGAGGGATCATGGGGCAGGATCCCATCCCTCAGCTTCTGTGGGTCCCAGCAGTGTCCCAGGCAGCTCAGAATCAAGGGCTCTTGTCAAAGACCCTTCCAAAACCTCTGGAAAAGGATGCTCCATGCTCATCCTCGTACCTACAGCTCATCCACAGGGTTCTTTTATCCATTTATCCCAGAAAAACCAGGCCTGACTCCCCCACACTGCCCAGGTCCTACATGACCGCCTGAATTTTGTTTATACTCAGATTACTTCATTCTTTTTTCTCTCTAAAATCTGGCCCATTTATTTGAAACAAACCCAGTGATTTAACATGGGAACAAAATCCCAACCCCTGTTGCATCGAGTTTCAAAATATTTGGGTTATTTGAACATTTCTGTCACTTCCAGCAGGGTAGGAACTGCTGGAATTTAACTCACACTCACAAATGGGTTTATTTCTCTCCTTGTGTGTTTCTGGGTAAATTTGGTATTGGGGAAATAAAACTTGTCAAGCTTGATCTGACACTCTCCAATCCCAAAATTCCTCTGGGATTGGCAGGGTGGGTACACATCACCTCCACAGGGAGAGGAATCCCAGGCTGTTGGCAACATCTCTGCTCCCAGCTGGCACAGCTCAGCATTCCTGGGATGAGGGTGCTGGGATGAACAACCCCATGGCACAGCTGGCAGTCCAACACCCTCATGGCAGGGAAGCTGTGAATATTTACCTCCTGTGCCACCTTCCCTTGGAGGTGGCTTTACTGCAATGCCATGTCTGGATTTGGGATTGCTGGAAAGGTCAGCTGGATCAGTGGTGATAAGCTGGAAAGGACCCACAGAGCCCGTTGTTTGTTCTGGATTAATGATCTGGCTGCTGAGCCAAGATTCCCCTGAACCACTCGAGAAATGAAAGGACAAACACTCAATGCTGGGATTAGAGCTGGAATCCCAACACCTGCTGGAATCCCAGCACCTGTGGGAAGGCAGCAGTGCCAGGCTGGCCCCTGCTGCTGTGGCTGAAATCCATCTGCCAGCAGGAAAAGGGAAGAGAGAGAAAAGGGGAGTTGGACACAGGAAGGAAAAATGGGAACAAGGCCCAAGAAAACTGTGCTGCTGGAAGGGAGGCAGAGATGGGAGTGGGAATTCTGACATTCCTCTGGGGCACAGGAACACCTCCGGGGTTTATTTTAATGTGGAGCATCTGAGGAACATCTTGAATCGCTTTAAGCTGCACCAGGGGAGATTTAGATTGGATTTGGGAACTTTTCCTCCACATAAAATGTTGCAAAACTTTGGACCAGGTTGTCCAGGGCAGTGGTGGGATCACTAACCCTGGAAGTGTCCAAAACCCTGTGGATGTGGCAGTGGGTTGGTGATGACCATGTGGGACTGGAGTCCTGGTTGAAGTTAATGATCTTAAAGGCCTTTTCCAACATGAGTGATTCCATGATTCCATAAATCCTCTGTCCCAGGAGTGAGGCTGACACCCGTCCCCTGCACTGAACATGGGACACAGTGGGGTTTGGGATGGACAAGGACATCCCAGGGATTTGCAGGGCTAAGGACTGTCCCAGGACTGTATCAGATTCATTCCTTAAACTCGATGGGGCTGCAGGCTGGGTTTGAGCAATTCCCAGGCAGCCCCATCCTCCTGGAGCTCACAGATAGGAGATCAATAATTCCCCCTGAGCACAGGGTGAGGATTCTCCCAAACCCACCAGTGGGATTCCAACTCTCACCCAAGCATTACCTGTGGCATCTTCCCACCTCTCCTTTCACATTTCCTTTAAAAACTTCATTTAGATGGAAAACGATATTTTCAGCACATTAATTAAGTCCTAATTGCTGATTAGAAACATATTTACTGAGGTCTAACAACTATGGAACAAGTGATGTCTTACTACTCGCTGCTTCCCGGGACTCAGACCTGCAGAGAGGCTGTTCCAGGGAGGAACTGGCGTGTGGATGATGTGCAGGCAGCAGGCACGGAGGAGCCGCTCTCCCAAATGGGAGCAGACAGCTCGTTATGTTAATGAGACGCCGGCTGATGATGAGGAACACATTGATAAGGTTTGGGACTGATAGGGATCTCCTGTGCTCAGTAGCTGTGAAACCTCAATCAATGTGTTTCTCATCAGCAGCCGCCATCCCCTGCACATAAATAACGTTCCCGATGTGGAGAAGAGCCGCACTTCCCAGAAGTTAATAAGGAATCCCAGCTCCCATTCCCGTTCCCCCGCCGCAGGATCGCCGCGATGGGGCTGTGCTGCTCTCCTGCCGCCCACGTCGGTCCTGCAGAGACCTGGGGCTGCTCTGCTGGCACCCAGGGAACAGCTCTGGGCCACCTGGGCTCCCCGAGTTCTGTATTCCATGAATGCCAATATCCCATTAATGCAAATATTCCATGAAGGCCAATATTCCATGAACCCTCGCGCTGTTTTTCAAGGGAGAATGTCCCTCTGCCCTGACTTCCAGCCATGCCTACCCAAGGTTTTCCATGCTGGAGAAGTCAGGGATGTGCCCAGTGACTGGGTGGCTGAGGGAGCTGGTTCTCAGCCTGGCCATGCACTGATTTCTCCTGGAACTCCCTCACCTTCCCGTGCCAGTTTTCCAAATTTCAAAGCTTCCCATCTATCTCCATTGCCATCAATCCCCCATCTATCCTGCCAGCTGTTTCCTCTTCCTGGGGGTTTGTGCTCATCTCTGACCATCATTAAAAAATAAAAAAAATACATGGACATTTGACCAAAACTATTGCCTTAATAAACAGCAGCTTTTTGGCTGATTCATAAATTTTGATTGAAGAATTTCCTGGTTTCATTCTCACTCCTCCACCTGGTTCTTCTTCAGCAGCCTCGGGGCCATCAGCCCTTCCCCAGCAACAAAGATTCCCCTTCGTTAGCAAGAAACCTCATTTAGCCTCATCAAATGCTGCTTCAGCACAGCAGTTAAATCTTTAGGCAACGCTACATCTCTGCCAGAATTTCATTCCCAAAATTAAATGAGTTCAGAGGAAAATTTCTTCCCTGGGAGAAACCCTGTGCTCGGGGTGACGGGTGCTTGAGGGGTCGGGGATGGGGGACAAGGGGGAGGCCGATGCCAAAAAGAAGGAGCAGATGACGATGAAGTCAGGGGGAAAGAAGAGACCAAAAAGGCCTCTTTTTTTTAGGGAAGAAAGGAAATCAAGAGGGCTGAGAGCAGAGCGGGTGACACAGGGTGCTCAGCCCACACCTCGTGAATGCCACAGAGGGGCAGGCAGGGAATTGCTTTATTATTATTTTTCCTTTCAGCTTTCTTCCCTCCTTTTATCTTTGATTGTGAAACAAGCTGATTTTAATTAAAAAGCCTTCCAATTAATGCTGCCCTGGAGTTTTCATTTCCTGGGTTTCAGTAATTTGCCAGCCCAGGTTCGGGAGGTTTTGTGTTCCTTCTGGGGAAATAAATAAAAACAAGCAGGATGAGTCAGGAAGAGGAGCAGGATGAGCTGGGAAGGGTGGTTGAGGGGAGGAGAGGGGTGTTTGTGCAGGGGGGACCCCTGCCCCTGTTTGGGGAAGCGCAGGGGGGTCACTCCCTGTTCGGGCTGAGGTCACAGCCACACCTGGCACCTGCCACTCTCGCTGGGTTTGCAGGCGTAGAAAGGGCAGAGGCTTCCCCATGGCTCCATCAGAATATGCCCCACTGTGCCTTGGTTTCTCACTGCCTGCTCAGGAGAGAGGAGCAACAAGAATTGTCCAGGTTTTTGCGGTTCCAGCCCTTCCCTGAACATCCATCATCTCCTCTTTGCTGTCCGACTACTCCCGGGCAGCAATGGGGTGAGTTCTCCTCTTCCCTGGGATGAATCGGTGAGAATCATCCAGGATTTGGGGGCTCTAGCCTGTCCCTCGGTCCAGCTGCCATCCCTTCTTTACCGACCTGGTGCCTCTGAGCGAGATCTCGGAGCTCCCGGAGCTGCGGGAGCCCAGCAGGAGCTCCTGGACATTGGCAGAGAGGCTTCAGGGGACGTGGGACCCCCGGACACCTCGGGCACAGCCCTATCTCTCACACACACGTCCACAGCTGCACGTGGAAAAAAATCCCCAGGAAAAGAAAAGGGAAAAAAAATAAAAAGCTTGTGGAAAGCGTTTATTATCCTCAATCCCATCTATTGTTAATGGGATCGCGAGTAGGGAGTGTTTGGAGAATTCATTTGTGATAAATATTTATACCCCGTGTTTTTGGGCTGTTATCTGCAGAGTGCGCCTGTTTGATCTGGTGTCGGGCTTTCTTTAGGTCATTTACATCCCCTTTCGCAGCAGCGCTTGTCCGATAGCAGCTATCACATAATTAAGTTTCTTTTGCTTATCCCTAATCCTGTCAAACCACCTACTTATCTCTAATTTCCTGTCCATTACCCTCCTTGGGGGAGCTTAGATCTCTAAGGCAGGACAGGGCACGGCCGGAGTCCCCGGCCCGGGCTGGCAGCTCCCAAACGAGCTGTGACAAACCCTGCTGGGGACATTTCTCATGCTGGGGACAAGCCACAAAGCAGGAGAGTCCGGGGCAGCGATTTGGGGATCGCTTAAAAACAAAAGGCTGCAGCAAAGCCACGGGGGTTTGAAATCCTTCCTTAGTTTTATGTTTCTCCTGTAAGAGATGAGATGGGGCGCACCCTGGCATTAACGGGGCTGGAAATCTGAGCTCCTGGAGTGAATTCCTGTAGGACACGGGTCAGGGGACACAAGCTGACACAGCAGAGCCACAGCCGGCCCCTAAAGAAGGATTAAAAATTATCTGAGTGAGCGAGATCCCAGCAAGGCGACCTGAGTAAAGAATTTATATTCTGTCCCCATCAGGATGACAAAACCCGGCTGGTCCCAGCTTGCTGGGAATGGCCAAACCCAGCCACCTTTTATCCCTCGGAAATGTGCTGACCAGCTTCCCTGGGCGCTCCCACAGGGCGCAGCTCCTCCGTGTCACCGTCCCACGGCAGCGACACTCGGCCAGGCTGGGACCGAGCCCTTCCCCTGGCCCTGCCTAAAATCCTCCGCTTCCTGCCGGCCTTTTCCCAGCTATTTATAGAGCACGGCTGACAAGGTGCCCCTGCGAGGAGCCTTCCCCTGGGAAAGAGCCGCCTCCCTGCCTTGCCAAGGCTTTAGTGGGACAAAAACAGTTCTCCCAGTGCCATGGCTGTGCTGCCCACCCTGTGCTGCCCACCCTGTGCTGCCCACCCCAGCCTTTGCACCCTTCCAAACCAACCCCGCGTTGGTCCCAGTCCAAACCCTGAGGCAGAGGCATGGGCAGGGCAGTTCCCATCAGGTTTATATCAGGATTTTTTGATTAATGTGTCTGAGCCTTTGGCACTTCCCAAACCCGGTAAGAATCACCCTCACCCCGTGGCGGGGACAGAAGTCACCCAGTGCATTGAGGGCAGTCACATCCCTGCCTGGACACTGCCAGGAACGATCCAAGTTGCTCACTTTGAGGAATGCTGCTCCCTTCCCCTGCTCTCTCCTCCCCACACACCAGCTCCAATTTCCCGGGCAGCCCCATCTCCCTCCTCTGGCAAAAGCATCCTGGGAGGTGCCCAAAAGCAGGAGTGTCCAGGGCCAGGTTGGATGGGGCTTGGAGCAACCTGGGATAGTGGAAGGTGTCCCTGCCCATGACAGGAGTGGAATGAGATGAGCTTTAAGGTCCCTTCCAATCCAAACCACTCCAGAAATAAAAGCAGATTTCTCACCATGAGCAGCAGCTCCCCTCAACGCCTTCAGTGTCCCTGCCCTGTTCCCGAGGCAGGGATGACACAGCTCGTCCCACCCTGCCCAGATCCTAAGGAATTGCTCCTAGGGACACTTACAACATCCCCATGAAGCCAGGAGCAGGTCTGCCAGGATCTCTGGGAGGGATACAGCCCCCTCAGCTCCAGCTGCATCTGTCAGGGGCTGAATTTGGCCTCCTGGGAGGAGCTCCATGTGTCTGGATGCAGACTGGGATTAGGAGGGATTCATGCTGGGGCTGTACCTGGCCACTGCTCCCCAGAGCTGTCAATCCTTCCAGCAGCACTAAAATTCAATTAGTTAAAGCAACAACAACAACAAGGACCGTGGCTCCAGACAGTTTGTGCCTCACACATTTGATCCCTTTTATTGCTCAGCCCTGCTCCCAGCCCTGCCAGCAGCATCCCAGCTGACTCCCACCAGTTCCCAGGTTTATTCTACCAGGATTAAGTCAACCCTACAGTCTCCAGCTGTTTTGTGGTTGGGCCTGGATACATCTTTATATTCCAGCTCCATTATTAAGTGGAAAGTGGCCAAATTGACAGAGCTGCTTCAGGGAGGACAAGGCCATTGAGGTCAATGACGGTGCTGCCAGCTGGAAGGACACTGGGGACTCATGATTTGCTCACAAAGCTCTGGCCTGTTGTCTTAGCCTCACTTGATGTCCCTGAGGGGGCTCCTGTGAAAGGCCTGACTCCAGCAGGAATGTTTGATTTCTTGGCAGAGAGATGTAACAATCTGTCCTGCAGAATTGCAGGAAGATTTTGTGTTCAGCCCGGGTTGTCCATCACATCCCTTCATCACCCAATGTGCAGCACCTCTGGGCTTTCCCAAATGGAATCTCACCCCCATCCCACAGTCCCCACAGCTGGATGGGGGCTGAATACAGAGCCACATCCTTCAGCTGGTGGGAATCACCCTGCTGGGAGCAGGGAATTGGTGAGGCCACAGGAGGAGCCCTGGGAGGGCACCAGAGATGTGGTGGCACTGGCTGGGATGGGAATGGTGATGTGGTGCATAGATGTGACATCATACAATGTGATAATATGTGATAAGATGTGATAGTTGTGAGGAATAAATTAATTTCAAGAGTCACCCATCAGCCATGCTGGAGTGTCCAGCCAGGGATGCTCCAGGGCTGTGACCCAGGGGGACAGACAGGACCTGGAACAGGGTTTTTCCTGAGCCAAATAGGATGAGTCAGGAACAGAGTTCCTTAAATAAACACGGGTTTGCTCCCAGGTTAACACACCCTTTGTGCTGGCAATGAAAAGCAGCAGAAGGGTCATGCAAAGAAAGGGATGAAAGCTCCATCCATCAGTTCCTTGGAAGACTGTGTGATTTATGCAACTCCCCTGCACATCAGGGGCTGTGTGGGGCTCGGGCTGTCCCCAGGAATCAGCAGCATTAACCAGGTCACCCTTTGCTGCTGCAGAGTGGGAGAAGGTTCCCAGCCTGGGAGGCAGCAGCAGGATTCCCCTGGCAGCCTGAGGAGCTGCCTGAAATCAGGAATCCCAGAAGAGGTTGGGCTGGAAAACCATCTCATTCCAACCCTTTGCCATGGGCAGGGACACCTCCCACTGTCCCAGGTGCTCCAAGCCACATCCAGCCTGGCCTTGGACACTGCCAGGGTTCCAGGAGCAGCCACAGCTTCTCTGGGCACCCTGTGCCAGGCCCTCATCACCCTGATAATTCCCAGTATCCCATCTAACCCTGCCCTCTGGCAGTGGGAAGCCATTCCCTGTGTCCTGTTACTCCTTGTCCCTCTCCAGCTCTCCTGGAGCCCCTTTAGGCACTGGAAGGGCTCTGATCTCTCCCTGGAGCCTTTTCTTCTCCAGGCTGAACACCCCTGATCCCCTCACATCTCATCCAAGTGCAATTTCTGTTCCTTGCATGACACATCCTGGTGTCTGCTGCCCTCTCCCAGAGCTGCTGCTCTCCCAGTGCAGGGTGAGGGCAACTCTGATGGCTTTTCCCAGAGCAGCTTTACCTCAGGAACTCTGCAAAGCTGCTTCTCCTGCAGCCCAATAACGCCACTTCCATGTGTGACTCATACTTTTCCCCCTGCCTTGGTCTTCTAGTTTTCCTAATTACTGCCAGCTCTGTGACTGGGAGCATGGAATGTTCCAGCACTGTGTGTGTGATTCACCTAACTGGGAGAGCTCACAGCCAAAAGGGACTCAGAGCTTTTCTGGCATCAGCCTGTGACCTGGAGAGCAGCCAGAAAACCTCACCAGGGTCATTTCTTCCTTTCCATTCCTCCTTGGGCTCCTTTCTTTCCCTCAGCCCCTCTGCTCCCTCCCCTCTTTCCTCCCAACAAGGCTCAGCAGCACCTTTTTATTACTCATCAACATTTTTGCTATAAAACCTCCCTGTAATCCTGACCCTGCTGCAGCTCCAGCCTTGCCAGAGTGTGGTCCCTGGGAGCTACCCCCATCCAGAGCCAGTGGCATGGCAGGGGCTTCAGCTGGGACACAGCAGCATTCCCTGGAACACTGAGCTTCCCTGGGACACACCAACCTCCCATGGGACACACCAATCTTTCCTGGGCTCAGATGTTCCTGTGTGATTTAGGAACTTCATTTCCAAAGGGATTCATGTACAGAGTTGGAAACTTCTATAAAAGTCTTGTGTGCATGTCCCTCCTCTCCTGATGTCCCCTCTGAGCCCAGGGCAGGATGCTCCAATCCCTTCTCTGTGTTCACAGATGTCCCCAGAGCACCCAGGCTGCCCAGAGGCAGGAGCCACTGGGGTCCCTCACTGGTGTCACCCTCCCACTGACAGTGTCACCCTCGAAGTGGCAGTGTCACCCTCCTACTCATGGTGCCACCCTCACTCACCTCACTCTCGTGGTGGCTGCAGCTCTGCACAGAGCAGCTGAGGGTGCAGGTGGGGATGAGGAGGCACCATCCAGCAGAACTCTCACTCCAGAGGCAGCACAGGCACCAGCCCTACCCCAGAAATCCCTTCAGATCCCAGTGTTGGCTCCTGCATTCCCATCCTCTCCTGCCTTTCCCTTTCCTGTGCCTTGCACACAGGTGATGCTCTTGTGGTGCCCTTCTCCTTGTCCCTGCTGAAACTCAGGATTTGTTGGCCTGGTGGCCCTGGCAGGACACTGAGGAGCAGGATGGGCCACACCAGAGGTCACAGAAGCTGGGACACCCCCGTGTCCTTACAGAGGCTGTACAGGGGTGGAATGGGGTGGGAAAACTGCTGTGAAGTTTTTCCATCCCAAACCAGGTGTCCTGGGCCAGGTTGTGAGTGAGATCTCAACCCTCAGACCTTCCCTCCCAAAGCAGCCAGGCAGCATCATCCCCTCCCCGTGTCCTGAGGGGCTGAGGTGACAATTGCACAGCCTGCAGGGCTGAGGTGACAATTCTGCAGTGCTTGGCACAGAGACCTGCTCAGCCTGGCAGTGATGCCGAGGGTAGGGAAGTGCACACGGTGTGAGCACAGGGGATGCTTTGGCCCGTGTCTCTGAGCAGCATTTTCCTGAATTCCTCATCCATGAGATCACAGATCAAGGCAGAGCTGGAAGCAGTGGCCAGATCCCTCTTTCACAGCCCTCGAACAAATTCCCTAAAAGCTTCCCCTGTGTGTGCACAGATTAAGTCATTAATGAATATTTTTGCTAAGCATCAGAAATCTGGCTGGTGCTGGAGCTCAGCTCAGCCAAGACCTTGGAGATTTGGCTGCAAGGATTCAGCAGCAACCAGCAGTGGAGCCAGGCTCCTCCAGAGCTTTGGGGACACTGCAGTGGCTCCGGGGTCACTGGGTGTCCCTCTGCTGTCCTGGCAGGAGTGTGCCAGGGAGGGATCCCAGCAGGGAAAAGGGGAGAACCTGCAGGGATGCTCAGCCCAAGCACAGACTCCAGACAATGAGAAAGGAAGGATTCAGGTCACGGCACACCTGGCAGGAGATCCCAGATCTTCCCTGTCTGCTGCTCTGTCCTGTGTCCTGAACAGCCACTCCAGCTGCTCTGAGGATGCTCTGGGTTGGCAGGAATGGGCTGGAATTCTGAGATGGCACAGACTGGAATGTAGGGATGGCACAGACTGGGCTGTGGGAATGGCAGACACAGGTTGGGCTGTGTCTGGAAAAGAAGGGGCCTGCAAAGAAGGAAAAGAAAAGAGAATAAAACAACCTTGCTAGGACAGGGAGTTGCTCCAGCTCACATTTTCCAGGCACGATCTCAGGCAGCTTCTAGGATGTTAATTAAGACTTCTGCCCTTCCCGGGGGATGCACTGAGGTACTACAAATAATGGTATTACCAGGAGCATCGGTTCAGATAAATTAATTAGGGGCAATATTTGAGAGAAAGAAAGCTGTTGGGATATGGAGTGGGAAGCAATGGATGAACCTGCTCACCCAAACCATAACACAGTTCAGTCAGGCCACTGTGGACTTATCCTGACTTATCAGAACCAAATCCTGCCTTACCCAAAGCCAAGCAGCTGCTGCATAGAAAAGCTGGAAGCAAAATCCAACTTCTATAACTGCAGGGAGGGGAGGATACCCCAATGCCACAGCTCTGGGCATGGCTGTACAGACCCTACAGACCCCCTGAGACTGAGGGATCCCTCCTGGGCAAAGGAGCAGCAGTTCTGCCAGAGGTTGCAGGCTGGTGTTTTATGAACTGAGTGTTTTCAGCCTCTGCAGGGGGAGGATGTGGCCACACTGACCATGAACAGTCTGGCAATGGTCGCATTCACGGCTATTTTGGGAGAGAACCACATCCAAATAGAGCCACCAAGGACAGTGGGGAGAAAAGCACAGCCCTGAGCTGTGCTGCAGCTGAAGGCTGGATATGATCTGCTGTGATTTCCTGCGATTCTCTCCGTGTGGATCCCGGGCCAACAGCAGCAACAGAGTGCTGAACAATGGCCGGAGCGCTGTCCCAGCAGCCCCAACCCCTTCAGATCCTGCGGGGACAGCAGGGCCTGCCCGGGCTCCTGCCACTCCCAGACAGGCCCTGCATTGTCTGCAGAGTTTATTTCCATCCACTTTTGGCAGTCTCGGGACACTGGGTGAGGCAGCTCCTGTTTTGTTGGACTTCCACGTCCCTTCCTGCTCTTCCTTCTAAACAAAGCTGTTATCAGTGCCCTGATCTGACTGGGGGACAGGGTGAGGGAGGCTGTGGGACACTGTCTGCAGAGCCCTTCCCAGCCCCCTCAGCCCCTCCTTCCATCACCTGGTGCTGGGGGGAGGCCTCTGTCCATCACCTGGGAGTCATGATAGGAACCTTCCATCCATCCCCTGGGAGTCATGGCAGGAACCCTCTGCCCATCACCTGGACACAGTGACAGGAACCCTCCATCCATCACCTGGACACAGTGACAGGAACCCTCTGCCCATCACCTGGACACAGTGACAGGAACCCTCCATCCATCACCTGGACACAGTGACAGGAACCCTCTGCCCATCACCTGAACATAATGATGGGGCCCCTCTATTCATCCTCGGGATACTGAGACAGGTGGAGGCCATTTGGCTGAATTCTCAGAGCACTTTCTGACTTCTCCATAAAGATCAAAAAGAACAAAACGATTCCAGCACAACAAAGCCCTGGCTATGACTGGACAGACAACAGACCATGGTCTGCACAGGTCTGGGAGGACGGGAAGGAGGAAAGGAATATGGGTCTCCAGCCACCAGAACAAGCCTGGAATGCTCTGGCTGGGGGCACCTGGAGGACACTGAGCAGAGGAAAATTTAATGGGAGCCCTGGGTCACCTCTCCAGCAGGTCGGCTCCTCCAGGCAGGAGCAGCATCGCTGGAGGGATGTGAGAACAGCCTTGGACAGAGCCCAAGGACAGAGCCTTTCCAGACCCCTGATCCAGCATCAGAGCATGAGCTAAATACCGTCGGAGCAGGGACGCTCGCAGGAATGTGCTCCTGCTCAGGGAATTGTGCCGGCAGCTCCCGGGAGCGAGGTGCTCGTTATGCAGAGCAGGCACCCGCGCCCGGCTGCAGAGCACAGCCCATCCCACTCTCCATCCTAACCCCCTCAGATGCTCTGGCTCATCTGGAGCTGCTGTTTTGTTCATCACTGCCATTGCAGCGTGTTCCCAGGGCTCAGCCCGCGCTAATTGCAGCTGGAGAGGCAGGGATGGGAGTGAGAGCCTGGATGCTGGGAGCCAGGGAACGCTGCCTGCCAAGGCTCCACATGTGCTTTTGCACTCACTCATTGTTTGGCTGCGCTGGTTTTTCCCAAGGAGTCGAGCAGATGGATGGGAGCACTCCCTGGATGTGCCCACGATCACACAGAGCTCTAAAATTCCACTTGGGATGGGAGCTCTTGGGAGAAGCAGAGGTGGGAGGGTCTTGTTCCATACCAGCAAGGAATGGGGAGGGAACTGGGATGCAGAACAGCCAAGGCTGGTGGTCTCTGCCTGATGCAAGCCGCAAAGTGCAGGAGAACCAAAGGAATGCTCTGGTTGGAATAATTCCTGATGTCTCTGGAGAGAAGCTGCAGCAGTGTCCTGGGAATTCACTTTGCACAGGAGTCTCTTGTACTCACAGGTAACATCATCAGTGAGGCACAGGATGGGCTTCAGCACCTCCAGAGCTTCTGGACATGGCTCATCACAGCCTCAGTCTCCCTTCCCAGTGCCCTCCTCCTGCAGGAGCATCCCTGAGCTGCTGGAATGCCAATGTCCCCCAGGAGCAGTATGCTCAGGTCACCCAGGGAGCCCCTGAGCCTCAGCCCACGCTCACAGGGCAGCTTGGCCTTCCCTCTGGAGACCCTGCACAGTTCTCTGAGGGATCCCAGTGTCCCCTTCTCCTGGGAGATGGCATTCCAGGTCACAGAGCTCTTATCTCTGTGCTAGTGGTGGGTGGGAAGGGATTGTGTCACCAGCTCCCCCAGACACAGGTGAAGAGAGGGATAAGAGGATCATGACACCCAAAAAAGTCACCTCAAGGGGGTTTTTTTTTGTGCTTTCTCTGTGAAAACCACTGCAGTGCCCACCCCTCACATGATCCTGCAGTCCTGGTGGTGCTCCAAGGGCCCAGGAAAAGTGAACTGAAACTACAGGAAATGGAGAAATTTGGGCTCAGAGTGGCTGTAGCAGAACAGCCACATCAGAGGGGACCAGTGTCTGCTTTAATGCAGGAAATTCCTGCCTCACAAACCTTTCCTTGGTTCAGGTGGGCACCAGGATGAAGGGGTGGTTCTGGAGGTTCATGGGGAGTAGCAGGGCACAGGCAGCACTCCCAGGTTATGTTTGGGAGAGCTCTGGAAAACATTTTAACAGCCTGGAATGAAAAGCCCCATTTTCCTCGAAATGAGAGAATCTTGAAGATCTCAACACTCTGTTATCACTGAGGTGGCTGCAGAAGCAGGGGCACCTCATCATGTGCAGGTCTCCAGGGAGAGGACAGCCCATTTTCCCACATTCCATGTCAGTGCAGCCAGCTCCCAGCATCCCACATGGATTAAACAGGGGGAGAGGGAAGCCAAGGAGCAGACACTGGAGGGAGCCCAGGGAGGGGCAGGTGCTCAGCTACAAAGTGGTGTGTGAAATATGCTCCCACTGTCCCTGGTTTTCTGCCCATCTCATTCCTGGTTTCTCTGGGAAAAGGCTTCAGCCCACCCAGCATGCAGAGGCAGCACAGGGGCAGCTGGAGGGATCCCATCCAAGCTGGAGGATTTGCTGACAGTGGGTAGGAAGCAAGCCTCTGCTTTTTTCCCAAGCTGCTTGGAAAAACCTCGCTCTGGCTCAGGCCTGGCTCAGCTCAGCTCAGCTCAGCTGATCCAGACTGGGAGCTTTTGACTTGCTCTCCTTTGTGAGGACAGGTCCAAGAACCAATTCCCACCTCAGACAGGGATAGCAGCCTTTGCTCTGCTCCAGGCAGAGCCAGGAATCCCCGAAATCCCAGGAGAAGGGAGACCTTTCAAAGTTATCCAGACTAATCTTCAAAGCTCTGCGCAGTAGCTGGGATGAGCTGCCTGAACTCTCCCAAAAAAAGTCTCCATGCCAAGCTGCATAGCCCGGAAAAAAAATCTCTGTAAATGATCCCAAATACCCCAGCACATCCCAGTTCCAGCTACTTCCCAATTCCAACCACTTCCCACTTTTGCCAAGAGCTGCTCAGCCACTCTCTGCACAGATTATCCTACATGAACTCAGCCTCCAAACTCATGGAAATTCATGGGATCATTTGGGTTGCTTAGCTCTGTAGTCCAGAGGAAAGGGTGTGAATTTTCCTGGATGAAGTGGGAGAACCCTGTGGGCCATCAAATGAGCTGAGAAGAGCCCTGGGCACAAGCTGTCAGTGAGGTTGGATCTCACTCGTGCCCTAAGAGGTCCTGGTGCCCCCGAGCCTCCTTGGAGGGCACAACTCACATCTCCCAGCCATCCAGGAGAAGACATGGACAAGCTGGAATGGAAGAACTTTTAGAAAAGTGCCTAGGAAAAAAATATAAGGAAAAGCAAAATGGTTGGGGAGAGGCTGAACGACCCAGCACTGCTCGTGCCCCAGGGGGATGGAAGAACGGGACCTGGTGAGCTGCTCCAGCTGCGATTCCTGCCTGCGAATGAAAAAACCAGGAGAAGGCAAATGCCCAGGAATGCGGGATGCAGCCCCAGAGCTGTTCGCAAACAGGATGCTTTTAAAGCCTCGCAGGAGGCTGTGCTGGGGCTTTAATCCCCGGCAGTTCATTTGTACCTCCTAATGTTTTACTGCTGCCCCATTACCTCAGGGTCGGAGCGGGGCTGGGAGAGACTCAGGAAGTTGGGAATTTCGGGGAGACGGAGTGGAAGGGTTCTGTAGATCCTTTCTGTCACCTTTAGGGAGAACACTCACAGGCTTGAATGCTTCTCCAAACTCCCCCAGGGCCAAGAAAATTGTGTGGAGATGCGGAACAGAAGCTCGTTGGAGACCTCATCTCATTCCTGCTTTCGGGAAGGCAAAAAAATCCCAATAGATGAGCTGAAAACGGCCAAAAAGAAGATGTTAAATAGACATTTGGGGTTTGCAGCTGAGTGTCTCGGGGGGCTTAGAGAGGTTCACCCTTCTCCACGTTCAGATTCCCGGCCCCTGCTCCAGGGATCCAGCGCATTAGCAGAGCCGCAGTCACACTCAGCCAAACCTGGCACAGACAAGGAGTAATGAGAGGTTTAAATGTCATTAGGAGAGAAATTCCTCTGGGAAGTGTGTCGGGACTGTCACGAGTCCCACTCACGGCTCATTGACCCCGATGGGGTGAAGGACATCCCTGCTGAGGGCACAGCGCACAGGGAGGAGGAGGGAAACTCCCTTGGAAATGCAAATTTTTGTCTTTTGTTGGAGTAATTGGTGCGATCAGAGCGGGTGGAGTGTGAAGAGCAGCCGGGCAGGAGGATCAGCAATAGTTATTCCAAACAAAGCCTTTGGGAATCCTCATGTCCCAGAGGGGACGAGCCTCATCCCAGCTGAGGACACAGGCAAGATATCCTTCCAAAAAAGGGGCAAATGCAAATTAGTGGGATTTTTCAGAATATTTCTTAATTTCCCTAAATGCATCAGACTCTGTTATCCCCATTCCTGCACCCCTCGCGTGAGGATCAGCACTGAGGTATCATCCTGGAGAAAGGACATCCAGGCTGCTGGGAAAGTGGGAACAGAAATAAACACCTTTTTTTCAGAAAAGAGGGAAGAGGTTGTGAGAAGAATGTATGGGAAAATTCAGAGAAAATAGAGAACAAAAGAGGGATGGGACAAAGTTGGGGATGGAGGGAAGGACAGAGAGGAGGAAAGAAGCAGAGGCAGAAATGAAGAGACAACGTGGGCCAGGCTGAGCTCTGGCAGGGAGCAGCTCCCCCAGCCCTGCTCAGCCATTCCTTCCCCCTTGCCGAGGAGTGGAATGCCTTTTCCCCCAGCACCATTTTGTTCTGCCCTGATTCTCCCTCGCCTGCTTTGTTCTTTCCCCTTCCAAGCCCTTGCTGAGGGGAAGTGTTAATTCTTTCCAGGTGCTCGTGTCTCGCCATCCTGCTGTTCCCTGCTCTCCTGCTTCGTGTTCTGCAGGCAGCCTCTGCTCCATCTCCCCCTGGGCAGCACCCAGGCAGTCCTGAAAACAGTCCTGAAAAAACCAGACCTGAGGCTGCAGCCTTGGCTTTGCTGCACTTCCTTTGCCATGGACAGTCTGTGTTCAGAACAGTGGTGACACACAGACTCCCTGCCCACCATCCCAAAATGCTCAGAATATCCCAGTAGGGTAAGGGACAGGATGGGGAAGGCCATCTGAGCCTCCAGGGCCTCCAGTTCTGAGCCTGTTGGGAAGGGAAACCCAATAAAAGAGCACTTAGCCAGCCCAAAGCCAGGCAGGAGCTGCCAGCACCTTGGAGCTGGATGTGTTTGCAATTCCTCGGCCTCCTGCCTCGCTCCTACAAACTGCCAGGATCCAAAGGTGAGATCCCTGCAGCTGCTCTGCCGTGGCTGTGGCTCTGTGCAGACATTCCTGGTTCTCAGCACATAAAACAGCTCCATGTTCCAGGGCAGCAGTGCCACGGCACGGCCGCTTTACGACGTGTGAGCTGGGATGGGGACAGGGAGCAGAGCCTCCTTCCAAAGCAGGTGAGCCCTTGGCTTTATTCCCCTCTCCAACAAACACCATCAAAGGAGAGGATGGCTCCTGGCTCCTGCTGCAGTCCCAGATGGAAATTCATGTGGGGTCAGGTGTGGTGCAGGAGAGAAAAGCCCCAGTGAATTTGGCTGCCTGGACTTTCCCCTCCCATCCAAACCCTGTCCTGTGGACACCCCCGAAGCACCACTCACCCCAGCCTGAGCCACCCATTCATCCCATTCCCAGCCAAAAGGGGATCCCAGGAAGTCTGGAGAGGGATAAGCTGGCAGCAAGGGCTGCTCCATGGCAGCACCAGCCCCAGGCTGCAGCAGCCACCAGCTCCAGGGGAAGTGCCAGCAGCAGCTTTCCCTGGAATGTGAGCAGATCCATCTCCCACACACCAGAACTCCAGGGACACTGTGGTTTTCCATGCTTTGGGGGTTCCAGTGGGTTTTGAAAGCTTGACCTCACTTTGAGAACACGTGTGAAAGTCCAGCCACAGCTGCTCAGAGCAGCATGCAGGAATTCTGCAGCTGGTGGCTCCAGGGTGGCTCTGGCACAGCCTCTCCCCCTGCCCCAGGCTCCTGGCAGCCCCCATGGCCCCTGGCTGACCATGGCCAGCGCCATTTATTAATTCATTAATTAATTTATAGCAGTAGCACCTGCAGGGAGGTCCCCATCTGGATATTCCCAGCCATGTCAGCCCACTCAGCTCCTGGTGACACAGGACATGGAGCTTCCAGGGGCTTTTCCCTCTGGAAATGCTTTCCTATCCCTCTTGCACTGATGAATTCCATGGAAGAGACAGGTTTGAATCCCCAGGCTGGGAACAAGGTGGTGAAGAGTGGGAGACAGGGAAACTGCTCCTGGTCCAGAGGGTAAGACATGACCAGGTCTGGTGGTAAATCTTGGGATATAGAGGAATATATATGCTATATATAGGAATATATCTATAAAAATATCCCACAGTGAAGGCCTGGCTCCCCCTGCTCCTCTTGCCCAGAGTTATTTCACCAGCTCCTGCCTCCCATTTCCCAGGGCATCCAAAGGGGTGGTGAATACAGAGCCATGAGAAGGAGAAACCCCCAGGACCATCCTGAGGAAATCCTGGAAGCAGTGAGCCAGGCTTCCTTCCCAAGCCTGTTTTCCATTTCCTCCCCCTCATTTGAAATTATCATGGAGAATTTCTCTCCCCCTGTTCCGTGCCCAGTCTCTAATTGGGAACGCAGCCCTGGAGCCCATGGAGGTGTTATTTTCAGCACAGGGAATGGAGATATCTCCCAGCAGCTGTCAATCCCGCTGACCTGAGCTTCTGTGCAGCCAGGTTTTTTTTACCCTCTCTTTCCTCTCCGATGTTTTTCCCCACTCCCTTTTTTCCTGCAGCCAAGTTACTGTTTCACTGCTCTCCGCTGGGACTCTGACAAGCGCCGAGCTCCTCGCAGATGACACAGAATAATTGAGATGTCCTTCTGCTGACCTTCAGCGCCTGCCAGCACTCACATCCCTGCTGGGGACCAGGTGACAGCCAAGTGGCACCGTGTGCTCCGTGCCCATGCTAGGGAGGGACATCCCTGTCCTGGGGGAGGGGAGAAGGGGGGAATACCCCCCAGGAATGCAGCAGGAGGGCAGGGAATGCAGCCCCAGCAGGAAGGACAGCACCAGGGGCAGCCCCAGGGCCAGCCACAAGCGTGTCCCCAGCCACCTGTGACGTGTGTCCATATCCACCTGTCCCACATGTTCCCATCCACCTGTCACGTGTATATTCCACATCCACCTGTCACAGGTGTGTCCCTATCCACCTTCACACGTGTGTCCATATCCACCTGTCACACAAGTCCCCATCCACATGTATATCCACATCCATCTGTCACATGTGTGTTCCTATCCCCCTGTCACGTGTATGTCCCCAGCCACCTGTGACAGGCATGTCCATATCCACCTGTCACACGTGTGTCCTCATCTACCTGTCACACATGTCCATAACCACCTGTCATACATGCCCCCACCTACCTGTCACATGTATACCCACATACACCTGTCACACGTGTGTCCCCATCCATCTGTGACATGCATGTCCATATCCACCTGTCACACGTGTGTCCTCATCTACCTGTCACACGTGTCCATAATCACCTGTGACACTTGTCCCCAGCCACCTGTCACATGTGTCCATATCCACGTGTGACATGTGTGTCCCCATCCACCTGTCATACATGTCCCCATCTACCCGTCACATGTATATCCACTTACACCTGTCACACATGCGTCCCCATCCACCTGTCACAGGTGTGTCCATATCCACCTGCAACATTTATGTCCCATCCACTTGTCACATGTGTGTCCCCATCGACCTGTCACACGTGTCCCCATCCACCTGTCTCATGTGTATCCACATGCACCTGTCACAGGTGTGTCCCCATCCCCTGGGATGTCTGCCCAGCCCAAGCACAGCCAGGGAGATCCCCCCAAGCCATGGGAAGCACAAAGCCCCTGCTGGTGCAGCTGCTGAAGGGATGGAGGCAGAGGAGCAGGGGATCACACAATCATGGAACCCCAGAATCTCCAGAGCTGCAAGGGGCACACCAGGATCACTGACCCTGCACAGACACCCCAACAACCCCACCCTGTGCCTGAGAGCACTGTCCAAACACTCCTGGAGCTCTGGCAGCCCTGAGGCTGTGCCAATTTCCTGGGGAGCCCTTTCAGTGCCCAAACACCCTCTGGGGGAAGAACTTTTCTTGATATCCATCTAAATCTCCCTGGCACAGCTGCAGCCATTCCCTGGGCTCTGTCCCTGCTCACAGAGATTGGTGCTGCCCCTCTGCTTCAGGGATGCTCCAGGGATGTTTTGGGGGAAGATGGAGGATTCCTAGAGTGTGGGAGGCAGACTCTTGCCTGGATTTCCAAACCTGGAGACTGCTGGGTTGGGAACATGCAGCCCCTGTGCCACACTGGGAAGATCCTGGTGCCTCCTTCCCAGGGCAGGCCCCACTCCTGTGTTAAAAGTTACCTCAACCCAGGAACAATTCTTTCCTTCACATTCTGTATTTGTATTTGGATGTGATTCTCCTAAAATCTCAGCATCAGGTATTTATTTCCTTTGGTCCCATGGGAGCTGCAGAAGATGAAACCAAGTGCAGGCACAACCCTGGCCATTCCCAGCCAGGGAGCTTCTCCAGAGGAAGGAAGAGGAGATAGGGGCTGGTTTAGATTATGGAAACATTGAAAGGAGCCGGTGCTGTAAGCAAAGAGGGTTGGTGGTTGTTGTTATCTCTGCACATAGAGATAAGCCAGGAGCGGGGACAGGGCTTCCAAACAAATGCAAGGAGAGCCAGAGTCACTCCTGGAGAAGTTTATGGTGGGAATAAACACAGTGGGCAAGGGCAGGAGGGAGGGAGATAAGGCTGGACTGGGAGCAGGGAATGGTGGTGTGGCAGGTCCACCACATCCCCACCACAGAGCCAGGGATGGGCTCCCCACCTCGGGTTTAGTCCTGGGATCCTGCAGGCAAGAGGGAAAGGGAGGAGGGAATCATATCCATGAGCCCAAGGAGAGTTTGGGCTGCCTCTTTAAATCTCCACTCAGACCCCAGCAGATTTCTCAGCGTCCCTTCAAAACAAAAACAAATTCATGGCAGAAAATACTGCACTGAAAGGTTTTGACTATTCTGGGAATTTTTTTCCTCTAATTTTTTTTCCAGTCTCCCCTGTTCATCCGATTTGGCACCAAGTCCCTGCTAGATGTGCTTGTCCCCATAGCAATTTGTGGGAAATAACCCATTGTCCCCCCTTGCTCCCCAGCCTGGCCATGCCAACTTCCATTGTGCTGACAATTGATTCCAGGTGGCTTTTCCTCCTTTTTTTTTTCCCCTTCAGCATATGAAAATGCCTGTACAAAATAAATCTTGGTGACTGGGATGGAGAAACCACCTCTCAGAGCTGTGCTGGCCAAGAGCATTCCCAGGAGTGCTGAGGAGCAGAAGATTGATGGGAACCTTCCGAAATCCATTAGCTCCAAAACAAACTCTGGGAGATTGACAAGTCCTGCTCAGGACTGGGAAAGTCAGATGCTGGTAGCTGGAACTGGAGCACAGTGGAAAGACAATTCCAGAATTCCCCCCTGACTAATCCTGGGGAACAGGCACAGGAATCTCCAGCAGGGACACCCCGAGCTGGGAACAGTCACAAGTTATTTTAAAAGCAGTGTCACTCCATAACTCTCTGATCCTAAATGCAGGTGCTGGACCTGTGCTGATCCCAAAAACCTGAGGGACAAGGAACACTTTGACCCAGCAATTCCTGGCTCGGGCTCTGCACGAGCGACTTTTAATTCCATTTGTGCTCTGGGGCTGGCCCTGAGATATTCCAAGGAATATCTGTAATGGTTTAAAGGCTTTACAAGGTGCTGGAAGTTAAAATGGGAAATGTCTTAATTTTGGCTGGGGACCTTAAAAATACAAGGAACGGCTTATGTGGGACTCAAGTGTGGAATGGGAAATCTGCTGCCTAAAAAACAGCCAAAAATGGGCTCAGCAAAGCTGGAATGGAATGGCTTTTACTGGGAAAAGGTCCTTTTTTTGTCATTCCAGAGGGAAATGTCAATGCCTCCATGGAAATATAGACAGGAATTTATAGCAAGGAATTATTTGGCAAATTGTGCCAATTGATGGCTGATGGTTGGGATAATGGCTGCAAAATGCCTTTGGAAAAAGGAGTGGGAGAGGCACCTGCCTGGTGGGAAATGCTGAGATCCAGCCTGTTCTCCTGGAATAATGAGGAGAGTAAAGATCCTTCACCACTGATGGATGTCAGGATGGGTGGATTTTCTCCATGGGAAGGGTGGTCAGGCTTTGGAAGGGGATGCCCAGGGAGCTTTGGAGTCCCCATCCCTGGGGGTGTCCAAGAAATGTGGCATCAGTGCTGTGGATGGTGACAAGGTGAGGATTAGGCACAGGCTGGACTGAATGACCTTGGAGGGCTTTTCCAACCTCAGTGATTTTGGGATTCTGGGATTTCACTGCCCTGAGCATCTTGAGAGTCCTTCTGTGTGGTTTTTCCTCCTGCAGAAAGAGAGGACACATCCACAGGGATAGAGGGGTCCATGGGGAGCCCTGATCCCACTCCTGATGTTCCCAACCCAGCCTGGCCATGCAGCATGGAATGGTGATAACCCTGAGCTGACATTTATCTGGAATTTTCTGGCTCATGAGCAGTAAATCAGCCATTGCCAGAAGCATGACCCATCCTGGGAGGAGAGCTGGGAATCTGCTGGGGACTGAGGGAGAAGGAGAAGAAAATTGTCAAATTCCACCCCTTTTTTGGGAGGGTGACAGCACCAGCAGGGACCTGGGGTCATCCCAACATGACTCCAACATCCCCTCCAGGCTGCCTGGGTCACAGGAGGTGGGAGCAGGAATCCCTCCCCATGCTGAGTCTTTATCAGCACTTAATTAAAACCTGACAAGAAGATTAACACACAGAGGGCAGCTTTAATTAACTTAAAATCGAGTTCCATTTCCCAATTGGTCACAGGGCACAGCCACCTGCAGGTCCCACTGCAAACCCAAACCAAAATGGGGAGGTGGGGAGGGGAGAGAGAGGATCCAAACCTCTCCAGAACCTCCTGCTCTGCCCTGCCCATGCTCTTCCTCCTCTCCCTTGGATTCCTGGACAGGTATCCAGGTGCCAATGGGCACTGCTCCCTCTGGGCCCATTGGAGCAACTAAAAAGATGATTTCTTTCCAAACTGCATTTATTTGAGTTTAATTTATTGAAATAATTTAATTTATTGAGGACTCACAAAGCCAAAACCAGTTCTGCTCTTTTTCCTGTGGGAAAAGGCAGGGACAATGTCCAGGAGTAAGGTCCTGCATAGCTGGGGCTTCATGCTCCATGTTGTCTGTCTGTCCATATAACTATCTGTCTGTCCATCCATCCATCTCATGCTGCTGTTCAGGGCTGGAGAAAGGGAAGGTGTCCATCAAAAGCATCCTTGTCCCACTCCTCTGCCTGTTCCAGGGTAAACAGCTGGAGCAGGATGCTTCTGCCAGGGAGAGGAATGTGGGAAGGGGTGAGTCCAGGCACATACAACAGGTGAAGGGAAAGCAGGGAGAGGAGAAAAGGCATGGGAAATGGGAATTGGGAATTGGGAATACTGTCCTGCCCTCCTTGCTCCCACTGCTTTCACTAAACTACCATGGAATGGTGGGCCTCAAATTTGGGAGATGCCAGAAGCCTGGATCATTCACTCTCAGTGCTGCACCTTCAGCTGCCTCATCTCTGGATGGTGACAGGGAGAGACCAGCTAAAAACACCTTTAGCTGCAGATTCCTGCTGCATGGGGCAGCTTGGGAAGCTCTGGATCCCTGGGAATCTCTGCACTCAGTACAGGGACACCTGGGGTGCCCCAGGAACTGCCCAAGGCACCACCCTGAACCTCCAACCCTCCCATCAGGAACAGTCTCCACTCACCAAAACAGGGTTATTGGGAACTTTCTCCTCCCATTGTTCATGTGTGTCCCCTCGTGCCCCTTCCCTGATTTCCTGACAGCCTTGGGAGGAACAATGCAGCCACTGGGTATTTTTTCCTCTGGATTTTTACAATGAAGAATGAGGGTGCCTTGCTCCAGCTCCTGCTCCCAGCACAGCTCTGGACACTCACAGAGCTGCCAGCTTCCTCCACAGGGTTCATCCAGATCTGCTGATTCCAATGGCAGGAGCAAGGCTTGTTTAGATTTCATCCATTTCTTTGGAGCACATTCCTTATGAGGTCAGGATGAGGTAGCTCTGCTCCAGTGGGATAATCTCATCCATGCTGCAGAGCTCTCCAAGGGCAGGCTCTGCTGGACAACCCCTTTGTCTCACTGTACCTTTGGTTTTTGGCTGCCTTTATATTTTGTGATGCTCTGAATTCAGTTGGATGTGATTTTATAACCTGCTGTAGTCCGATTTTCCAGGGAGAGGTTTGGTTGGGGAAGGAAGAGGAAATGTCCTCCCAGCATCCTTACAGATGAGGAGAGTTGGACATCAGGAGCTGGCTTGGATGAGCCTTGTGAGTCCCTTCCAGCCCAGGATATTCTGTGATAAAAAAGATGGGCCTGGATGGAGGACAGGGGGAGGGAAGGAGCTTTCCATGAGGCAGCTGATTCCTCCACCCCCTCCATGAGGCATCTCCTCCATCCCCTCCAGAGCAGGGAGCAGTGGCACCGATCCCAAACTCCCTCCCCAGCTGTTTTCCTTCCTGGCAGGCAGCAAGAAGTCAGGCAGCACCAGCCATCCTCCCTTTGACCTCCCTGCTGAAATTCCCAACAGAGGAGGAACACTCCTCATCCAATGCTGTGTTTTGGGGCACAACCAGCCCCTTTTCCCTCCTCCTCCACTTGAACACTCACTGGCACAAGGTTGTGACTGACACCAGCCCTTGTCACCTCTACCCTATGCCCTAAATCCTTTCATCATCCTTGGGAACTCCCATCCCCAGCCCATTGCCACCAGGAGCGGAAGGAGGGAGGCCATGGGAGACGGACAAGCATTTAAAATGTTTAATGGACAGAAACAGCCCATCCCGAGCAGGGGTCCCAACCTCTCGGAATGTTTCAGAGGGAAAAGAGAGCCAGCCCCTCCTCCCCCACCTTGTTCCAATCTGGTGTAGGGTTTAAAGGAGGCTCCCCATAGCGAGGAGCTTCAAAGCCTCTGCAGCCCCTCCCTCCCAGTGTCCTCCTGCTTCGGTTCCACCCTCCGCATTTCAGGGCCTTTCATCCTTCCTCTTCTTCGTCCTCATCATTAGGAGGTCCCTTCCCCCCTCCCGCCCACTCCCACCCTTGCTGGAGACTGCCTTTGGTCAGGAGCCCAATGGGAACCAGCTGTCAGGCAGAGCTGGGATATCCTGGAGAAAACAGCTTGGAAATGCCTCCCCCCTGCTTCCCCCTCCATGGCAAAGACAGAGCTGCTGCTGCAGGACGGCCCTGCAGATGGAAAAGACATCCTGAGGCCACCCTGCCCCTGACCTGCCCAGCTCCCCTGCTGGCGGGGCACCAGCAGCTCCTGGCTCCCTTTGGAATCTCCAGCTCATCCTGTTTGTCCTCCTGCTGCCAGCAGGACCCTCCTGACCCCGCAGCAGGAGCACAGGGCCCTTGTGCCGGAGCATTCCGTGCTGATCCTCCTTTCTGGACTCCTTGCACCTCGCTCCAGCATTGTTCCTCTGAGATGTTCCTGCCCTTGCCGGCCTGGGGGTGGTTGTTGTTGTTTAAACAGCAGCAGCCACACAAGCTGCTGCCTGTCCTGCCTTTCCAGGGTGGTCTGTAATTGCTTCCTGTCCTCTCCAGCATGTGCCTTCATTTGTTTGAGTCTCTGCCTAATCTCAGGACTGGGGGAGTTGGGAATGGGAGAACCTTGGTCCAGGCTCAGGGGTGTTTCCCTGAGCTGGGATGACCTGAGCCAGTTTTGGAGCTCCTGGTAAAGTCACAGTCCCATAGCCAGGACAAAAGGCTGAACTTAAAATAACCCAGGCAAGCCAAAGCCTGGCCTGAGCAAAGCTGGAGCCCTGGCTTAGGGGCTGTGGTGACACCACGGGTTCTGTGGTCCTTGGATGGGGTGGCTGGAGTCCAGGTGTGTCCTGGTAGGAGCAGGAGTGGAAAAAGCCATAGGGGGAGAAATGAAATGTTATTCCTCAGACTTCAGAGCTCCTCTGCTCTTGGTTGTGTCATGGCCTGGGCTGTGCTTGGTGTGGGTTTTATCCAAGGCGGTTCACACACATCCTGCTGATTTCCCAGCCTGCTGATTCCCTGCTCTGGCCTCTGAGCTCCCATTATCCTGGAGCAGGAAAAGGGATGCTGGGGGCCAGCCCTGAGCAAAGCTGAGCTGTTCAACAGGCTCCAGACCAAATACTCCAATTTTGTGTTTTCCCCCTCGCTCCAAAAAGGCAGACTTTGGCTTTTTGTTGGAATGGGACATGCTGTGGATAATGGCCACTTCCAACAGCAGTTTCCTCATGGATAAACTAAAGCTTTTAATGGAAAATGCTCCAGAGGGTGTTTTCAGAAATAAGAAACACCTTCCAGCATTAACCTGCATGGTTTGTCTGGAGAAGGAAACTGGATGGGCTTTTCCTGGGATCGGGTTTGTGACTGAGGCAAGAGGGCAGGGATGAGCGGAGCAAGTTGCAGGAATAACCCCCCTTCCAACCCTGGCATGTCCCAGGCTGTGCCACCTCCCCCTGTGCTCCAGCTGTGCTCAGTGTCACAGGGCCCCAGTCTGTGACAAGTGTCCTTGTTGTCCCAAGGGTCACTGTTCTGTGTCCTGTTCAGACAGCCTGGAGTTAAAGCAGCCGTGAAACCAAAGACAGAACAGGCCCATTCCCACCCTGAACTCCTGTAAATACTTTCCTGAATGGCTTTTCAAGCTGTTCCTGGTGCAGGAGCCTCTCTCACACACATTGCACATCTCTGTGCCTGCTCTGGATGTGCAGGACGTGGCACAGCATGGATTGGGAATCTCTCAGCCTCCTGGCTCATTGGGACTGCCCAAACAGGATGTGTTGGGTCCCATTTTCTCTCTGCTTGCACATCTTTTAAATGAATGTATGGACACTCCAAGAGGGGAGGGCTCCTTAAAGCCCCTGGCTGCACACAGCCCCTGGCAGGGGCTCTTCCAAATGCTTCCAACACATCCCACAGTTCCAAACACTTCAAACACATCCCGTGGGTGCAGCTGCCTTGGGGATGCACTGGATTACCCATGCCAGAGCCAGGAGCAATTATCTGGGCCAGCCTGGCTGGGCTTCACCTTGCAGGGCTGGATCCAGCTCTGAGGCAGCTGGGTTAGCCCTTCTGAGGATGCCAGGGTCAGGGTCAGGGTTAGGGTCAGGGTCAGGGTCAGGGTTAGGGTCAGGGTCAGGGTCAGGGATGCTCACTCTGCTGCAGCATCTCCAATGCAGCATCTCCAATGCAGCATCTCCAATGTAGCCTGGATCCCTCCCCTGCTTCCAGCTTGAGGAATCTGCTCTATCAGCTCCATGCTCTGCAGATTCTCACCCCATTCCTGCCCTCCTCATGCTTCCAGCAGCTCATTCTCCCTCCTGCAGAACTCCTGGTCTGTCCCTTCATAGGGAACACTGACCTACAAAGATGAAACAGGGTCCACATGGGCTTTTCCCAATGATGCACAACAGAGAAACAAAGCAGGAGCCTCTGTTGGGTGTCCCCACCATGAAATCCTGGAATGCAACACATTCTGTTTCTGCTCAGTTTTCTGCTTTCTGGCACCAGGTAGCACCAATATCCCTTCCCTTTCCTCTTATCCACATCCTTGCTCTTTCCCTGATTGCACTCAGCCTTTAATAGAGCTCTGTTCTCTTTCCTGGCCTCTCCTGCTTCCCTCACAATCCCAGCTGCCAAGAGCTATGTGTTCCAGAGAGACAACTCTGTGCTGGGATGTGCAAAGCAGGGAGGAGCTGGGCTTGGAGCAGAGCTCTCCAGCACTGGAGTGCAGCTGGGCTGCAGGGGACAATGGGAATGATCACGGGAATTCCTGCTGTCCTTGTCCTGGTCACCTGGGTGTGACCTCAGCTCCGTGTTCCAGTGGAGCCCAGCAGTCAGGGCCCTCACAGATGTCCCCATCCCCTGTGGCACGACCAGGACAATGCCCTCAGGGACAAAGGAAGGGGAAGCTGCAGCCCTGGATTGAGAGAAGAGGACAGAACATTCCTGACAGACAAGGACCATGTTGCTTTTCTTCTCACTGTGGTTTTCTGGCTGCCAGGAATGCCGAGGGCTGGCTTGGAGCATTATCCCAAAGGGCTCCAGCCCTGCCAAGCCTTTGACGTTGGTGGTCAAGGAATTAACGTGGACTTTCTGAACCAACAAAGAGCCAGAATCTGATGGGTACCAGAAAGAGATGGGGGAGAGAAAAATAATCCTGGTTCTGATTACCTGGCTTCAAACCCATGGCAATAAACCCAAATTTGGGAAACAATTAGAAGGGAAGAAGAAGAGCAAGAAGGAAAGGGGGAATGAAAGAGTCGCCTGGCGGTCTCAAGGCAGCCTTTCAAGGATCAGCATCTGGATGAAAGCCAACATATCAGCTCTAATCTTTGGCTTTTTGTTGGACTTAACAAGGACTTTAAAATGAATCCAGTCGCAACTGACGGGCCCCATATGGATCCTGGCTTGAAATCTCCTTTGCAGCTCAGAATCAAATAGGCTGGGACCACGGAGAGCTGGACAGGAGATTTCAAAGGGAAAACCAAAGGCAGGAGCACAGATGTGGCCTCCCACCCGTGCATGGTGCCCATTCCCACCCAGGGCTGGCCAGGAGGACCCTGGGCTCTGTGGCAGCACAGAGTCACACAAGTGGCTTTGTGGCTCTACAGAGGGGCTGTCTGTGACCATGACAATGCAACAGGGACATTTCCCTTGATGCCACTCAGCTTGCCAGACTTGCTGTGACTTTAATTCCATCTGGAGATTGCCTTCATTTGCTGCCTTTTCTTTCAAACCTGGATAAAACAAGTGTACAGCTATTTGCCTTCACATCTAAAAAAACAATTAAAACCCCATCCTCGCCAGCTCGTGCTCCGAGGCTGGCACATCTCATCTCCCTGAGCTGCACCAGGATGCGAGAACAAAGGCATCTGACCTGTAGCCATGGCAACCCTCAAATTCTACACCTTTGCCTTTTGTACCAAGTTGCCCCTCCCTGCTCTGTGCACACACATGTCTGTGCACGCTCCTGTTTCCTACGCACCCTCACGTGTGTGTGTAACTCACACTAGGGAGAGGTGTAAAAATGCTGTTCCTGATTCTTCCAAGCATTTCTGCCTTTGCCTCACATTTCCAGGTGAATTCACACTCCTCCCCTGATGGCATTTGCCTCTCAGGTGCTGGCAGGGTTAACTAAAAATCCACTGCTGGCCACAAGGTAGCACCTGGTTCAAGGGAGAAAAGCAGTGTTGAGAGATGAGGAAAGGAGGAATGCAATGAGGGATTACTGGGTAACACTAGGCATGCCAGGGCTGGGCTGCCCTCTGCCTTTTCCTGGCCACTGCCACCATCCCAGGGGGCAGCCACCTCCTGAATCCATCCCTCAGCAGCAGGGGAGAGGCACCACATCCCTGAGAAAAGAAACACCAACAAACATCCAAATTGATGGTCGTGATTGTTGCAAAGTGAAGTGCTGGCACTGCTGGGTCATGTTTTTAGCACCTGGCTCCTGCTGTCATCACACCTGGAGCAGCTCCTGTTTGCACAGGGTTTGTCCTGTGCCAACCAGGGGCACTGCTGTGGATTTGGGCTCTGTGTGCCTTGGAAGGGGTCAGCTGTGGGTGTGGAGGGTGGCACAGAGAGCACAGAGAGTAGGAGAGGAAGGGAAGATCCCTGCAGCCCCAGGGTCTCAGGGAGCAGCTGGTGGGGAGCCTCTTGTCCCCTTCCAAGGGATCTTGTTCTTTGGAAAAGGCTGGCACCACCCACTGTGCCAGACCCAAAATGCTGCCAATCCTCCAGCTCTTGGAGGATACTGTAATGTGCACAAAACCCATCCCTGGGTTTGTGGTGACTGCAGAAGAGGGGACACATCCCCTCCAGGGGCTGGAGCTCCTTCTCTGCTCTGATCTCTCTTCTCTGTGACCAGGAACAGGAGCCAAAGAACACCTGGAGCTGTGTCAGAGAAGGGTTACCTTGGATTTTAGGGAAGGGTTCTTCCTCCAGAGGGTGCTGGCACTGCCCAGGGTCCCAGGGAATGGTCACAGCCCCAAGGCTGCCAGAGCTCTGGGAGGGTTTTGACACAGCTGCCAGGGATCACAGGGTGGGGTTGTGGGGGTGCCTGTGCTAGAGCTGGTCTGGATGACCCTTGTGGGTCCCTTCCAGCTCAGGAATTCTGTGATTCCATGAAGTGCATCTATCTGGATCCCATCAGTGCCTTCTGCTCCAGGAGTGAAAGGTTTGGGGGCTTTTACCCACATCTCCCTGTGTGCACCACCACCACGGATCCCTGGGGAAAAGGGAAGGACTTGTGAAGAGGAGCAGCCCAGCTCTGCTCCAGGCAGTGCCCAGATCTCCCTGGGATCAGGCTGGGACTCAGCACCACCCTTGGGCAGAGAGGGCACAGCCAAAACTCTCCCCTCCCTCCTTTTAAACACTTCCAGTCATGTGTGGCAGTGAAGGTCTGGCTGAGCTGTGGTTACAGACTGATGCAGCCCAGCCCCTCCTGCAGACATGGAAGGGTTGCTGCTCATTCCCTGCAGCAGGAGGCCCATGGGCACGAGAGGCTCCAGTTCATTGACATCAGCACAAAGGCTCCCTTGCATTCAGTGGCCTTGCACTGGGACCATTATTCCCTGGGAATTGGGAAACTGAGGCAGGATCTACATGTTGGATAGTGTTAGTGCTCTGCAGTGCAGAGCCATGGCCATGGAGACTGCACTTCCCAGCATTCCCACTCCATCCTGGCCAGCACCAGGAATTGGAATGCTGCATCCATCCCTGATCCTTGATGTTATCCCATCTCACCAGAAATGGGAATGTCTGAAATCCTCAGCAGAGCATTCACTGCTCTTTGCCAGACCACGTTTTCCCCAGACTGGCCAAACTCCCAGGGCAAAGGTGGAGTGGCTGGGAAGCAGGGCAGCTGTTCCTGCAGCCTCCACCTTCCCTGTGCCTCAGTTTCCCTGTTAGAGAAGGACATCCCTGCAGGGAGATGGGACATCCCATTTCTTCACTGACAAGACACCCCAGCCTTGTGGGGGTGTCCTTGTCCATGAGGGGGGACATCCAACCCAAACCAGTCTGGGACTGTGGGATTTTATGAAAAGCTCCCATTAGGATGTTACTGGGACTCCCATAGCTCGTGGTTTGGATTTACTGGAGGCACAGTGTGACTCAGCAGAGGGTCCTGGATAGGCAGACACAGCTCCCAAACCAAACTCCAGGTTCTGCTTCACCCTCTGGCATCACCCTGCTCCAATCCCCGCAGCAGGGCCATCCACAGGAATTCCTGTTGGATTCTCATCCCTTCCTAGGAAGCTTTTCCCTCTGAGGCCAAGAATCCAAGAATCCAATTCCAGAATCCAAGCACTCTGTGAGCTCAGTCTGAGATGGTGCCTGCATTTCTTGGGAAGACTCCCCACTCTTTAACTTTTCCACCCAGGAGTGGCTGAAGACAATTCCACCCCCTGACTCACACCCCCAGGGCGCCAACTCAAACCACCCCTGAACTTTCCTTCAGGATTTTATATCTCAAAAGATGCTTGAGGGATCTGGGCCTGCAGTTCAAATTCCTTGGCCTCTTGAATCAAAGCTTCCAAGCTGTTTGACACATGGGATGAAAGGGGAAGTTGGGAACAGAAAATAAAAGGCCCAGCACACCCCAGTCGCTCTCCTCAGCTGAGAAGCTTTGGACACACCAGGAGAACAGAGGAGCTGTCTTCTCCCTGCCCTCTGCTCCATGACCCGGATTCCTCCACCCCTCCAACCTCCTCCTCTCCGTAGGGAGCAGGTCCAGAGCGAGGAGCATTCCAAACACCCTGCTGCTGCCATGTTTATCCAGCGTGTCCTCCTCGCTGAGCTGCTCCAAACCAGCCCCAGAATACAAAAAAGAAAGAGGGGGAAACAAAGAAATTAACAGCTCAGGCTTTTTGAACAGAAAACAGCATTTCTTGTTTGTTTTTCTAGGGGGAAAAAAAAATCCTGCCAGAGATTCCTGAGTTTTCAGAGTTAAAGGTGTATCTTGAACTAAAGATAGACAGCTGGATATTTGGTTTATTCCCTTTTCCTAATTAAATAAGACCCACAAGGCCTGATGTTTTTGGTGGGAATAATCCTTTCTTTATCACTGCTCTGGGTCAGAAGGAGTGGGATCCATACCTTGAGCTCCAAAATCCAGGAGCAAACAATAGAGATATTCATTTATGGACCCTGAAGTTGTGCTGCAAGACCTGAGCTCGTCTCCTCTTGGTTGCTGTGTTCCTTTGAAACCCCAGTCCCCAGAGGACACTGGAAGTTGCTGCTCCCAGTGCTCCAAAGGCATCTCCAAAGGCAGCACCAGACACAGCCAGAGCCGTCTCCTCAGACACTTCAACAAGCTGGGATAGCACATGGATTGCTGGAGCCCTTCTGGGTGTGAAACAGCCACGGCTTTCCAGGAAGAGCAGGAAAACTGCTGCTGTGCCAACAAACCCCTGGACAGCATCCACGGCTCCCAGCGTTCACCATTGTCAGGGAATTTCCCTGAAGAAAATCCCTCAGACCACCATTAGTTCCATAATCAGCCTCTGATGATTCCCTCGTTTAGGACCCAAACCACTCCAGACACGAGGGATGGAGGTGCCACTTTTTGCTGTATCTATGGGAGTCTCAAGCTTCCGAGCAACTCTCCAAGCCAAATTCCCACACCACGTTGCCAAAAATACTTTGGAGCGTGTCTCACTGTTGTGAAACATTTCTCTGGATTGTTTCCTCCCAACATCTCCATTTTTTGTTGCCAAATGAGGAAGGAACAGAGTCCAGAGACCCTCATTTCCTCCCTGGGGTTGGAGAGGGGCCATTCTCTAGGAAACAGCTTGGGTTTATCCACGGAGCAGGAGGAGAATCCTCCTCACCCTAAGAACGTTCACCAAGGGAAGTTGCTTCTCAAGTATCATGGGGCAGATGCAAGGGAACACCTGGAGCTGTGTGAGGGCAGGTTCAGGTTGGATTTTAGGAAAAAGTTCTTCCCCCAGAGGGTGTCAGGCACTGCCCAGGCTCCCCAGGGAATGGGCACAGCCCGAGGCTGCCAGAGCTCCAGGCATTTGGACAACACTCCCAGAGACACACAGAGTGGGATTCTTGGGGTGTGTGTGCAGGGCCAGGAGCTGGACTGGGTGAGCCTGGTGGGTGCCTTGCAGCTCAGGAGATTCCATGTCTTTCTGAGCCCTGAGCCCTGCTGGGGTGGCTGCAGAGGGTGTCACAGTCCAGAAGCCAGCGTCGTGTGTCCGCTCCTCCCTCGCCTTTCCCAGGCACTGAACCACACAGTCATCCCAGTGATTTACCCCAGCATCATCTGTTCCCTGCTTGCTTTCTCTCCTGGTTCTCAGGCAGGCACAACAAGGGTTAATTAATTGCAGGGTGTGGAGAGGCAGGGCAGGAGGGAGTACCCTGCTCCTGTCACCCTGCGAGGCACAGGAGCACTCCTGACACCCAGGATGATCCCTGCTGGCAGTGCAGGTCAGGGCTGTGCTCTCCCTGCAGATCTGGGAGTGTGAATCCAAGTGCCAGGCTGGATTATGTCGTTAAGCAAAGGGCTGGGAGTGCCAGACAGAGCCAGCCAAGGAGTGGGAAGATGTTAGGGAAGCTTCTCCCAGCTGTCCCCAGTCCCACATTCCCACCCCTCAACACACCCTCCCCACATCTGATCCTCAGCATCCACCAAGTTCTGTTCACCTTTCCCTGGGCCACAGCAACCCCTTCCCATTTTCTGGCTGGGCTGTGTCCCTAGAACGTGTTTCTGTGTCTCCTGCAGCCCTTCCCAGTCTGCCCACTGGAGTTTTTACTGGGACAGTATAAAAGACCTGCAGGAAAACAAAGCTCCTGTCCAATGTCACTCACTTTTCCACCCCATTTCACACAGGATTTTTCCCATTGCCTGTGTGTTAAAGTACCTTTTTCCAGAAAATTTCTGGGCCCATTAATTCCAGAGGCAGGATACCAACCAGTGGGATGAGCAGCTTCATCCCTGGAGGCTCCATTTGGATTCACTTTGCCTTGGCAGAGGAAGGCCAACCTCATCTGCCCCCTATTACCCACACCAAAACCATGTGTGAGCTTTTCTTCACTTTATACAAGCCAAACAGCTTGGAAAGGGGTTTGGAGTTTTATTCATTCACAATATTCCCACTTCATAATTATCCATGGAATTGCACCACACCAGGACTTAAACTGATGTTTAATTTCTCTTCCAATGGACCTGTAGCACATCCCTGAGATGCAAATTCCTGCTCCTGGACTGAAGTTTGTCTGTCCAGTGCCTCCTTTCATCCCCTTGGATCTGAGGGTTTTCTTCCTGCTGCTGAATCCACCACAATTCCCTGGGAGGGGACTGATGCTTCCCCTTTTTCCTTGCCAGTTTGGGGCTGGAAACAAACCTCCCATTTATTGTAAGCACAATATCCTGGCCTATCAGGGGAATGTCTGAGCAAGATCAGAGCTCTCTCCTGAAGTACCCTGGTATCAGAGGCATTGCCAGGACTACTGAGCAAGGCCAGGAGCAGCAGGAGCACTGTTGGTCCTTCTCCATCAGGAAAGGCACATCCAAAATAATTTAATTTATCCAGGTGAGCATTCCTCTGGAAATGGGGCAGTTTAGGTGGCAGCAGTCACCATTCCAGCTTCTGGAATGTGCCAAGGAATGGGCTGCATCCAGCAGGAACCAGCCTTGGTGTCTTTAAGGTCCTGCTTGGATGTTTGACCCTGCTCCACAAGGACATTGAGCAAGTCCAAGGGACACAGAGGTCCCCAGACCATCCTCTTTGGCAGTGACAGCTGGCAAAGGGTGACAATGGCTGAGTTGCAAAAAAATGCATTTGTTCTCCCTCCTTGCTCAGCATTGTCAGGGAAAGCAGGAAAGTCCAGAAAATCAGCTGAGAAAAACCCGTTAACAGCAAGATTTGCCAAATAAGTGAGCGCATCCAGTGGCCTGGAAAATGAGCCGGCGAGTGATGGAAGAGCCCTTTCCCAGTTCTGCACACTCAAGGAAACATTTAATACATCTGGAAGGAAAAATCTGCCTTGGCTCCCGCTGCCGGCGTAAATATTTGTGTTCGCAAGTGTTGGCAAATATTTGAGCCATCGATGTTGTTTAACCAAGAGCTTTGTCTCGCAGAGTCCCTCTCCCTGCTCAGGCTCCCTTGGAATCACATCAGCCAGTGGAATCCTCCTGGTGTTTATGAAGGATGGGATCAGATCCTTTCCCTTTGTGAGTTAAAGACCAGCCAGGGGCTTATGGAGGTGACCAACAAAGGGCGTCGGAAGTGCTGACAAAGGTCGTGCCCCACATCCGATTGCTCTTGGCACAGATTCCTCTGGGACGTGGGGAATTGAGCCTGAA
Organism: Erithacus rubecula; assembly: GCF_903797595.1. Lineage (NCBI taxonomy): Eukaryota > Metazoa > Chordata > Aves > Passeriformes > Muscicapidae > Erithacus > Erithacus rubecula. The sequence goes on along the minus strand of NC_136667.1, from coordinate 5,421,494 downwards.
TTTGCAGGCACAGAGCTGTGCTGAAGGGTTTTCTTGCCTCTACAGTAATTGCTAAGCTTTTATTTGCCATATTCCATGGAAAGGGATAGAGGAAAGACAGTTTGCCTCCTGCCATGGCTGTGGTTGTTCAGGTCAGATGTGGGAACTCTTGGTGTCCTTCTGTAGAAAACTCCAGGACAAGAGTTTGATGTCTTCACAGCTTCTGAGGGAAGAGAAGCAAAATTCAAGGACAGCAGGAATTGGTAGCCTGGGAATGGAGAAGATGGCCCTTGGCCTCTAAAGCAGGACTGTGACCACAGCTTGGAGCTTCCCAGCTCTGGGCGTGGAATTGGACATGCCCCATGTTTGTTTTTTATCTTCCTTCAAAGAAGATAAGCTGTGGACTTCCCATTCCTGGAAACGTCCAAGGCCAGGTTGCACAGGGCTTGGAGAAACGTGGGATAGTGGAAGGTGGCCCTGCCCATGGCAGGGATGGGCCTGGATTGGATTTGAGGTCTCTTTCCACCCAAACCGTTCACAGTCCCTGATTGTGCTCCATAAAGGCTCCTTGCTAACTCATACATGGACCTCCCTACCATTGCCTTGAAGCTGATGGAGAGAATTCCCAGCTGTAATCCCAGCTCAGCAGTGGATGGCAAATATAAATCCATGACAGCTGTTCCTACAGTGACTTTGTGACTTGGCTCTGGGACCTACCCCCCTGTGCCCACTGCTAGTGACAGCATCGCTGAGAAATTGTCCCGCTGACAAACAATTAGCAAGAAAGTCCTGAAAATTGCCAGAGTTTCTTGAGGAGCACCTTAAAATGCCTTCAAAGCCTTTTGTGTTTCAGCCTGGGTCTAAAGAACACACTAAAGATGTTGTACTGGAAAAAAGAATTGCAAACGTATCCTGACAGAACCAAAGAAAAATTTCCATTTCAGACAGATGAGAGCCAGCATGGGGGAATCCCAGAGGAGTAAGTGTGGAGTGAACACCCTGAAACCACCTCAGCCTCACCCACCCTGGTGAGGACCACACCAGGGGTGACTTTAAAGGGTGAGGGTGACTTTAAAGGATGAGTACCACACCTGGATTTTTCAGGAGTGAACATAGAGAGCGATACAGGAGAACAGTCCAGGCTCTTCCAGATGTTTTTTCAGTGGAAGGTGTTCCAGCAAAAAGCCCTCACCTGCACTTCTGGGTGCTCACCTGAACCAGTGCTGTGCTAGGTAAGGCAGCAGGGCCAGCACAGGAGCTGCTGTCCCCAGCCCTGGCTGGCAGCTCCCTCCCAGTTGCTACATTAACCTCTGAATAAACAAACCCCTGCAAAGGCCTTTCCTAGCCCAGCCAAGTCCAAACACAGCCCACATTCCTCTGATTGTGACCCCTGAGTGCAGGACACTCTCCTGGGAAGGAGCTCTCTGTGTTTTCCCTTTGATTCCAGCCTCTTGGGAAGATTAAACAGTGTCATCAGCAGGTTAAGGCAGAGTGACCTCAGCAGCTCCAAACATTATTGCCTTGCAAATAACACTGACATTTCCCTATCCCTGCCTTGCCCAAGGTGCAGCAGCCACGTTCCAGGTGCTGTACCAGAATGAGAGCAGGGGAGGGAAAGGGCTGGGATTCTGCACTAAGGGCTGGGAGAAGGTGGGAAGCTCCCTAAGGAAGCAGCCTCAACCCTGAGCAGGGAGCCAAAATCCATCCTCACTGTGCCAGGCTCAGGGAACAGATGTCTCCTTCACCTCCTGGTAGGGGAGCAGCAGGATCCCAGCTCCTTTCCTGGGGCAGGACTGGAGGATGAGCCTCTCACCAGTTTTGAGTCCCAGCTCACAGCTGAGTGGCCTGAGAGGGGCTGGCTGTGCCTGGCTGGAATGTGATGCCACCAGAGACTTCCCAGGGGATTGTTGGCATTTCCCTGAGCTCAGTTGGAGAGGGAAGCACAGAGGTGTGATGGAGTGATGGAGAGGGGAGGACAGGGATGAGGAGCAGCAGGAAAAGCTCAGGGCAGCAGTGCAGGGACAGTCAGTGCTCCATGTCCTCCCATCACTGCAGCAGCACCAGCCCCTTCAGGCTGAGGAACACCAGACTGAGCCCCAAATCCTCACCCAGTTTTCCCTGTATGTGGGCAGGCCCTTCCCCACAGCCCTCTGCCCCATTTCCCAAATCCTGACCATCTCCCTGTGAAGATGCGTTTTTCTCTCACAGGTTTTTCTCTGGTTCTACAGTGATCTAAACCCTCATCCTCCCAGGGGCTGCTGTCCCTCGCTCCTCCCAGGCCCAGCCCAGAGGCCAGGCTGGATCCTGGCAGAGCTCCTGCATTCCCAGAACCCACCAGGGCCTGGGATGGGCAGGACAAAGCTGCAGGACCCCCCCTGGTTGGTGCCAAACCCATCCCAGGGCAGGGGCTCTGGCACAGCTCCCTGCTGCTCATCCCCAGGCACTGACAGGGATAAGTGTTTCCAGCTCCCAGTTCCCTTTCCTGCTCAGAACACCAGGACTTTTTGTGTGCCCAGGGGGGTTTATTGCCCTTTCAGGATGCTGTGAGCTGGTGCAGCATCTCTCCATGGGTCCAGCCATTTTCTGATAAATCCCCAGGGATATTCCTGTTCAGGAACACCCTGGGCTGGGTTCTGCCACCCCTGTGCCACCTCACACAGCCCTGAGGTGGGGACACACCAGCACAGCCTCCCAGGGGCACAGAGAGTCCCCAGAGCTGCTGGAGAGGTGACATCCCCCCCTGTGTGCCTGGGACAGTCCCTTGTCCCCTCCTGCCCCTCCTGGGATGGGGACAGGGCCACGCTGGAGCTCCTGAGCAGGAGGACAGAGAACTGAATTCCAGCTCTTCCCTCAACCCATAAATCCTGCAGTGCTCTGACTTTTCTAGGAATGATGCCTCAGGGAGGGTCTGTGTGGTCCACAAAAAGAAAAGCAACTCCAACTATGCTTGAAATGCCCAAAGTCTGTTCATTAGCCTCCCCTGCATCCCACAGGCCCAGATCCCAGTGGTTTGAGGGCTCACCTCTCTGGGATCTGGGATAGGAGCTGGGAGAGATGCTCCCTGCTTGGAGAGAGGGTTCACAGGGGTTCCTTGGGATGTCCCCAAATCTGTTTGTGATCTCCCTGTGGTGCAGGAGGCCCATGACAATCACAGGCACTGCCAAGGGTGGGAAGGGAGCACAGGAAGGCTCCTGGCTGCCTGGTGTCCTGCAGAATCCCAGAATCATCTCAGTTGGAAGAGACCCTCAGCATCAAGTCCAAACACCAACCCAGCCCCACAATCAGCAAACTCGGGCCCCACGAGCCACATCCAGACCCCTCTTGATCACTTACAGTGACAGTGACTCCATCACCTCCCTGGGCAATTTATTCCAAGGCCTGACCACTCTTCCAGTGAGAACATTTTTCCTAATATCCAATCTGTAACTCCCCTGTGTGACTTGAAGCAATTTTCCTTTCACACTTGGGACACAGCAGAAGCAATTGGCCCTCACCTTGCTGCAATCCCCTTCCAGGTGCTTGTGGAGAGCACTGAGGTCCCCCTGACACTGTGAGGTGCCCCCAGAGCCAGGTGGATTTGCCTTGTTGTGGGTGTGGGATCACAGAGAAGGAGAATGTGGGGTGAGGCACCTTCCCCTGAGCACCCCAAGCACGGTGAAGTTTCTGCAGGAGACGAAGGAGAGCTGGAGCTGTTTGGGCTGGGAGGAGGCTCTGCATCCATGAAACACCTCCTGTGGGACACGAGGGAGACCTGGCCACCCACAGCCCTGGCTGGCCAGGAATCCAGGCTTCCATCTGGCCAAAGCTGTGCCAGAAGTGTCTCTCCCTGCATCTCCCTCCTCCTCTGCTCGCCCTGGAACCAGCTGACTTTTTTCACAATCAAACAACCTCTTGAGCTGCTCCTCCTGCTGCCAGCACTGCCATCTCCCTGAGCAAAGGATGCTGTCAGTATTCCCCAGGCCTTTTGCTGTTCCATGATGTTATTCCAGCCTCCCAGTGGGGAAAACCCTCCAGGCTGCAAATACCTGGGTTTCGTTAAGTAAATAATCACACACGATAAAATATCCAGAGGCTGCTGGGAGGGAGGAGGGGGGAGCAGGAATGCAGGCAGGGGGATGCAGTGCTGGCAGTCCCAGTATGCTCCAGTAGGGAACTGGGAATGCTGGCACTGCCAGAGAGGAGTTAATGGAAAGATTTTAGGGGGGTCTGTGGGGGAGTGTTCCATTTGCCTGTTTAAAAAAGCTTCAGAAAGAGCAGAGCTGGGAAATGCATCCTTGGGAATGGCTTGGGAACTGCCCAGCTGTTTCAGACTCCCAGGAGGGTGAGGAAGAGGAAGGTGGGTGATCCCAGTGGAGGGAGAGCTGTTCCTAAAGCTCTGGGGGACTTTCTGTGTCCCTCTGGGTGCTGGGATCTTCAGGAATGCTGTGAGGGGAATGCAGCTCTTGTGAAACTCCACTCTGCCCCTTCTCCAGGGCCACTGAGGGGTTTCTGCTGGAGCCAGGTCCTGATCCCGAGTGTCCTGGCTTGCTGCCTGCTCCAATCACGAGCCCATGGTGCTGCTGCCTCCCTGTTAGGAGCTCTCCAGCTTTTTATGGCTCACCTGTTTGGGAGACTTCACACATTCAGAACTGAGGCTTAAAAACCTGTGGAGAGAAGGGAGGAAGGGAAAAGAGGAGTTCAGCCAGGAGTGAAATACTCAGGAGGTGTTGGAGCCTTGGGCTGGGCCTCACCAAGGTTATCCAGGTCCATCCCAGCCTGTGGAAAGGCAGCTGGGGGGTTTGCCCCTGCCAGGATCACGGGGAGGGAGGTGTGGGGTAACCTGTGAGACTCTTGGGAAGGCCAGGAGGAGTGGGGTGGGATCAGGAGAGGCTCGTGCCAGGCACAGGTGGGCCTGATGTACAGCTTAGAGCTATGCCTGGGATTGTGAGCTGGAGGTGGAAGCAGGGCTGAGAGGCTCCTGGAGTCATTTCTCAGTCATTTATTCATCTGTAATTGCCTGTCTGCCTGTCTCAGAGCTAATGACTGGCTGGGAAGATTTGCAGTTGGGTTTGCAGGAGGTAATTACATCCCAATCTCGTTGGATGACTGTGCCTCCAATGAAGATAAACTCGTTGGAGTGGGGCTGCACATGGCAGGGATCAGTTGTATTGCAGAGCCCAGGCATGGCAGAGCAGATAAGGAATGTTTGCACTGCTGCTTCTTTATCTGCTGACCTATTAAAAGCTTTTCTGTCTGAAGGGAGTAAGGAGCCACCAAGGGGGTTAATCCCACAGCTCCTCACTCCTGATGGATGTGATTCCAGCCTCCTGGTGAGACTTGATCACTGCCTTGGGGTTCTGTGGGTGCTCCTGCTCCTTTCTCAGGCAGGGCTGGGTTGGTTTTTGAGGTGCCCCGAGCTGAGCTCCAGGTCAGACTCCAGCAAGAGGAGATTAAATAGCCAGGGAAAATCCAGCTGATGCCTGGGAATAAAGCCCTGTCCTGGGGGGATGGGGAAGGGGCTGCAGCAGCAGGACATGAGTGGGGACAAGGCTGATGTTTGGATAAACCTTTCCTGTTTAGGAGGCGTTTGCTTATTCCATCACTGCATGAGAACCCACAAATTTCTCTCTTCCCCCATCCCCTAAGTGAAACATCACTCGAGTCCATAATTTGTCACCAGCTTTGTCACCTGAGGATACTTCTGGAACACTGGAGAGCCTTGTGCAGCCCCAGTCCTGCTGCAGCCCTGGCTGTGCCATGGGGACATCCCAGGGGACAGGAGGAGCACCTTCCCTGTCTTCAGGCATCTCCTGGTGTGTGACTCTAAACCCCAGCCCAGCTTGGTGCACGAGCCAAAGCTCTGAGCTCATCCCTGTCCCAGCGAGCTGCTAAACCCCCTCAAATCTTTCTTGTTCAGCAGCACTTCATATAAATCCCATAATGTGCAGATCACTGCGGCTGCCAGCGGCTCTGGGGCCGGGGGGGGGATTGTGGGGGGATTATTGCAGTCCCTGCTCCCTTCCCAGGGGATCCCAGCAAACCACGGGCTGCAGGAGGTGTCTGCAGGATGGGGGCACGCTGGCACCCCCGGGAATCAGCTGAAAAATGGGATGCACTGGGTAGGGATTAACAACCCATTAGGGCACAGGCTCGGGGCTGCCTGGCTCAAATCCCCCCCTGGAATGTTGGAATTGCTGTCTTCCATCCTGGGGCTCCGTGAAGGGATCAGCATCACCTTCCACCCATGGAACATCACTGAGGGATCAAGGGCACTGCACAGTGCTTCCCAAAGGGAGGGCAAGGATTTCCTGAGATGAGCCCAGCAGGGCTGCTCCCTGCTGCAGCTGCTGGATGTGGCTGAAGGAACACTCAGGAACACTCAGGAACACTCAGGAACACTTGGGAATGACTCAAACCTGCTGCTGGAGGAGCTGCAGCCACGCTGGAAGAACCTCTGGCTATGACTGGGCACAATGTTCTGTCTGCTTTTCCCCTTCTTCCAAGAAATCACTGCCCAAGATGCTTCCAGGAGCAGCATGATCCCAATTCCCCCCTTCTTGTTGTGCCAGGGAGTTCATCCTGGTGGCCAAGGAATGACTTTTAATCTGATTTTTCTCTCTCCATAAAGAATCATCTGTAATTGGTGACAAAACCCACCCTGAGGGGAGGTATTTTGGCATTTTGTGCCTGCTGGGATCATGACCTGACTACTGTAGGTGATTGGGAAATGAATATTCTGAAATACTGGATATTGGAATCACCAGTGGAATCTTTCTCCCACCAGGGAAAATCAAAAAGATCTGGAAGTTTGTGCTCAAAATGAGACATTTTTGCAGATGCCACCTCTACCATGGGATTTATTGGGACAGTCACATCCCATTCCCCTCAGTCCCTGGGTTTGCACAGCTCAGGTCCCAAATCCTTTGGGAATTTCATGTGGAGAATTTTGCAATGGGGAGAACTCCCTGTTGCCACCTATTTGCCAATCTGCACTTTGAATCCAGTTCAGAATTCCAGGAATGGGTTGTATTGTGATGGAAAAGAGCAGGAGGAAAAGGGGAACTGCTGCTGTGATGCCATGGAATGCTCAAATAGATCCCTGGCATTCAGGCATTGGGATCAGCCTGGCTACAAGGGATTAAGAAAAATATAATGACAGTTTTGCTTCCTGGAAAACACGGTTTTATCCAAAATAAAACCTCTGCAAAAGGGAAAAAATATGAAGATAAAAATAGCCCAGTGAATCAGCACAGCAGGAAAATTCCGAGCAGGTCATGGAATGAGCGTCAGCATTCCCTGTTTGTGAGTCCCTCACTCAAAGTGGGTTTTGTCATAATATTGGAATGAAATAAAGTCACTAGAAAAGTTCCTTTTTAAAAGCTCTTTGCAGCATTGGTGTAAAGCAGAGGCTTCCCAGTGAAACCAAAATCCAGACTCTGGGAGCTTTCTGTATCTGTATGGGTTTGGGAGAATGGCAGCAGAAATCCCAGAGAAAATGGGAATCTTCCTGCCTGAGAAGACAGTGGGTATTAGGCCTGTCCATCTCCTTCATTTCTTGAACTATTCCTGTATTTCCCTAATTCTTTGGGCAGGTGAGGCAGTGAGGGAGGTTCCTGCTCCTCACAGCACCGTGGGAATTGAGCCTTAATTCCCTCCTGGCAAAGCCAGCCTGCTCCAGCCACACATCCTCCTGGGAATGCTCCTCATCCCAATGGAAAAGCCAGTCCTGAGCCTCACACTAACATAAACCTGAGCCTGGCACTTGGGATTAAACCCAGCTCAGAGATTCTGCCTCCTGTATTTGTGCAAAGCTTCCATTCCAAGGGAGCTGCTCCTAGTGCTGGGATGGGCAAGGAATGGAGAAGAGCCAGAAAGTGGAGCTGTTTTGTTGTTCTTCTACAAGATTTTATTGCTCTTTTTCACATGATCCTCTTCATTATTTTCTTTTCCCTAGGGGAATGTTGTTCATTTGTTGATGAGCTGACCTGGAAAGGGTGAGGATGATCTGGTTTGGCCTCTCTGACCTGTTGGATGCTGTTGGTGCCTCAGCCCCCACAGAACTGCAGAGTCCAGTCCCAAGGAGGCAGGACAGGGAGTAGAGGGTGGCACAGGAGGCTGTGGGAAGCTTTAATTACCCCAATTGTCCCCAGTGCCTGAGATCCTAATTGCTAATAAATGTTCCTGCTGAGTAGCTTTTATTTTTCCAGGGCGATGGAATAACAGGGAAAATATGTGAAAGCCCCTGGATTTCTAGAGTGTGTTTTTCTTTCATTTATATTTCCCTAATTATGCTGTCATGGGCTGCTGAAAATTGGACCCCCCTTCCTTTCTTCCTTTCCCAAAAATGACCAAATAAACAGAGAAGTGACAACCTCTCCTCTCCTCTCCTCTCCTCTCCTCTCCTCTCCTCTCCTCTCCTCTCCCTCTCCTCCTCTCCTCTCCTCTCCTCTCCTCTCCTCTCCTCTCCTCTCCTCTCCTCTCCTCTCCTCTCCTCTCCTCTCCTCTCCTCTCCTCTCCTCTCCTCTCCTCTCCCTCCTCTCCTCTCCTCTCCTCTCCCTCCTCGCCTCTCCTCTCCTCTCCTCTCCTCTCCTCTCCTCTCCTCTCCTCTCCTCTCCTCTCCTCTCCTCTCCTCTCCTCTCCTCTCCTCTCCTCTCCTCTCCTCTCCTCTCCTCTCCTCTCCTCTCCTCTCCTCCTCTTTCTTGTCTTATTCCCTTATCTTTCCTCTCTTCTAACCTTGCCTTTTCCCTGACCTCTTCCCTCTCCTCTCTCCTCTTCCCTTCCCTTTTCTCTCACCTCTTTCCTCACCTCTTCTCTCTCCTCTCTCCTCTTCCCTCTCCTCCAGGACCCACTCTTGCCATGGAAAAGCACTTCCCCTCCAATCCTGGGGTACTGTCAGCACACCCCGAGCTGCTCTGCACGTTTTAAATAACATTTCACCGAGCTGAGTGTGTGGTACAGAAACCACAAGTGTGAGGATCCCACAGTCCATAAATATAGAGGAGTGTACAGAGAGAGAGGAGATTGCAGAGGGGGAGCACAGGCAGCAGTGGGATCACACCTCAAATCCAGGATTGCAATCCATGTAAACCACAAAGTGCAAAGGAGGTACCATAAACACAATTCAGGCAGCACAGAGCTCTGGGAAGCCTTTTCCAGGTTTTGGTGTGCCAGGAGCTGAGTGAGGCAGGAGATGGCTTTAGGTCTCCAAAGCTCTTGGCTCTTTTTTCCCACGTGCAGAAGGCCTGGCACTGGATTGGGTTACTAAAACATTCCAGCCCCATTCCCACTCACAGAAATCTCAGCTTCCCTGAAAAATTCAAACCACTTCATTTTATTTCTCCTCTTCCCTTCCCCTGGCTGGGCTCTGCCACAGGCCAGGTGGGTTTGTAGCCCATTAGCCAAGGTGCTGAGGGTACAGAGGCAAATTCCACAAGGCAAATTCCACCTAATGAACCAGGATTGATGGCACCAGGAACATCCCAGGGCTCATGGACCTCTGCAGTGCTCAGGGCAGGGTGACAGAACCACAACCTGCAGCCATTCAGGGGACCCAGGTACAGGAAGGAAGGAAGGGAAATATCCCAGGACAGGCTGGATGGAGCTTGGAGCAGCCTGGGATTGTGGAAGATGTCCCTGCTATTCCATGATATTCAGGCCCAAAGATTTTCTGTGACCTCATCCCTCTCCTTTCCCTCCACCTCTCCCATCCTCTCCCCTGTGTCCTCCACTGTGCTCTCTGGGAAGGTGCTATGCAGATTTTCCTGCAGAGCTATTAAGTTCTTGCAGTTTCCCTGTGGATCCTATTAGCCAAAGAATTTGCTCATTTTCCAGAGCTCTTTTTTATTCTTTTAAATGAAAACACTTCAAAATATGTCTATGTACACCTTGGCTTGGAGATGGAATTTCAGAACTGAGGCCATGCGCACACATTTCTGCCTCTTTCTACCTTGAACATTTTCTTATATTCACAAATGTATGAAAAACCCATTAGAGAATTGGATTCCCTGAGTGCACTGGGTTCCCTGAGCAGGCTGCAGCTCTTTCCCAGCTCCAGGAGTCTCAGTTCCTGCTGATGCTGCCATCCCTGACATTTCTCCCCTGTCCTGGGTGTGCAGCCCTGCCTGGCACTGCTTCTTCCCCAGCTGAGGGGCCAAATTCACCAGATTTCTTTCCATGGCTCTGAGCTCAGCCTGCATGGGGGGCTCTCAGCAAGGCTGGATGAGCTCCATACAGATCCCAACATCTTCCCTCATGTGCCTGTGATCCAGTCTGTGACCCATCCTCACAGGATCCCAGGATGGTTTGGGATGGAAGAAACCTTAAAGCTCATCCCATTCCACCCCCTGCCATGGGCAAGGACATCTTTTACTATCCCAGGTTGCTCCAAGCCCCATCCAGCTTGGCCTTGGACACTTCTGGGGATCCAGCCACAGCTTCTCTGGAAAACCACCACCCTCACAGGACACAATTCCTTCCCAAATTTCCCTCTGTCATTGGGAAGCCATTCCCTCCTGCAGCCCCCGTGTCATTACACCACCTCTGTCCCTCCCAGCTCCTTCCTCCCATGGGTGTCCCCATCCCTGGTGTCCTTTCCCCTCTCCTCCTCCTCCCTCCCTGCTCTCCCCATGGCTGGGGCCGTGCTGCCTGCTGCCTGCTGTTGGGTAAGAAAGCCCTGCCTGTGGTGCCTCACAAAGCTCCCTTTGAGCCCCGAGTGCCGCCGGGGGGAGGCTCTTGTGGCCGGGGCTGGCGAGTGGCTGCAGAAGGACTTTGTGAGAGGCGCTGGCAGTGCCAGGAATCTCATTACAGCCCCCGATTGACGGCAGAGCAAGGATGGTCCCCAGAGAGACACCCAGACAGCGCAGGCTTGGAGCTGAGAGGCTGCAGAGACCTCCAGAATCCCAAACTTCTCCAGGCACGAGCCCATCCCAGGGTTTGTGAGAGCCGAGCCCAGCTCATCCCTAACACTCCCTCAGTATTCCCATCGTGACTGAAGGAATTTCCACTCCAGGAAGGAATTGCTCCCCCAGCCTGGCTGAGCCCACTAAGGGTTAATATCGGGCCAGGCAGAGAATCCATCTCCATTTCAATGCTTCGTTAAGAGTTTTGTGGTGAAACAAAGCAAAGCCATCCAAGTTTGGTGACAATTTTCCCACAGTCATCCCCAGCTCTGATTCATTTTCAGCCCCAGATTGGAGTGGTAATGGCCCGACCACAGAACATTTCCTGGGGATTAATCACGGCTGGGAAAGGGCTGCAGCTCCGAACTGCGCTCCAGGTGCCCCCAGATTGTCCTTCTGTGTCAGGAATTAGCGGTGGCTGAGGTCGCTCCTGGTGCAATTATAACCCAATTCCTGCTAATTACCAGCGGGTTCAGTCATCAATGTGCAGGGAGCCATCAGCAAAGCCCAGCTCCTGCCCTGCCATTCCCGGCCAGCTGCTGCTTCCAGGGCACAGGCAGGCATGGAGATCCATGGGGAATCTCTCAGGTGCTTCCCTGGGGTTCCTCTCTTTGTGCTTTGTGGCACCTGGGCCACCAGGTGACAGAGGGATGGATGGATGGATGGATGGATGGATGGATGGATGGATGGATGGATGGATGGATGGATGGATGGATGGATGGATGGATCAGATGTCTTTTTTTTCCCAAAGCCTGGTTTCAGACATCCCACTTTCTTTGCAGGGAGTGAGTGTGGAAAAGCAAATCCCAGGACATCATTCAAGCAAATGTCCTTTTTCCATGCACATCTAAGGAATTCCTGGTTAGAGCCAGCATGGGAAGGGGCTAAGGGGTCACCGTGCTGGATGTGGGGCCCCGTGTTCCACTGTTTCTCCAGCTCAGGGAAATATTCATCCAGGTTCCATCCAGTCCCTAAGGGGAAGAGCAGCCTCTGGCTCAGGAGCTGCCCATCACTCCTGGGGCTGTGGGACCCCTCACTGGGCTCTGCAGCCACCTCCCCACCCAGGGGGTGCCCCGAGGCCGTGGAGAAGGGACAGGTTCTCCACCCCACCTTTTCTGCCTCCAGCTGCATGCAACGGGAAAAAATATCCCAGGAAAGGGACACAGGATGATCCTGAGCTACTTTGGAGTCATTTTAGAAACACAAATGCCAGGGAGAAAAACAGAGTTTGTGCCTTTCCCAGCTGAGCAACAGCACTGGCATAAGCATCAGAACCACCACCAGCACCAACACCAGCACCAGAACCAACACCAGGTCCAGCTTTAACACCAAAACCAGCACCAGCATCAGAACCACCACCAGCCCCAGCCCCAGCCCCAGCCCTGCTCCATGGCCACAGCTGGCTCTGGCTGTGGGTGCCACTGGTGTCCCCATTCCCCTGCCATATGTCTGCCACTGGCTGCTAGGTGCAGCCAAGCTTCCAAGCCTGGCTCTGCCAAGGAGCTGGAAAAGCAGGAGCAGTACATCCCCTCCCTTGCCCAGCCTCCAGCCCTGCCTGGCCACTGTGGCTGCACAGCGAGGAGGGTTTGGGCTCTAATCACTATTTGCTGCCTTGTTTTGTACAAGAATTAAGCACCTGCCTTTTGAAGGCTCCTTCTCGTTGCTAGGAACATTCCCCAGTGCTGTGTCCCCCTTTAATTTCCTCGGGCAGCACTGCCTCCCATCACCCTTCCCATTTCCACAGCACCGGTACCTGCATCCACCTCTTGTGCTGGGGCTTTGAAGTTGAAATTCCATCTCCCTGCATGATCAAATCTTTGATTTCTGATTAAAGCTGTCAAAGAAACAGTTTCCTGCCTGCTGAAAAATTCAGATTTCAAATAAAATAAAAAGGCAAAATCTGCATTGGGCTAAAACATAAAAATACCTTTTCCATGGAGCTAAGAAAGGAAAACAGCGTCAGCACAGGTTGGTCCCAGTGTTTTATCTCAGCTGCAGCCTTTGCTTTCCCTCCTTCCACTTCTTTTGTTATGATTGGCATATTTTTGGAAATATGAGCCCGTGTTAAGTGAGAAGACAAGGAAATTTTCACTTTCAGAGCAGCAAAACAAAATCTTCTTGAAAATAATGTATGGGCAAGCTTGGGGTTTTTTTTTTCTTCCCCCCCCCCAACTTTCAGAACAGAAATTGTCCCATCAAAGCCTGTCCTAAGGAATGAGCGAATAAATAAATATGGAAATGTTCCTGGTTTGATCAAGCAAGAACAAGAATGATTATTAAATTCCCAGATAACATCCCATCCCCTGGGATCTCCCTGATGGACACCTCGGCAGAAGTTCCCCTCCCTCCTGGCACATCCTTCCAGCACAAACAATGGGCCCAAAATGGAAAGAGGGAAAAGGCCAAATTCAAACATCCAGCTGGGAGCTTAAACAAGAGGCCTGACACTGTCAGCATAGCCTAGATGGAAAAAAATAGCCATTTTCCATGGCATGGAAAGTGTTCCTTCATCAGGAGGCTGCACACATGTGGGAAGTGAATGTGTGGATGAGGGAAGTGCTTGGATAACAGATCCTGCTGTGCCAGGGAGGGTCTGCATTGGGAAGGTTGGGGGAATTCATTGCTGGGATTTTGTGGGTTGTTGCTTCCCATGTCTTAAATCTCTGGTGTGGTAGCAGCCAGCCCAGGCAACCCTGGAGTGGGAATGAGGAGGATGAATCCAAGGATTTGAGGGATAAGTGCTTCTCAGGGGGATGATGCCTGGCACAGGCAGCTGTGGGAGTTATGGGGTGGGGAGTGCTGGGTCTGTGAGCAGAGGGGATGTCACTGCTCCCTCAGGACATTCTGCTGTCCCCCCACTGCCCTGGGTCACAGGGACAGCCTGGCAAAGCCATTCCTCTGTCCCCTGCAGCAACTGGGATTGAGCAGGGAGAGGAAAGTAAAAGAAAACCCAAAGGCATCCAAACACTCCAAATCTGGGGGTGAAGTGGATAAGAAATCCTCTCTCAGTCTCTTCTACAAACTGGGACACAAACCCTTCCTCCAGCCTTTGGGAGAAGAACTGGCAGACAAACCCTTTATCCAAATCTTTGGGAACAGAATTAGGAGAAAAACCCCTTTCTCCAATCTTTAGGTGTAAAGCTGGGAGACAAACCCCTTTTCCAGTCTTTGGGAGCAGATTTAGGACACAAACCCTTTCCCCACCCTTGGCACCCTCCCCACTCCCCCTGTCCCCACCAAGCTCTGTGGCCCAGGTGCCCACAGGGCTGTGTTCCCAACTCCTGGGTTTAATCTCCACATTTATGGGCCATGTGCATTTATTTAACAGGTCTGGCCCGAGCAGCAGCGTGTGCCAAGAAGGAACAATCATCCCTCATTTCCCAGCTGTGACATCATCAGCTCATATTTCACGGATATGATGTCACTGCTGCGCAATAGGACTCGGGATTTTCAAAAGGTTTTTATTAATGCTGAGTTTTTTTGGGGTGGTTTTTTTTTTTTTCCTCTGGTCTGGCCAGAACATCTGGAGCTGGGGAACTTCATAGTCCAGAATATTCACGAGTTGGAGCAGACAGAATTCCAACCCACAGGACTTCTGGGAGTGAAGGAGGACAGATAACGATGTGGGGATCCAGGAGTCACAACCAACTGTGGAAAATCAAAGAGCAGCAGGAAGGGGGGTGAGGCAGGAGGGGTGGGGGGGCTGGGAATGTGTCCTCATCCTCCATGAGCAGGTTGGGGACACCAGGCTGGAGAGGGGATACCACAGAGCCACACCTGGGATGGTGGCAGAGGATGAGTGACACTTCCAGGGTGGAGAGAAATCCATCCCTCTGCTTTTCCAGAATAAAGGAATTTTTACAGCCTCACAGAAACCCTGGGAAGGAGGGAGGGGGAAGGATTCTGGGGGAGAGGATTTGCTGGGCAGGCAGCACATAATGGGGAAAGGTGACAAGCCTTGGGAAGGTGCAGCAGGAATTGTGGGAATGGGACAGAAACCTTGGGGAGGTGCAGCAGCCTGGCCAGGGCTGTGTGTCCAACGTTGCTCTGCAGGATTGGGAAGCAGCCCCTGTGGCACCTGGCAGTGGGATGAGCATCCCTCGGGATGCTTGGCACCCTCCCAGGATCCATCCTTCACCCTGCATCTCACACGGCCTCAGGTGCCTCCCTCCCGCAGGACTCCCCCTCGGTGAAAGCCTGGGACACCTGGAGCTGGAATAAGGTGCTAAAAGCGGTGACCACTCCTTGGAATCCCTAATTAATCCATCCCAGCTGCATCCCTTTGGGGTTCCCTTCGCAGCAGCCCTCGTGCACAAGAATTCCCAGACAATGGAAATGCTTTTTCCTTGCAGCAGCAGCCGGAATGTCAAGCACGGCTGTCGGGAGAGCCCCGTGGAACTGATGTCACCACGCTCCAAGCACTGGCTCCTCGTGCCAATCCCAAAAAATGACATTCCCTGGTTCTGAATGAGGAATGGCCTAGAAATGGCAGGAATTCTGCTGCTCCTTTCTGCATTGCCAGGCTTGTAACCCATTTTTCTGGCTGCACCACTGGACTGCAACCTTTTATAAATCCCTCAGGAGCTCCTTGTGAGCCCAGAGCCTTTCCAAGGGAGCCTGGGCAGCTCTGGTGGCTGCACCGAGGAGAGAAAGGTTGGAGAATGAAGCTTGACAAGCTGATGAGATAAACTGGTCAGATCAAAGGCTGACAGCAATAATTGTACACGGCATTGCTGTGCAAAGCTAATTTAGACACAGATGAGCCCATGACAGACTCACTGGAGGGTGGCAGACGAGCAGGGAATGGAGAGCACTTCATTTATCCTCCCTGCAAGAGAGGGGAGCACCAGGAACAGGCAGCTGGGGCAGCTTCTCTCTCAGTCTCTCCCCTTCCAAGCTATCAAACTTTATCTGGTTCCTTTGCTGCAAATTAGTGAGGAAGGACAGAGAGGGAAAAGCACTGAATCCATCAAGGCTCCTGCTTGTTTCCCAGAGGAGAAGTCAGGATGATTTACTGGGAGGGTGGGGAGATGCTGGAACAGACTCTCCAGAGAAGCTGTGGCTGCCTCATCCCTGGAATTGTCCAAGACCAAGTTGGATGGGGCTTGGAGCAGCCTGGGATGGCAAAAGTTGTCCCTGTCCAGGACACTGGATGAGCTTTAAGGTTGTTTCCAGTCCAAACCACTCTGGAATTCTGGGATTCTGTGGTTCTGCAAAACAGGGCCTCGATTTTCTCCTGCAAAGCCCAGCAAAGCACCACATTTTCACACCATGTGGGTTTTTTCTCTGCTTATAAATCAAAACAGAGCCATCATTTCTCCCACTTTTTTTTTTCCTTTTTTTTATTTTTTTTCCAGCTCACTCGGATCACTGGGAATTGGAGGAGTTTCTTCTTCTGGTGGTGTTCAGGGCTTGCCTGTGCTTTGGGTCTCTGCAAAGAAATCCTGGTTTCTCCATCACCTTCCCTCTGCTCTCCCCATCCCTGGCAGGAAAAAAACGGAGATGCAAATCTCGTGTCCTACACACAACATCTGCACCAGGACATGTCCCCCAGCACAGAGAGGTCCCTGGACCTGCCCGAGCACCTCTGCCCTGGAGATCCTGCTGTCTCCAGCCCTCGGGATGCTCTGGCTCCGGGCTGGGAAGCAGCGGGATGCAGGCACCAGCATGGGCTGGCAGACGAGTGAGTAACTGAAGGGAGAAGAATTTTCACTTCATATTTTATGCAAAACTGACACTTTCAGCCCAAGAAGAAAGGCGGTGCCCACCCCTCCCTCCCAGCACAGGCAGCATCCATCCATCCATCCATCCCGCTGGGTCCCGGATCGCATCCCGAGTCACGGGCGAGCTCCGGGCAGGGAGAGCCGCTCGCCCCTGCCCTGCTGCAGCTGCCAGAACAATGGGAACAATCCCAATAACCCCCCTTTCCCGGGAATACTGCGGGCTCTTGGCAGCTCCTTCGCACACAATTAGCATTTCTCGTCAGGCGGGGGAGCGCAGATTGCTCGCGCTGCGCGGTGTTTTGCACAACAGACTGAACCCAATATGGCCCTGCCTGGACCCGCAGCTAAAAGTGAGTTTCCAGCAGGACAGAGCCTGCACGGCTCCTCCCGAACCCCTGAGCACGGCCCCGAACGCACCCACGGGCTCAGTGCAGGGGGACACTGCCCCCACTTTGATTTGGGGTGAGGATTCACCCTTTCCTCCCTGGAGAAAAAAAAGAGGAGGATATTGGTGGGTCTGGGAAGAAGGGCTGGGATTAACGGGAGTTCAGGGACACACAGAGCCATAGGATGGTTTGGATTGGAAAGGACCTTAAATCCCATCCAATCCCACCCCCTGCCATGGGCAGGGACACTTTCCACTGTCCCAGATTGTTTCAAGCTCCATCCAACCTGGTCTGGACACTTTCAGGGATGGGGCAGCCACAGCTTCTCTGGACAGTCTGTACCAGCACCTCCCCATCCTCAAGGGAAGAATTCCCTTCCAACATCCCATCCAAAACTCTCCTCTTCTAGTTTCAATCCATTCCAGTCTATCTAGGGGTTCACAGTGGGTGATCGCCGTTCTCAGGCTGGGACAGGATGATCTTCCACAGGCTGGCACTGTTTGTGATCCTCCTGCTCCTCAGCTGCCAATGCCAAGGGATCTGTGCTGCCCCTGCTGCCAAGGCCAGCCCAAGAGTGTCACACGTGCTGGTGACACCAGGGTTCCTTTGACACTCAGCAGGAGCCTGGTCACTTGTTAAACCACAACCCAAACTCACACTGCAGCCCCAAAGTGCCACTTGGAAGGATCCCCAAAGCCATGGAGGCTGGATTGGTAAATCCAGGGAATGCTGGACTCACATCCCCGGTTAAACCCAGCCCAGCCCTTGGACAGTAGCGCTCAGTGATTAATTGCTGTGCTTAAAACTCCTATTTATAGACACACTGCAAGTGCTGTGCCAGGGATAGCACAGCCAGAGGCTCCTCCTCCAGCAGCTCCCAGGGCTCAGCAGCTGATCCCACAGCCTCAGATTCCCGGGATGAGGAGCAGCTCAGCTCCTTACACAGCCAGAGGTTCCCTCCCCTCCTCATACTGCTCAGCCACGGCCCATGTGGATCCCATGGGCCTCCCAAATCTCAGTGGTGATGCTGTGGATGCTGTTGGATGCTGTGGATGCTGTTGGATGCTGCTGGATCCCCACAGGGCTAAGGAGCTTTAGCTGGAGCTTGGCACCTGAAGGCACTGGTGCTCCTTGACCTTGCAGCACCCCAGAGCCAGCACTGGACTCCAGCATTCTTTGATTCCCTGGGAGGCTCCAGGCCTTGCCCCAGGCTTCTCTGGGCTTTGCCTGAGTTGCTACTTGGGAAATGAGCTGTTGGAGACACAGATTGCAACCAGCAGCTGGAAGAACTAGTTGGGAAGGACAACTTTGGGTAGTGACGCTCCACATCCAACAGGTTTCTACCTTAAAAACAGTTATCTTTACCCTACAGTTTTCCTTAAACAAAAAAATGGAAATCCATTTCACCCTGTTTTATTTTCATGAAAGCTCCATCTCTTTTCAACATTGAGGTACTGAGTTGGGAGGTTTCAGGGATATTGCTGCCACCAGCATCCCATTGCACAGGGCATTTTGCTGCTGAGACCATCCCACTGCCCACAGCATCCTACTGACAGGAGCATCCCACTGACCACAAAATCCCACTGACAGGAGAATCCCACTAACCACAAAATCCCACTGAAAGGAGCATCCCACTGACAAGAGCATCCTCCATCCCCTCTTTGCCTGTCCCCTTCTTCCAGCCCCACATTTGGGCAGTGCTGGGACAGGGGTGGTGAGGAGGGGAGTGGTGATTCCTCAACCACATGGAGTAATCCATGGCAGCTCCATCCAGCTGTGGGTTTGACCTCTGCCAGGAGCCTCCCAGCCCTTCTCTGGGCAGCCACAGCTCTCCTGTCTGGGGGCTCCTGAGCTGCATTCCCACCCTGTGGGTTTGTGGTGGAGAAATATCCTGATTGTGTGCTGTTTGGGATGTGAACGTGCCTGGTGGGGAATGACCCCCCCTGTCCACACTCACACACACACGGGGAGTCAAGGGGGAGGGAGTGTTTCCACATGGACACAAAACAATCCCTATTTGTCTCCAAGACAGACCCCACCGTTGGGTTTCCTGGGGTCACGCAGCTGCAGGAACATGTGGAAAAGAAATGTCTCTCTGCTCAGCACTGGACATTCATGTAATTCAATCTATTGCTCCCATGTGCAAGAAATCCACCAAAGTGGCCCCATTCCAAATGGCAGGAAATGCAGAGTGTCAGGGACAGAGGCAAATCCTCTCCCAATCCAGGGCTTTATTTTATTTTAATTGGGTTGGACTGGGAGAGGTGACAGAGGTCATATGAGGCTGGGGGAGGCAGCAGCACAGGCTGGGGACATCCCACTGTCCCTTTCTGTGGTCACACATCCCCAGTGGCCAGAAAGTGCTGGGGAGGTGCCACAGGGACCTTGAAGTGCCAGGACAAGCTCACCTGGCCCCCAGAGCAGAGGTGTCTGCAAGTTTCTGCCATTCCCATTCTCAAAATCCCTGCCACATCCTCCCAAAAAAGTTCATGGTGACTTTCCACGTGACCAACAACACAATTAAACCTTTCCCCTGGAATTTTGGTGCCCAGGGATCACCCTCTCCCTGCAGACCTTCACCCCAACATCTGGGCTCCCTGGGGAGCTGGGCTGGTCATGCCAAGCTCCAGTTAAATCCTGTTTGATTCCCAGGAACGCTGCTGCAGGATGTGAGCTGGGGTTACCTCAGCTGAGCCTTAAATGGATTTTTCCGTTAAGAGAGGATTTTTTTGGTCTTGTTTTATTGAAAAGGAATTTGCAGTAATTAGCTCTTACAGGGGATTTCACTGTTCTCTCTCCTCCTCTAAAGCATAAAACACTTATTACAACACATTGTTTAACGTGATCTCCACTCCCAGGGATTTTTCTTTCCTCGTGTGATGATCCAGCCCTGCCTTTAGACTTCAGTGCTCTAAATCTTCCTGCAGCCCTGAGCCATGCCCTGAACCCTCTGCCTGGATCCACATTTATCTTTCCCCCTTAGTCCTTGGTGCAGCTGGAGATGAGAGAGCTGGGAAAATAAGGCCTTTTTTCCCCATTTCCTCTGATTTGTTGGATTCTTGTTGGGCAGAACATTCCACGTCTGCTTCCATGGGCGTCTGGAGAGCTGCTGCCCCTCACTGAGCTAAGGAGAGCAGATTTCCTTACAAACCTCTGTCCCTCTCAGTGCTTCACCTGTTTTAGGCTGGGCTTTATTTAGGCTGCTGGGCTTGGAGAGCAGGCTGGGAGCAGATCTGGGAGTGGAGCAATCAAACCCGAGTTAGGACACACCAGATTGTCCCTCCTGCTCCAGGACAGCGACATTCCCTGGTCCTGCTGGCAACATTTCCCTGCTATTCACTGTGTTTTCCTGTCCCCATTCCCGTGCATTTCCACCTCTCCTTACTGCCTGTGGGCTGACCCAAACAGCCCCCTTGCTCTCCCCCCCTCCATCCTCAGCATTTGAGTTTGGAGGATGCTCCTTATGGCTCTGTATCATTCCCAGAGGATGCTCCCCATGGCTCTCTGTCACTCCCTCTGTGTTTAGAGGTGGATTTTCCCCCATGAGGGTGTTCAATCTGCTCCTGGTCCTCATCAGCTTTGTCTGAGCCCGAGATTAAACCTCGGCGTGCTCAGTGCTTGTTCTCGCTGCCGTCACGCCGCCCCTTTAAAGTCTCCGTACAAATCCTGCCCTGCAGCTCCTTGATTGTGTTCTGCTTCTCCTCTGAACTCCCTCCAACCCAGCAGCAGCGCAGGTGCAGCTGCAGGAGCCTTTGCCAAGAGCCTCTGGTTCTCTTCAGTGCCCCGGCACACGGGGGCAGGGACGATGGGGGGGACTCGGTGCCGGTCCCAGTGCCAGTCCCGGTGCCAGTCCCGGTGCCAGTCCCGGTGCCAGTCCCGGTGCCAGTCCCAAGGCCTGCCCCAATGCCAGCCCCGGTGCCAGTCCCTGTGCCGGTACCAGTCCCAATGCCAGTCCCAGTGTCAGTCCTGGTGCCAGTCCCACTATTGCTCCCGATTCCAGTCCCAGTGCTAGTCCTGGTGCCAGCCCCTGTGCCAGTCCTGGTACCAGTCCCCTTGCTGCACCCAGTTCCAGTCCCAGTCCCAGTCCCAGTCCCAGTCCCAGTCCCAGTCCCAGTGCCAGCCCCGGTACCAATCTCACACGGGGATCACTCGCCAGGGCCATTCCCGACACAGCCTCGCTGTTAACAGCTCCTCTGGTTGCTCTGTCAGCTCCCATTAGAGGCCTGGGGAAGCAGCACTTCCCGAGGCTTTGCAGGATAATTTGTGTGTTTAATACACCTCAAACCCACGTTAGGCTGCAATTAAGGCAGGGGGAGGGAGCTGGAGCAGAGGAGACGCCGACCTCCCGCTGCCTGCTCAGATCCTGCTGCTTTCTGTGCCGATGGAGGATGCCAGGGAAGCTGGAATTAGAGGCAAAAGCCTAATTTGTCATTTGCAAGTCTAAGCCAAAGGCTGGGCTGGCTGGGAAGAGAAATGGGAGAGCTGGGAGCTCCTCACAGGAAATTACCACTGAATGAGCTGAGCTGAGCTGAGCTGAGCTGAGCTGAGCTGAGCTGAGCTGAGCTGGGCTGGGCTGAGCATCCCAGCTCACTGACAGCACTGATCCAGGCTGGTGGGTGGGAGCCATGGAGCTGTGGGATGGCAGGAGGGGATCCCACAGCCCTCAGAGCTGTCACACAGGTCACTGCAAGGAAGGTGCTGCAGCCCAGGCTGAGGCTCAGCTCCACAATCCATCCAGGGAATAGGAAATTCTTTTTCCTGACACCACCAGGCCATGTTCTTTTGCCTAGTAAATGCTTCTGTTGTGTGCAGCTGGTATAGAAAAATGCTCAATGTTATAGAAAACAAAGTGGGAGCAGCTCATCCCACTTTGGTCCTTATAGGAGTCAGAGTTTGGGGTCCACACTGGTGTTGAACTCATCCCATTGGAAAAACAGATCCTCTCCATGAGGAACCCACAGACCAGCCCTCATTGCAGGCAGCACAAGCCCTGATCCATGGCAGGAATTGGGAACTGCTGAGAGGAGGTGAGTCCTTGCTGAGTTTTCCAGTGGGATTTATTCCCTGAGCTGGAGGTTTCTCTGCCAGAAGGGAGTTCCCACTCTTTTCCCTCACACAGGACAGGGAACACTGAGTGTGACCCATACATCCCTGTGGGCAGAGCCACAGATCCTCCTCCTCTGGTGGCCTTCCCACATGGCCCTGGCAGATATCCCTGGTGTGTGGGGACAGGGACAGGGATGCTCAGTGGTGGGAATGGAGCAGGTCTCCCACACCAGGCAGAAGGGATTTCTGCAGGAATAAACTGAATCCCCCAGATTAAACATGTTTCAAAGCTAATCAGAAGGAGTGGTGTGTGGGAGCCAGGCATCCTCAGAACTGTCAGCAACGTTCCCTTTTTCCTCAGGGGCTGCTTCAGAGGGTGCCAGCTCCTTCCTCAGCATCCCTGTTTATCTGGGTGGGAATTCGCCTCAGGCAGAGCTGCTGCAGATTTTCAGGAGCACAGGAGAGTTTTGCAGAGTCCATCAGGGAAGCTGGCAGGAGCTGGGATGGCTCCTGAGCAGCAGAGACCTGAGACCCTTCAAAGCCAAGTGGCCACAAAGCCTTGCAGAGCCATCCCAGCTTTGCCAGGCTCTGGGAAATGGAAATGCTGCTGCCAGCTCTGCCACAGGCTCCTCATTCCCAGTTAAACTGGGACTGCAGCTGCTCCTCTGGCCCAGCTTTTTTGGGTTTCTTTGGGTCTGGGAACACAGTGAGGAATATGAAAAAGTGGAGCACTTAATCCAGGTGCAATCCTTTGGAGGAGAACAGGGAAGAGTGGGAGTATCCAGAATGGGGAGGGAGCACTGATGAGCTTTGACCTTGGTCTGAAACACCTCAAAACATATTTAGGGCTTGGTGATCAAAATATTCCTGCTGCCCCTGGATTCCCCAGATTGAAACATGATCGTGCTTGAATTCCCAGCCCAGGGCTGTGGGCTGGCAGCAGCTGCACCCCCTGTTTCATGGAAGAGTCTCCCAGTGCAGGAGGCTTTGCCAGCAAAGCTGTCAGTGCTGGGTAATCTCCTCCTTTCCTGGGAATCCAGCACGCATTAGGATGAAAACCCTCGTGGAGTCAGGTGAGCCCAGGTGTAATCCCATAAACCGTGTTCCAGAGCCCTTCAAAGCTGCTCATCCGCACAGGGATTTCCAGAGCTCTGTGAAGATCATTTACAGGGAGTGACAGAGAACTCAGAGCAGGGACTGGGGTGTCCTAACCCTCCCCCTGCTCACTGGAACATCTGATCCCACCTGTCCCTGCCCCTGGGTCAGGACATGGTCCTGCTTGGTGATGGATGAGAGGGGCCCTGGGCAGCCAGAGCTTCGATTCTCCCAGGTAGCTGGAACAGGAGAAATCCCAAAAAATCTCTGTTTCCTTCCAGATGCTGAGCCCTAAACCTGGTTCTCCCCATTCCAGACCCTGGCCCCAAGGTCTGGCTGTTCTGAGAGCAGGAGAGCAGCTGGCACAAAGCTGGACTCAGATAGACCTGGGCTGAGCTGAGCCCAGCACTGCAACTTGGGGTCATCAGAAGCTGAGACTTCCCAGGGAAGTGGCCAAACCCAATCCAACTCCTCCTTCCTCCTTGGAGAGAAACTTTTTACATGGGCAGGTGGTCATAGGAAAGGGGGAATAGTTTTAAACTAAAATAAGACATTTAAATTGGGTATTAGGAAGAAATTGTTTCTTGTGGGGGTGGCACAAGGTGCCCAGAGAAGCTGTGGCTGCCCCTGGATCCCTGGAAGTGTCCAAGACCAGGTTGGATGGGGCTTGGAGCAGCCTGGGACAGTGGAAGGTGTCCCTGCCCATAGCAGGGGGTGTGAACAAATTGAGCTTTAAGGTTTTTTCCCAACACAAACCATTCCATGATGATTCCATGATGTTTTCCCCAGAGCTGGCAGCAGCAGATGAGCAATGCTGCCTGCAGATCCCATATGGACAGCACAGCAGGATGTCAGGAACCTGCTCCTTCCCGGACACCAAAGAGCCTCTGCTTCCCAACCACTCTGCCTGATGGAAACTCTATCCCTGCAAACACTTGCTCCCTTTATATCTTCCTCCTTTATTTTTTATGGAGAGGCCTTGGAGGAGAGGGAATCAGAGGGGGCTGGCACATCCCCCCTCCCCCTGGCCTCTCGGAAATAAAGGGATGCAGCTGGAGGGGCAGGAGTTTCTGGAGCAGTATGGATGGGGTGAGAAAGTCATTACCTGCCTTGGGTTTCACTGTGGGAATGGCCACACCTTTCCCTGGGAATCACTCGTATCTGGGGGCACGGATGGGGGGGGAGAGGGGGAGGAGGGAGCAAAGGGGCAGAGAAAGGGCTGGAAGCAACATGGGAAGAAAGGGAAAGGGGATTTTTTTTTTCTTTGCATGGAGCCATAGAGGGGCTGAAATGAATTACCTGTCTCCAAAGCTGGGGAGTTCAGGGAATAATCGATTGAACACGCCACAAACTCGGATTTTACGGCTTCAGGAGCCCAGCAGGGGCTGGGGGAAGTGGGGGAAGAGGGAAACATCCCCCTGAGGTGTCCCTTCAGTGTGGAGAATTTTTTTTTTTTTTGGTCTGCCCATTTTTATTTTTAATTTCTTCTATTTTTTCTCCCTCTCCTTTCTCACTTTGGAGTCCTTTGGGTTGGTTGTTGTTTCCCTTTTCCCAATCTCTCCTTGGAGACTTTCCCTGTTGTTCTGGGTGGGGGGGGGGGGGGAACAGGACAGAACTGGATTATGTTTCTCCTGCTCCTGACTGCAAAGAATGACATCAACCCAAGGTGTTCCAGCATCTCCTTCCCAGCCCCAAATTGCTCTGGAATTTGGAGTTTAATAAGGGATTATTATTTTTCCTGATCCATGATTTGGCCTGGAAAGGCAGTGGCTGTGAGGGAGCAGTGGATGCATCCAGCTGGTTTCTCTTGGCAGCTTGCAGTGATCCTGGAGAAGCATCCCAACCCATTGCTGCTCCAGCACCCCTGGATCCCAGCCCTTCCACAGGGACAGCTTTTCTGCATCCCCTGGCACCAGCACCAAGCATCCCTGGAGATTTTCCTTGAGAGCTGGCACCAAAAACAGGTTCTCAGATATTCCAATGGCCTGGATTCTGCATCCCCATTCCCAGAGCCATTGGACACATCCCTGCCTCACCAGCACTGAGGAGCAGGAGGCAGCCCCCAGACCCCCCAGAGAGAGAACAAAGATGCAGAAATTAAAAGACAATTTCCAGAGCCGAAAATCAATTCATGGAAAAGAGCAGGAACACGGCAGTGCTTGAGGGGATGTGAGGATTCCTGACAAGCTCCTGGTGATATTTGCCAGGAGAGTCATTAATTGCTGCCATGGGAGGAGGGATCCAGCTCTTCCAGAAGGCCCTGGGTCAGTTCCTGGGGTTTCTCTACCTCCCTGGTGCTGTTTTGCAGGATCCCCACAGGCTGGGATCACAGCCAGCTCTGCCCCAGGGACACAGGCTGCAGGAGCAGAGAGCCACAATCCTGTGGGACCTCCGGGAACCCCAATCCCTGTGTTTCCAAGTCCTCTGAGCAGGGTCTGGAGCTTTTGGTGACTGTACAGAATTCAAGCTTCAGTGGAAGCACCCAAGCAGCTGGGAAGAGCAGAGACTGGGGGAAGGATTCCAGCCTCAAAGGAAGCAGAGCTGGAGGTAGCACAGATTTTCCCAGTTTTCTCAGTCCAGCAAGCCACAAAGTTCCCAGATTCCAGAAAGTCCAGTCAGGCAACTCCAAATTGCTCAGCTGAGCAGGGATTTGGTGCTGCACTGCTTTTCATTGGGAAAGTGGCTCCTGCTGCTTGTGCAGTGTGTTGGTTTGATGTGGCCAGAAATGTGTATTCTGTCTGTTGAAGCCGGGTGGGGCAGTGACCCTGATCTCCTGGCACATATCATCTGCTAATGGGCCATCTTTAAACCAGCTGGGGCAATCATCTTTATCTTTCCCATGACCCACCCTTCATCCAGGAGGATCACCTGTTAATGGACCATTGTTAAAAACTGGGTGTGGCAGACATTCTTATCCCTGTGGGAGATATCTCCTGTTAATGGGCCATTGTTAAAAACTGGGTGGGGCAGTGACCCTTCTCTCCTGGCACATATTATCTGCTAATGGGCCATCTTTAAACCAGATGGGGCAATCATCTTTATCTTTGCCACAACCCATCCTCCTTCCAGGAAGATATCATCTGTTTATGGGCCACTGAGTCCCAGTGCATGGCTGATAAAATTACATCATCCCACTGGAAGATGCTCCACCCAGGGGGAGGGGCCAAGCCTTTCCTACCTTGGTAAAAAATGAGATTTTGACACCAAGGTACCTTCTTTTCAGAGGAAAAGCTGGACCTTCCCACACCATCACTGGACCTTTGGAGGTAACATTCTCCAGGAGAACTGCTCCAACTGAACCACATCTGCCACTGCAGGAGGATGCAGCCACCATTGAATGGGACTGCTGCCACCACCCTGACTGACTGACAGGGTGTCAAGTTGTTGACAAGTGACTCTGACTCTGTCAGGGTTGGGATTGTTCTTTGTAATACTGCATTTCTATTTTAATTTTCCTAGTAAAGAACTGTAATCCCTAATTCCCATATCTTTGCCTGAGAGCCCCTTAATTTCAAAATTATAATAATAATTAGGAGGAAGGGGGTTTACATTCTCCATTTCAAAGAGAGGCTTCTGCCTTTATTGGCAGATACTGTCCTTCAAACCAGGACATGCAGCCATGGGGAGCCAGGAGAACTCAGCTTCCCCCAGGGCACAGGAGCCAGGCACCCAGCCAGCCTTGGCATTCCCAGTGCTCCACATCTCCCTACAACACCACAAGGCCCAGATCCCAAGGTCATATTGCACACCTGGAGCCAGACAGGACAGCCACAGGTGAGTCAGCAGCTCTGGGAAGATCCCGTGCCTCGCCCCAAGGTGCTCCACAGGATTCATCCCTAACCTGCAGGATCCACCGCCTCCATCCCCTGCGTGTGTTCTCCATAATTAAAGTTGCACTGAGAAAATAAATCCTTCTGCTCTCTAATAGGACGGAGGAGGTGTTAAATTATGGCTCCGTTTATCCAAGGATTGCCCAACGCAGCTCCTGCTTTAATAAGCTCCGATAAAACATGTCAGGAAATGATTTGGGAATTAATCCCTCCTGGATGAGGCAGTGACAAACTGCTCTAATATGTTTCACTCCGGGAAGGTGCGTGTTTCTGTTTTATTGAAAGGAGCTGCAAGTGGATTTAGGATTCATGGAAATGAGAGAATGATTGACAGGTGAGAGCTTAAGAGAGCCCGTGGGTGGAAGGAGAGAATTGCCCTCCCAGCCCTGCTGGCATTGCCTTCCCATGTTCCCCATTCCCACGCTTTTCCAACCACACCTGGTGGATTCCAGCACTGTTTCTGCCCTGTGCCATCCCTGCATCCCACTTTCCCTGTCTCTGATAACCTCTGGGATGGCAGGAAATGAGTTCAGCCCTCCAGGACCTGGCAGGGGGGATCGACCTACTTCATCCTGCAGTTGTGTTAATAACTGCAGGTTGATGCCTTAAGTTCCACCTTGTCCTCACTTGGAAGTGTTTCCAAATGGTTTGAGGATCCTTGTCAAAATGCAGCCACTGGGAACTCCTTCATTTGCCAAAACCCCCCTCCCCACTGTTTTTCACCTGGGGAGAGTTTGGAATTTCCTCATCTCCCTGTTCCATTCCAGTCTCCTGTCTCTGGTGTTTGGAGCACAGGAGCTGTCCCAGCCCAGCTGACACAGGGGATGAACTTGGGGAGTGCAGCCCCCACCCAGCCCTCATGCCTGCCCCTTCACTCCTCCTTGGCAGCCTGGGATGTGCCAGGGTTGGGAAGAGCA
Organism: Erithacus rubecula; assembly: GCF_903797595.1. Taxonomy (NCBI): domain Eukaryota; kingdom Metazoa; phylum Chordata; class Aves; order Passeriformes; family Muscicapidae; genus Erithacus; species Erithacus rubecula. The sequence goes on along the minus strand of NC_136667.1, from coordinate 5,393,641 downwards.
CAAAAAGGGGGTTTTGAAGGAAGGGATCTGAGATCCAGCAAATTCCCCTCTCTCCAGGCAGGACATGGGGGTGTCCCTGCACATCCCACCCACCCCAGTCACTGGGTGCCAGGACAGGGTGGATGCTACAGGGAGGGGAGCTGGTGCAGAGGGGACAGAGGGGAGAGATTTCCAAGCAGGACCCTCAGATCCCACTGAGTCCTCATTTCCCCACTGTCACTTCCCCACGGACCTGGTGACCCCCTCTGTCCCCACCTGCCCCTCACAGGGGTCACTCCCTCCTCATCCCCAAACCAGGGGGAGGAGACACAGCCAGGCCAGCCGCTCCACAGCCCAGCTCATGTCACAAGAGGACATTTGAGCATTGCCTGAGCACATTTAAAACCTCCTCTGATCCCATAAACTCTGCCTACCTTAACTCAAATTAAAGGGAATTGGCTGGAACTGTGTCAGAGCCAAGGGGGAGTCAGTTCAGCCCAGTCCTTCCCAGCTCCTCGAAATGGGGGCTTAGGGAAAAGGAGCCATCCAGGAGCTGAAAGCCTCATAATGGGGTTATGTTGCAGTGGAGAAAATGAAAGTTAAACATTAGGGAAACCTTTATATCTCTGACAAGAGTTCAGCCAGTGGAACGCTGCGGAATTGCTTTCCCCAGAGATATCCAAGGATAAGGCTAAGCACACATCTGACAGGGATGGTTTACCAGCCTGATGTGCAGGATAAAGTGGAGCAGGTGAGCTGGAGGAGCCTCCTTCCAGCCCTAATAACTCTGGGATCAGTGCAGGGCCTCTCCCAGTACATTCCTCATTTTCCACAGCCTCCTGGAGCACTTCCAGCACTCAGGGACACAGAACAAGGATCTTGTGGCAGGTACTCAGTGGCTGGTGCTCAGGCACTTGAGAGGCTGCAGGAAATGGAAAATCTCAGAACAAAGGAATCCACAACAATGCCAGTCTGGGGGAATTGCTGGACAATGGAAATGCTTCCAGGAGGATTTGAAGCCTCTGCTCAGAATTCTGTGCTACTGGAACAGCAGAACCAGACCCCAGAATTTGAAGGTTTTCTCATGAAAACCCTTTGACAAGTCCATCATCCATCTGCCTTCCCAAAGTTTTGTTCCTGAGCTGAAATCCATGGAGCAGGCAGAGGGATGCTGGAGCTGGGCCCTGGAGGGCTTGGAGTGGCTCTGCCCCTCCTGTCCCAGCACAGGTCACCCCTGCCCTGGGGTTGGCTGCTTCCTGAACCAGCAGGAGCCACTTTGGAGAGCCAGGCTGTGCCATGTTTTGGGATGCAGGACATGGGAAGGACCTCTGCAGAGCTGGCATGTTGGTTCTTCAGGATGCTGCCTCACTGAAACACCCCCAAAAAAATCCCTTCAGCCAGAGAGAAAGAGGAAAGAAGAGGAGAGAAGAAAGGATGTCTTCCAGAACCTCATGGAGGAGATGGAGGAAGCAGAGGGAGTGTGGATCAGGAGCACCAGGAGGGGCCCCACCTCCATTCCCAGTGTGGATCCCAAAAGGGGAAGGGCTGCAAGGCTGACAGGCTCTCCATCCACCATCCCTGGATAATTTGTAAGGAATTACAGATATGTGAATGGGACATTGGTTAGTGTGAAGTCAAGTGAAAGGTTTGCTCTGAAGTGATAATCAAGAGGCTCCAGGAAAGGGGAAAGCTCAGCAGATAAGGGCAAGGATCCCAGACCACAATTGCTGCTGACAATGGGATGGGAACTGTGCTCAGGGATGGAGTCAGGATTTCTCTCATTCTTTCACTGTTGCAGCCCACACAGCCCATGGGGAACTTGGCTTTTGATGTTTGCCCAGTTTCTCCTGGAATTTCACCCAGAGGGAAAGTGAGATGTGAAGGAAGTGCAGGACAAGTGTGGATCAAACAGGGATCCAGCTCTGGGGTTTTCCTTTCAGGCTGCTCTGGGTGTCTTCCTCCACCAACACTTCCCAGTTCCTGCTGTTCCCAGCACAGCTGGAAAACCTCTGGCCTGAGCCTGGGTGCTGTGCATCCACTCCCCTTTACTGTGACCATCCAGGAATCCTCTCTTGGGTTTAAACCAGTGCTGTGGCTTTGAAATTCTTGGGTAGAGGGGATGAGAGGAGGAGGGAAGATTTTGCAAGGCCAGCAGATCCCTCCCAGGACATCAAAACCTCTTGAATTCATTCCAAAACAAAATAAGATTTCTCTAATTTTCCAGCAGGCTGAGGGAGAAGCTTTCCTGCCAACCTTCCCTGAGCCAGGAGCTGGACAGCCACACTCCCCCTTCCCACATCTCCCAAAGGAAAACAACCTGGGCTGCTCCCACCTGGGCTGAGAGCAGGGGCAGAGGGTGGAATGCCAGAAAGATTGGCAGCAGGAAAGGGAATTTCTCCTTCACTCCAGCAATTTGATCCATAGATGTGTGGCTGGCCTGGCTTTCGGTAGCACCAGGATCCGTCAGCGGGAGAGCAGCCCCAATTCCAACTGCTCCAGAGGCAGAAGGGGCTCGTGTTTAATGGCTCTCATATTAGCACTTGCTATTTAATATTGCATGTTTAGTCTGCTCTGGCTGCTGCTCCCTTTAGGATCAGGTCTATCCCAAACAATCTCGGAGAGGAATCGTGTTCAAAGATGGACTCAAATTGGTTTCAGACTGGCCCAGTTACTGCACAATTCCACCCAAAACTGGGACCAACTGGCATGGACTGGGCTCCTCAGGCACCTCAGTGCTGCTGCAGGGAGCAGACAGAACTGAGTTCAAGGTTTGGGGCTGTTCCACCTCCCCATCTGGAGTCTGTGAGGGTGGGGAGGCCTTGGAATGATTTTCCTAGAGAGGCTGTGGCTGCCCCTGGATCCCTGGAAGTGTCCAAGGCCAGGTTGGATGGGGCTTGGAGCAACCTGGAATGGTGGAAGGTGTCCCTGACCATGGCAGGAGGTGGAAATGGATGATCTATAAGGTCCCTTCCAGCACAAACCATTCTGGCATTCTGTGATTTCTGCCTCCAGGGTGGCACCTGTTGGAGCTGATGCTGGCAATGGTCTCACTTGCCTTGTCCTACCTTTGCCAAGGAGTGACACCCACCCAACCTGGGGAGCAGCCCCAGATTGCAGCTCCTGCAGAAGAATCCCCCCTGGCAGGGATTTCCTCCAAGTTTTAAAAACCATTTAAAACAAAACAGCCAACCCAGCAATCCCAGCATCACTGGAATCTCCTTGGCAAGGTGGGGAGGTCTCACATCCGTGTGTGTTTTATGGATCCAGAGCTCCAGACAGCTGGAAAAATAGTTAACGTTCCTGTTTGACGTGTTCCAGCCTGGCTTGGAGGGAGCAGATCCAGCAGCTGAGCTCTGCCAAGACAGGGAATCTCAGGTGTTTCACTGGAGAGGGAGAGCTGGAGCAGAGAACTGCAGGTTTTTAACTGGAGAGGGAGAGTTGGAGCTGGGACCTGCAGGTATTTCACTGGGGAAGGGGAGTTGGACCCTTTTGCACTGAAATCTCTGAGGTTTCTGGACACAGTGGTATCACAGGCAGGATCTGGATCAGCATTAGAGAAGAGATGAAGCCAGTGCTTTGTGATTAGGGTACAGGCAGGAGGAAATACCTGGATTTAAGGGAATACCTGGATTAAAGGACAAGAATGAGGGTGAGTGTGCAGTGTCCAGGCCCTCTCTGTCTTCCCAGCTTGTCTTGGGATGCATCAAAGCTCCTGGCCCCACCCACCAGGAGAATCCAGCCTGGTTCTTCCAGGACTCCCAGCCTCAGTCCAAACCCTTCCATCCAGTGCAGAGCAGGACATCCCAGCAGGAAAAAGACATCAGTGGTCACAGGTTGCTCAGCCCAGGGGTTGGCAAAGCCAGACTTATTTTTCCCAGCCTAAATGAGGAGCAGGGTAACCCTAAAGTGACCCCAGATGCTTGAGGTGACCTATTCACCCAGAGCCCAGAGCTCCACAGACACCCCGGAGCCAGGGGTGGTGGGGCAAGATTAGGAGCCAAAACATCCCAAAATATCCTTGCTGGGCCTCGCCCATGGTGTCATTGCTGCTGCAGGGCTCAGCTGGGGGACAGCTGTGAGGGCAGAGCAGGATGAATTTCGGCTGAGTGACTCTGGGCATCAGCCAGCTCCTACTTGAAATGTAAAATTTGGGACAGATCAGGCACTATGGGAATGGCTTTTTTGGTCTGATCCAGTGTCTAGATCCTATTTGGAGTGAGGAGGAAAGTAAGGGAGTTTGGGGTGCAAGGCATTTCTCACCTCTCTGCACATATGAGTGATTTATGCTTCTACAGGTGATGCCCAGAGCAGGGCAGGAAAGATCCTGGGACAGGAGAATCCTGGGACAGGAGGGATTCCAGGGCAGAAGAGCTTGGGCAGTTCCCCGCCTCTCCTTAGGGTGACAGATCCTCTGTGGTGGCATCTCAGCTGCTCCTCCCACTGTTCCTCGGGAGTCAGGCTCGGGAATTTTTCCAGCTGGAAATCATCCTGGTGAGAAAAAAATAATAGTTGATGCAGTCTGATCTTGAAGAAGGTTTGATGAGAGTGGGGAGGCCCTGGCACAGGTTGCCCAGAGAAGCTGTAGCTGCCCCACCCCTGGAAGTGTCCAAGGCCAGGTAGGGTGAGGCTTGGGACAACCTGGGATAGTGAAAGGGGGTAGTTTGGGATGAATTTTAAAGCCATTTCCAACCCAAAGAATCTTGTGATTCCATGATTCTATTCTGTCATTGAGTGCCTGACCCAGCTTTATCTGCTCAAATTCTGCTCTGCTGTAGTGAGGAGGGGAGAGGGGCTGGGAAATGGAATAGGGGGGATCAGCAGTTCCAGCAAGCAGCGATGTCAGCCCTGTGTGAGCTCAGATTCCAGCTCTGGCTCCTGCTCCAGGCAGCATTTCCCCATCCTTGAGTGGAGATGGAGGTGACCTGGTGAACTCAGGATGTGCCACAGCCTCCAGCCCAGTGCCCTCACGCCTGTCCCTGCCACCAGCCCTGCAAGGACACAGCACGAGGAGAGGGAACACGAGGCTGGAATTTGTTATCATATCAAACAACGTTCTTCGAGCAGCAGCACAGGGCAAATCAAGAGATGGATAAAAGGCACAAAGTGCCTGCAAAGCCTGGTTTAAAATAACCCTTGAAGTAGGAAGCAGCAGCATGAATCATGGTGCATCTCAAACAAGGACGGGATGTGTTTAATTTCCAGTTTATGAAAGCAGTTTTATTTATTTATGATTCTGCTCCAGTGTTTAGCTTATACACAAAGTCATGACTCACTGCTGAAGGAGCTCCAAGTCCTCCTTGGAACAGCACATTTCCTCCTTGAGGAAATGACACAAACCCATTCTGTCCCATCAGCTGAACAGCACAGGAGGAAGGAGCAGAAGGCATCAGGAGAATTCCCCACCACCAAACCTGCTCGTGGGATCCACCTTCCTGCGGGTAGGAAACTCCTCAGCTGTTCACTGTTTTCAAAGACGTGTTGCCTTCTTGGACCAATGAGCCTTTTCTATTCTGCTTTGCATGAGCTACCCTGTATAAGTGTAGTATTTCTTTAGATAAAGCTCTCTTTTGGTTCTCCATTACACGAGGAACTATGTTGCTGTGTTGGGTTAATGTGGCCAGAAATGTGTATTCTGTCACCATCTGTTGCAGCCAGGTGGGGCAGTGACCCTGATCTCCTGGCACATATTATCTGCTAATGGACCATCTTTAAACCAGCTGGGGCAATCATCTTTATCTTTCCCATGACCCACCCTTCATCCAGGAGGTATCACCTGTTAATGGGCCATTGTTAAAAACTGGGTGTGGCAGCAATCCTTATCCCTCTGGGAGATATATCCTGTTAATGGGCCATTGTTAAAAACTGGATGGGGCAGTGACCCTGATCTCCTGGCGCATATTATTTGCTAATGGGCCATCTTTAAACCAGTTGGGGCAATCATCTTTATCTTTGTCACAGCCCATCCTCCCTCCAGGAAGATATCATCTGCTGCTGGCCCATTCAGTCCCACTGCATGACTGATAAAATTCTATCATCCCACTGGGAGATGCTCCAGCCAGGGGAGGAGCCAAGCCTTTCCTACCTAGATAAAAAATGAGATTTTGGACAGAAAGGTACCTTCTTTCCACTGGATTCCAGAGGAAAGCCAGACCTTTCTACATCATCCCTGGACCTTCAGAGAAAAACTGCACCTTCTACAGGAGCACTGCTCCAGCTGAACCACATCTGCCACTGCAGGAGGATGCAGCCACCATTGAATGGGACTGCTGCCAACACCCTGACTGACTGACGGGTGTCAGCTTGGATTCTGACTCTGTCAGTGTTGGGATTGTTCTTTGTAATACTGCATTTCTATTTTAATTTTCCTAGTAAAGAACTGTTATTGCTAATTCCCATATCTTTTCCTGAGAGCCCCTTAATTTCAAAATTATAATTATAATTTGGAGGAAGGGTGTTTAAATTCTCCATTTCAAGAAAAGCTTCTGCCTTTATTGGCAGACACCTGTCCTTCAATCCAGGACATTTGCATTATCCTTTTCCTTTCTTTTCCCCCAAAAGCGAGGCAATGGAGCCAGCAGCATCATCCCTCACAGGAGCATCCAGGACATTCCCAGCCCGGTCACTTCCCAGCCCAGTGGCCCTGAGCTGCTGAGGGTGGGAGGGAGCCACGACAGCAGCAGAGGAAGCGCAATCAGCTGCTATTTACAGCCGATTATCTCAGCCCTGCTCCAGCTTCCCGATAATTCCCTGAATTAGCTGGCGCGCTTTGCTCGGGAGCGTTTTTGTCAGATATCTTGGACTACAGGGAAGGGGGGTGGGACCCAGGTGGGGAGAGCAACAGGCAGCGCTGAGTGTTTACAAGTTCCCAAGCAGGAACTACAAGGCTAATTAATTTCTCATTAAGGAAGAAGTAGAAGGATAAAGAAGCGTAAACCTGGAGCTCTGGGAGATGCTGAGGATCCAAAGGCAAGCACACATCCCTTCCTTTTATCCCTGGGAATGAGGTCTCGTTCTTACCCCAAAGACCTAATTTCCTGCTCTTCCCTTCATCCCCAGCACTCCTCTTCCCAGAGGCAGTTGGGGTCACTTCAGCCCCACGTGTCACACAAACATGGGGGATTTTTGGGGGGAAATGCACAGAATTTCAGTGTTACAAGGAAACAGCAGATGGAATCTTATCCTAGAATTCCCAGATTTGCATCCCTGGAAGTGTCCAAGGCCTGGTTGGACAGATCTTGGATCACTCTGGGCTGGTGGAAGGTGTCCCTGCCCATGGCAGGGGTGGGATTGGATGTGCTTTAAGGTCTCTTCCAACCCAAACCATCCAATGCTTTTGTGATGCACATTTTGGGCACCATTGGAGTTGCATCCATTCACCAGCCATGGCACCACACATCCCCATCCTTCCCTGCTGCCAGCTATGAAATGGGGTCCCAGGAGAGAAAAAACAGGGTTTGCTGCTCCCCCACTGCAGAGAGCCAGGGCAGCTCAGCATTCTTCCCAGGTGGTGACATCTCTGTTCCTGCCTCTTCTGTAAAGTCAGGAGAGAGAAGAGCTCCAGAATCTTCTCATGGTTTTCAGGAAATTTCCCAGCTCAGATTTCCTTGGGAGCTGTGCTGGTTCCAAGACAGTTTCCTTCAGTAAACAGGGGGATCTTGAAGGACAAACCAGGTGGGAAACACCTGAGGAGAACCAGGTACATCCTTGTTGTTGGGTGGGTTTTGGGTGCTAAAACAGCCCCCAGGGGTATGGAAGCCTGGATCCCATTTTAGCTGAGATCATTTCCCATCCTCATGGGAAGATCCAAGCCCAGGGTGCGTTCCCAGGAGCAGGCAGAGGTCTGTTCCCTCTGCTGGCTGTGTGACAAAGTCAAGTCACCACAAGCAGCCTCAAAACTGGTGACAGGAATGGGTCACCCAGCAGGCACTGACCCCATAACCCAGCCCAATCCCACCACTCCAGCTTGTCCATGGAAAAAGAAACTCTTTTCCAAAGTTCTGTTTGGCCCTGCTATTGCCAACCTTCCATGAACCCCCAGCTCCTGTGCTGTGGCTGGAGCCTGCCACAGGCACTTCCACCAGGCATCTTTCTCCTGGATGGGATTTGCTCCAGGCCATCGATTTTAAATCCTGGGAAAATTGGCCCATTTGCTGTGTTCACAGAGTGTGTATTTTATAGGATACCTTGTCTCAAAGCCATTAACCGAGCAAACATTACATTTTATAATCAAATAACAAACCAGAAAATAATGGAGATGTGTTTCCTACCTGCACTGCTTGGAATGCACCAGTGAAAGGGGTGATTCCTCAGGGTGGAGAGGAGCTGGAGATGAGATGGAATGCTCCTGGAATGAGGGAGCTTCTCATACATGAGTTTCTCCTTCCTGGATGTCTGTTGGGGAGGAATATCCATCAGCAGGGCAGGGGGGTGCTGCCAGCCGTGGGCAGAGAAAAGGGCTGCAGAGCTTTCCCCTTCCCACAGCCCCCAAAGCTCACGAGTGCTTGTGCAGAACTCATGAAACTCTTTCTCCTTTCTGCTTTACAGCAGAGTTTTTTTTTTCTCCAGCTTGGAATTCAGTTAGCAGCCGTTTTCCTGCAGAAAGTGCAGGAATTGGCCAGCGTTGGAGGGTGCAGCCCCTCCGCGCTCCCCCAAGGTGCTGGGGGAAATCCCACAGTTCATTTTTCCTGGCTGCAGAATGCCTTTTCCTTTGCATTCTTCAGCTCGCAGGTACTTCATCACCACGTTTCCTATTCACATGTCTGGTCATTTCACTCGTGTCAGGGCTCCTTAACTAGGAAATATCAAGATGTTTTCACCCTGGAAAGCTGGGAAGCGTGTAATTAGCCACCCAGGTAATAAATTACCTGTGCTGGCGACAGCCCACTGGGGAAACCTTTATTCTCCATCTCATCCTATTATGCTGAGCCAATTTAGCACATCTGTAGTTGTTTTAAAATAGTCATTTCAATGAACTCTGAGAAAAGGAGGCTTATTAACAACTTAGCTGCCAGGAGGAAAATGGGAGGGACAGCAGCTGCCATGGAGGGAGAAGTTTGGTCCTGACTGGAGGACAAATCCTTCTGTGCCTTCAGCCCCTTTCTTGGACCACAGTGTGGACAAAGCTCCAGCCTTCCTGGAGTCCCCAGACCAGAGGGGGCTGGGAATGTTTGTGGGAATGGATGTGGGAGAGGACTGGGGGATTTAGACCCCTTCAGTCACCTCATTTCTGAGGAACTCCATGTCCCACACCCTCCCCTGCTTCTCCCAGCACAGCACAGCAGTGACCCTCAGCTGGGGAGGTTCCCAGATGTCCCCAGCTGGCAGAGCTGTCCCCTGTGGTTGTTAGCCCATGGTTCCCAGCTGCAGGGCCCCAGGGCTCTGCTCCTTTGGGAAATCCATCCAAGCCTGGCTGAGAGGGACTCCGCAGGTGAGAGCTGGGCTGGGCAGCTGAGTCCAAGTGCAGAGCAGCACAGGTGTTTGGGCTGGGAAGGAGGGAGCAGAGAATTGATCCCTTGTGTTCATAAACCCAGCCAGCTCCCTGCTCCAAGGCTGCAGAGCCGCCTCAGTCGGTGTTTGGGAAGGGATCACACTCCTGGAGCTCACATGGAATAGCCTGGGACATGGAGGGGCTGGGATGTGTCCATCAGAGCTGGTGTGTGCTCAGCCAGGCCCTGGAATCACTGGATGAACCCCTCAAGGCACGGCTGCTTTGTTCAGCAGAGCTCAGGCTCCATGGATGCCAAGGGAAAACCAGGAGTTCTGGTCTTTGGCACAGCCCCTGAATGGATGAAACTGCTCATTTCAGCCTTTCCTCCTCATTCTCCTCCCCATCCATCATCACAGCCTTGCTGGACACCCTCCATCCCTGCTGCAATGGCCGGGGCTCTCTGGAGAGCTGAGCATTAACTCTGTGCCTCGGGCAGGAGGGAGTTCCTGCTGGATCCTCCCCATCCCTCCTCCAGGCTCCATTTCATTCCCTCCCCGTGTTGCTCTGGGATATTTCCCAGCTGTAGTTGGATGAGGGGGAGCACACATAATTTTTAAGCCTATCCTAAGTGACAGAAGAGCCCTGAGCCACACTCAGAATCCCAGGCAGATGTTGCTGGGACATCAGCACCCTCCCTGCATCTCCATCAGGGAACAAGTCAGCCTTTCCCAAGCACCTTTCCTTGGCTCTGAGCCCCTTCCATCCATGCACAGCTGAGCTTCCTTGTCACAGAATCCTGCTTTGGGTTTGGAGGGTGTCCTGGTTTGAAGGACAGGTGTCAGCCAATCAAGGCAGAAGACTCTCTTTGAAATGGAGAATGTAAACCTCCTTACTCCAAATTATTATTATAATTTTGAAATCAAGGGGCTCTCAGGCAAAGATATGGGAATTAGCAATAACAGTTCTTTACTAGGAAAATTAAAATAGAAATGCAGTATTACAAAGAACAATCCCAAAACACAGTCAGAGTCACTCCCATGGAATGTCCCACTGACCCTGACCCTGTCAGTCAGTCAGGGTGGTGGCAGCAGTCCCATTCAATGGTGGCTGCATCCTCCTGCAGTGGCAGATGTGGTTCAGCTGGAGCAGTGCTCCTGGAGAAGGTGCAGTTTCCTCTGAAGGTCCAGGGATGATGTGGAAAGGTCTGGCTTTCCTCTGGAATCCAGTGGAAAGAAGGTTCCTTGGTGTCCAAAATCTCAGTTTTTATCTAGGTAGGAAAGGCTTGGCTCCTCCCCTGGCAGGAGCATCTCCCAGTGGGATGATGCAATTGAATTAGTCATGCAGTGGGACTGAATGGGCCAGCAGAAGATGATATCTTCCTGGAGGGAGGATGGGCTGTGGGAAAGATAAAGATGATTGCCCCAGTTGGTTTAAAGTTGCCCCATTAGCAGATAATATGTGCCAGAAGATCAGGGTCACTGCCCCACCCAGTTTTTAACAATGGCCCATTAACAGGTGATACCTCCTGGATGAAGGGTGGGTCATGGGAAAGATAAAGATGATTGGCCCAGCTGGTTTAAAGATGGCCCATTAGCAGATGATATGTGCCAGGAGATCAGGGTCACTGCCCCACCCGGCTGCAGCAGATGGGGACAGAATACACATTGCTGGCCACATCAACCTAACAGAAAGGGATCTTAAGAATCCTTTCATTCCAGCTCCCTCTTATGGACAGGGAACAATTGTCCTCCAAGGAATCACCTTGACTTCCTGAGGACTCCCTTCAGAACCCTGAGCTGTTCCTGTCCAGATCCAGGATTTTCTCACCATGGGACACCCCCATCATGGCAGAGGGACATGGGGCTGTCCCAGACAGAGCCCCCAGCAGTGCCCTCCTCAGCACAGGGGCTGCTCCAACTTTTCCAGAGCCCACAAAGATCCAAGTCCAGCCTTGTGCTTGTCTAGAACATGGAAAACCAAGTTTGGCAGAGGGAGCCCTGGCTGCCTGCACACTGGGAGCACTGGGAAACCCCCCAGAGTCCCCCCCACTCCCTGCCCTGCCGTGGCTCCCACCAGGAGAGCTCCTGCTCCATGGCCCTTTTCCAGTGGGACAGTTAATCCTGGCCTGACTCCTCGCAACTAGGACCAAAACCCACATGAAAGAGATTATTTTTCCAATTTCCTTCCCTGTCTGGCAGCCTGGAGAGCACATCTACTTGGAATGAAGCATCCTGGCATTTCCCCTGCCATCACCTAACCCTGGCTGCTGCTCTGCATGGGATGGAGGCAGGAATGTTACCTGGACCAGCACTAACCCTTCCAAATAAATAGGGTATCAGGGCAGGCTGGGCTCTGAACTTGGGGCATCCACCCAAAGCCACATATTTTGGGTTTTTTTCTTAGTATCTTTTAGTAAAACAGGAATAAAAAGGATTTAGGAACTATTCCACCAGAGCCTCCTCCAGAGCTGGCCCAGCCTGGCCCCTGCTGCATTGCTTTTATGTAGAGATCCTTCATATCCCTGGAAATCAGCTCATCCCCAGGTGTAGGCTGAGCATGAACTGGTTCCTGGCTTGCTGGGACAGTGGGGCTTAGGGGCAGCTGGGAGGTGCTGAGGGCCAACAGCAGATTTGCCTAAAAAAGGCAGAGAAAAGCACCCGGGAGGAAGCTGCTCCCTGCAGTTTTATTTTTCCTTTCTTATTCCTTATTTACACAGGTTGTTCCAGCTCCTCTCTCATATTTTTTACCCTTTGCAAATGGAAAAAAGCAGCAGAACGTTCCAAAGCTCTGACCCTGAGTGACTCCTTGCAAAATCTTTCTGAAACCACTCAGCAGGTCTATCTGCAGTCAATCAGCTCCTGGAAAAGCAGGTCACACCCCAACACCTACACTTGGTGTTCCAAAAGGTTTTTTCATCCCTTTGGAGGCCAGCAGTGGCTCTGTCCCATGGAATGACCTATTATGTCCCAGGGAGTGTCCCATCCCATCCCATGGAGTGTCCCATGGAATGTCCCGTTCTGTCCCATGCAGTGTCCCATTCTGTCCCCTAGAGTGCCCATTTCTGTCCCAAGAAATATCCCATTCTGTCCCACGGAATGCCCCATCCTGTCCCATAGAATGCCCTATTCTGTCCCATGGAGTGTCCCATTTTGTCCCATGGAATGTCCCATCCTGTCCCATGGAGTGTCCCATCTTGTCCCATGGAGTGTCCCATTCTGTCCCAGGGAATGTCCCATTCTGTCCCAGGGATCTCGCCGTGCTGGAGGCTCCAGGTGTGAACTCACAAGTTCCCCAGGTGCCCATTCCACAGGCTGCTGCTCCTCTCTCCCCTCTGGCCAGATGGCTCCTGGCAGCAGCCTCGTCACATCCCCAGCTCTGGAATTGCTCCGTGCATCCTCTGCCTTCTGCTTTTGTCAAACGGATCATTGACCCCACTTTCCCTCATTGTCTTTGATTATCCAAGACAATCCCTTTCACTGCCTCGAGGAGTTCCCAGGGGGATCCCACCCCTTCCATGCATAAACCAACACAAACATCCGTGGTTTTCAGCAGGCTGGATCCAACCCCTGTGATGAATCATTCCTCTGTGTCCCTGTCTCACTGAAGGACGCATGGAGAGAGGGAAATGGTTGTGGGATTTGTCAGCTGTAGATTCAGGAAAACAGGGTAAAAAACCCCTTTGACTCAAACATTAGTTGGCAAATCAAATTATTCCCCACTTCATCTGTATTATTTAGACTTAATTGTATTACTGGGGCTGTAATCCAGGGAAAACACAATTATTGGAAGAGATTGCAAGGATGGCAACTTTGGGAGGGTGGGAAGGAAAGGCTGGTGGGGGTGAGGAGGGGGCTGGAGCTGTCTGGTGTGCTGGGACAAAGCCTTTGCAGCCCCTGCTGCTGCAGGGATTCCAGCTCAGATCCCAACTGGGAGCTGTGGGCTGCCCCCAGATTTTGTTGGATATTCCTGGGTTTTGTTTTCCTCATCTATAAATCCCTCTCTTGCTGTGCCAGGAAACATCCTGCTCTTCACATCATGCCAAGGATTGAGGGATGTGCTCTTCCATGGGCACTTATTGAACCTTCCATGGATTTTACCATCCTAAAGAGCCCCACAAAACCTCTGTCTGCACAGCCAGGGGACATTCCCTGTTCCTTACACTGCTGGTTCCTACTCCTGTTGGATCCCACCTGCCAAGGACAATGGAAAAGAACTTTGGCCCTGGGACACTATGTTTGTGACAGCACCTGCAAGAGGCTGCTGAAGTCAGAGGAGAATTTCCTGCTTGGAAGTTTAAAGGCAAGAAAGAATAATTAAAGACCCTTCTGCAATGTCATTAAATATAAATACAAATGGTGTTAATATCTCTGGGTACTACAGAGCATTCCCAAGCACCCTCTAATTGTCTAATTAAATCACTGAGGGCTGAGGTTAGTGACAGCAAAGTCCTTAATGGGGCCTTGCTGGGACATTTAGAGAAGAATCTGTGCAAGGGAGTTGTTTATCTAATTAATCCCCAAGGTCGCAGCCTCAGCTCCTGAGCCAGGTAATGCAATTTAGGTCCCTTGCATTTTGTCAGGCTGGCTCAGCCCTGTTTTACACCCACTGGCTGTGCCGGGGGAGGGAAGGGATCCTCACAGAGCAGGGAGATCCTCATCCTTCTCCAGGCTCTGCTGTCCTTCAGCAGGCTGCTCTGGAAGAAAACGGGATGAGCAGCACTCAGTGAGATTGGGGCAGAGGTCTGAGCCTGAAGAAGGGCTGAGGAGTCACAGACTCAACTCAGGAACTGTCACCTCCTGCAGGGACAGAGCTCACTGTGCTGTATTGAGCTTTGTGGGACTGTGGGATGGGATGGGATGGGATGGGATGGGATGGGATGGGATAGGATAGGATAGGATAGGATAGGATAGGATAGGATAGGATAGGATAGGATAGGATAGGATAGGATAGGATAGGATAGGATAGGATAGGATAGGATAGGATAGGATCCCATGGATGGATGGATGGATGGATGGATGAAGAATTATGTTCTGCACAACAGTTGACAACAGGAGCAGAGATTTTCTTCCAGAATGATCTGCAGAAGTCAAACATCCTTCCACCCTTGTCCCTCGTGAGGGCTGAGCAGAGCTCCAGAGAGCACAAAACTGGGATGAGGCACCTGAGGAGCAGAAAGAGGAAGAGGAGGAGGAAGAGGAGGAGAGCCCCTCTCTGCCACCCTGTCTGCAGGCAGGGAAAGGCTGGGCAGAGCTGCTGCCATGCCCTGGCTGCTCCAGGGGCAAGGAGACATTTAAGGGACATCCAGGAGCAGAGGGCAGGGAACATCCAAAAGCAGCACCCTGCCCTGCTTTGCAGCACCCAGCTCCTGTGCTGCTGCTCCCAAAACCCATCACCAAATGAAGGGAGCCTCTGATGCCGCTCATCCCAAATTCCAAAAAAAGAGGCAACTCTTTTTTTCTTTCCTTTCCTTTGAAATGATGATTCACCCGCCCCCTACTCGCAGTGTTGGCTCAGCCAGCGCTGATGGCTTTGGATAGGAACGGCTCGGTCGGAATTCCTGGGCAGGCTGTCAAGTTGTCACAGCTCATCCGTGTGCAGCCAGGGGCTGGTGCTCCATTGTCCACAAATCGGGAGCAGATGTGGATGTCCCGACAGCCACGGGCTCCCGCTGCCGCCGGGGATCGGAGCAGCCCACCGCCCCCAGGCCGCCCCCACCCCGCTTCCACAATGGAATATGCAAAACGGGAACAACAACGGGCATGGGATGAATAAAGATGTGCAGCTGGGTAAATAATCACCCGTTCCCAGCACTGCCAGCCTTGACCCCCGGACTGTCCCCAAAGCAGGCAGGTGACTCTGCTGGAAAATCTGCCCCTGGAGAGGGGAAGGGAGTTCATTCCTCAACATGCCCAAGGTAAAGGGCATTAATAGCAGGAAGGAGGGTGGTTTACATTGGATATTGGGAGGGTGCTGAGACACTGGCACAGGGTGCCCAGAGAAGCTGTGGCTGCCCTTGGATCCCTGGAAGTGTCCAAGACCAGGCTGGACAGGGCTTGGAGCAACCTGGGACAGTAGAAAGTGTCCCTGCCACTATGGCAGGGGAGTGGAAGAAGATGATCTTGAAGGTGACCAGTTCAAACCTCTGGCCCCATCCAGCATGAGTCACCAAGCCCAAATTCATCCCAGTCCAAAAGGAACCCAGCTGATGCTTTTGGGAGCTGTGTCTTCATTTTCACAGTCATGGGTGTGTAATTCCCTCTGACATTCCTGGGTTTTCTGCTTCCTTTCCATTTTCACCATTGGAAATGAGTGTTTGCTCCACCAAAATCGACAGCAATGTAAACACTCAGTTTGCAAGGAGAGGGCTGGCCCTGAAACACTTCCCTGGGATCCTTTACCGGGATGCAGAAAGCTGGGAACAGATTTCCGCTGATATTTGTTGCTTTTCAAACAGAAGCAAATGTTTATAGCCAGGCTGTAAACCACACTAATGGGGGGCAGATCCATTACAGGAGCTGTGTTTGGAGGCAAAGGGAAAGGAGAAGCCCTGGCTTTGCATGGAAGCCAAACTTGGAAGTTCGGCTCCAGCTTCCGATGCACTTCCTGAACCCCAGCCACATCCCAGACATTTATAAAATCACCCATGCAGGGAGTCAGAACTGACAGAAATACACAAGCACTGAGTCACTTTTCTATGGAATTTAATTTGTGTCTGCTCCTACATTTATGGAATTTCACACACTCAGGAGTGTAGCTCCCGGCAGCTCCGAGTCCACTGCACACCTCTCCAACATTCAGCTGCAGGAATCACCTCCATGGAATGGGACACACATTTAGTCCTTCCTCCCCCAGACAGGATCAGAACTGCAGGGAGATGGCAAAACCTCACTGAAATCCCCTGGATATCAGGATATGGACGCAATTCTCCATGGATTCTCTTCTTCATGGAAAGGGATTGGGACAGCCCAGGGACGTTTGGACTGCCCATCCTTGCAGGTGTCCCAGGAATGCCTGGACATGGCACTCACTGCTCTGGTGGGGATCAACCACAGATTGGACTAGGTGATCCTGGAGATCTTTTCCAACCTGGAGGAATCTGTGATCCTGGGAAGCACCAGCATCCCTTGCACATCCCACCTAAGCCACACATCAGTAATTCCTGCTGTCTCCTCCAGCCCTTCCCTGACAAAGCGTTTCAGTGACCCAGGAATGTTATCTTAGCAAATCAAAAATGTAAACATTTAGGTTCAGGACTGGGCTGGCTGGATTTGGGAATGAGTTATGGTTGGAGCCCGGCGAGGAGGCTGAGTTTGGCTTGGCAGTTCCTCCTGTGCCTGGAACCTGCTTTTCAGGATTAAATACGATCCCCTGCAATCCATCCAAAATGTCAATTACGCCGAGTCTCTCAGGTTTGCAATTACAGAATGCAAGTCATGTTCAGCGTTTTATGAAACTGCTTTTCTTGGCAGGGCCCATCTCTCTCTTATTGTAAAAAATAACTTTCAAATCAAAGCATTAAATCAAGGCACAAACGCTGGGAAGGACGCGGGGCTGAAGCTGGAAAGTTCCAGCGCCGGAGCTGGAAGGGAGCTGAGCTGAGCTGGTTTCTGATGCGGGAATGAGAGTGGCAAATCAGGGGGAAAGAATGTGGAACAGTCTCGGCTGAGGAACGCCTAATCCCACCATCATGGATTTAAATCCCACAATCGCCTCGTTAGAACCCCCCGCGGGGCAGGGGGAGCGAGCCTGGAGAAAACACCTCTCCCATCCCGCTGGAATCCGAACAGTCCTGCCCGGCCTGGGCTGGAGCTGCTGTGGCAGCAGCTGCAGGGAATTGCTTTCAGGCCTTTCCAAGCTTTAGGACTCAGCTGCCAAAGGTGCTCTGACCCCTTTCTTCCTCCTCATCTGGAAGGTGGGGAGGGGAGCGCAGGGAATTTGGGAATGCTGACCCCATCGTGGACTCACAGCGCTGAGCTGGGGCAGGACCCTGTTTGTGAGCAGTTGCATCCCAGCAGAAGAGCAAGGTGTGCTCAGCAGGCAGCAGCTGCTCGTGGGGACACTGCCTGTGCTGGAAAGAAAAAGGGAATTCCCTTGGAAAGCTTCCCTGGGATTTATAGGGAGTGTGTTTGTCCCTGGTTGGGTGAGCCGGCCTTCCTGGGGACCCCTTTGCTGCGCCATTTCACTTCCCAGCCAAATCACATCAAATCCTCCAAGGTCAGGGACAGCCCTGGATTCTGATGGAAGAATTTGTGTCACTCCCGACCCAGCCGACCTGGTCCAACCTGTGCTCCGGGTGGCACCTGAGACGCGCCGTGTTAATGAGCGCAGGGACTAATGAGCTCAGGGATTAATGAGCTCAGGGACGCGACGCCCTCCCACCTGCCAGCAGCCCGGCCACATTCCTGGCTGGGCAGGACACTCCTGGCTGGGCAGGACATTCCCTCTGGTTTCGGGGCCCTGGATGCTCCTCTGCAGCCGTTCACACCCCGCTGCTGTTCCCGGTTAAGCCAGGGAGGCTCCGGGCCGGCGCCCAGCGCTGCATCCCGGCCTCGGGATAAGCACTTTTTCATCTGTCTCCACATTTATTTCTTCCTGACGAGGAGCTTTGGCATGGGATAGTGGGAGAGCTGTGAGATCCCGGGTTTGATGGATATGGACTGGATTTGGATGCCAGAAGCCCCTCGGCAGCATTGCTCTCTCCAAGTGCCAGCTGTGCCCTGGGCATTGAACCACAGGGAGTTTTGTGCAGGACACCAAGGTGCTGCCAGCATCCCACCACCCCAGTTTCCCAGTTCTCCACTGATCCCAGCTCCCATAATACTTTCCAAACCCAGCTTAATTTGCTGTAGGATAAGGAAAGGAGAGCGCATCTGGCAGAGGCACAGAGGGAGGCAGGAACCAGAAGCTGAGGCAGAACTGAAATTGGCCAAACACTCTTTTAACTCCCAGCAGTTGGAGAGGGGAGCGCCATTCCCGCGGACCCTGCCGCCGGCCTGGGCCCCTTTTGGATGCTCTTCCCGGGATGCAGGTGCACGGTGTTAAGAGATCATTTCCTGCCTGCACCGCAGCTCCAGGGATGGATTTACCACTGGGCTCACTTCACCCTGCTTTGCTCTCTTCATCCTTTTTTTTTTTTCTTTCCTCGACTCCTCCTTTATTCCCTAAAAGCTCCTAAAAACCGGGCAGAGCTGCTGCAGCCCCGGGACCATCCTGTTCAGTGGGGAAAGGCAGCTGCTCTCCCAAAGCCATGAATGGAGGAGACAAATGGTTCAGTGACGGGTTTTCACAAGAGATAAGGAGCTGAGGGAATATTAGGAAATGCAAAAGGCAGAGCAAGGCGAAGGAGGGAGGGACAGGCTGGAAAACAGGGATAATTCTCCCTGAAAAGGATTTAATTGCCAGTCACACCGAGGTGCTCAGCAGAACCAGCCTGCAGTGGGGAGCTCACTCCAAACATGCAGGGACTGCTGGGGTTGCCAATGCAAGTGCAATTAAGCTGAGGCTCAAAGAAAACCCTCTCTAATTATACAAGTGGAGGGAAAGGGAGATATTTCCCCTCTGCTCCAGCTTTCATTTTGGTTTTTTTTTTTTCTCCCTGGATAATTGTGAATCCTTCATAAAGTAGGTCTCTTGGACAACTTTGCTCACAAATACAATGAACTCAAGCATCAGTAGAGTCTTTGGTTTCCACTGGGCAGTTAATTCCTACACTTACCTGCTGGGACAGGGGAGAATATTGTTATTCCCAAAGAGAACTTGGAATATTATAAATTTAATTTATATTTTTGAAAAAAAATAAAATAATGATTTAGCCTATATATTGGATGGATAAAGTCAGAGCAGTCACACACCAGTCACAGACTCCAGCCACACATTCCAGGATTTCATCTTTTCCTTGGATTTAATTCCCTCCAGTGCCTTCAGTTCTCCTATTGGGAACCAGTTTCATTCCTCATTAGCCAGACAATTGGAATGCTCAGGCCCGGTCACTTGTCTGCAATAATGTCTCAGCATTGCAACAGCAGAGTGGTTTAACAGGAGGATCTGATGGAAAACAAGGAGTAATGAATAGCAACAGATCCTATCTGATTTTATATCCCACTGCAGTTTAGGGCAGAGGTTAAAAGCTGCATTAAGGAGGAATAAATATATTCCATTTTTCCCAGTGAAATTCAGCTGAGTGCTCTGTGTGTGCAGCAGGGCAGGAAGGGGTCATCCCAAATTCTCCTTCTTGCCAGGGAAGCCTGTGTGATGCAGTCACAGAGCATCCCCTGGGTTTTTTGAGATGTTGGTCTAACCATGTGTCATTTCTACCCTGGAAAAGCCATTTCCCAGCATTTCCCTTGGAGAAGAGCAGAACCAGACCAGTGACAATGAGGGAGAGAGGAGGATTGGTGCTCCATGACCTCTGGAATGTCATATTCCTGTGGGCTCAGCCTCTATCAGCAAAGATTCAGGGCTTAGTGAATGAGTTATGCTCTCATAAAATCAAAATTTGGGATTTTCAAGCACCAAGAGGCATTTTTCCCACTTTGGATAGTGATTTCACCACACCAGAATAATTGATTTAATCCCAGACTGGTTTGGGTTGGGAGGGACCTTAGAGCCCATCTTGTTCCACCTCCTGCCCAGGACACTTTCCACTATCCCAGGTTGCTCCAAACCCTGTCCATCCTGGCCTGGAAAAATTCCAGGGATGGGGTAGCCAAGAAATCAGGGCTGGCACTGGGAATCACTGCCACTCACCTGTCTTGGTGCCACCCCCAGAGAAGGACAACATGTCAAGAATGTCTGGATTCTTTTCTCCTGAAATTATAAAAATGGGATGCAGTTAAAACCAATCCACCCCAACCACCCAGTGCTGCACATCCACCTGATTCCCAAACATCTCCCTGCACACAGCTGGTGTGGCAAAGCCCAACCTGCAATTCCAAGGCTTTAATTTTTAAATCTGGATTTCTCCAGCTTCCAGTCAGAGCTTGCTGCAGCTGTAGGGCAGCAGTGATGCCTTGTCACTGTGGGATCACAGCCTTGGAGTCTGGGGAGATGCTGGGAGAGCCTTTTCCTCTGGGACATGTTCCTACAGAACAATCCAACTTCCAAACCAAAGAACTCAGCTGCTTTTCCTCTCCAGAAAAGCTGCTCCCACCAAACCCCAGCTCCAAAGCTGGGCTGAGGCAGCGAGGAGAGCCCCCTGTGCTGTCACACATCCTTTCCTGGCACTGCCATCAGCCCTGGTGCAGCCCAGCAGCTCCCAGGGACACCCAGAGATGCCACTGGCACCAGGTGCTGCTCCTCAGCCACTGCCCAAGGGAGATCATTGTGCCTGGAGTGGAAAACCTTCCAGCCAGGATTTGGGGTTGTTTCCTGTACACATGTTCTGGGTGTTTACACTGGGCTGGAGAGGGAGGATTAAACAGGGGGTTGGGGGATGTTCCTTAAGGATCTCATCCCAAAAAGATGTTGAGACACTAAGAAGGGTTGAAGGGGAGGCTGTAATGACCCAGAGGCTGGAGAAATCCAGGCAGAAATGTTTTAAGAGCAGCATCTGCCTACTCCAAGCAAGCAGCAGCTAAATGGAGGGATGACAGCATCCTGCAAATAGCTGGAATCCATAAACACAGCGGAGCAGGGAGGCTGCTCACAGCACATTTGTGAATGAAACAAAACTTCAGTGCAATATGGTTGAACTTCCCGGCAGAGAAGTCAGGCTGAGAGCCACAGGACAGGGGATTTAGGGATTTTTTTTCTCCTTTAACCCAGACGTTCTTTTTATTAAAAGGTGTGAAAAGCCCGACTATGTCTCCTCTTCAGCCCGTTGAGGGCTCTGTTCAGAACTGCCACCAGTTCCCTGGATGTGAAAGGGTGAAAGAGCCAGGGGCAGGAAGGTGCCTGTCCTAGGAACCATCCCAGGGAATGGGCAGGAGGACCTGGAGCCGAGGTGACCCTGTTCTTTCATTCTTTCGCTGACTTTTTTCATTCTCAACCCCCAAAATTTGAACAAATTACCAGTTAAAAAAAAAAAAAAAAAAAAAAAAAAAAAAAAAAAAAAAAAAAAAAAAAAAAAAAAAAAAAAGAGTGTAAAGGAAGACTTTGTATGCCTGAATTAGAGAATCCCCACCACTTCCAGAGGTGATTGTTAGAAAACTTGGATTGGAAAAGCCACCAATCCAACAGAAAACCCACCTGAAAGCATCACCCTGAGCCCTCACAGGGTTTTCCTTTGGCTTTGCCATCCCAAACTCTCCAAACCCCATTAAATGCAGACAGCAGTACTGAGACAGAGCAACTGATGGAACCAGGAAGGGATTTGGGGCCATTTCAGCCCCAATTAAATAAATAGAGGGAAGGCAGAGAGTCATAACCAAGCCATAAAAAAAGGCATCAAATGATTTTTTTTTATTGTTAACGCTACCAGAAACCTCCTGTTCATCCCAGCACCAGCTCTGCTCCCTGATGGGGCAGGGATTGTTGGAGAGGGGGACAGCTGCTGTCTTTCACGGTTAATTATGAAGATGAGTTAAGAATTAATCAGGTAAAGGGAGAGATGTGAAAAAAAAATCATGACTAGGAATTAGGAAATTTGTCCCTTAGAAGAAGTTAAACCAGCTATTGGAACTTGTCAGAGACCCAACACATACAGCCCTACACAGATCCACAGCTCCCAAAACGGGAATTTTCAGCTCATTTTCTGATATGTGAGTGCACAGGATGGATGAAACCGAAATTAGGGAATGTACAGGACAGATAAAATGGAAATCAGGCTGCACTCCCGGGAAGGCTCATGGAAAGAAGGAGAAAGCTGCTCCTCGGGCCCTGCCAAGTGGGAAAGGCTGGAGGAGGCAGCTCCTGGAGGGGAGGAGAGGGACCTTCCCCTCTGGGAGGTGACAATCTAGCTGTGCCACCCCTGGCCCTCCCCTCCTGCTGCCACAGGCACAGAACTGCAGGAGAGAGGAATCTCAACCTCCAAAGGCTCTTGGGATGTCCACACCCACCTTTTCCTTCAGGAGCAGCATCTGTGGGGATCCTGACACTCCTTACTTGGAGCTGTGTCCTCCCCATCCCATCCCTTTAACCTATCCTATCCCTTTATCCATCTCCATCCCCATTCTCATTCCCATCCCATCATCTATTCCCATCCTATCCCATTATCCCATCCCTTTATCCATCCCCATTCCCATCCTATCCTTTTATTCCGTCCTATCCCTTTATACCATCCCCATTCCCATCCCATTATCCCATCCCATCCCATCCCATCCCATCTCATCCCACCCCATCCCATCCCTTTACCCCATCCCATCCCTTTATCCATCCCCATTCTCATTCCCATCCCATCATCCATCCTCATTCCCATTCTATCCCCATTCCCATCCTATCCTATCCTATCCCCATTCCCATCCCATTATCCCATCCCTTTATCCCATCCCATGCTTACAGACCCTTCCCTAGCCGCTGCAGGCGTTGCCAGCTCGGGTTGGGAAACTGCTCTTCCTCAGCCAAATCCAACCCCAATTTCCATCAGCAGCAGCAGCAGCAGCAGGGAGGAATCAGCCCCATCTCCCTGGCAGCCGCTGCTCGCCGAGATGGGATTGATAAGATCCCTGGGAGGCACGGGGAGCCCGCGTGCCAAACACAGCCAATTAATGTCAGCCCTTTCCCATGCCAACCAATTAAGCTGTGTGTACTTGTCACCAGCGCCGGCAAGGGGGTGGAGGGCACCGAGAGCGCGATTCCAGGGAAGCCTTAAAGATCTTAAAACCCTCCTGAATTTATGGGCCTGAGGGGGAGGGCGTAGACACCCTGCACTAACCCGAACGGGCCTGATTAATGGCTCGGCTAATTTAGGAGCTGCTTGGCTCTGCTGACCTGGGGAGGCTCCATTTAACAGGAATCAGGCTGGCATGGGAAGCAGGAGCAGCTGAACGATGTAAGGAGCAACAGATGGGCTCTGCGGTCGCCTTGCCAAGCACCAACACTGTTTGCTGAGCACTTGCTCTTAAACCTCCTCCAAAAGGGAAAAAGTGATAATCAGAACCATAAAACCCATGTGGCTTGATCCAGGAATGGGGAAAGCAGCAGATCCTCTGCACAGCCAAGAGCTCCTGGGCTGGGAAATGATCCCAGAGGTGCTGAGCCACCTCCAGTGCTGCTTATCCCCATCCGCTGTGGCTGCAGGGATCAGAAAGGAGGAAAAACATCTTCTGCCCCACCTGTGCCATGAAAAATCATGGGTTGTTGGGAGGCAGAAGAGGGGGAAAAGCTGGTGAAAATTGGAAAAATTGGGGGGATCCTGCACTTCAGCTTGGTCTGGCTGGGGAAGATCCACAGGATATTCTCAGGCTCTGGAAAGGAACTTCTTTCCAAGATAAGCAACACTCCAAGCTACAGGGAGTGACTTTGGAAGCACTTGAAGAAGCAAGCTAAATGGAAGATGGGGGGGTTTCCCAAAATCCAGCATTTCTGAGGGCAGGTTGTCCAGCCAGCTGTGGTTTGGACTCCTTGGATGGCAAAGAGGCAGCAGTGGTGGCCAAGCACCCACCTGGCTGCCAGGAGATGGGAGATAAAAGTCAGGGAGCTGCCAGGGCTGTGCAGGAGGAGGAGGAGGAGGATGTGGGAGACCTGCAGCAATCTGGGAGCAGATCCAGGTGGGATGGCTTGGAAATACACAGGAGTATGGAAACGTTGGGCTGTTTATCCCAGGGGTGAGCAGAGGCCTCAGGAAGGCACCAAACAGAGCGACCTGTCTGGGGCCTGGGGTTTTTTTAATAAAGAAACAGTAAAAAAACCCCAAATAACAGAGCTGCTCCTGCTTGCCAAGGGTTTTGGGAATCACACCTGGCACAGGAACACAGCACAGCTGAGCTCCTCAGAGCCAGAGCTTGGAGGAGGAAAAGGGATTGCTCTCTACACTCCATATGGGGTGGAGAGGAAAAAAATCCCCCAGACTAATAAAATCTTGATTTTTTTTCTTTTATTTTTATTATAACTGCCTACTTTCCCCCAGGAGTAATATCTGTCTGCACAGATCTCATGTTGTGGCCCTGTTTGCATCCAAATAAAAATAAGGAATCACCACTGACCCCCTCATTCCTGTTCTGTTTGGTTTATGGAGAAATGTGCCTGAGGAGCAGGAGATTATCTGTAGGTGATGGCTTGCAAGGCTCTCCTGGAACCCCTCACGACCTGAGAGCACAGCAGTGCTCAGAGCCAGGTCTCACACAGGAATTCTCCACTTTTTCATGTGGATGTTCTGGGACAGAGCAGTTTCTAAGCAGGTCTCTTTCAAAGTTTGCAGATTCCCAACACTTAGCCAAGTGTGGATTAAAACAAAATTCATTTTTCCCTGGATATAATGGGCATGGCAAGATGTCCCTGAGCTCCCTGGTGTGGTTGACACAGCCACATGGCCCTGCCAGATTTTGGAATTAGGGTGATTTGAGGGCTGCCAGGAAACACCAAAAACTCCTGAAGTTTCACTACCCAAGGTGTTATTTGTCTCTGCTGGTGGATTGACTGAGCCCCAGGAACTTGTCCCTTCCCAGCCCAGACTCTTCAGAGTTAAAATCATGGAACAATTGGGTTGGGAAGGACCTTAAAGTTCAGCTCATTCCAGCCCCTTCCCTGGGCAGGGACACCTTCCACTATCCCAGGCTGCTCCAAGCCCCATCCAACATAGCCTTGGACACTTCCAGGGATAGAGCAGCCACAGATTCTCTGGGAAACCCACTCCAAGGCCTCCCCACCCTCACAGGGCAGAATTCCTTCCCAATATCCCATCTAGCCCTGCCCTCTGGAGTGGGAAGCCATTCCTTTGTCCTGGCACTCCCCTCCCCTTAGTCTAAACACACCTTTGAGGCTCTTTGAAATCCGTCCTTGGGATTTGCCTCTTCCCTGCCCAAATCCTTGTCCTTTGGCCCCCAAGCCCCTGCCCCAGCTGGAGCTGCTGCATTTCAAAGGCCTGGAAAAAGTGAGGAGCAGCAGCTGGCACTGCTGGCTTTGCTAAGAGCAGGGAGGGCCTTCCCCTAATCCCAAAAGAGAGGGATGGCAGAAGCTCAGGGCTGCTGCCCTCCCTGGAAAAGGGCTTTGCCTGAGCTAGCTGGATGGGAGATAAGGATGCTGTGGGAAGAAGGGAGTGTTGGCCAGGAATGAGGAATGGGCTGCCCCTTCCTGCTCAGCTCCTAATTGATGAGGAGCAGCTCCTGGCAGAGACACCCTCCCCAGGAATTGCACTCCCCCCTGGATTTATCCTCAGAGTGGAGAGCACATCCCAGCACAGCCACACCTGTAACAGTAGGGAGCAGCCAGAACTCGTTCCCAACCCCCTGCCCTGGATTTCTGAGCTGTGAGTGGTGCCTGTTCCATCACCAAGGGCTTTCTAGGGCAGCCAGTGGCATTTCCCAGCACACGGGAGGCAGTTTATTACCAGTGATTTATTAAACTGCTCCAACTTGTCAGCAGCCACTTGAAACATTCCCTTTCCCTTTTTTTTTTTCCCCCTTCAGCTTTGCTAATGTCTTTATAAAGAGCTGGATAAATAGATTTCCAGCACTTCTGACTGCCACGGATCAAACCTCAATCGATATGGCCCAGATTAGGGATGAGGTGAGACTGAGCCTCCCCACCTCCCTCCAGCCCCAGCTGCAGAGGTGAATTGATGGGAATGCACTTCCAAGGAGCAGATAAATACATTTTTGCCTGCCCACAGCAGAGCTGGACTTGACAGTTGCCGATTTCTCCCCGTTGTGTCCTGTTCTGTGGGTGGGGGAGCTCCAGGTGATTGCTGCTCCTACCAGACTCCTCTCCTGCATCCTTTACATTCATGGATAGACCCTCCTGCCTTTATAATCTACTGAACTCGTGCAGTTCAGAGGCTTTCAGCTCCTGCCTGATGAATCTTTGCAGGACAAGACCCCTTTCTATCATTAAGTTTGATCAGTCTCAGCTCATCAACCTTAATTTATTTGCTGCAGAATCACCATTTAAAGACCTGCTGAGCTGAAATTAGTCCTGCTCCTTCCCCAGAGAGCCCAAGAACTACTTCTGCCAGTGGCAGCATATTCAGAGCCACCCATCCCAGCTCTCAGCTCAGACATCAGGAGGAATTTTTTCCTGAAAAAGATGGTCAGGGGTTGGAATGGGCTGCCCAGGTTTGGAGTGGAGGTGTCCAAGGAACACCTGGATGTGGCACTCAGTGCTCTGGTGGGCATCAGTGACAGGCTGGACTCGATCCTGGAGGGCTTTTCCAACCTCAGGGATTCTGCATCACACACCTGGCACAAGTCAAAAGATAGTTAGATTTTTTTTTCTCCTTTTCCACATCAAAGGAACCTTTTTAAAATGCCCCCGGTCCTCTCTTCATGCTGTATTCCATCCGCAGCTCCCCGTGAGCCCCAGCAGGGCTGCCCTGAGCTGCTGCAGCCCCTGGGTGCTTTCTTTGCAGAGTTCTTCCATCCTCCCCTTCCTCCATCCCTCCTCCTGTCTGGATAATTGATCTCCGAGTCGCAAACCAGATGCTCGGGCTGCGCCTCTCTCCCCGTGCTCCGGCTCCTGCTGAAGTCCAGGGAGATCCTCTGGAAGAAGCCACTTTTAATTTGTAATCTGATTAAGCCATTAGAGGCGAATGGAGCAGTAAGTAACACAAATTGCCGATCGTTTCCATCAGCAAATCCCCCCAATTAATCCTGAGATTAACCCTGATTACACGCGGTAATGGTGATCAATGCACCCTAATGGGGGAAATCCGCCCACTCCGCTTTCTTCCACATCCCAGAACGATCAATTTGGAATCAGGGTGATTTATCTGGCAGGATCGAGCGGGGCCAGCGGAGCTGGGGCAATCCCAGGAGCTGCAGCTCATTCCCGCTTGGGAAAAGCGAGCCAAACTGGGAAAGAAGAGCTGGATAGAGCGAAACGAAGAGCAGGGGAATGCAGAGGGCAGCAGGAATGGCAAATTCCATCTGCCTGCCGCACTCCCTCCCCTTTGAATCCTCTCAGGGATGCCCTAAAAAGCTCCTGTGAGCTGATCAGACCAAACAGCTCGGAGCAAGGCTGCACTTCTCAGGGATTCCTCTGTCAAAGGGAGGAAGTTAGGCTGGAGAAGAGCTGAAAAAAGGAAAAAAAACCCTTTCCTACTTTGTGATCCGAGCCTCTGTTCATCCTTTTGCTGCTAAAATCGGAAGTTACCCCAGGACTGAACATTTCCAAGGATCCCCAAACACTCCACGAGCTTCAGAGCCGGGCTCAGCTTCCCCTTGGTGCAGTGTTATTTATAGAGCAGCTGAGACCCCAGCGATTGCTTCAAGGGGGATTCTGCCTTTGTAGGGACTAAGTCAGCACTAAGTCGGGAGCTCAAGGCTTGACCTTTGGAAGGCAGGGATGGATTCATCCCACTCCCACCACAGCCAGCTCTGGGCTGAGCTGCAGCACTGCCTGGTGATAAAGGAGTTTGATTTATGGAGCCTTCTCTTCTCCAGAGCTGCTCACTCTGCTCTGGGAGCACCAAGGAGGACAAGAAAAACTGCTGGAAGATGGGCTGAGCTCCCTCCAGGGGCTCTGGCATCTCCCTGGGTGTTGGCTCCAGGACAGGAGAAACCACACAAGTGACATCTCACAGGGTCCCCAGGTCCCACATTAGCAGGTCCTGCATGTTCCTGTGCCATGGGAAAGATCACCTGGAGGGCTGCAAGCCCAAATTCTGACCAGGAATATTTCAGGTGATCCGTCCCAATATTCACTTGAAGTTGTTTTTCTCTCCTCCCACACCATGTAGACTAATCCCTGTGTCATTTTGCGCCCAGATCTGTATTTTGGCAGCAAGGTAAAATATTCCATATGAGAACAGTGACATCACCCTATCCTGCACGGACAGGCCCTGTAGTATCCATAAATCCATGAGATCCTTTAGGATTTTTAATGGAGCTGTAGTGCTCCAGCCAATCCCCCCTCATTCCTGGGCTGGGATCCTGCAGCTCCCCTCCCCTCAGGTGGTCACTCCTGGCCAGAGAGCTGAGCCCCTCACCAGGACAATCCTGCTCCAGCTTCCCTCATCCAGGGAGGAGATTCCAGGCAGGTACATCCCAGACTGCAGGGAATGTTTTTTCCCTCGGGATGTTGTCTCTGAGGTGTTTTGCAGCACATGTGTTTGGGGGTGACATGTGAGGGCCCCGTCCTTCAGCCACCTCCTCTCCCAGCTCCTGCAGCCACCCGAGGGGCTCATGGTTCCCTTTGATGTGCAGATGAATCAGCCTGGCCAGGAGAAGCCCCGTGGATTTATGAACTCCTCCTCTATGATGTCTTTCCAAACGTATCCCCCAGAAGAGCATTTGCTCTCCCTTTCCTCCCAGCTCCTCAGATCCAAGCATTCCTTTCTCCTCCTCCATCCCAGGCCTGGGGAGCGATGCTGCTCCCCCAGAACAAAGTTCCCTCTGCAAACCCAGCCACTTGTCAGTCCCCTGCTCCATATCCAGCCAGGTTTGGTGTCTCTTGACTGCAACCCCATGGAAGGCAGCTCCGAGCCAGAGATGAAATCCTGCAATTCAATCTGCTCCCAGCCCAAATCATGCCAGCTCTGCAATTCCAGAGTAGTTGAAAAGAAAGGGACAAATAACTCTGATGGAAACCACTCACTGGAGACTTCCAGGGGAAATTATACACCCGCGAGGGGAAAAAGGATCATTACGAGGTGACGGGAGAAAACATTTGCATTGCAAGTCAAAGCAGCTGGAGGCCGGGGGAAGCTCTGTGGTCACTGCCCTCCCCAGTCCAATCCAATCAACTCCAGCACTTGGCAAACCCTCCCAGACAGGCCCTTGAGCTGTTTGACCCAGATTCCGACAAACACCGGAGTCAAGCTCTGCCCAGGAACAGAAGGGGAGCCTTGCAAAGGTCTCCCGAAGTTCATTCCTGTGTTAACCCCCACAAAATAATAAAATCGGTGTGTTTGTCTCCTCTTTAGCAGTCACCTCCACCTTGCCAACTTCCCAGAGGTGCGTGGGGAGATTGCTGTGCTTGGCAAACAAGCAGAAATTAAAGAGAGTTCAGCAGGAACATCTCGATTTCATCGTGGCTGAGCACGCCCGGATGCAATGGCACGTTAAAAACCTGGTGGCACGTTAAAGCTGGTGGCACATCGTCCAGGTTTGAAGGACAGGTGTCTGCCAATAAAGACAGAAGCTTCTCTTTGAAATTATTGAATTATTATTATAATTTTGAAATTAAGGGGCTCTCAGGCAAAGATATGGGAATTAGCAATAACAATTCTTTACTAGGAAAATTAAAATAGAAATGCAGTATTACAAAGAACAATCCCAACACTGACAGAGTCAGAATCCAAGCTGACACCCGTCAGTCAGTCAGGGTATTGGCAGCAGTCCCATTCAATGGTGGCTGCATCCTCCTGTAGTGGCAGATGTGGTTCAGCTGGAGCAGTGCTCCTGGAGAAGGTGCAGTTTCCTCTGAAGGTCCAGGGATGATGTGGAAAGGTCTGGCTATCCTCTGGAATCCAGTGGAAAGAAGGTACCTTGGTGTCCAAAATCTCAGTTTTTATCTAGGTAGGAAAGGCTTGGCTCCTCCCCTGGCTGGAGCATCTCCCAGTGAGATGATGTAATTTTATCAGTCATGCAGTGGGACTGAATGGGCCAGCAGCAGATGATATCTTCCTGGAGGGAGGATGGGCTGTGGAAAGATAAAGATGATTGCCCCAGCTGGTTTAAAGTTGGCCCATTAGCAGATAACATGTGCCAGGAGATCAGGGTCACTGCCCCATCCAGTTTTTAACAATGGCCCATTAACAGGAGATATCTCCCACAGGGATAAGAATCGCTGCCACACCCAGTTTTTAACAATGGTCCATTAACAGGTGATACCTCCTGGATGAAGGGTGGGTCATGAGAAAGATAAAGATGATTGCCCCAGCTGGTTTAAAGATGGCCCATTAGCAGATGATATGTGCCAGGAGATCAGGGTCACTGCCCCACCCGGCTGTAACAGATGGTGACAGAATACACATTTCTGGCCACATTAACCCAACACATGCATCTAAGCCATCAAAAAGCAGAGGGGATGGAGGAGCTGGAAGAATAAAGGGGATTTTATTTCTGTGCTAAGCATCATACCAAAAATCCCCATCCCTAAAGGTTCTGCACCCCCACAGTTGGAGCAGTAGGCAGGGAAGGGAGAGCCAAGAGCAGCTCAAACAGGGAAAGGGGAACACGCCCCCCAAGGAAGGCAAACCTCCACACCCTCCCCTCATTTCTCTGCCAGAGCCTTAGCACAGCTCCCCAAAACCCCAGAGAGGAATTTGGAGGAATGAAGTATGAAAGAGGGGCCGAGGCAGGCTGTGTTCCAGCCAGCTGCAGCCAGGGCTGCTCGTCAGGAATAACCTCTCCTGCATCCACACACAGGATGAGCTCCAACCTCTCCCTGACATTTGTGTGTCAGCTCGAGCCAGCTGGGGCTGCAGCTCTGCCTTCCACTCCACACTCAGGCTTTAAATCCAGGGCTGGAAGTTTGCAGAGCTGCCAGGGTCCATCCTCATCTGGCCACAACGAGTTGGGAGCATCAGCAGTTCTACAAATCCAGGCCAGCCTGGATATACCACTTCTCTCTGATGGGCAAACACCAGGAGAGGGAGGCAGCACCGTGCTGCTGTGACATTTGCACCCGGGTGCAATGAGGTGTCATTCAGCCCAGCCAGACCAAGCAGCATCTCTGGGGCACCAAAATTACACAGCCGAGGAAATCCGACAAAATCCATCTGCCCTTTTCAATATTTGGAGATAATTAACTCCTCCAGGCTGCGATATTACAAAAGAAAGCTGTTAGTGAAGCTGTTCATCCCCAGGTCAGGCTGGATGCGGAATTTTGCCAGCACTGGGGATGCTGAAAGGGCAAGGAGGACATTTCACATTTCCCTATATTCCCAGGTCCCTCATAGGAAGATTACAGGGATACACATGTAATGCAGTGGGTCAGAGGGAAGAGAGAGCAAGGGCTTACCAGGAAAGGGAAAGCATCTCTGCTCCTCCATTGGTGCCATCTGAGCTGTGTCCCAGCCTGAGCATCCACCAAAAAATCTGACTGCAGGGAAACTTGAAAAAAACAGGCTCAAAGCACACCTTTACCTGAAGGTAAAGAAATCAGCCAGAGCTTCTCAAAAATGTTTGAGTCACTCATCCAAGAGCCTCACACTGGCCCTAATCCCCACACCTGACCTGCAGCCCTGAGGTAACCCAGAGCATCCCACCCCTCCCCTCCTCCCTGCCCTAAATACAGGGTGGGGGCTGGTCCAGCCTCCCACCAGCAAATCCCAGCTGGACCAGTTGAGTGTGGCATTCCTGAGCCAGCACTTTTAACACTTTCCTGTCCATTATTATGGGATGGCAGGGCAGGCAAATGGTAACCTAGTTCTGCTCTCCAGTCCCACCAGCTGCTCCAAGAGCAACCTGCATATCCCTAAAGGAAATTGTTCCCTATGAGGGTGGAGAGGTTGCCCAGAGAAGCTGTGGCTGGCCCATCCCTGTAAGTGTCCAAGGCTAGGTTGGGCAGGGCTGGGAGCAACCTGGGATAGTAAAGATGTCCATGGTAGGGGATAGATCACCCTTAAGGTCCTTTCCAACTCAAATCATTCCAGGATCTGCTGCCTGTGCTGCCTGCACGGGTCACTGGGGCAGTAAATATTTGTACGGGCCAGACAAGGAGAAAGCAAACAGAATTCCCTTATTTATGGGCCTTGGCAACTTCTCAGCCTCAGCCCCCTGGTGTTTCCATCCCCTCTGCTCCCAGCTGTGGCTCCATGCACCCACAGCTGCTCCATGGGGGACAGGATGTGAGACCAGAGGTTGGGAGGATCAGAGGGACAGGCAGAGGGAGACTGTGGGAGCTGGGATGTGCAGGAGCAAGTGGAGTGACCTTGCTGGGTGTTTTTGCAGCCGTGTTTATTTTACCTGCAGGCAGAAGGAGGGAAGGTGATGGATCCTCTTCCCTGGCCATGCAGGGGTGCACTATGTGAAGCCTCCAGAGGGTTACACACCATTCCCAAGCCTTTCCTTTCAGCAGGGGGGTGTCCAGAGGGGCTTCCAGGGAGCTCAGTGAGACATCCTGAATCCCAAACCCTTCCTGCAGGGACATGCTGTGCCTGGCAGGACACACACGTGTCCTATCCCAGACTGCTGCTGCTGCCCCTGCCTCTGCCTCCTTCCCTGGAGGAAGCTGGGATGTGGGAGTGCTCCCGGGGTCTCTGGGTGGGAGGTCTGTGTCTCTCTCTGGGATGAGCACTGCTCCAGAGACACAAACCATGAGCGTACCTGGAAGCAGCCGGGCGTCCGGAGTGTGCCTGGTCTGCTTCCCATCATCGCCCCAGACGGGGGGCAGGAGGCAGAGGGGAAGGAGCCCGGGATCACTGACCCCTCTTGGTGCTGAGTGTCTGGCTTTAGGAAGGATTCAGCCTTATTACCAACCTCCTGAGCTGCTGATTTCTTGGATTTCTGTCATGTCAGGAGGAGCTTTCGCTGAGCTGAAAAGGGCAAGGGGATGGATATAATTCCATAAACTCCTCGGAGATCAAAGGAAAGACATGAGGCCAGGGGTTAAAATCACCCAAACCAGGCTGGGAATGAGCACATGAAGGAATAGGGAAGGAGGGAATATGTGAGCAACAGGGTCCTGGTGGTTCCTGAGGGGGGGTTTTGGTGGGGGGGATGATTGCTGTTGTGCTGGTATGAGGATGAGTCAAGCCTCATCCCTAAATTTACTGGGATAATCTCTCCTGGCCTGCCTCATCACTTTCTCCATCCTGGCTGAGCTTTATTTACACACTGTGACCAGCACAGCCTCTGGTCACTCCAGCCATACCTGCCAGAGAGTTTTTCCTGTCAGGGATTGATGGCATCCGGCTGGAGATCTCTGGGACTCCTCTCCCAGGTAATCCTTAGTGCAAATTGCTTCTCTTTCAGCCACTCATTTCACCGTTTGTGGGAGAGCAGAGCAGGCAGAGCCGTGCTGCAGCCATGAGAGGAAACAGCCTCAAGCTGTGCTGGGGAGGTTCAGGTTGGACATTGTCCTGCCAGTGAAGGCAGAAGCTTCTCTTTGAAATGGAGAACGTAAACACCCTTCCTCCAAAGTATTATAATTTTGAAATTAAAGGGCTCTCAGGCAAAGACATGGGAGTTAGGAATAGCAGTTCTTTACTAGGAAAATTAAAATAGAAATACAGTATTACAAAGAACAATCCCAAAACACTGACAGAGTCAGAATCCAAGCTGACACCCGTCAGTCAGTCAGGGTGTTGGCAGCAGTCCCATTCAATGGTGGCTGCATCCTCCTGCAGTGGCAGATGTGGTTCAGCTGGAGCAGTGCTCCTGGAGAAGGTGCAGTTTCCTCTGAAGGTCCAGGGATGATGTGGCTATCCTCTGAAATCCAGTGGAAAGAAGGTACCTTGGTGTCCAAAATCTCAGTTTTTATCTAGGTAGGAAAGGATTGGCTCAGGAGCATCTCCCAGTGGGATGATGGAATTTTATCGGTCATGCAGTGGGACTCAGTGGCCAATTAGCAGATGATATCTTCCTGGAAGGAGGATGGGTTGTGGCAAAGATAAAGATGATTGCCCCAACTGGTTTAAAGATGGCCCATTAACAGATAATATGTGCCACAGATGGTGACAGAATACATATTTCTGGCCACATCAACCCAACACAGACATGAGCAGAGATTTCTTCATGGAAAGGGTGGTCAGGCCTTGGAAGGGGCTGGTTTGGAGTGCCCATCCCTGGAGGTGTTCCAGGAAGGCCTGGATGTGGCACTCAATGTTCTGGGCTGGTGACAAGGTGGGGATTAGACACAGCATGGACTCGATCCTGAAGGTTTTCCCAACCTCAGTATCCTGTGATTCCAGGCAAAAATATAAAAAATCAGGGTGTTTGTCACAAGGCTGAGGGAGATAACATCCCTGAGATAACAGCGAAGCAGAGCAGGCTGTGAGCAGCTTTGGGGCTGGAAACCATTCCCTCCAAAGCAGCAGCCCTGGCTGGCTCTGCCTCCTGTTCTGCTCCTCGTGCCGTGATTTATCCCGCAGCAGAGCGAGTCCAAACGCTCTCCAGATGGATCCCATACAGGCTGCACCTGCTTCCCACCGTGGAGAGGCACATGTGGATGGAGAGGAGGAGCTGGGGGTAAGTGTGGGAATACAAATCAATCACCCACCAGCCCTGAGCTCCAGAGGGATAGGTGCTCCCCCATCCCTGGATGGGCCAGCTTCTCCCTGCTGGAATGGCTCCCAGGGAAGGGACCCTGACCATGCACAAATCCCCAAGGTGAAACTGAGGAGCCCAGAGGTGCCACCAGGATACAGCAGTCCCTGGAAACAAGGGAAACCTGCCTAGATGGGGCCAGGGGACCCCTGTGTCCCCCCAGCATTGGAGAGTTGAGTGCTCTGTACCCAGGGATGGACCAGGAGGTGTTATTTTCTCACAGTGTTTAAATTTCTTTACAGGGAACATGAAATTCCCTAAGGAAATAAACTGCCACCAAGCTCCAGGACCATCTGCCTCAATCCCCAGGGATCCCTGGGATGAATTTACAGAGCTTTCCAAAAACACAGCACACGAGGCACAGCCCAGGGTCACGGCTGCTGGCCAGGGAGAAGTTTCTGCTCCCACATCCCTGTGTTTTGGGAATGGCACTGTCCTGCATCACCCCCCTGGCTTAGAAAACCCAGGGTTATGGGCAGAGGAGCTGAGTAATGCTCTGTGGGTGATGCTGGAGGATCCCAACCTGGAGGTCAGGAGGGACCCTGAGGTCCTGGAGGTCCCCAAACCCTGAACATCCTGAGGATGCAGACAGGAATGGTCCTGCTCTGGAGAGAAACAGCCCTGTGGGATTTCCCATCACCTGCTCCCACTTTGTCCCTCTCCCAACACTCAAATATTTATGTCCAAAGTCGACATTAAAATTCAAGGGAAGCTAAATAGAAATTAAACTGTGTATTTGGAGAGGAAACAAGTCCTGTAAGGTGAGCGCTGCTGGGCCCGGTGATTGATGGGTGTTTATTTATCTGCTACTGCCAAATCCTGCAAGGAAGACAGAGTGGGAAGGGAGAGGGAGAGCCCTGGATATGGGCTCAGTGGGTGGAACAGCCCTGGGAATTGTGGCAGTGTCCAGGGGGGAGCAAACAGCTCCAGGAATCCCCAGAGTGTCCGAGAGCAGAGCTGGGCAGCCCTGCCTGGCTGCAAGGACTTGACTGTGCCACACAAACCTTGGGAATATAAGTGTTTGGACCAACACAGGGCAGATCCCAGCATCACCCTAACCCACTTGCTGATGTCTCTGTGACTCTGGAATCACCTCTGCGCATCTAAGGAGAGGCTAAGAGGAACAAAAGCCTTGCTGCCTTCTTTTTCTTTTCCCCTTTTTTTCTTTTTCCTCCTCTCCTCTCCTCTCCTCTCCTCTCCTCTCCTCTCCTCTCCTCTCCTCTCCTCTCCTCTCCTCTCCTCTCCTCTCCTCTCCTCTCCTCTCCTCTCCTCTCCTCTCCTCTCCTCTCCTCTCCTCTCCTCCTCCTCTCCTCCTCCTCTCCTCTCCTCTCCTCTCCCTCTCCCTCCTCTCCTCTCCTCTCCTCTCCTCTCCTCTCCTCTCCTCTCCTCTCCTCTCCTCTCCTCTCCTCTCCTCTCCTCTCCTCTCCTCTCCCTCATCCCCAGAAGCCCCTCTCTGCCTTTCCCCTGTCCCCCATGTGTCCCTCACCCCCTGTCCCCTCTCTGTGACACTCCACAGGTCCTATCCCTCTCTCCCCGTGACCTTTCCCTGCCTCCTCCCTGTTCCCTCTCCGTTATTTGCATAATAGTGCCCAGGATCACTTGGGAGGGAAATAATTTCCTTTCTCTGGAACTGAGACCTCTCTTTGCACTTATTTGTCTCCCCCATTCCCGAAAGCCGTGTGTTGACGGATGCTGGATGCAACCAGACACCCCCAGCCGGCCCTGCCGATGCCTCTTGAGTCTCGGCCATCCGGGAATGCAGGCGAGGTTATCCAGGGGCTCGTGACTCCCTCATTCTCTCTCTCTTCAAATCCTGCTCTTCCCTGGTTTACACTTCCTTGGAAACGGATCAGTGACACGGGATGTTTGTCACCCGAATAAGTGTTGTTGTTGCTAGGTGACAATGTCCTGCTGCTGTGCGGGGCCAGGCGTGTCCCGGGGATGCCATCCCTCTGCTGGGGATGCCATCACTCCTTCCCTCCCCCGGGGGATGCCATCTCTCCCCCCGGGAATGCCATCCCTCCTTCCCTCTCCTCGGGATGCCATCCTTCCCCCCAGGATTCCATCCCTCCCCTCGGGATGCCATCCCTCCTTCCCTTCCCTCCCATCGGGATGCCATCCTTCCCCCCGCCATGCCATCTCTCCTTCCCTCTCCCTGGGGATGCCATCTCTCCTTCCTTCCCCTCAGAATGCCATCCCTCCTCCCAGGATGGCATTCCTAGCCCCGGGATGCCATCCCTCCTTCCCTCCCCTTGGGATGCCATCCCTCCTTCCCTCCCCCCAGGATGCCATCCCTCTGCTGGGGATGCTATCCCTCCTTCTCTCCCCCCTGGATGCCATCTCTCCTTCCCTTCCCTCCCCCCAGGATGCCATCCCTCCCCCCAGGATGCCATCCCTCCTTCCCTCCCCCCAGGATGTCATCCCTCCTTCCCTCCTGGCCCAGAGCCTCCCAAGGACTCTCCAGAGCTGCAGGTGAGCACTTGGACCAAAGTTCAGTTTGGGCTCATCCTGCAGCTCCACATCTCTCAGAGCCTTGGGGTTTCAGCCTCATCCTGGGACAGGCAGGGACAGTGAGGGTCATTCCAGACCCTCGGAGATGCTCCAGCACCTCTGGCACACTCTGGGGATCCGTGATGGGAACCCAGCCCAGCCACTGCTCCTCCCTCTCCCTGGACAGGAGCAGGGCAGGGAAGTTCAGAGCAGGAACTGCCATGGGCTTTCCCAATCAAGTGGACAAAGTTTGGGGTTGGTTTTATTGTGGGATTTTTTTTTTTCTTGTCTCCTTGGAAAAACGCTGATGTGTCAAAACAAAGGGTTTTCAAAAAAGGAATGTGCTTGTTTCAGCTTTTCAGGAATTCCTGCTCAAAACTGAGAAAAAAGAAAGTGCTGCCATCCCATTGCATTCCATCCATCCTGTTGCATCGTATTCCATCCCATCCCTGCCAGCTGTTTCCCCATGAGCTGCAGCACCACATGGCACAGACCTGAGGACCAAGGACAAGTCCTGACAGTGCCAGTGCCCCTCTGATCATTCCAGGTCCTCCTGGCCTTGCTGACATGACAATTCCCTGGGCATGGGGCTGGGGGCAGGCTCAGGGCTGCTCTCTGCAGATGTGGTTTTGATTAGGAATTTTTTGGACAAAAAATGCACAAGTAAAGCACAACCCAACCCCAGCGCCATCGCCCCCCACTTCCTGTGAACGTTCCTGCTCTGATTAACCAACATTCCTCCAGAAAATCATCTCCTTCCCCAAAAACCCCAGGCAGGGCTGGCCAAGATTGCCCTCACCACAGAGAAGGGGCTTCCACATCTCAGAGGGGAGGTGGAAGGTGTGGGTGGAAGGTTTGGGTGTCAGCACGTGGATCCTGGCCAGGGAATTCCAACCCCATGGAGCCTTGGACCTCTCATGCTTGGAGGGCACTGTCCCAGCTCCAAAGGGTTTTGCTGGGAATTCTTTCCAAAGGGAATGTTCAGGGGTCATTCCCATTGCAGGGAGTTCAGCTGTCCAGTGCCCCCCCAGCTCCAGGGGCTCCAT
Organism: Erithacus rubecula; assembly: GCF_903797595.1. Classification (NCBI taxonomy): domain Eukaryota; kingdom Metazoa; phylum Chordata; class Aves; order Passeriformes; family Muscicapidae; genus Erithacus; species Erithacus rubecula. The sequence continues at coordinate 5,355,455 of NC_136667.1, read as the reverse complement.
GCCCAGTGGCTGTAGCCCTTTCACAGGGAATCTCCAGCCTTTCCAACTCCACCTCGGAGCCTCCAACCCTATTTAATGAATGATCATTAACTGGGGACGTTTCAGATGAGGAAATTGTTTTAGGAATGAGCAATTAAGTCCTAATGCTCAGCTCACGTAACTCATTTCTAATTAAACTCGCTGTAAATTATAGCACCACTATTTATTTTTAATGAGAAATAAAACTGGAAAGGAATTGCGGCCCTTCAACAAACCGGACTGAGTGGGAGGGAGGAAAGAGGGAATGAGTGGTGGAGGGGAAGGAGCAGAGAGCAGGGAGAGAGTTCAAAACAGACAGAAAAGAGCTCTTAAAGCCCTCCCTGCCATTCCAGAAGCCATCTCCATTCTTACCCAGTGCCTGACGACCTCCTGGCAACAGCTATTTATATTCCTGACCTTTCCCAAAGGTGGGCAAAGCTCTGCAGTCCAGGCTCTTGAGGGTTTTGCCACTGGGAAGCGGCCTCAGCTCCTGCTCTCTGCAGATCCAGCTGTGTCGTGACAAGGAAAAATGGTGCCCATATGGAGACATTAATGATCCGAGGTTCAAAGGCAGCACGGGAGGATCGAGTGCTCTCTGAGCAGATTTTAATCACATCCATCATGGAACAGCTCTGGAAACGGCAGGAGAGGCAGGCAGGATGGGGAAGGATGGAGCTGGGGATGGACAGGGCTAACAGCACCAGCTGGGCAAAGAAAAGTTAGGATTGCTCAGGCTGTGGTTCCAGGATTGTGCTGTCGTGAAGTCAGGAGGTGCCAGGGACTGTCACCACCCCATGCCTTGTGGGAATTCTCCTTAGGGAATGGAGGAGAGTAGGGGAAGTATTGGATTCTGAGTGACCCACAGCAGTGCTCCATGACCTCCCCTGAGCCCCCCAGACCCCCAGGAACACTTGTATCCCTGGATATCAAGGAATGTAGGAGAGGTTATCCAGGGGCTCATGTCTCTCTCATTCTCTCTCTCTTCAAATCCTGCTCTTCCCTGTTTTACACTTCCTTGGAAAGAGCCCACCAGACCCTCAGGAACACTTGTATCCCTGGAATCCTTCAGAGCTATGGGCTGGACTAGGAATAGCCCCATTCCCTGGGTCACTAGTCACAGGGTGGTTTGGGTTGGAAGGGACTTTAAACTCATCCAATTCCACCTCTCATCATGGGGAGGGACACCTCCCACCATCCCAGGCTGCTCCAAGCCCTGTCCAACCCTGCCTTGGACATTTTCAGGGATCCTGGGGCAGCCAGAACTTCTCTAAGCACACTGTGCCAGGGCCTGCCCACCCTCACAGGGAAGAATTCCTTCCCAATTTCCCATCTCATCCGGCTTTCTTTCAATTTAAAGCCATTAGGAGTTTGCTGTTAGTGGAAAACGCTCTGGCTCATGTCCAGTAATGATGGATTTAACCCCACAAAGTCGAGTTCAGACTGAGCCCACTTGGAGATCCATAGAAATTTAACATTTCCAGCAATGTTTCCTCTCTCTCAGCACCATCTGCGCTGGGATGGAGCTGAAGGAGCAGAGGAAGGATTTTGTCTCTTACCTGCTTCCCCCTAGCTGGAACAGGGCAAGATTGGGGTCACTCAGGGCTCCCACATCAGCTGAGCCCAGGTGAGCCCTGGGAGGGCTCAGGTGAGGTTGGGGGTGATGTCATCCCATCCCTGCTCTTGTGCAAGATAAGCAGGAAGAGAGATCCTGGATCTCAGCCCTGAGCTGGAGCTGGTGCTGCAGAGGGGAAGAAACAATCCCAGAGCTCCCCATTCCTTATCCCATATCCCACCATCCCATAGCTCCCATCCCACTCTGTGTCTGTCCCACTCCCCCAAGAGAGAGGTGAGAGCTGCCTCTGCCAGCTCACCCACTGTAGGACAGGGAGGCACCGAGAGCACACCAAAACCAGAGCTGGAGCACGGAGCAAATTTCACCTTCCCAGAAACATCCCCAGGAGCTTTTCCTCTTCCTCTGGCTGTTCCAAGCAGTGAGCAGTGAGTGCTCCTCTCCAAAAGCTTCACTAATGATTTTGGGCAGCTAAGCCAGGCCTGGATTTGGGATGTGGCTGTGCCTTCCCAGCTGTCTGCACGCGGATTTAAACCTGATCCGTGTGGAACAGCGGCAGCTCCTGCTCTGCCTCTGGACAAAAGTCCTGATTATTCCCTCTTCCCAACAAAGCCCCCTGTTCCAAAAGCTTCCAGGCACTGTGTTCTGTGTTCCCACTGGAATAGCTGCACGTGGATGCTGACACTGCAAACTCTTCCCTCCATGGACACGTTCTGGTCACACCAAGCTGTGACCAACATTTTGGCAGTGGCTGCATCCAGCCAGGACAGAGATGTAGGGACAGCGGGGGTGATGGGAATGTCTGTCCTGCCCCTGTTTGGGAAGACAAGGAGAAGGAGAAGGAGAAGGAGAAGGAGAAGGAGAAGGAGAAGGAGAAGGAGAAGGAGAAGGAGAAGGAGAAGGAGAAGGAGAAGGAGAAGGGAGAAGGGAGAAGGGAGAAGGGAGAAGGGAGAAGGGAGAAGGGAGAAGGGAGAAGGGAGAAGAGAAGGAGGAAGAGGAGATCCAGCACAGAGAATCACAGGGTCACAGAATGTTGGGATGAAAAGAGCCCTAAAGCCCATCCATGAGTGGGGTCACCTTCCATACACCTGGTTGCTCCAATTCTTCAACATTTCCAGGAGTGATATCTGGGAAGGAAGGGAAATTGTGGGAAATCCTGGCTCAGCCAGGTCGGGAGCCTATTCTTCATGGCTCTGCAGGATCTTCTGTGTCCTGATGGAGCCCTGCAGAGTCCTGACCTGGCCACTTTCAGGCAGGAGGGGAAGGCACAAAGTGAGGAAGTTGTAGAGAGCTGCAGCCACAGGAAACCTTGGCTGGGGCAGCACCCTGGGGTGGCAGTGACGTCGGGAAGGGTCATTAGTGAGGGATTTGTGTTTCTGCCCTTGCCATGGAGAAACGCCCAGCCGAGCAGCCCCTGACCCCCCCAAAGCTCGACCCAGCCGTGTAACCCGAGCCCAGACCCAGGACAGCCCGGAGTTAATCACTTCCAATCCCGGCCTGAGGAAGTGGCAATTAAAGAGCTCGTTAGTGACAGAAAGAGCTCCTGTGCTGCCCTGACACCTTCAGCTGCCGAGCTGCTCCAGCACCTGCCTGGGGAGCCAGGAGAGACTTTGGAATGGCTGTTAGTGGGATACAGCATCCTTGTTGGAATATGGGGTCCCCCTGTCACAGCATGAGGACAGGACAGCTCTGCCAGCAGCAGCCCCCGGGGGTATCCCCACCTTTTCCTCCTGAGCCATGCTTCCAAGGAGCTGGGATGCCAAGGAAAGGCAGCATGTGGAGGCAGAGCTCTGGGAAGGGATCAGGGAAGGCTGGGGGAGGAATTCCTCCCTGCAATGGATGAGGGTTTTAGCTCCAGATCATCGCGGGAGCTCCAACTTGCGCGGCTCCGGCTGCGGTTTGGAGCGGGGCCCCGAGGAGCAGCAGCATTAACACCCACAGCCCCTTCCCTCTTGGAATTCCTGCCCATCCACACGGCTCCCTGCAAGGAGGCACAAGGGCCTTCCCAGCTGCAGGGAGCTGCCCCGGATAAACACCCGACAGCTGGAGCAGAGAGAAATGGAGCTGCTTCTCCAACTGCCAGCACGAGCCAATCCATCACGCTGGTCCTGGCACCTCTCCTCGGAAGGGAATCAAAGGGCTCCTTAGTGAGAAGGGATGGAATGACAGGTAGAAAGGCCAGAGGATAAATCCTGCTGCCTACTGGGACTGTTAAATATTAGGAGAGATTAGTGTCTGACAGGGGAGAGTAGGGCAGCAGCTCTGCTAAACAGCCAGAGAAATGCGTGGAATTCCGGCTCCTTTGTCAGTGGCAACTGCACAACACTCAGGGTGGAATAAAAGGAAGAAGAAAAAATACCTTTCCCTGATTTAGATTAAGGAAGGAGCCCGGGCAGGATCCTGGACCTCACCCAGCCCTTGCTGGAGCAGCACAGGAAAGGGAGAGATGGGAGGGGATGCTGGGAGAGGGTGTGGAGCAGGAGCAACCACTCCCAATCCTGCTCCTGCACAGCCCCTGTTTCAGGCACAGCCCCTCCTCAGGACACCTGGCTGGGAAGGTGGGACAAAGAGGGGGGAAAGGGAAGTGATGGATTCACCATGGAAGTGTCCAAACACTCGTGGATGTGGCAGTGGGGACGTGGATCTGAGGGGGACTTGGCCATGCTGTGGATTGGATGGGCTCAGAGGGTTTTTCCAACCTAAATCATGATTGCATGGTTTTCCTTTCCCCATCTGGGCAGCAGAGCTGGGTGTAGGGAGGGGTGTGCTGGAGGAGGAGGGCCTGGCTGGGATCAGCAGGTCAATCCAGCTCAGGCAGATTATCCCAAATGATAGTTCCCATTTCCTGACTAAGGCATCCTAAAGCACTTTGCTCTGCCCAGCAAAAGCTGTGATGGGGCTTAAAATATTAAAAAATTGGCCAATTTTCATAGTTTCCATGTCTGGCATGTCAGGGATTATTAACCAGGAGAAAAGCCTCTGTGTCAGGGACAGGTGAGTGGGAGTGCAGGGCTGCCCATGAATCTGTGGCCAGGCAGGGATGAGCTCCATGGGGAGCAGAGGGACTTCCCACCCTACAGAAGTGCAGAGTCCTGGGCTGAGGCAGGATGCAGTCAAGAGGGGCCAGACTGTCAAATCCAGCCCCATCCTAAACTGAAATTCTGAAATTTGTCAGCGTCCCATCTTGAACCAGTTAAGTTTCCTCCCTCAATTACCCTGCTGGAAAGTTATTTTATATATTCCCTCATCTGATGATTGGGAGAAATCTCCTTCAGTTTTCAACTGACATCTATTCACGACAGGTTTCTACCAATTCATGCTTGTGCCAGCAGTGTCCTTCCAGAGTTCCTTGCATTCCTGGGTGTTTCCTCTTCCATGTCTTTCCAGGCAGCAGTCAGAAATTACCTCAGCCTCTGATTTCTCTCCAGACTACACAAGCACAACTTTTCTAGGACCACTCATCCTGTCTGTGCCCACTAAACCACATTTGCTCCTCTATTTGGGGAAAAAAATCCACTGAGGACTTTTGTAAACCTCAGGAAATTTCATCCCAGCTCTTCATTCGCAATAAAATAATCCCAGGTCCGTTTGCCTAAAAACTCTTTTCTATGCAGAAATCCATGATATCCACTGTTCTTTCCACGAGTACCCAATGGAGGATGGGAGCAGAGTAGATCAGCCAGAAGGCAGAGCCTGGATCCAGTCAGATCACAGGGTTGGGCTGGAATTTAGCCCACCCAGCCTGGAATAATCAGGATCACCAGAAGGAAAACCCTTGGAAATTAACCCCTCTGCCATGGAGCCAGGCTGGGAGAGCTGGAGAAGAGGAAACTCCATGGAGATCTCAGAGCTCTTTCCAGTGCCTAAAGGGGCTCCAGGAGAACTGGAGAGGGACTTTGGACAAGGGATGTGTTGGAGTCGGTGAGTCAGGGATCTCTCTGATTTCTCTCTGAAGAACTCACTGACTCCAACATCATGGAGAGACAGGACACAGGGAATGTCTTCTCTCTGCCAGAGGGCAGGGTTAGGTAGTAAATTGGGAAGGAATTCTTCCCTATGAGGTGGTAAGACCCTGGCACAGGTACCCAGAGAAGCTGTGGATCCCTGGAAATGTCTAAGGCCAGGTCAGTGAACTGCCAGCACCTGCTGGAAGCTGCAGGAAAGCTGCAGAAAGCCCAACCTCATTCCAGCCCGGTCCCGGCAAGGATGCGCCTTGGGACTGGGATTTCTCGGTGCTCACAAAGCCCTGAGCACGGCCATCCACAGACAAAGAGCAGCTTTTCCAAGCTCTCCATCCCTGGCTCGGCGGGCTGGTCCCAGCGAGGGAGCAGGTAAAGCAAACCCTGCCAGCAGCAGGGCTCAGCGCCGGGCTGGCACTGCCCCATCCCCGCCTCTGGCATCGCCAGCGTTATCTCTGGATGCAAAACCAGGGGAAAATTGAGAGCTTGAAAGAGGACAGGCTCTCCTGGGTCAAATTAGTCATTCCTCATTAGAAAAGCCCCGCTGGTTTCTTTGTTTCTCTCGCTCTCCAGTGGACTCAGATAAATACATTTGTAATTCTCCGAGTCCCGCTGAATAGGAGACTGGCAAGGTGAGAATATTAAAGCTGCAGATTATCAAGTGGTTCCTTCCCAGGAACTGAGATTCCAGCAGAGGAATGATGGGGAGGAAGGCTGGGAGTGAACTGCAGAGCGGGGAGAAGCCGAGGAAGGGATTGGGGGAGGCAGGAAAAGGAGAAAGAGGAGGATGGAAGGGGAAATGCCAGAGGAGGGAATACTGGAGAAAACGGAGAGGGGAGAAGGCTCTGGAGGAGAGGAGAAGGGGGGGAGCAGGGCTGCGGGGAGGTTTGGCAGCTGCTGAGTGTGCCGCATTTCAATATTTAATGACTCCAAAATACAGCCATTAACATGTCAGAGGCAGAGGGAAATGGCCCGGCTTTTTCCCCGAGCCCTGATGGCTTTGAAGAACAAATGCCATCTAAAAGAGAGGCTTTTAAAGCGTTTTGGCCGGGGCTGCTGCCGGCCCCCTCCCTTCAGGGCAGCGCTTCCCTCCGGGAGTGCCGGGGAGCTGCATCCATTTGGTTTGGCTGGCACTGTCCATTTTATTTTCCCCTCAATCTCTCGCTCTCTCTGGGATCTTTCCGTTCACAACACAACCCTGTGAAATCAGGAGCGTTCTGCTCTTTGCTCCCAACATCCCCCGGCAAACGGGATTTGCATCAGGTGCAGACAGTGACAAACTTGGAGCTGTTTTTCCCAATTTCAGCTGCTCCATTTCCCTCCTGCAGCGGTGATTTGCCTTGCTGCTCACTCTGCCTTCTCTGCAGGTGTTCCTCGTTCTGAGTCTTCTCATCCTCTTGCCCTGCCCTGGAGACACAGAGGGAGAAATGAAGAAAAAGGTCAAGAGAAGGACTGAATAGTCCTGGAAGTCTCCAGGGCCAAGTTGGGGATTGGAGCAACCTGGAATAGGGGAAGGTGTCTCTGCCTATGGCAGGAGGGCAGAAATGAGATGGAGTTGAAGGTCCCTTCTGTGCCAAACCATTCCATGGTTCCATGCTGCTGGTCCTTGTCACCACTGGTGTCACTGCAGGGAGTGTGGAGGCAGAGCCATGTGCCAGCTCTTCCATGCAAAATAAATGCAAAAATAAATGACAACCTGACAAGTGTAATAAGGAAGGAGGTGGCTGTGCCAACCCTGTGGACAAGGTTCAAGTCACTCCCATTTAGCTCATTAGGAAGCATCAGGCTGTGAAAGTTGTTTGAGGAAGTGGGAATGAAACAGCTCTGGTTTGGATGGAGAAGTTGTTGGGACAAGAGCATCAGAAAAGAGCCCCAGTATCCGTGCATGGCACCAGACCCACATCCTCCAGGTGCTGCCCATCCAGAGCTGTGTCTCTGATGTCCTGTGAGCAGTCACCCTGTCCCCAAGGCCTGTTGGCTCCAACCCCAATGTCCCAGTCCCCAGGCATTCTGCAGGTCCCCAAAATCTGGGCTCAGCATCCCCCAGCCAGGACTCAGCCAGGAAAGCCCAGCCACAGCAGAAATCCAGGTGGGAGCAGGGGATGAGCCCCTCTCAGAGGGCAGAGGGAAGCGCTTCCACCTCCTTCTTCCTCATCAACAGCTTTGTATCCCCCCTGTGCTGAGCTGACATTTTCTGATCCAGCTGGAAGCCTCAGAACAACTTCCAAGGGTTGTTCTCACAGCATTCCTGCCCTGCTCAAACACGGCAGTGAAAGGAGACTTGGGAGAGAAACTTCCTGGCTGGAGAGCCCTTCACATCCTCACTGACCTCGAGGCTTCCAGAAAGCTGAGGGGTCTCTGAGGGAACCCACCACTGGTCCCTGGCAGGCTGCAGACGGATGGATAATGGGATCTTTGCACCTCGGAGAGGATTTCATCACTCATCCTTAGCCCAAATCCATATTCATCATCTATGGATTTCTTTTTAATGGATAAAATGTCTTCTTTTGAAAGAGCAGCCCCACTGCTGATGGCACAAACAGCTGTGCAGGGAAATCGCGTCAGAGCAAACCCAGGCAATCTCCCTCCTCGAGCTTCCAGGGAATCTAACAGCTTTTGACTTCCAAAATAACCCCGAATGCAAAGGAATTTCAAAGAGGAGACAGAAAACCTCCCCCGCCTGCTCAACCACATCAGCCGGGCAGCCTTCCCACGCCTCTTCCCAGCCTTCCTGCCCCTCTTCCACGGGTCAGGCTCAGGCACTTCATCCATTCCCCTGGAGAAGGTGGGATGGATGCTCCTGTGCCGGGAAGGGAGAGCTGCTCCTTTCCCCCAGCACTTGACTCCGAGTCAGGCTTCCCAAGTTCACCCCAGAGCAGGAATTTCTGCATCCTCCAGCCACCATCCCTGGCAAACCCTTATTGAGCTTGACATGTGTTGTTCTATTCCTGATGGATCCCGGGCCACTGGAATATCCATCTGAAAATCAAATAAAATAGCCAAGCCCCCTGCGTGCTGCATATTTTATGGGCTGCTCCCTGACTTCCATTGTTTCCCATTGTTTAGACTATTAGTCAGAACAATTTGTCATCCTACCCCTGCTGCCTGCTGGGATTTTGGGATTCAGTGTGTTCAGGAGATGGAGCCCGTGCTCCTGCCACGCTGGGCTTCAGGACAACCCTCACAATGAGGGGCTGGGGCAGCAAATCTGGAGTGGGGCTCATTCCCTATCCCCAAAAACTTGCAGGCTGAGTAAAACACACGGTGTGAGCTGTGGGGCAGGAGGTGAGGGAGGAAGAGAGAGGCTGTGGGCAGAGCTGGCTGTGGAGAAGCACTGCTGGAGCAGGCAGAAGGTTTTTTTCTGGGGCTGCCAAGCTCCTGGTGCTGCAGGAGCTCCTGTCAGCTCCATTTCTTCACTCCCTTCGTGAGCTGGGGGCCCAGAGAGCAGGAGCTCAGGCAAAGCAGCTTCTGTTCCCATCCCTGCTCCCAGGGATGCTCCTCTCATTATCAACACCTCGGGACACAGGGATTGCTCTGGCTGTTGGGATTTTGCCTGCCCTGGCAGCTCCACACTGGAGTGAGGAGCCAGCTCAGGCTCAGAGGGAGCAGCAGCAGGGAGCTGGAGCATGAAAATCGAGAGGATTTGTCCTGTCCTGCTCCCATTCCCTTCCTGAGGAGCCAAGGGGATGATTCCCATGTTTGCCCCACTCCCAGAGGAGGCACTGGGAGCCCCCACTGCTGGGGTCTGCTCACCAGGGCAGCCAATCCCTCTGCCAAAGGCCAGCTCTCCACTCCCAGTTGTGCCAGGACTGTCTCCAGCCGTCCCCACCCCACCTGGCTGCTGGACCCTCCAACCTTCCACCTCTCCCTGTTCTCCCAGCCAGGCTGAGCAGCCAGGAGCAGAACCCACAGCTGCTCTTCATCCAGGCACCAAGACCTCCTCTAAGATTTTTCTTGCTCTTTTGGCACTCATTGCTGCCTCAGCTCTGCCCATCGTGGTGGCACCTGGCAGAGGAGTGTTTGACAGAATTTGTCACCTGCTGTCCCTGACCTTTGCCTGCCCACATGTCCCAGAGTGTTGAGCTGCTCTGGGAGTGCCCTCTCCATTCCTGGAAATGTTCCAGGCAAGGTGGGATAGCACTTGGAGCAATCTGGGATGGTGGAAGATGTCCCTGCTGATGACAGGGGGTGGAACTGGATGGGCTTTGAAGTCCCTTCCAGCCAAAACCATCCTGGGATTCTGCATTTCTGTGGAAAGGACCAGCAGGAACAGCCTAGGCATTGCTTTCCAGACAAGCCAAGAAGGGAAAAGATCCCCCTCATCATCTTCTGCTCAAATATCCAAGAATTGATGTGGGGCCAGCAGGTTCTTGGACCTTGGAAGAGCCTGGAGAACTCCAGGTGGCTGAAAAATTGGGATTTTGACCAACCCCCAATGCTTTGGAAGATGCCATAAAGCCAGTGGGGCTGTGAGGATCTGCCTTCATTCCCAAACATCCATCTTCCAACAAAAACACCCTGTCCAGATCAAGCCCTTCCTTTCAGCAGAGCTGGCCTCCTGCTGTCACCCCTTCCTTATCTCCAGGCTGCTCATCAAACCCAAGGGCAGCATCCCTTGGAGCTCCATCCCAGAGCACGCTGGAAATTCAGTCCTTGCCTGGGAGGGAGAGCAAATTCCCATAAAAGCTCTGAATGGAAACAGAAGTGCCTGTTATTAGGGGAAAAAAGAGAGGAGAAGAAAAGGAGGGAGGAACCTGGAACCTGCCTCTCCATTAATGCACAGAGATGTGTCCCTACACAACAGGAGCTGTTTGCCAGGTGGGACAGGGCCACGTCCCCATTGCCAGCTCCTCCTTAGGGGGGTGGCCACACTCCAGCCAGTCACCCACTCCTCTGGCCCAGCTCCTCCGTGGCAGGGAAGGGGTTAACTCCCAGCAGCTGCTCCCCAGATGCCGGTTCTGGAATTCACATTTGTGTAATAATAAACCTCGGGGAAAGCACTGCTGCTGCTGGGGGGTGGCCCTGTCCCCCCTCGCTCTGCGGCTGCCAGGGGGTGGCTGCAGAGGGGTGGCAGCCCAGGTGCTGTGGGATCAGCCCGCTGGACTCCCAGGGAGATGAATTAGGGGCCGCCAGAGCAGCCTGCCTGCTTGCCACAGCCCTTCCCAGCTTTCCTGCTGCTCACCCCCACCGTGCTGGGACATCCCATGGGGGGAAAAGCAGAGCGGGTCCCCCCAGTGGGGCAGCACTGGGGTGTAATTGGTTTCAGCCTAAGTCAGACCAAGGAAAGTAGGAGATCCTAAGTCAGACCAAGGAAAGAAGGAGATCCTAAGTCAGATGAATTAAAGCAAAAGAGAAGGCAAAATTGAATTGCCAACAAATATAAGACACAGAAAATTAATAAGCTTCTTTACCACTGTAATGATAGGACAAAGGGGAATGGTTTCAGACTAGAAGAGGAGATTTAGATCAGATGCAAGGAAGAAATTCTTGGCAATGAGGGTGGGAGGCCCTGGCACAGGGTGCCCATATGTAGTAATTATGTTGAGATGGACATAACTGACACCAATGCCAGTCTTCTAATAAAAATTTATCGTGCCTCCTCTCAGTGGACTTCTCACAGGCAGCTCCACACAGCACTGACTCCTCTCCTCTCAGAAAGTTTCTTTCTTCCTTCTGCATGATTGGCTAAACCCCAACCTGTCCCTCACCCTGTTTGTCCCTTGCACAACCACATGTCCCCTCCTCCTCACAGCCAGCTGACTCCAACCCCACTGGCTAGCCAACTCTTTTATAACCCCCATCCACACTGGGCAGGCAAGGCTGTTCCCACTTCTCAGTAATCAGTACAGCTGTAATTATTTGTGAAATATTGCTTTCTGCATTATCCTTACAAACTATTCCGTGCATCCCTGGCAGTGCCGAGGTTAGGCCATGTATCCTGGTTTGAAGGACAGGTGTCTGCCAATAAAAGCAGAAGCTTTTCTTTGAAATGGAGAATGTAAACCCCCTTTCTCCAAAGTATAATAATTTTGAAATTAAGGGGCTCTCAGGCAAAGACATGGGAGTTAGGAATAGCAGTACTTTACTAGAAAAATTAAAATAGAAAGATAGTATTACAAAGAACAATCCCAAAACGCTGACAGAGACAGAATACAACCTGACACTCAGTCAGGGTGGTGGCAGCAGTCCCATTCAATGGTGGCTGCATCCTCCTGCAGTGGCAGATGTGGTTCAGCTGGAGCAGTGCTCTTGTAGAAGGTGCAGTTTCCTCTGAAGGTCCAGGGATGATGTGGAAAGGTCTGGCTTTCCTCTGGAATCCAGTGGAAAGAAGGTACCTTGCTGTCCAAAATCTCAGTTTTTATCTGGGCAGGAAAGGCTTGGCTGCTCCCCTGGCTGGAGCATCTCCCAGTGGGATGATGGAATTTTATCAGTCATGCAGTGGGACTGAATGGGCCAGCAGCAGATGATATCTTCCTGGAGAGGATAGGCTGAAATGGGAAAAGATAAAGATGATTGCCCCAGCTGTTTTAAAGATGGCCCATTAGCAGATGATATGTGCCAGGAGATCAGGGTCACTGCCCCACCCAGTTTTTAACAATGGCCCATTAACAGGAGATATCTCCCACAGGGATAAGAATCGCTGTCACACCCAGTTTTTAACAATGGCCCATTAACAGGTGATACCTCCTGGATGAAGGGTGGGTCATGGGAAAGATAAAGATGATTCTCCCAGCTGGTTTAAAGATGGTCCATTAGCAGATAATATGTGCCAGGAGATCAGGGTCACTGCCCCACCCGGCTGCAGCAGATGGTGACAGAATACACATTGCTGGCCACATTCTGTATTGCAACCCAAGACACTATATAAGGTGTTCAGGGTAGGGGATGGGTTGAAATGAGCTTTAATGTCCCTTCCAACCCAAGGCAGCCTGAGATTCCAAGAGCTTAGCCCAGTGCAAGTGGTTGTCCCTCCCAGCAGAGCCAGGATTGCACTGAGCAGCAGAACTGCAGCACAACCTCCCCAACAGCTGCTCAGGACAGGGGCTGGGGCACCTCCCACGGGAGACAGAGCAAAATGTTCCTGATATTTCACGAACAATGTGATTTTCCTACTCAGAGCAGCCTTGATGAAGCTTTTCCAATGAGCTCTGGGATTTTAGGTCTAACACAGGGAGGTATAGAAAGCAGGGCATGGTTCTAAATGCTGCACTGGAGCTCAGGGTCAGAGGTTCAGTACTTTGCCTTTCTCAGGGCTGTCCAGGACCTCTGGAAAACCATTTCATTTCCCAGGTGTTCATTTTCCCTCTCAGCCTGGATTTATCATGGCCCTTTTGGCTGAGGTGGCTGTGCAGTGACACTCTCACTGTGCCTTGCCACCCCCAGGTTAATAATAATATTATTATAATAATAATAACCACTTGGTTATTGTGGTACAGGGTGTGATCCCAGCCCCTCCTGCCACAAGTGTAACGTTGCCTTTCAGGATGTTTCCTTACATTTCCTTACAATTGTCTGAGAGTCCCCACCAGGGCCCAGAGCAAGGCAGCCAGGCCAGTGTGGACAACCAAATCCACCAGGGTCGTGTTGTATTCCTTTCTTGAATATTTTGAATTGTTTTATCATGAATAATGTCTGTAGTTAGCCTGAAAATTATTCAGTGAAGTGTTTCTGCTATCAAATTATTTACAAAGGAGCCTAATTGTAAATTGGCCTTTAGAGTTCAGCACTTGAGGTCAGGATTAGGGTTTGGGTTGGGATAGAATTAGGGTTAGGCTAAAGGTTTGCTTAGGGTTAGGGTTACATGTTAGATTGGGGTTAGGGTTGGGTATGGGTTTAGGTTAGGGTTAACATTATGGATAAGATTAGGGTTAGGGTGAGGGTTTGGTTTAGGATTAGAGTATAGTTAGGGTCAGGGTTAAGGTTAGCATTATTATAAGTGTTTGGCCAGTGGAATCTGCAGGAACCACCTTTGTGAAACAGTGTAAGGTTGCAGGTTAGGGTTAGGGTGGGTATTTGTGTTTGCTCAGGGTTAGGGTTAGGTTTATGAATTAGGTTAGGGTTAGATTTGGATAAGGGGTAAATTTTAGGGTTAGGGTTAGGATTAAAGATGACTTCCAGGTTAGGGTTGGCTTTATGGTTGGGCTTCAGGTTAGGGCTTGGTTTCAGGAGAGAGGGGTGAGGAGAGACAGACATAAATTTCCTTGAGAGGCTTTTTCCCTAATGGCTCCCATCACCTGGCAGGGCAGCACATCTGCTTCTAATAGGGGCTCCAGCTCCTGCTGCGGGTGCAGGAGAGGGGCTGTGCTTCCATCACCTCTGCTGGCCACAGGCATCCCTTTCAGGAGGGAGAGGGCTTTGCCCAGACTTCCAAACGGGTGATGGCTGTGAACCCCGTGCTTTCCCCTTTTCTGGGGTCTCCATGTTTCCCCCTTTCCTGGAGTCCCCGGGTTTTCCCTCATCCCAGCACTGCATCCCTGCTCCTGGGCATTCCCAACGAGCTCCTGCCCACCTGCAGTGCCCAGCCCAGCCTGGTTCATCCCAGGAGGATGCTCTGGAGCTGCACAGTCAGATCCAAATAGCTCACAGACTTCGAGAGGAGGCGGGAAGGAGACTCCAAATGCTGCCACCCCTGAAACATCTCCAGCTTTGTGGTCACGGCTCTGACCCACCAAAGCCTCGGGAGTTATGTGGAGAGCTGGACAGGGATCAGAGGTTTGGCTGAGAGCGGGGGCAGCAGCAGGAAGAGTTCGGGGGGTCCGGATTGAGCTGATCTGTCGCTCCATTTGGAATGAAACCCTAAACTGGGTCAGCTTTCAGGCAAGCATTCCTGCTTTTTTCTGCTCCCGGTGCTGTGTTCCACACAGCAGGACAGAGTGGCAGAGAGGCTCTGCTGGGGGACACCCACAAGAACCACATGGCAGAGGGGACCCAGCTCAGTCCCTGCCCAAATCCTCCAGCATGCTCTCGCATGCATCACATGCTCTCGGAGATGAGGAGGATGCAGGAAGGGGCAGGTGGATTTCACACCTTTCCCAAGAGCTTCCTTTGCCAGTGGGATCGGGAAGGTCCCCCACCCAGGGTGCCCTGCAGGATGAATTTCAGCTGTGATATCCGTGCTGTGGCATCCCAGTGACACGGGTGAATCCACCTGCTCCAATCTCCAGCATTCCGGAGCATCTCTGATCCCCCAGCTCGGCCGGTGGTGTGACCGTGGGCGGTTCATCCCTCTCCTTCTCCCCAGGACAGCCTCGTATATTCCTGCTGTTTGGCAGCGCTGTTCCAGCCCACCCCAATGGAGAGGGGGTGTTCAGGAAGCAGCTGGGAAGAGCACTGGGAGTGGGAGAGCCTTTGACACAAGAAGAGCCAGAGTGGGGGGACAGTGGAGGGCATTGGGGACAGCTGCACTTTTAGTCTAGAAGTCCTGGTTCTCCAGGAGGGTGGCCATGGAAAACATCCTGCTTTCCTTTCCCAAAGAGCTTTGAGAGATCAAAGATCCCTGTGTGTGGCCAGCTGGCACCTGCTTCTTTCTGGAAAAGCATCTTCCTGGCAACGACTACAGACAATCCCAAGTCACCAAGGATGGGAAGTACTCTCCTTGTGGGCAGCTTGTGCAGCTCCACACAGCTTTTCCAGAGAGGTTCCATACACCTGGAATTTCCAAGAGAGATTCTTTCCAAACCCGCCCTGTGTCCCTGGGGATGTCCCTGGGAATTCCCCTAGCCTGGCTGCAGCCAGCCCAGCAGCATGGCTCTACCTGTGCCTCCACCACTGGGGGGCTACAGGAAAATACACAGACCCAGGAAAGGGGCAGGAGGTAGTCCAGGTAATCCATATCTGAATCCATGCCTGATCCTACACCAGAAGTCACTCACTGATCATGTACCTGGATCCACACCTGGTGCTGGTGCACACCTGGCCAGCAGCAGCTCCAGGGGGAAATGCCCCTCATGGTGACCCCACGGAGCTGCTGCTGTCACTGCCGAGTGAGGGAGTTTATCCACCAGAAGAATAAAAAATTAAAGCAAAGCAACCCTGGCCTCCAAATTTATCTCCAAAGGCCTCGTTATGACCATTTTATTTGCTGGCTTCAGGCCAGGGGCTCGCTGGCCAAAGCTCCTTGATTTTCCCTCCAGCGTGCCGGGGGGAGCAGCCTGGCTGGGGTCCCGAGCTCAGGATCCAAGGAGCCCGATTTGCCTTTGGAAACTGCCGTTAATTGACATGAGAAAATAATCCCAAGCTCTTTCTCTCTGGAGCAGGGAAGGTTCTCCTCACAGCGTGGCTTGAAAAGGAGCGCGGTTTTTGGGGGGCTGCAAATGCATCCATCAAAATAACATTCCCTGGGCCAAAACTCTTCCCTGGGGCAAAGCCATCTGCTTCCAAAGGCTCTGGGGATGCCTGTGGCTGCTGGTTTCACACTGGTTGTGGAGTGGCTCCAGCCCCTCAGCACTGTGCCCCTTTCTTCCTGCTTCTGCTGCCACGCTCCCTCCTGTCCCCCAGGTGGGTGCAGGATCCCACTGCCCCTGCTCCCCATCTCTGATGCAGCTCCATGGTGAGCATCCCTTGGGAAGATTCCCAGAAAACATCCCAGCATATGCCAAGATTTCCATGGAAATCCACAGCCAAAAGCAGGAGCAAGGATCCAATGGGGATTTGGGATTGTGGCACAGGGCAGCTTCTATGGATCTACAAGGGCTTGGAGTGACAGAATACAGGGAATGGTTTCCCACTGCCAGAGGGTAGGGTTGGATGGGATGTTGGGAGGAAATTCTTCCCTGGGGGGGTAGTGAGGGGTTGGGATGGAATTCCCAGAGCAGCTGTGGCTTCCCCATCCCTGGAAGTGTCCAGTGCCAGGTTGGACAGGGCTTGGAGCAACCTGGGCTAGTGGAACCAGGGATAGATTGGGATGGGTGTTAAGGACCCTTCTAACCCAAACAATTCCAGGATTTTATGATTCCATTGCAGAGGCAGAACTGGATCAGGGGGCCCCTCCAGCTCTGGAGAAAAGCACAGGGCTCTGCCATCATCTCTGGGAGCTGAGAATTTCCAGCAGCAGTAAAATTGGCTTTTCCATTTGTATAAACTCCCCTGAAGTGGTGCCAAAAGCAGAGAGGACGAGACAGGAATGGCAAATGGAGCAGAGGCCGGATTGATTATCGAAGATTCATTCCCTGAGGTTCCTGAGGTTTGCCAGAGACACAGCTCTCTTTGCACAGGGCTGGCATTTTAACACTCACAAAATCAGCTATTAATAGTTAATCGCCAATTTAATAATTAATCAGTGTTTAACAAACGGGGGTGGAGGAGCCGCCTGTCTGCCACCAAAGTGGAATAATAAAGAGGAAAACTTTATAGTGACAGTGTCCAAGAGGGATTTTGGCTTTCTTTTGTTCCTGTGAGGGTGGGGACACCCTGGCACAGGGTGTCCAGAGAGGTTGTGGATTCCCTATCCCTGGAAGTGTCCAAGGTCAGGTTGGATGGGGCTTGGAGGAACCTGGGATAATGGGAGGTGTGCCTGCTCATGTCAAGGGTGGGATAGGATGGGCTTTAAGGTCCTCCCAACCCAAATCATTCCAGTGATTCTGAGGCCATGAGGTGACCATGAGCAGCTCCTTCCCTTGTTCATCCCCAGGCTGCTCTGGGAACTCTCCTGACATTGTCAGGTTTTGCCAAAAGTGAGAAGCCCCTAGTTCCTCCAAGCCCTGTCCCCAGGAGCACTGGAGCCAGGACATGCTCCCAACCCCTCACCTGTGCCAATCCCCTGGGATCCTTTATGACCACAAATGGACCCAGTGTGAAATTGTCCCAGATTTGTGTTAACCTGGCACTGATCATCCCCTAAATCCTGGTCCTGGGGATCATTACCACCTGCTGGGGGTGATGTGGAAGAAGCTGGGCCATTGGACAGGTGCCAGAGTGGGCCACCACCTGTGGGGACCCCAAGGGACAGTGAGTGTCCAGGCTTTATACAGAGCATTTGGAGCAGCAGAGACTGTCCATCCCAAATCCCAGCTGTGTCTGGGTCACCACCCTGGGACTGACAGGTGAGGAGGTGGGGAGGGACCCCCAGCAGGTCCTGGCAGGAGCACAGCACTGTCCCCTCCACCATGGAGGGGCTGTGGAGGCTGCGAGCCAGCCCTGGGCATTTGTAAAATAAAGGCTGATTATTAACAGTACTTGAGATGTTCATGTTCTGTCTCCCTCGGGAGGCTCATTCCATGCTGATTATCATATTTTTAAAATGTAATGAATTTATGGAGATAATTCAATCCCACTGACTAGGGATGTGCCTCACTCCTGCCACGAGGAAAGCTGCTGTGTGTGTGAAAATGGAAATTGCTGCGGCACTTTCCATGGCTTCTGCCTGTCCTCCCCTTCCAAAGGATCCCAAAATGCTTTGCAGGCTCTATCTGCTGGTGGGATCAACCAGAAACTCATCCCTCCCCAGGAACATCCTCACCTCTGGGCTGCAACACAGAAACTCTTTTACTAGAAGCAGAAATGTAATCAGATTAATTAAGTAAGTACAATTCCAAGGCAAGAAAGTCAATTAAAGGAATCATAAGTCAATATGGAAATAGAAGGAGCTGGCTTTGAAGCAGGATTAGAGATAGTGAGGCTGGAGAGCAGCATTCCCTCAAACAGCTCAGAGAGCAGCTCTGTTCTGGCTCAGAGACAGCTCTGGAAGCAGCATCGGGTGCCCATGGAGGGAAGGATCCAAGAGTGCAATAAATGTGAATCAAATGTGGGCCAAATGTGGGCCAAATGTGTGCCAAGTGTGCACCAAGAACTAACCAAGTGTGTGCCCAATGTGTGTCAAAAGTGTCCCAAGAGTGATCCAAGTGCCCCCCAAGAGTGCCATAAACGTGAACCAAATGTGTGCCAAATCTGTGCCAAATGTGTGCCAAGTGTGTGCCAAGTGTGCACCAAGCATGAGCCAAGTGTGTGCCAAATGTGCGTCAAGTGTGCGCCAAATATGTGCCAAACGTGTGCCCAGTGTGTGCCAAGTGTGCACCAAGCATGAGCCAAGTGTGTGCCAAATGTACATGAAGTGTGTGCCAAATATGTGCCAAATGTGTGCCAAGTGTGTGCCAAGTGTGCACCAAGAACTAACCAATGTGTGCTGAGTGTGCACCGAGCATGAACCAAGTGTGTGCCAAATGTGTGCCAAAAGTGTCCCAAAAGTGATCCAAGTGCTCCCCAAGAGTGCCATAAACGTGAACCAAATGTGTGCCAAATGTGTGCCAAATGTGTGCCAAATGTGTGCCAAGTGTGCACCAAGCATGCACCAAGTGTGTGCCAAACATGCACCAATTGTCACCAAACGTGTGCCAAGAGTGCCCCAAGCCCCACATGCACACAAAGGATGGCACCAAGTGTGCACTGATTGCATGCCAATTACACACTCATTACACACTAATTACACACCAATTACACACTAATTACACACCAGTTGCACACCAAGCATGTGCCAAGCATGTCCCAAGCATGCCTCAGGTGTGCCCAAGTGCCCCCAGGCCATGCCAGCCCTGTCCAGGCCATGTCCCCAATGTCACTGGTGCCTGAGGCCACCCAGAGATGTCTGTGCTCCCTCCATGCACCCACACAACCCTGACACGAAACCCCTTCCATGTGTGTCATGCTTGTGTCACCACCTGTGTCACCACCTGTGTCACCACCTGTGCCACCCATGGAGCAGCAGGGCTGTCCCTTTGTTCCTTCACCTCCATGGACCCTTCTTGCTCCCCAGCTCTGGGCATCCTTTGCTTTTCCATCACATTTCCTTTCCCTCCTTCTTTTCTTTATCCCAGCAAAACTTCCCCGCCACGGGTGTCTTCCTGCCCCCATAAATCTCCTGCCAGGCCTGAAATGGTGGCATTGAAGAAAGATCTTTTTTTGTGCAAATTTCAATAAATGCCACTGGAACAACATGGGAAATGATCCTGAAAATGCAGGAGCAGAAAGGAGAGAAAGAAATGGCAGCCAAAGGGGAAAAAGAGGGAAATGCTTGGATTTGAGGCTGCCAAACAATGCATTTAAATAATTCAATTTGCAAAAGCAGGGAAGAAAAGGAAGAGAAGAGAAAAGGGGGGGAAAAACCCAACTTGTGTAGGAAGCCCATAAATAACCTTGGAGAGCGGGAGGCTGGGAATGCAAGATGGGATGGGCCTTCTCCTCTTTGCATGAGTCTGCATTAAAATGACAGGAAAAATATGTATTTCGATAGATTCATCTATAATTTCACTTTTAATTCCTGAAATCCTCCCAGACCATGACCATGTCACATTCTCAGGCTGAGTTCTTGGGTCTTTCCCTTGTTTTGGATGTTCTGTGCAAGTCTCCCAGGAGAACAGGGGGCTGAGGGCATCTGGAGCCCTTCCATTCCATGGGCAGATCCCTCTGGAGTGACTGGCACTGGAGCTTTGCTAGCCAGTGATCCCCAGCCTCCTGGAACAAGTGGAATTTTGTGGAAGTAGAAGCATCCTTAGAGAGCTGCAGGTCCAGTGGGTTGGAGGCACAGCTCTGAGGTGTGTGGGGATTTCATCCTCCTCAGAACTGATGGACTTTTGGCTCATCTCCCTGTTCTTGCCCCGTGGTGATGGTAGTTGACAGCTGGGGGTGTCTCTGGGAAAAGGAACTTGGAATTGCCAATGTCTCTGGGGAAAAGCCTGTCTCTCCTGCCAAGACCTGGTTATGAATCTCTGTTTTTGAGATGTTGAGAAAAAATGGATCAAAATATTGGTCCCTCATCACCTCTTACTGCTTAGGGCAGGCCTGATCCTGCACCAGCCAAATCCTCCAGGAAGGAAAACAAAGATCAGAGGATGTTCTGAGCTGGAAGAGATCCCCAGAGATCATCCAGTCAAACCCCTGGCCCTGTCCAGGCACCCCAAAAATCCCACCCTGTGCCTGGGAGTGTTGTCCAAAGGCTGCTGCATCCCTGGCATCGTGACCATTCCCTGGGGAGCTGGATGTCAAAGTCTCAAGTGGAAAACTAAGCAGGAACATCCCCAAATGGGATTGAAAGGAGCTGGAAAGGTTTTGGATCAGCATTGCCAGGCAATCTACTGATGCATTGTCTTGGGTTGCAATACAGGGTGTGACCAAAAGTATATATTCAATCACCATCTGTTGAAACCAGGTGGAGCAGTCATCCTTCCTCCAGGGGATATCTCCTGTTAATGGGCCATTGAGTCCCAGTGCATGACTGATAAAATTACATCATCCCACTGGGAGATGCTCCACCCAGGGGGAGGAGCCAAGAATTTCCTACCTAAATAAAAAATGAGATTTGGAACACCAGAGCAGCCTTTTTCCACTGGATTCCAGAGGAAAACTGGACCTTCCCACATCATCACTGGATCTTCAGGGGAAAACTGCACCTTCTACAGGAGCACTGCTCCAGCTGAACCACATCTGCCACTGCAGGAGGATGCAGCCACCATTGAATGGGACTGCTGCCAACACCCTGACTGACTGACGGGTGTCAGCTTGGATTCTGACTATATCAGTGTTTTGGATTTGTTTGTTTGGAGTTTTTTGGGGTTTTTTGGTGTTCTTTTTTTGTTTTGTTTTGTTTTGTTGGTTTTGTTGGTTTTTTTCTAATACTGTATTTCTATTTTAATTTTCCTAGCAAAGAACTGTTACTCCTATTTCCATATCTTTACCTGAGAGCTCCTTAATTTCAAAATTATAATAATTTGGAGGGAGAAGGTTTACACTGCTCATTTCAAGAAAGGCTCCTGCTCTGAAAAAACACAGAACAGCTCCATGGGAGTGGCTCGGGTGAGGAGCACAAAGGTGACACCTGGACAGCCACCTCCTGTCCCCAAGCACTCTGTCCCACCAAGCCTTAGCCCAGTACATCACACACAAAATTCCCAGAGCCCTTTGAATAGGTGGCACTGGGTCATGGATTTGAGAAGCACTAAAGTGGGAGGGAATGTTTAATTATCTGGTTAATGATGCTGGGAATCTTGATCTGCAGAGGAGGGCAGGGCTTGGCAGTTCCTCCCTGCAGCCACTCCAGCACTGCATGGGTTTGTTTTAATCATGGGATTTTGGGTCTGCTTTTGTTCCCATTCCCACCCTGATGAATTCCTCCCCATGTCCTTGGGAGCTCAGGGATATGTGTGGGTCTTGCAGGCCCCTGAGAGCCCAGCCTGTGTCCCATGGGTGCCCAGGAGCTGAACACATGTTCCATGGATCCCTGGGAGCTGAACACAGCCTGATTGTGGCAGGGTCTCCCCCTGAGCAGATGCTGGGCTCTGCTGCCAGGTTCTAGGGGCAGGGGAGAGCCTGTTCCTGAGAACAAGGTCCCATTTCCTGATTTAATTCTGGCTGGAGTGGGGCTGCAAAGTCCTTTCTGAAGCTTGGGGAGGGCAGAGGGATTAACCAACAAGCAGCTGTACTGCCTTCATCCTAAAATACTCCCTGAAAGGGGATCCTGGTCCTACAGCTGAGCTCAATGCTGATCTCCCAATTTATTGTCCTCAAAGTTCCTGTGCTGGGAAATGTCACTTGGCTCTGCTGAGAGGACAGAACATCCTGATCTAGGTCCCCACTGCTGGGCAGAGTAAGGGTTCTGCCCATCCCTTGGTCCCTGCTGGCCACAGGTGCAGCCTGGGGGGGTTCCTGGCATTGATCCCAAGTGGAGCTGGAATTGTGATGGCAGGGAAGGGCTGAGGTGGAGGGTGGGACCTCCCCATGCTCAGAGGGGCTGTGAGTGGGACAGAGCAGTATTCCCAGTGGTCACCTTCCAAAGCCCTTGCACACCAGTGCCCCTGGGTTTGCTGTGGGGTCAGAGCCTTGTCAGAGTCCCACCCAACCCAGCCCAGAGATCCCACAGTTGTGTTGAGGGCTGCCAGACACCTTCCCCTCAAAGAGGAAAATTCCCAGCAGTCAGGTCTCAGACCTCAGCCCCACCTCAGGGCACTTTTCTGGCTCCAGGAGGGTTTCACAGCAATGGAAGTGAAGAAGAGACCATCCCTGTCACAGTGTCCCACCAATCCAGACCAAAGTGTGCCACCACAGCCTGTCCTTAAAGGGCACAGCCTGGAGTTTGGTCTCCAGTTAGTCTGGAGTGAGTCTGGAGTCAGATCTCAGCACATGTTTCCTGTCTTTTCTTCCCTCCTTATTTCCTCCTGGAATCCCCAGGCTCTGAAGCAGGTCCCTGTCACTGAAGGGGGAGGTGTGGAAGGTGGGGTGAGCAATTGGGGTCCTGCAGGAAGGTCCTTCCCCACAGCCATCCAGGAGGATCAGCTTTGCAGGGAGAAGAAAACAGTGCCTGTGCTTTCTGTGCATTTCCATCACGATTAGGAGAGTGAGCCTGGACTTGCTTTTCTTCCAAACCCCTCCAACACTTGGATTTCAGGGTTAATTACTGCTTTTCCTTCAGCAGCAGCATTAATAAGGTTCCTTGTGGGGAATGTTACAGCCCTGCTCTCCTGGGAGCATCTCTGGAATATCAAATGTTTGGTCTTGCTTGGTGTGACCACAGCCTGGACTGGTGGCTCTGGGAGCAGATGGGAATGCCATGGGAGGCTGGGCTGGGCCAGGCTGGATGGGACATGGCTCTGGTTCTCCTGGAGCATCTGGCCTGCAGTTGGCAGACACAACACTCAGCAACTTTCCTGGAGCTGAGGAAAGAAAAATGATGAAGTAAAAAATAGTCCTGATCCCCCGGGAATCTTGTTCATTAAAAGACAACGTGGTTTATGGCTCACACGTCCTTCCTCTGCTGCTCTCCCCCGAGCAGGACTCAGCCAGACAATAACTGAGGCTCCAGGAACCCTCTAAAGCATCTCTGGAGCCATAACTCAGCCTCTGTCAGCGGCTCTGTCAGTCCCACCCCGGGACCACCCCAAGTGCAGGATCCCCCCACCCTCCCCTGGCTGCTGACCCTGTCCCACCGCAGCCCTGGGGAATATGAGCTCACTGATTAGAAATCAATGGGATTTCAGCTCACACCTGAGCCTGCTGCATGGGAGGCTGCTCCCTGCCCTGCTGGCCTCTCTGTGCCCGCTCAGCAGATTCCAGCAGCTGCTGGGGAGCCGATCCTGAGAAAAATTCCTGCTTGGGAAAGGAAACCCCCAGCGATTATTCCAGGTCTCCCCAAGGTGAGTTCCAAAACCCCCAGTCCCTGCAGGGATGGGCTGGTCCAGTCTCAGGGATTTTCAGAGACAGGACCAGGGCAGATCTCTGTCACGCAGTAGAGGTGCAGGTGGCAGTGCAGAAGGTGGGAATGCACAGCCTGGTGTGGGTGACATCCTGGGGAGGTGACAACAACCACCAGCTCATCACTGTCACACTGCTGTTTTCACAGAGGCTCCTCCAATCCCCAGTGATGCTGTTGGAAGAACCAGGGAGCAGATCCATCCTCTCCAAACCACTCCTCCTCCTCCTCCTGCCACACAGGAAACTCAACTGTTCCAGCTCCACTGTTACTGCTGAGCTCTGGGAAGACCAAAACCATTCTGTGCTCACCTCATGCACCCTTGAACATCTCCTGCCTTCTCCTCCAGCCCTCTCCACCCTGCAGCCTGGGGGCCAAGCTGGAACATCCCAGCTAAATCCAGACCCTCCACAGGGTTCTCCTCACCTCTGCATGGACCAAGAAGGCTCCCAACAGCTCATTCCCAACTCCCAGCTCCAATTTTTCAGCACCATCTTCATGTTTCCTGCTCAGAGGTGGCAGCTGCCCCCTAGGTCCTGCATGGGAAGAGTCTGCCCAACCCTGGACTTCCTCCAGTCTAACTGGATTTGCATTCCAAGCTAACGATGTGCCAATTGCCTCTCCAACAGATTGTCCCAGAACTCTCCCAGCTGGCCAGTTGGTTCCTGTGCCTGGTTGCAGAAACGCTCTGGAGTTGCTGCAAACCCTTCTTTAAATATGTTTTGAACGTTTCTGTTGCATCTCACTCACATCCCACAGCCAGGCTGGGAAATCTAAAATACATCTGAGAACCCGAGCCATGATCATTACTGAACATTAGAGAGCATCGCTGGAGGATTAAATCCATATTTCTGTATGGAAACAGAGGCTGGATGCCCAGCACAAGGCTGCACAGACAGGGAGAGCTGCTCACCAAGGACTTGTCCAGCTCCCATCCCCCTTGGAGCACCACTTTGGGTTTCTGCTGCTCTTCCCTCAAGAGGATCCCAAAGCACTTTTTCTCAGCTTGTGCAGCCACCACTCCCCCCACAGAAATGCAGATTTCTGCTCCCAGGCTTGGCAGCTCCACCAGTGGCTCAGCCAGGACAGGGAGGCAGAGGGGGACATGTTTCTGGAATCAGGGAATCAGCCCTGCTCAGCCACATCCATCAGCTCAGCTCCCAGCCCCTTCAGCTACTGGAAGGCTTCTGGAAGGTTCTCCACTTAGACAGCCAAGTGCTGGCCTATGAATTTATCCTGTGGCTTCCCAGAACTCACTCCAAAAGGTGAATCTCCTCTTATTTTGTGTCCAAGGGAACACCTTGGAGCCTTTGGGGATTCCTTCTCACTCACATTCCTGACTTTGCTTCCATCTCACCTTTGCTCAAGAAGCTGATTTAGTCTGGTTTGTCCACCTGGAGAAGGGAGGGATCCAAGGAGAATTTAGAGTTTTTTCAGTGCCTAAATGGGCTCCAAAAGAGCTGGAGAGGGCCTGGAGGGACAGGACACAGGGAATGGATTCCCACTGCCAGAGGATAGATGGGATATTGGGAAGGAATTCCTGGCTATGAGGGTGGTGAGGGGCTGGGATGGAGTTCCCAGAGCAGCTCTGTCTGCCCCATGCCAAGGCCAGGCTGGATGGGGCATGGAGTAGCCAGAAATAGGGAAAGGTGTCCCTGCCCATGGCAGGGAGTGGGACTGGATGATTTTGAAGGTCCCTTCTAACCCAGCCCACCCTGGGATTCTATAATTCTATGGAACACACACTTGAGAAGCCCCGTGGAGCATTCATCCTCATCTTTATACTGGGTTTGCTGATTCCATCCCACCCCTGAGCAAGCAAACAATTCCTGCAGCCAGGCAGAGCCTTCCCAGAGCCAGCCCCAATTCCCCACGTGATTAGTGCACATATTTAACAGTGCAGATAATCATAAATACAGGGAGAACCTGCATTAGTTCCACCCAGAGCCCTGCAAACCCCTGGAATTAGGGAGTTAATGCCAGACTGGAGTGTGCCACTATTATTTCCCCACTCTCCAAATCCTCCCTCTCTGATGGATGCACTCCAGGGAATCTCTGGAGTGTCTCTGCAAGACACTTCCGTAGTAATTTGACTGTGAGGGTTTTGCTTCTGTGCTCCCAAGCAATTGGAGCAGGATCAGCACTTCCCTTGATCCTGGGAATCTTTGATATCAGAGCTGCTCCAGCCCTGCATGACCCTTGTGTTTTACGGTCCCTGAGGTGGAGATCCCAGACCCTGTCACCCCTGGGGACATCAACAACAGAGGGACACTGGGATCTGTCACCAGAGTCCCTTCACATGCCAGGGAATTAAATCAAATCTTCAGGGAATTAAAACAAGGTTCAGAGTGAGGTTGGGCTACAGTTGGTGGCTGGGAGCTCATCCTGGTTTTTCTGTGAGCAGGAATATGGAATCACAAAATCCCAGGATTGTTTGGGTGGGAAGGCATCTATAAAACCTGTGCCCCCCCTGCCATGGGCAGGGACACCAAGTTGCTCCAAACCCTGTCCAGCCTGGCCTGGGACACTTCCAGGGATCCAGGGGCAGCCACAGCTTCTCTGGACACCCTGTGCCATGGTGTCACCACCCTCATAGTCAAGAATTTCTTCCCAATATCCCATTTAACCCTGCTCTCTGGCAGTGGGAAGCCATTCCCTGTGTCCTGTCACTCCATCCTCTGTCACAGCCTCTCTTGGGCTCTAAAGTTCTATTTTTGTCTCCAGCCTGAGCATTCCCAGCTCTCCCATTTTCCTTCCCCTCCATGGGGTGACCCAGCAGGTCCATTCTAGGTGGGCACTGCAGTGGTTCCCTGCAGAGCACTGGTTTGGGGGTGGGACTCCAAACCCACCTCTGCATTTCTCCATTTTCCCTTTTCTGGGACAGAAACAAATCAATTCCACAGAGGAAGAAGCTCTGGGAGGGCAACAAGGGAGCTCACAAATCCCACATCTCCCTGTGTGAGGACATTTCCCTGTGTGCTGGGAGCCCTGGGCTCCCTGGAGTCCTTTAAGGTTAATAAATTGGCTTTTCTCACAAAGGCAAGATTATCCTTTGGGATTTATCCCCACAGGATTTTGCAGCAGCAAAGCTACAGACAGGCTCCAATAGGTGCTAGGAGTCTGTTCTGGGCTGGAAAATGTTCCAGCCTGGCTGTTCCCTCTGCCAGGGGAGCCTTGGATCAGAAGGTGAGAGAACAAAACTCATCCTGTCCTGCCAGATATGTCATCTGTGGATCTCCAAACTGGCTCTTGGGGTGTGACAGAACTGGGGGTGGGCAAAGGAGACCCATGGCCTTACCCAGCACAGCATTTTCCTGCTTTTTTTATTCTGAAAAAAAGAAAAACCAAGGCATGACATGAAAAATTGTCCCTCAGCACATCAGAACTGGATCCTGGTCACCCAGCAGGTGACAAAGAGAGACCACATCCTTTGGTGTGGCATTGTCTTTATTCCCCAGTGCTCCCAGCCCTGAATACTGGGTGGAACTGGCACAGCACAGCCCAATCCTGCCCGGCAGATCCAGCCTGGCAGGTGCAGGAGAAGCAGCAGCTCGCTGCTATTTCAGTCCTAGCAAGAGCTGCAAAATCCACGGAAAATAGAAATCCTTGACAGGCAGGAACAAACCTCACCTTTCCCAAGCTGTTTGAAACCTGGCCTGGGGTCGGTGCCATCACTCATCCCTTTCCACACCCCTGGCACAGCCAGACCCTGGAGCAGCCCTGCTGTGCTGGGCATTCCCTGCCCATCCCAGGCAGCAGTGGCACTGAGTGGCACTGAATCCCAGGCTGTCAGAGCTGGTCTCCAAAGCTGTCAGGGAATCTGAGAAATCCAAGTGTAAAATCAGCAGGTTTTGTGGGACAGCGGGCACAGACCGTCCATATGTTCCCCACACACATCACCAGTCAGCTGGGAAATGCTCACAGCTCCCAGCCTCTCATTTTGCCATTTTTCCTGGTTGGATTTGTCAGGGAGATGTCTCTGCCAGCCCCAGACCTCAGGAAAAGCTCAGCTCCGCGTGTCCCAGATGGACTTTTCTCTCTGCTGGGCTTTGATCAAGGAAAGGAAGCAGCAGGGTGGTGGTTATTGCCTCAAAATGTGGTTTGGAAGCCTTTGGAAGTGTTTGCCTGGGTGGGATCCCGGTAGCAACACTCCTGCCTCCCTCCTCCCACAGGTTTCTGCCCTGGAAGACACACCAGGGACCAGCTGCACCCCAAAAGTTCTGCAGGGGCACATCTTGAGTCCTGGCTTCACTCCAGGAGGGAGAGCACAGTCCATTCCCAAGCCATTCCTTCCCCTAATTGAATCCCCAGCATCACTCTCAGGTCTGGGCTTTCCACCAGATGTGGGGTGCAGGGATCCACTGGGGTTTGGGATACAGGGGTTCACTGGGGTTTGGGGTGCAGGGATCCACTGGGGTTTGGGGTGCAGGGATCCACTGAGGTTTGGGATGCAGGTGTATGAGGGGTACTGAGGCACTGAGTCTGCTGGGGGCAGAAGTTGAAGTTCAGCCACGCTTCCAGCACTTCTGGGAAGTACAGATTCCCAGTCAGTCTTTTTTAGGTTTATTTCCCTCTCATCCTGCAAGAGAGAAGGACAATGAAAGGATGATAGGCAGGAGTTATCCAGGAAAAAAAAGATTAAATACACAGATCTTCTCCAGTGTTGTTCAGGGGGAGCTGAACCAACATGATTCTTCTTCACTCTGTTCATCCTTCCATCAGGAGCTGGAGAGGATGGAAATGTTCAGCCCAGTGTTTCTACCTCCAGAATTCCTCATCTGTGTTACCAGCCTGGCTTTGTCTGTGGGTTCTGAATTAAAGGTGCCCAGGAAAACCCTGTTAATCCCAAATGCTGGAAGGAAAGCTCATCCCTCACTGGTGAACCCACCCAAAGGCACCTCTGCTGGTACATGGTGGGTGGAAAAGCCAAAAGGGATGGAGAAACGGGGATCTAAATCTTGGCACTCGGATTCAGAGCAGTTCCTGCAATCTGGGTGGAAGTTTTGGAGGAGATGCTCAGGCTTGTTGGCTGAACCAAGGGCATGGCATGAGGAGCAGCAGAGCCAGGGAGTTGAGCCCAGCTTTGCAAAGAAGAATTAATTCCTGGAGCACCACAAAGTTTGGTGTAAAATTCCCAGGAGCCCAAGTGAAGGCTGGAGCTGGTTATTTATCCATCCCTTCCAAGGAGAGCTGCTGCCAGTCATGTCCTGGCAGTGGGGACAGCGAGAGACCGTGTGGCACGAGGGGTTGGCACCCTGACTGCTCCACAGGGAGCCATCCCTCATCCTGGCAGGAGGCCCAGGGAGCTTTGGGATGCAGCCACAGCTCTCCACAGATCCAGGCTGGCTGCTGGCAGGGGCTCTGCCGGGCTGGGCAGCGCTGGCACTGCCAGCTCTGAGCTGGCACCTGCTGGAGGCCGGGGAGAGCCGGCGCCTTTGAAACGGAATGGACGGAAAATCAGCCGGAACCTGGAGTCTCCACGGGGGAATGTGGCCAGAAAACAACAAAACCAAGGGAGAGATGAGAGTGGAAAAAGCTTCAACAGCTTAATTTGCCGTTGTGACACCGCTCCGTGTTTCGGGAGAGCAGGAGCAGAGCGGCTGTGCCGAACAGGTCGAGGGAAATTTCAGGGCATGTCTCAGAGGGAGAAAAACAATTTAAGGGATGAAATAACTGGAAAAAGCGAGACGGAGAAAATAAAATCCCGAGAGTGATCCCAAGGGCTTTGGGTTTATTGGGCTGATAATGGCCCCAAATTCCTCCAATCTTTTTGAGGGATGTGGCAGCCCAGTGCTGAGGGTGTGCGACCCGTGCCATGCGTCCCATGCCATGCCAGGTGTGCCATGGTGTGCCATGTGTCCCATGCCATGTGTCCCATACCATGCCATGTGTCCTGTGCTGTGCCATGTGTCCCATGCCATGTATCCTGTGCTAAGACTGTGTGTCCCGTGCCATGTGTCCTGTGCAATGCCATGTGTCCCATGGCATGTGTCCCGTGCCATGTGTCCTCTGCTGTGCCATGTGTCCCATATCATGTGTCCTGTGCCAAGACTGTGTGTCCTGTGCCATGTGTCCCGTGCCATGTATCCCATGCCATGCCACGTGTCCTCTGCTGAGAGTGAGTGTCCCATGCCATGCCAGGTGTCCTGTGCCAAGACTGTGTGTCCTGTGCCATGCCATGTGTCCCATACCATGTGTCCCATGCCATGACATGTGTGCTATGCTGAGGGTGAGTGTCTCATGCCATGCCAGATGTCCTGTGCCAAGACTGTGTGTCCTGTGCCATTCTATGTGTCCTGTGCCATGCCATGTGTCCCATACCATGTGTCCCATGCCATGGCATGTGTGCTATGCTGAGTGTCCTGTGCCATGTGTCTTGTGCTGTGCCATGTGCTCCATGCCATGCCATGTGTCCCGTGCTGTGCCAAGACCTCGTGCCCTTTCCCATCT
The DNA here is from genome assembly GCF_903797595.1 of Erithacus rubecula. Taxonomy (NCBI): domain Eukaryota; kingdom Metazoa; phylum Chordata; class Aves; order Passeriformes; family Muscicapidae; genus Erithacus; species Erithacus rubecula. The sequence goes on along the minus strand of NC_136667.1, from coordinate 5,325,286 downwards.
CCCACCCCCAAGCAGGTTCAGCTCCACTTCATGCCCACCTCAGAGCCCCAGGCAGCCAGACAGAGCTGGGACAACAGGCAGGAGGCAGGAAATCCCCTTGTGCCCCAAAAGTGACCACAATTCCTCACCTACAGCTGCCAGCACTGTTGAGTTCCCCCACTCCTGCCTCCACTGCCACATTCCAGCTCATTAATTTCCATCCAGAGGCTCTGGAGGGACCTGAGGAACTTGGGAATGATTTTTCTTCCCGGTTTTCAAGCCTGAGCTCATGTGAGAAGAACCACGCGCAGGGCCCGGTCCCCCCATGCTGACCCCACTGCTTTGGGCCCTGATTCCCAAAGAATGTTCCAAATTTGTCACTGGCCCCTGTCATCCTCCAGCCAGGATCCACTTGAAGGGACGGGAAGCAGAGCCAAAACAAGCAGAGTGCGTGGGATCTACCCAGGAATGCCAGAGCTGCACCCCAGCCCTGCGCTGAGCCCATCTGTCCTGCCTGACAGGGCAGCTCCAAGGCAGCCCTGGGAGACAAATATTCATGGAAATAACCCCCAAAATTAATTCTTCCATGTTGCCACCTCCAGAATTAATGAGATCATGTCTTCAGCTCTAATTGGGCAAACGGAAACACTCTTTTCCACAGGGAGCTGGGCTCTGCTGAGGATCATTAATCAGTGGGAGTGAGGAGTGCTGGAGCCATGTGGGTCCCACCAGAACATGTCCTGGCACCCCAGGAATTGGGGTGTTGGTGGCTGCCAGCCCACCCCACAACCCCAGAGAGGCATGGCCTCATCCAGGGCAAGCAGGAGGGGATGGAACCCTGAAATGGGACAGGCCTTGGAGATCCCTGGGAAGGGACTGGGATGGGGCAGCAGGGAGGTGCTGGCAGCAGCCACAGGCTGATCCCTCCTCACAGGGATCCCAGGGATTATCCCCTTCCTGCCCTAATTCTTAGCCTAAAGCAGGGATGGATTTGCATCCCAGGACTGGCATCACTGGTAAATTTTTATTTGTATTTTGTTAAGAGGAATCTATGGAGAGTCCGTGGAATGTCTGGAATGCTGCTGGGCCACCTGAATCTGTCATTGCTGTCATCTCTCCCATCACCTGGAAATTGTGGGCACATGGGGAGCTGTACATGAGCTTTGTGCCCACCACTCCACCATCCCACCACTCCACCATCCCACTGCCCTCCCCTCCCACACCCCATGACCCCTCCACCCACCAGCCCATCCCAGACTCCCCCAGACCCCATGCCATCCTCACCAAGGCCCCCCCAGTCCTCTCCCTCCCCTGGGCCAGCAGCATTAATTGGATCCTGCCATCCCATCTGGAGCTGATCAGCTCTGGCTGCCTCAGGATGTGGCTGATGGAAACTCCGAGGTTTGATTTCCAGGGGCTTCTGTCACTTCCCACCAGGAGAAGTGATAACCAGGGAATGACCCCCTGCCACCCCACAGGAGCAGCTCTCTCAGGACATCTGGGAGGCTCAGAGATTCCCTTGCAATCCCTTGTCATTGGGGCTGCAGCATTAATCCAGCTCCTAAAGCCTTTGGGATGTGCAACGTCACAATCTTGACCTCCAGTGCCCCTCGTGCTCCCTCCTCCCCCAGTCTGGGATTCATCCTCACTATTTTGGGTGCACACACAGCCCTGAAGGATCCTGAAGAATCACGAAGATTCAAAGGCACCGTTCTGGGAGCCAAACATAAATTCTGCTTTTATTAAGCAGAGTAAATGTCAGGGGTGAAACAAAGCAGAGGAGGATAGAGAGAAGAGGAGGATTTCATGGATTTCATTGCAGCTTCCCTTTCCTTTTGCTCCTGCTCCTGGCTCTGGGTCCTTGCAGTTGTTTATTTAATGATCCAGTAGGGAGAGCTCAGCTTGTGCCTTCTTTCCACAGGGATTTTCTGCACCATTGCCATGAGATACAGCAGAGAAACACGGAATCATGGAATCCCAGGATGGTTTGGGTGGCAGGCAACCTTCAAGATCACATCATTCCCCTCCCATGGGCAGGTACACCTTGTCTTATTCCAGGTTGTTCCAAGCCTGATGCAACCTGGCTTTGGACACTTCCAACATATCCAGTGAGAGTTTGTCTGGAGGCTGAAAGATCAGGATGTACTGACAGTGCCTTGGACCTTGATCCAAGAGGATTCCCTGCAGCTCCTGCCTACTTCACTGGTTCCAGAACATTCCCTGGCAGACAGGAGGCCTTGGCACTGCCCAGCAGACCAGGCAAAGCCACCAGGTGAAGGCTGTGGTGACAGGAATTCCCAGACGGGAGGGAATGATGGCAGGAGCAGCAGGATGACCCTGTGGGGATGGAGATCTGATTCCATCCTCGGCATCCCATGCCTGGGGCTCCAGGGAAGGGCCAGCCTCTGGTTCAAAGGCCAAACCCCCCAGGTAAGGTGGGAAGGTTCCCTTAACTTGACGAGACAGCCCCACATTTGTGTCACATTCCCGCCTGCTTTAATTGCTCTGCTTTTCCACACAGCCTGGAGCCAGCTCAGGTCTGGGAGATTCTCCCAGGAATGACGTGCCTGGACAGGACACCCTGCAGCTCCCAACACTCCCATGGCTCCATCCATGTCCCTCTGGAGCACAGGGATGTCCATACACAGTGCTGAGAGCAGCAGAGCCACCGGAGCACCAAAGCACAAATCTGGGAGAAGGGGAGTTCCCAGACAAGGTTTTCCCGCCTTCCGGGTTTAATTCTTCTTGTTGGAGATGTTTTGTTCACACATGGCAGCAGCAGGGAGATAGCTGAACAAAGAGGCTCCTTTTCTCACTCCCTGTTATCTGTGAGTCTCAGGAATGTGGCTGGATTGGAGGGGGCAGGATCAGGAGAGGAGGCTGGAGCCCCGGGAGTCACTGAATGGCTCAGGTGAAGTTTGTGGAGTGGGCTCAGGAGCTGGGGGAGCACTCAGAACACATCAACCCAGTGACACTCTGCTCAGCCCAGTGCTGGGAGCTCCTTCCAAAAGGGATTTTTCTCCTCCTGTGCTCAGGAGAAGTGGGTTTATCCAGGCACCAAGGCTGTTGATCCCTGTAGTGCCTTGGGGCTGATTTTGGGATTGCCACCAGGGCAGTGACACCTTCCACTGGATCACTTTGATCCAAGACTTGTCCAGCCTGGCCTTGAGCATTCCCAGAATGGCAGCTCTGGCTCCAATCCTTGCCACAGCTCATGTCCCCCAGGTCCAGATACAGCACTGCATGGATCCATGAGGCACCAGCCAAAACTCTTCAGAGCTTGTACTTGTGGGAAATTTTCCCACAAAATCCTTCCTCAGGAAATGCTGTACAAGCCCAAAATCCAGCTCCACACCAGGGCTGTGCTTTAGGGAATCTCAGTGGATGGGGTTGAGAGGGTCCATTCTGGGAGCACCTGCCTGGCAGGGCACCCCCACTCTGGGTGGCTCTTCCTGGTGAACACGATCAAAATTCTTTTTAGGAGAGAGGATGGATCCAACCCCGAAACAAAACCAAAGGAAAATGAGTTGTTTTGCCCTTTAGTCTTATGTCTAAAGCATCCATGTTGAGGATCCCAAGTTGTTGGCGAGTTCTGCAGTGTCAGGAATTCACAGAGGGATGGATGGGCTGAGCAGGCACAGACATCCCAAAAACCATTCCATGGGCAAGGACACCTCCCACTACCCCAGGCTGCCCCAAGCCCTGTCCCACCTGCCCTTGGCCACATCCAGGGGTGAAGAACCCCCAGCCAAGGCCCTAAGGGAAACAAAGGCTCCTTTGTGCCTCTGAATTCCCCCTCTCCTCATCCCCCATTTCCCTGTGTCACCCTTGTAGAGCCTCCTCCAGTTATCCTGGTGATTCCAAGAACGCTGATCCCATTCATCCCAGCTGCTGTCCCCTGGTGACAGGGAGCACAGCACTGCCCTCCCAGCCCAGCTGCAAAAGCTCCAGCCTGACAAACGTGTGCAGAAAGCATTTTGGACCAGGATCCCTCTCCAGGACCGTGGCAGACAGAGGAGGGGGAATGCAAGGACCTCTTGGCTGGAGATAAGGAGCCACAGGAAGCCTGTGAGCACAAAAAGCTGCGAGCCCCCGAAATTCCCGAGGGGAGAGCAGCTCCACAAAATAATTGCTGAAAGAATGCAGCTTGATTGCAGCCAGCAGGGAGAGCCTCCAATCCCGCCTGGAATGAAAGCCCGGGGTGATGGCTCCAGGGGAAGAGGAGTTATCAGCCTGGGAGCAGTGATTTATTCCATGAAAGGGATTAAGAGTCCAAAAGTTAATGGACCTAATGGAAAACAGAATGGCTGAGGGCTCCAGAAAGGGGAATGTGGGTGGGAGAGGGGCATGTGGAGCTTGGCTGCAATGCCAGGGAGCACCCAAAGGTCCTCAGCTCCCACCCAGGGCTCTCTGCACCCTCTGGGCTGGGACAGGCAGCAAGGAGTCCTGCAGGGATGCAGCCAGGTGGGAAACATCTCCTGCAATCAGGAGCTGCAGGTCTGGGCAGCCACTGGCATCAGCAGGAACTGGCTGCTGGGCAGATTTAATGGAAACACGGAATTTGGGTGAAAGGGACCTTTCAAGGCCACCCAGTCCAACTCCTGCCGTGGCCAGGGACACCTTCCACTATCCCAAGCCCCATCCAAGCTGGCCTTGGACACTTCCAGGGATGGGGCAGCCACAGCTTCTCTGGGAAACTTTTGGGAGAGAATCTGAGGACGCCCCCACTCTCTGCTCTGTTCCTTCACCTCCGCACAGACTGGCAGCAAAGCCAAACCCTGTGCCAGCTCATCCCACCGGAGCTGGGGAGTGCTGCCAGCCATTCAGCCAACATCCCTGCCCATCCCTCCCTCCTCCATTCATCCCTGCTCTCCTGCCAGGTGCCTCGCCAGGGAGGGAGGGGATCCTGTCACCCGCTAACAAAAATCCTCTGCAAATCACATTCCAATAAAAGGCCCTGGTCATTTTTAGTGTTTATTGAAGTGGTTTCTCTTTAGTTCTTTTTCTTTCGGGCTCGTTGAGAATTTTGGAGCACAGCTGCCAAAGCTGAAATGTTTGACCGGTCCCAGTGATGCTTCTGTTGGCCTCTTTCCCTTCCTTTCTCTCTCCCTATGCTCCAAAGGCTCTGGCTCAGGCTGTGCTGCCTCCACGTCACCTCAGCTCATTCTTCCCCTGCATCTTCTGCATCCCTCTGGCTCCTCTTGGCTCCTTGGCTGCCCCTGCTGCAGCCCCTGAGCATCACCTGCATGCTCAGGTGCTTCTGGATGTGTGGATTTCCCCTTTTGATGCTTTCTCCACAAATCTTTTGTTCTGAGGGTATCTTCCTTAAAACTCCTCACCCAAAACCTTTCCCTTCTCCCTGCCCAGCCCCTGCATTCTCCTGTTCCTCCAGTGGGGTGGAACAGGGACTGGGAGCCCTTTTCCAGCCCAAGGTGAAGAAGACATCCTACATTTTGGTACAGCTCCCAAGAAAGGAGCAGAGGGGATCAAGCATCCAGGTTTTCCACTGGGAATGGTGGGACAAGTGTTCCAAACCTGAGTTCCTCAGAGGAGAATGAGTAGGGAGGGCCAGGGAAGGAAGGAAATATGGAGAAAAAGCTGTTTCCCACTTCCTGGGACATACAGAATCCCAAATCTGAGGCATGATTACCCAGCTGAGACATCAACTCAGGCAGTGCTAAAGGGACCCAGAGTGCCCCTCTCCTGCCTCTTCCAGCACCTTCCCGCTGATCCCTGGGCTCTCCTGGGTAACCCTGTTGCTATTCTGCTCTCCACTTCCAGCTAATGATGGATCCATGTCTTTTTGCCCGTTTTACAGAGGACAAAACTGAGGCCGGACCAAAAATAATTAAAAATACTCCCAGATCCTTTTCTCTGAGCCTCCACCCCACCCCTGCCCGAGGCCACCAGTGAATTGCCCCATCCATCCCGGGATGTCGCTGTCCCTGTGCCACACGGATGCTCACAGGGATGCAGGGCAGCGGATCCCACCACGCCTAGCCCCTCTCCTTCCCCCTTCATTGTCAGTGCTGGATCCACACCCCGTCTGCTCCGCCGGAATTCACGCCGGGAGCCGGGGCTGTTGCCGTGTTTAATCCGCTAATGGCATTAATTCCCGATTAAATTAACCAGTGCAAATATGCTGCTGGTTTGGTTGGGAAGGAGGGGGTTGTGCTTCTCCCTCCTCCACCCCTTTATGCTGGAAAAGACACTGGAGCATTTGTTAGCGGAGAGAGGGGGGGGGGGAAAAACCCACAAAGAATTGCAGTATTTATGTAGATATAGAAAAAAAATAATAAATGGCAGATTATTAAAAAAAAAAAAAATAAAAAAAAATACAAAGAAAACTCGGGTTTTTCTTGCAAACGAAGCTCAGCCCCAGTCTGCTGGAAAGACAAAAGGCTCTCTCGGCGGGGCAGCGGCAAGGAGAGCCGGGAGAAGGCTGGGACAAAGCCGGGACAGCGCAGGGACAGCGGCGGGACAGCGCCGGGAGCGCGGCGAGGCTGCTCCGCATCAGCCCCCGGTGCTGCCCGAGCCCAGCTCACATTTCAAAGCTCTTGGTTTTCCATTGAATGTCCTCTCCACCCTTTTTTTTTTTTTTTTTTTTTTTTTTTTTTTTTTTTTTTTTAATGCTTCCATGTATTCAAAGCAGAGTTATGATCAAAATCCGACCCAGGGCTGCGAGCGGGGGGTTGAGTTGCATTTTGGCACAGATGGGGCTCATCCCTTCTGCAGGAGGCTCCTTGCCAAAAGACATCTTGGAGTGGAAGGAATTCAAAAAATCAGGGATTTTGCATATTATGGAGCTTTATTTGTCCCGTCGAGGGAGGTGAGAGGAAGCGTGAAGGGTTTGAGTGCAAAAAAAAAAATCTGGTGTGGGATTTACCTGTGACTGAGGCAGGTGAAAAGTGTTGGATGATGGATTCTTCCCAGTGAATGAAGAGACAAAGGGGAGTCTCTTCCCTGTCTGACACTTTGGGAGCAGCAGATTTTCAGGCAGGGGAGGTGAAGTAAAAAATCTGGTCTGGATCCGTGTGTTTGTTCCTCCTCGGATGAGAGCGTTTGTCCCTCCACAGAGGACTCTGCGCTGGCATTTGAGGTGAGGATGATTTGGGACAAGCACTCAATGAAGCCTCCTGGTGGGAAACCTTTCCCCGCTGCTGGAATTGTTTGTTGGAGATCCCAGGTCACACTAAACCATCACATACATTCCTCACTGCCTTCCAGAGCATTTTGTCCTCCTGTTTATTGTCTTTGACTCCTTTCTCATCCCTTTTTGCTGCTCGAACCCAGCATGAGCTGAATCTTTCAAAGGGATTTTTGGACGAGGTGTCCCAGCCCTGCAGGAGATGAACCCCTCACATGCCCATTCTTTGATTTTCCAGGAAAAGGTTATGGAGAGCTGCCCGAACTCAGGGCCGTGTGCCTGCATCACTCAGGCAAAGAGGGAGGACAGGAATTCCGTGTTCCTTGGTCACTGATTCAAATGATCCGATCCTAATCAGATTTCCAAATGGGAGCTTTCAGAGGGAGTGCAGACAAACGCATCCTGATGATTTGTTAATGTCGCTCCGAGACTCAGTCGGTAATTAATGGATTCATGGAAAGCACACACGGAGCAGGCTGCAGATACCACACCAGGTGCCACGGGGTGATTTCATTCATTAGGAATTCCTGGTCAGTGTCCCCAAAGCTCCGCTGGCTCTGCCATCTGACTCGGCTCCGTGCGCCGTCGGTGCGGGGAGGTGTCAGAACAGGCTGGTCCCCTCTCCTCGCCCATCCTGGGCTCCCTGCTCCTTGTGACAACGGTGTGGATCCAGGATTCCTAAACCCTGCATGCCAAACCATCATCTGCATCCCAAATTGCATGTTATTTCCCGCAAAACAGAAATCTTCCCAAAATCCCAGCAGCTCCGAGCGTTTCAGAGTTCCAGGGCTGATTACCCGCTCCTGCCCCAGGGAATAGAATGGAAATCTAAGTGCAACTTACACCAGGAATTCTCTGAACAGGACACAAGTGTCAGTTCTGGACACATAGAAGAGGGATTGTGACGTCTCCTGCTCCTCACATCCCGTGTGGCCTCAGGGTGTGGAGAGGGGACAGATGGTGACACCTCAGAGCATCCCTGCTCCTGACCCCTCGTGCTGTCACCTCCATCCCGTGTGGATTCAGAACCATCAGGGAGGGGCAACCACAAAACTCTCTTCAAAGTCCTTCTGTGACAGAGCCACCAAATGCTCCAAGGGCTCAGGGGAGGCTCAGGAAAGCTCATCCCAGCTTCAGCATTCATTGGATAACTTTTTCATGGGGGTTTTCTTGCAGTTCTGTGTTAATACAATGGCTTGGGAAACGGGAGCAGAGGATCTGAATTCCTGGTTTTGGAAGCAGTCGAACTCCAACCAGGAATTTAGTTATCCCTGGACGTCCAGACTATTGGAATTCGATTGGAAAACCGCCCCTGAGCCTGGTCAAAGTCTGTCACATCACCCCAAAGTGCCCTGGGACAGCACAGCCTGTGAGGATCATCCGTGTGAGAGATGAAATACAGGGAATCCACTTGGGCAGATCCCAAACAAGGGAAAGTGAAGAAGAAAGGAGATAACAGATCTGATAAGAGATCCCAGGCAATTCATTACTGCTGGTAATTGTCCTTTGTCATGCGCATTCCTTCCTTGTTGAGCCTGTTATCGTGTGTGTTCCTCCTTTTTAAGTCCTTTATCATGTATATTCCTGCTTTTTGTTCCCTCTAATGTGTGTATTCCTCCTTTTTCTGCCCTTTATCCTATGTATTCCTTTCTTTTTTCCCCTATTTCACTGTGTTCCTCCACTTCTGATGAGGAAAGGAATTCCGAAGGTTTGCAGCAGAGAGCACTGGATTGAGGGATGTTCCCCAGATCAGGCTGGATGAGGCAGCTCAGCAAGGACAGGGAAGCACAGGGAAAGAACACAGGTTTGGGAGGACACCTGTGACATCCCTTCTCTTTCCAGAGCTGCTGGAACTGTGGGAAAGGGATCATAATTTGGGAATAATTTGGGTTGGAAGGGACCTTTCAACTTGGTCCAATCCGTACAACCAAGGCTGCTCCAAGCCCCATCCAACCCAGCCTTGAGAACTGCCGGGGATGGGGCTTCTACCTCAGGAAGGAAAAAGCAGGGAGAAGAAAAGGGGAGATTTTTCCAGGGAAGACTTCCAAAAAACATGCTCCCTGCCAGGACTGTGCATTCCTTTGTTGCTTGTGCAATAAAAACAGGTCGGCAAAACACAAGTGGAAGGAGCTGGCTGAATGCATGGGTGCTAAAGGCTTTGGGAATCTATTCCTGTTAAAGTGCCTGAGGATGTGGGCAGAGGGAGGGAGGGAACTCAGCTGTGGGAGCACATCCTGCATGCTTGAGTTCCCAGCTGGGATTAATTCCCAAGTCCTTTCCTGAAGTCTTAATTTGGGTTCATCCAACCCACTTTGCCATCAGCTTATCCTGCAGGGAGGCAGGCAAGGATCTGAGTCCAGGGAATTCCAGAATGAAGAGCCTGGGTGGCAAATGTCATGAGCAGAGTTGCTCTTGGCTTTCTTTCCTGGAGAATGGGAAATGGAGAAGAAAGAAGGTGGTCATCCCAGAAATTCAGAATCTTGGAGTGGGTTGGGTTGGAAGACACTTGGTTCCAAGCCCTGCATGGGCAGGGCCACCTTCAACATGACAGTGAGAAGAAGCACTGGCTTCAGGAAATGGCATTTTTGGCAGATCCCAGCAATGGTGAAACTTGAAGGAGCTCCCAAAAACCCCAGAACAGAAAATGCCATGACACACTAGCTGGGGGTTTGTCCTCTTGCTGAGTCTGTGGGATACAGGACAATTTAATTCCTGCTGTGATAAATAGGATTGGACAGGGATATTGGAGGCATTTATTTCACATGGCAGCAGATTCTGTAAAGATGCTTTGCTCAACATCCCGCTCCAGTCGGGCTCATCAGCACCTTCAATTAAGATCCACCATGGGTGAGGGGTCACTGGATACACTCCCAAACCTGGAGCTGCAGGACACCTCTCTTGTGCTTTCCCATTCCCATTCCAGCCAAGGAGATCAGCTCTTTAAAACATTCATGAGCAGCTTTAAGAGAATGAAAAATTAAACAACCTTTGCTCTAAGGTATGAAATATTTACCATGCTGCTCCAAGCTAATTGCAGACAAAAATGAGTGGAGCCAGGAGCTGCAGCTCCAGAATCCAATGGCTCCAGACCAGCCTTGGGATGGATCCTCTGACTGATGGATAGGGAGAGGGGTGGTGGGGTTAGAAACCACCATTCTTTGGGGTTTTCCTCTCCACAGAATCATTAATGTTGGAAAATGCCTCCAAGATCAAGTCCAAACTTTGAGCAAGTTCAGAGATGGCACAATTCCCAGGAGCAGCACCAGAATCTGATGGCTTGGCCCTGGTTCCTCTTCCTGATGGATGGAGAGAGTGGTGGTGGGAAGGGGAATCAGCAGTCTTTGGGATTTTTCTCACCATAGAATCATTAATGTGGGAAAAAACCTTCAAGATTGAGTTTGACCTCTGAGTGAAGGTCACCACTCACAGGGATGGAGGTTTCCTGGGAATGCTGCCAGTCCAGGCCAGGGTGATGGGCACTGCCACAGCAGAGTGTGCTCAGCAACTGCTCCCCAAGCTGCATCCTCATCCTACTTTGTCTCTTCTTCTCCTCATCCCAGTTGCATCCCTGAAAAGCACTGATGGAAAATCGAGCTGGCTGAACGAGTCGGAGCAAATGATAGATGGGATAAATTAAGCCTCCAATTCTGGTCTCTCTCATCATCACAATTTCCTCCAGCTTTTCTTGTTGTAGGGAAGTGTTTAAACACCCGGAGCGGGAGACTTGTCTGCCGGCTTTTTTCTTGGCTGATTGCAAACAGCTCGCTGAGGGTGCTCGGAGCTCCAGCTGTGTTTGAGCTGGAATCACGAGAGATGGGATCAGAGGGATGGAATCAGTCACCTGGTGCTGACGGAGCAACCTCAATCCAGGCAAAGCCCAGCACCACCCTCAGCCCCCGTTCAGAGGACCACAAAACGCTTCCTTGGAGACAGGGAAAGAGCAAACACGCAAATGTTTGCCAAAAGCAAGTGGTACATGAGTGGGATGTGTCTGGAGATAAGGAATTGGCTTTTCCCACAATCCCTTTTCCTCCCAAAACCAGGCGTGCCTGTCTCCACCAGCCCTCCGCCCCAGCAGATCCAAAAAATCCCAGTTTTCATCACCAAGGATAAACCTGTTGGTCCTTTGGAGCAGGAAAAGGTCACGTTGTTCCCTGGAGCTGCAGCGGGGATCCGAGCGAGCCGAGTCACGGAGGAAGAGAGAAATAAACAACAGGCGAGGAAAGGATCTCTTCTTTCCATTATTGTGGGATTTATCTTCCCAATATACAGGGAGTGTTGCCTGGCAACCCCGGCTCTCCCGACCTCTTGCATTTCCCCCCAGCACAGCCCAAACGAGCCCGATCTGCATGGAGCCCTCTCCAGCACAACTGGATTTATAGGGGAGTCCTCTGGCAGCACAGGGCTCATCTTTCCATCTCCAGCCCTTTGTCCCAGGTGGAAAACACCCTCCAGGGTAGCTGGTGGTTGGTCTGGAGGAAGGACCATCATAGGATCTGCATCTGCTCAGCTGTGAGGCTGAGCTTCTCCCAGAGCTCCCCAGCAAACCCCAAACAGCATCCACGCCTTCAAACACACCCATCCCATCCTAAAAACCCATGGACACTTCCAGGAGAAGCCTTGACCCACTGATGTCCATTTTGAGCTGTTCCCAAACCTCACCAAAGGTCTGCAAGCACATTCCAACACATCCATCCATTGGTGGAAGACCCAGATACAACTTGCAAGCAGCAGCCATTGATGGTGCATCCATGGCTGTTCATCCAGTCTCTTCCCTGCTTAAAACTTGGCAGAGGTGCTCCAGGACATTTTTAGAGCTTTTGCATAGCCATGGAGCAGGGACATGGATCCTTCCAGAATCCCAAAGCCTCCTGAAAACGGTGGGTTTTCTTTTGTGGATTCATTTGGGATTTTCCACAATTGCAGCTTCTTCACTTGCATCCTCCCATCCTTCATTCCTGCCTCTCCACCCCTAAACTCCATTCTTCTTGCTTCCATCTGATAAGGAACATCTCTCTCCCAACTCATCGGTGTCCCAGCAGGCACGATCCATGCTGAGGCAGGATCCAACCCAGCAGCATTCAATGGGAGTTTGGACAAACTTAGCGGGAGAAAAAACCGAAAATTCCCCATCTCATTTACAGCTGCCTTAACTTTGAAACTCTTTTTTTAAGCCCTTCACATCTCGGTGACACCCAGGGATGGGCTTGAATGGGATCTCCCCCCGTGCCCCCTTGCCCACCAAACCCTTTCCCGGTGTATCCGCCGTTTCCAGGGTTACTATCTGTCCAGCGGGATGGGAGCCGCTCCTGTTCCCCTGACAATAGCAGCTCCTGAAACTTTATTCCTGCCTGGGGAGAGCATTAATCACTCACCATGGGCACGGAGGGAGGGGTCTGCCACAGCGGGGTGGCAAAACTTTCCCACCACTGCCCCATCCTGGGATTTCAAACCAAGGGCACAGCTACCCGGGATGACAGTGGAAAGAACCGGACTCTCAATGTCACCGTCTGAGATGAGCCTGAGAACATCGGGCAGAAATAATTTGTTAACTGCAAGGTCACATCAGCAATGCTGCAGTGCTGCTGGAGAGGCTCTGCCTCCCACGGCTTGGGAGAGGGGAAGAAAAATGAGGAAAAAGGGGAACGGGGAGGGTTTCAACCTCTGTTTTCCCAGGCAAGCAGCTCCCAAAAGCCAACCAGTGATTTTGTGCACACTCCTGCCCTGCACCTCTCGTGTTGGGTGGGAGTGGGAGAGGATCACCAGACTCAGAATGGAATCATGGAATGGTTTGGGTTGGAAAGGCCCTTAAAACCCATCCCATCCCACCGCCTGTCATGGGCAGGGACACCTCCCACTATCCCAAGTTGTTCCAAGCCTTGTCCAACCTTGCCTTGGACACTTCCAGGGATGGGGCAGCCACATCTTGGAAACCTGAGACACCCCCCTCACAGGGCAGAATTCCTTCCCAATCTCTCCTCTAAACTCTGTCAGTCTGAAATGACTTTGGCTTCAGAAGAGCTGCAGGTCTCTGCTATTCCTTTCCCGAATTTTGGCTCCCAGCAAGGTGCAGAAAGAGCCCTGAGAGGGGAGGAGGCCGGAGAGGAGCAGGCGTGGTGCTGGTGGAGACAAGGAGCTTGCACGGGCACTATGGAGACGGGCATTGTGTGCATTCCTGAATAGACCGGCAGGGAAAAAAAAAAAAAAAAAAAAAAAAAAAAAAAAAAGAAAAAGACTTCAACAGTATCAGAGCCAGGATCCCGCCCGGCTCCGGCAGAGCCGAGCGATTGCTGCACTCGTGAACTTGAAGGGTGGGCTTTGGAAAGCAGGGAGAGGTGGGGAGGGAGGGAGGGGAGGGAGAGAATTCAGGTGAAAAAAGGTTAAGTGCAGCCAGAGATTGAAGTGAGGCAGAGTCGCCCATGAGAGCAAAGCAAACAGTTCAGTGCACGGAAACCCGAGCCAAGGCCATTCACTGCACAAACTGCGAGACAGGCGAGTGCCCCCTCCCCTCCCGCTCCATGGGATCTGGCAAGGACAGTGCTGGCTCCGAGTTCATAAATTCTTCAGCAGAAAATACTTAGATACTTCATCAAGGGCTCCTCTGTTACTCCAGAACAAGTTTATATTATTGGAGGAGAAAAAAAAAAAAAAAAAAAAAAAAAAAAAAAAAAAAAAAAAAAAAAAAAAAAAAAAGCAGAAAAAACAGCAACCCCTCAACCAAACAAAAAGGGTCCTAAATAAAGAGATAAAGCAGCATGACAGGACAGCAGTAATGGCTTTCAGGTGTATGTTCTGCATAAGATTTCCAGGCAGTTGGTTTAGTTAATGGATTCCCTTAATCTTTCAGCTGTCAGGGTGCAATCTATAGTCTACTGTTTCTTCCACCCCGTATTTATAGGGACAAATTCAAACTTGTATAAACAGACAGGAGTATCTATTGTTGTGCAAGAGGAGGACACAAAGGCAGCTTGTCACTGATCCATCACAGCTGTCTGAGAGCCGAGCCGGGAGAAGCCGGCAGCGCGGGGGAAACGCAAACCGGGAGCCGGGAAGGATCCGGAGGTGTTAGGAGTGTGGGAACAGGGGGAGGTGGGCACGGCCCCCTCAGCTGCTTCTCCAGCCTCTTTGGGATGCTAGGAGTGTCAGCAAAGCCCGGCAGGTCTGGGGGGGAAGAGGAGGACATTAATTAAAAATTAGGTGCTGGCTCAGAGGTTGAGATTTCCAAGTTGGTTTGTAACCAAGTCGGGAAGGGGGAAGATGAGGGTAATAGGGTGGTGAAAGGATGATGGAAATAAGATGTTCTTGGGCAGAGAACACGTCTGGGAAGCAGCAGCTCAGTTAAAATGCATCAAAAATTCCTTGTATTGGTGGAACTGAGGGACATCTTTAACAACTCACAGAATAAGAGCCAGGAAGCTGCAATGACTCGAGGTTGGCTGCCAGGGCAGCCTGGCTCCAATGGGAAGCATCTCCCAGGCTTGGCTGCTCCATTCCTGCCCCAACCCTCTGAGTCTCACCAGGGTCACTGCACATGGACATGGCTCCTCAGGACCCCCACAGCAGGGAAACATCTCCAAATGGGTGAGAGGACAGCAAGAGGTGACAGTGAGAAGATAAGGAACAGGAGTGGACAACAGGGTCCCCAAATCAGAGGGAGGAAGAGGCTGAAGCCCTAATGGTGCTCAGGGGAAGGAGGGAGGGGAACCTGCTGTGTCCTCACTGCCAGCAGATCCCAAGGGATGCAGGAGGCACAGGCAAGGATGGAGAGAGCAGGAGAGGCCATGGCAGTACTTTGGGTCTTTAAACATGTGTTTGGAAAAGCTTATTTTTCTTTGGATAACTCAGCAAAGCTCTCCCAGCACCAGCAGAACACAAACAATTGACAACAACGTGAGATGTCCCTGCTGTCCCCATTGAACCCAGTTCACTGAAGGATCCTGCCATGAGATGTTTATTGGGAAAGTGCAGAACAAGGAATACAGGGACAAACTCCTCGTGCTGGCCTGGTTTGTGTACTCATGGAAGCACTCATGGAAACCTCAACTGAAGGAGTTCTCCAATCCCACCCTTTGCCTGATGTTTGTTTGTTTAAATCCATGCTCTGCACAAGAGCCTCTCCTGCCTGCTCTTCTCCCTCCCCACCCTCCAAGGGCTCCTCAGGGCTTTCCGCTGGGACTCATCCAGCCTGCTCCACTTCCAGCTGGGAAACCACTTTTTCTGCTGCTGTGCTCTCCCTGCTCTCCAGCTGGTGGGGTGGGGTCCCCTGGCAGCAATGCTGGGAGGTCTCTGCAGGAGGTTTGAGACCCTGGTGCTGTCCCAGGGTCACCTCTCATTCAGAGCTCCTGAGCTTTTCAAGGAACAGTGGAATTACAGAATCAGGGAATAGTTTGAGTTGGAAAGGATCCCCTGCCATGGCAAGGGACAACATCCACTGTCCTTGGACTCTTCCAGGATGAGAAGTTTTTCAGGTGGCTCTGGAACACCAGGTACAGATGCTGCCAAGGGAGCCAGAACTGCTCCTGCCTCCTCTCCTGCTTCCCCTGCCCAGATCCCATTTCCTGTCCCAGGAACCCCCAGCCCTGCTCAGCTCCCAGGGGAGTGTCCAAGTCACCACCACCCACACAAACCTCCCACCTGGATCAGCAGAGCCAGATGGAAAAAGCACTTGGTGACTTCATCCTGTGTTCAGAGAGGGGACACCAGCAGGTCCCAGCAGTGAGTTCCCCAGCCCAGCACTCTCTGCCTGTCTGGGAGCACTGGGAATACTGGGAGGGATGGAGCCTTCACCTCCTAAAGAGATGCAGGGATTTAAATATCTATTGAAAATATTCCCAGTGTGTTAAACGAGCAGGAGAGTGGCAGGGATGGCACAGGAGGGGGACAGGGGATGTCACAGGTGGGGGAAGGAAGGAAGGAAGGAAGGAAGGAAGGAAGGAAGGAAGGAAGGAAGGAAGGAAGGAAGGAAGGAAGGAAGGAAGGAAGGAAGGAAGGAAGGAAGGAAGGAAGGAAGGAAGGAAGGAAGGAAGGAAGGAAGGAAGGAAGGAAGGAAGGAAGGAAGGAAGGAAGGAAGGAAGGAAGGAAGGAAGGAAGGAAGGGAAGGAGGAAGGAAGGAAGGACGGAAGGAAGGAAGGAGAAGGAAGGAAGGAAGGAAGGAAGGACGGAAGGAAGGAAGGGAAGGAAGGAAGGGAAGGAAGGAAGGAAGGAAGGAAGGAAGGAAGGAAGGAAGAGGAAGGAAGGAAGGAAGGAAGGAAGGAAGGAAGGAAGGAAGGAAGGAAGGAAGGAAGGAAGGAAGGAAGGAAGGAAGGAAGGAAGGAAGGAAGGAAGGAAGGAAGGAAGGAAGGAAGGAAGGAAGGAAGGAAGGAAGGAAGGAAGGAAGGAAGGAAGGAAGGAAGGAAGGAAGGAAGGAAGGAAGGAAGGAAGGAAGGAAGGAAGGAAGGAAGGAAGGAAGGAAGGAAGGAAGGAAGGAAGGAAGGAAGGAAGGAAGGAAGGAAGGAAGGAAGGAGGAAGGAAGGAAGGAAGGAAGGAAGGAAGGAAGGAAGGAAGGAAGGAAGGAAGGAAGGAAGGAAGGAAGGAAGGAAGGAAGGAAGGAAGGAAGGAAGGAAGGAAGATCCCTGTTACAATCGGACACAGCTCATCTCTCTCCAGGGTAATGCAGCTGCCTCCTGCACCTGATCCCCTCATTAACACTGTCACCAGCTGATGACATTATCAAGTGAAGCGTGGCCTCGGGGCAGGCAGGATTTAACCCTTCCAACACCAGAGGATGAGCCCGGAGTGTGCCATGCAACAGGTGAACAGGGACCTTCAGAGGGTCAGTGGAGTTTGCTCTGGGAATATTTGTGGGAGGAGGAGGAGGGGCCCTGGGAAGGCCAGGCAGAAATGATGGATGGGAGCTGGTGTTGGAGCTGAAAGTTTCAATAACACTTGTGGCTGCACGTAGGCCCCCGGGCTTTTCCCAAAGGATTGGCTGAGCCATCGCTCTCTAAATGGATCATTCTCAGGAAAATCAAGCTGCTGCCATCTCTCCTCCCCCCGACACTCAGCAGAGCCATGAAACAGAGCCATCAATGCTGCTGCAGCTCTGTGGAGCCCCACAGCAGTGCCAAAGGACCACAGCAGGCGCAGCCCTGTCCCCAAATGTCACAGTTCTCCTGAGCTCATCATGTGCCATTCTCTTCCCAAAAAATTACAGAATCCCAGAATGGTTTGGGATAGAAGAGCTCATCTTGTTCCACCCTCTGCCTTGGATGCTGCCAAGGATGGGGCAGCCACAGCTTCTCTGGGCAGCCTGTGCCAGGGCCTCACCACCTCCCAGGGAGCAACTTCCTCCTAATATTGACCTTCAATCTCCCCTCTTTTGCTCCAAACCCAGCCCCTTTGCACAGGGATCACACACAGAGGGCTTGGATGGAGCTCATGCAGTAGAAAACTGATGGCAGGTAAAAATTTGGCTTCCAATCCCTCTTGGATTCACTTTGAATGTCCGAGCAAGGATCCTGTAGCTCCCTTATATCCCCTCTCATTCCAACATAAATCCAAGCACCAAGTTCATTCCCTTTGCAAGGTCCCCACATAAAGCTTTGCCCTGTGGCAGGTGACACTGACACTTTTTGAGAGCAGCTCAGAGCCAGGGCAGGTTATTTTCTCCAGATAAAGAAAATGGGAATGAGTTTTCACAGAGCTGAGTGACACCTGCACAGGGTCCCCAGCAGCTGGGAGGGGGCAGGGCTGGCTGAAGACACTCAATGTCTCTTGCTGGGGTCATCCTCAGCTTCTTTCTATTTGAACATCTTCGTTTTCCTTCGTGGGGCTCTCTGGCTGGAGATTAAAGCTGTGTTTGCAAAGGGGCAGTACTGGAATCAAAGGCAGAGGATTAACAAAGCCATTTCTCTGCTTTGCTGCCATGACCCACCACACAGAACCCAACAACTCCCTAATCCCTGAGGCCAGCAGCCCCTTTTCCAGGGAAATCCACCTCTTCTGAAGGATCTGAGGGAGGATGGGTGCAGGATGCTCACTGTGTGCTTGGCCATGAGGTGAGCAAAGGCTTCATCCCAGCAGAAATTCCTTCCTCCCTGGTGCCACACCCCTCCATCACCTCAGATTCAATCCAGCCCAGCAGCTCAAGTCCTTTTCCTTGGGAATGCCTGGAGGAAAATCCCTTTGCTTCCTGAGCTCTTGCTGATGGAATTGCTCTGCTTTCAGCCTCCCTCCCACTGGGAAGGATTCCCCCATTCCCTGGAGTCCCAGTAACCAACTTCCAGTAGCCTGCAGCTCCGGGAACCACTTGCTAAATATCAATATGTATCTCAATATAAGTCTGGTGTTTGTATATGGGGGTGGGTTTTTTATGTCCGTGCATGGAATCAATAAAAATTAACATTTAAGGAGCTGTAATGGGATCAGCAGCATTGTCGGGAAATGCAGGGAGTGTTAAAAGCTTAATGGACAGGGAAGGCAGGGATTCTGCAGACTTCAGCATGCAGGACTAGGGGGAAATCAAGGAGAGAGACAGGAGGAATTTAGAGGGATTTGGAGATGCTGGTAATGAGTAAAAGTGATCAGGGTGAAACTCCTGCTGCCTCCGGAGCAGAGCCCTGGCACAGGCTGTGGTTCCATGCTGGATTTACCTGTTTCAACCTCCAATAAAACAGTGATTCCAGTGGGAATGGGGAATTAAATCAGCCACTTGCTTGCCTTCTCCTGCTTTTCCTGCCCTGGGGTCTGAACAGCCCAATTTAAACCAGTGCAGGAGTTCTGGGAGCTGAGAGGGATCCCTGGGGAGAAGGTGAGACAGGGATGGAGCACGGGGCTCTCTGCCAGGATGGGGCTCTTGAGGCATCTCAGTGACCCTGCTGCAGTCACACACCCCTGGTTTTGTCCTCAGGACCCCCAGGCATGAGGGGCTCCTGTTCCTTGGGGAGGCAGGGCTGGATTCAGGGGTTGGGTGCTGGTGGAGCTGCCAGCACAGAAAACATTCAGTGCACAGATATCAACCCAAAGGAGATTCAGTATAAATTAAATATTGGGGAGAAGTTTTTACCATGAGGGTGGTGAGGCTCTGGTACAGGGTGCCCATAGAAGCTGTGGCTGCCCCTGGATCCCTGGAAGTGTCCAAGTGGAGGTAGGAAGGGGCTTGGAGCACCCTGGGATAGTGGAAGGTGTCCCTGCCCATGGCAGGGGGTGGAGCTGGATGGGCTTTAAGGTCCTTTCCAAATGTTCTGGGATTATACAAGATGCTGCTGAAGGATGGGATGTCACCTGGTGGAGAGTGATGACCACTGGACATCTGCCATGGGGAAAAGCATAGTGTCCAGGAATGTTTGGGAAATGTTTGGGCCATGCAAAATTCCCTCTCATCACAGAATTCAGTGCCTGAACCATTTTCCAGCTGATGAGCAGCAGGAGAGGATCACAGGCCTAAGAAAGGGAAAGGGAAGGGTTAGGAAGGGTTAGGGAAGGGGAAAGGTTAGGGAAAGTTTAGGGAAGAATTAGGAAAGGATTAGGAACAGGTTCTTCTCACCTTCCCTTTCTGCTCTCCATTCCATTCACCACAAAAGACACCAGCACAGGGTCATTATTAAAGATCAGAAAACATTTCCAAAGGCTGCACAGGCAGTGGAGCTTGGGATAGGTTTGGAGCAAGTTTGTGCTGGCTGCAGGATCTCAAGGAGAACATTGGGATCTCAAGGAGAGAGTCAGAGCTGCTGGAACAGCTCAGCTGTGCTTCAGTCTCTGTTACTGCCACTCATCTCAAACCTGACCCACTTTCCACATTGGCATATTTTGTCTTTTTAAAGTGCAGAATAATTGAGCAGACCCAGCAAAACTGCAACAAATGTTTGGATTCAGCCAAATCTCTTTTTCAGAGGAAAAAAAACACAGTTGGCAACAGCTTTTTCCCAGAATGAAAATGAGAGAATGAGCGTGTGGAAGGAAGAAGTTTTTACAATGAGGGTGGGGAGGCCCTGGCATAGAGAAGCTGTGGCTGCCCCATCCCTGGAAATGTCCAAGGCCAGATTGGATAGCACTTGGAGCAACCTGGGATGAGGGAAGGTGGAATGGGGCTGATCTTTAAGACCTGGGGCAGGGGGTGGAATGGGATGAGCTTTAAGATATTTCCAACCCAGCCTGGGATGAGCTTTAAGATATTTCCAACCCAACCTGGGATGAGCTTTAAGATCCCTCTCAACCCAACCCATCCCATGATGCTGTGTCCAAGCTGGGATTGCCACAGTGATGCTCCATGGATCCATGAGCTTCCCAGAAGATGGAATGGTGCTCATCCAGCATGG
Source organism: Erithacus rubecula (assembly GCF_903797595.1). Taxonomy (NCBI): domain Eukaryota; kingdom Metazoa; phylum Chordata; class Aves; order Passeriformes; family Muscicapidae; genus Erithacus; species Erithacus rubecula. Next base: position 5,304,865 of record NC_136667.1, on the reverse strand, counting down.
GCTGGGTGCTGCTGGCTCTGAGTCCACCTGAGCTCAAGCTCTGGCACATGCCCAGTGACTGAAGCAAGCCAGGATTTGTCCTTACTCCCCCTTTACTACACACTTACACCTCCCTGCAAGGAGCAGCTCCAGCTGCTGCCACGGCTGCAGCTTCTGAGGGGATTTTGTCTCCTCTAGGTAAACATGGAGGCAGTGGATCCACACCTTATAATTACACTGCTCCACTCTGCAATTATTCCATTTTCCAGGCTACAGCTGCTTCCCACTCATTATCAGGCTAAGAAACTTCTCCTGATCGTAACGTGGCATTAACCCTGTAATTAAGAGGCACAGACCACCCAGGGACTGGATACCATGAGGGGCTTCTCCAAACTGTGCCAGAGCTCAGGGGTGGCTTTCCAGGCTCTAGAGTCCCTTTTCCAAACCCACACACTTCCGTTCCCTCTCCTTTATTATTATTAGTATGTTTAATGGCACAAAAGGAGCATCCTCATAAATCTGTCACCACAGAGGGGATGAGTTGAGTGCTCAGGGAGTGGGATCTGCTAACCCAAGCTTTTTGGGGGACATGGAGCTCTCCAGGTACCCCATTCCCACTTCCAGCAAAGAATTCACCCGGTGAGTTTTGTCTATTTTGCTGAATCCATTTGCAGGAATGACTCTCCTTTATCTTTGTGGTTGGAAGTGCCTGACTCCTGCCACCCTGCCCATGGTGTCTGAGGCTTCTCTGTCTCCATCAGTTCAAGGATCGTTTCTAAAAGGTGGGACATCACCCAGAGTGACACAGAGGAGTGCCAGGAAGGCTGTGACAATGTCCAGCTGTGTTCCCAGCTCTGGGATGCAGCACAGCACTGCTCCATCCCCCTCCTTGCAGATTCCAAGACTTGTGGATCAGCACCTGGTTTTTGAGGGGCTGTGATGAGCCATGAGCCACAGATGGAGCAATTTTAACTCTGAACACAACGAGCCAGGTCACATTTAATTGTCTGAGACCTCTTTGGGTGAAAAGGGCACTTGTCAGCCTGGGAAGTTCAGAGCACATCACCTCTCCTGGAATTTCATGGCAAAGGGTCTGGATGATTTCATGGACTCGGGAAGGACTTTGCTGCTGCTGAATTCAGTCTGGGGCATAATTTGACACCTTTAATTAGAGGAAGCACAGCCAGGCTCCAGCTCAGGCAGCTTATCCAGAGTGGAATCACATCAGTGCAATCAAATCCGGGGCAGCATCCCGGGATGAGGGGCACAGCTCATCGTGCCCTGCAGCAGAAGCAGGGCTTGAGCTGCCTCACACACCCAGCTCCCTCCTGCAGCTGCTTTTCTTTGGCTTCAGGAATAAATCTGGGAACTGTTCTACCTGCTGGAGCAGTTTGCAAAGAAAGGCACGGAACAAACATATTTAAGCTCTTGCTGTGCTCACCGGGAGCAGCAGGATCTGCATCTGTGATCAGAGCTGTGAGCCAAGGGACAGCCCCTTCCCTGCAGGAGAGCTCCCCTTGCCTGGGCTTCCCTTTTCCACAGCTTCTGGAGCAGAGCAAACACGGGAGCAGGATGGACTGAGGGTGAATCCATGTCCTGCACACCTTTAGCACCTCCACCTGCAATCAGGACAGCCCTGGGCATCATCCTGTCCATGGATCCAGGACCAGGAGGCAAAGCCTGTTCAGCAGCAGTGACAAATGCAGGTGCAAAACTTCCCTGGATTTGTTTTCAGGTTCCCAGGCAGAAAAATCAGTGTCCCTGAAGATAGTGTGAGCGTGACCCTGGGGCTGCCTTCTTAAATCTGCTTCCCAAAAGTGTTGGAGTCACTCCTGGACTGAGAGGACAGTGATGTCCTGCATCCCAACACCTTCCCCCCGTGGGAAGGAGAGCAGCACAGCCTCAGAGGGGACATTTGCCAGCCCCAGGGGTGGGGGGACAGTAACAATAAAACCAGGGGGGTCCTGCCCAGGTCACAGCCACGGGGGGCTCTGAGGGGCTCTGATGGCAGCGTTTCCTCCAGAAGCTCCCCCTCTAATGGGACATTTCCCGTGTTATCCCAACAGCTCTGTTTTCCCGGCAGTTTATCACCCACCTCAAAATCGATGACAAGGCAGAGTGAACCCCTGACCTGGAGGTATAAATTGCCCCTAATTATCCCAGCAGCTCGTCAGGCGCTGGGTGCTCTGAGCAGGGAGCAGCTCTGCCCTCTGACCCCGCTGCATTTCTCTTGCTTTAAGGGCTTTTCTCCCCATCCCAGCCTGAAATTCCCCTCTGGTGGATCCCAGGTCCTTCCTGTTCCCTCCAGCCACCCTGGCACATCTGTGCTCTCCATGGCCAGAGCACTGGGAGGAGGGGGAGCCAGACCATCAAATTCCATCATCCCCCTCCTGGTTTTTATTCCCAGTGCTCAGGAACGCTGCTTATTTTCATTTTCTCCAGCCAGTCCATCTTCAATGTGGAGCTAAAGCACACCCCGAGGAGACATCTTTAATTAAAGTTTGAGGAGCGTCAGATAAATAAAGAAGGACCACAATGGCCCAGACATCTCCCTGGGAGTGATGGGTGCCCAGGGAACCGCTGCAGGTTCCCGGGGGAGATCAAGGGAATGCAGCGGTTCCTTCCCAAGCCCTTGGCATTTGTTTAGCCCCAGGCTCCCTCCAAGGTAAACGGGGGTGTCCGACCCTGCCACCTCTTCCCGCTCCAGTTGCCAGGGGCTGCGGAGAGCCCTGGCAGTTGAGCAGCCCTTGAAAGGCTCCTTTCACTGTAATTAGACATGTAAAAATGAAAAAACCCGAGGAAAGGAATTTATGCATCTTCTAATAGCCCTCAAGTGTCCATCCAGCCGCAGCCTTTTCTGCCTGGGCTTTTATTTGGAGAGTTGCTATAATTTATGTCGTGCAATTAGGTTTTTGTCCTCGGGCTGTGGGAGGAGCGGGAGCGTGGAGCAGGGGAAGGAGCCTGGAGTGAGCAGAGAGAAAAGGGGCAGCGGCTCCGGGATGTGCCCCGGGATTCATTCCAGGACTGAGCAGCTCCCTGGCTCTGAAGCAGCCCAAAATTATGGAGCAGAAGGATGAAATGGGAAAAAAAAAAATCCTCGTTTTGATGGGAACGGTGCCCATTCCCCCTCAGGACTCGCCAGGAGGGAGGGCTGCGCTGGGGACGGGGTTAAAGCGCATCCTTCAGCTGTTGCTAAGGAACAGTGCCCTGGCACAGCTGGGGGAACATCTGGGTGCAGGAGCGGACAAGAGGCACCCTCTGGGGAAGGGGTTGATGCTAGTGGCCATCCCGGAGCGCTGGGAAGCCAGGCAAGGCTGTCAGCAGCCCCATGTGCTGCTCCCAGCCCTCCAGAAAGGTTTTCCAGCTGTGTTTTCCTGCATGCAGCAGGATAAGCCCGGCAGATAAACCAAACACCGAGCACAACACGATTCCAGGGAATATTTGCTTAAAGTCCTGTGGAAATGGGATTCACAAAAGCTCATGGCCCACAGGCTCTTTCTTTGCACAGCCAAATCCTTGAACTTGAATCATTCCAAGAGGGGTTTTAGCTCAATGGCCACTTTATGCCCGTTGGGTTGCCCATGGCCCCTCTGGCCATGTGCCACCTCTCCCTGCCCGACATCTGTAACAAATCCGGGTGGCTGCAGGGCTGGAGCTGCCTCCTGCCTGCCCGGGGCTGCCTGCTGGGGAGGCCGGAGGAGCCTTAACAAGGAGAGCTGGAAAAAAAAAAAAAAAAAATTTCCCAGGAACAGTGCGGCCAAAACCTGCACATTCAGCAAAGGCTGGATCTGGGATATCAGCAAACGGATCCCAGGGTGCAGGGGCCCTTATCTCCCCCAGACCTGCTGAGTGACAGAGCAAACCCATGGAAAATGCAGCTCCCGCTGCTCACACAGCACTTTCTCCTCCGAAGGGGGGTCGGAGCCCCCTCCCCGCAGCTCGGGCAGATGTGAGAGCCAGATGATGCTCCTGTGGCTCTCTCTGCCCCTGTCAGAGGAGGAGCGTCCCTAATCCCCCAGGCAGATGGTGCCGGCGGGTTCCCGGGGTGGGGCTGGCACCTCCCGGGTGTCCCTGCTTGTCGCAGCTCACCGGTGACAGGGGGAGGTGCTGCCGGAGGTGCAGGATGGGGTGGGGGGGTTAATCCCAGCTGTGCCCCCCTGGATCTCTCTGACGGCAAGGGCAGGGGGATAAATGTGACTCTGGGGGGCCCCGGGGGCTCATCCCGGGGAGGAAAACACAGAAGTCAAAGAGAAATTGGGTCATATCCCCCTGATTGTCTGAGTAAATGGGACACTGTGTACATTTTATTTACCTTCCTACAGGGCAGATGTAGTGAGCGTGTAATAAATCATTTGTGCAGCTGCTGGGCAACCTCCTGCTGCAGACCCAGCAAAATTCACACAACCAAACCTGCCCTAATTACAGCTCCCTCTGCTCTCCACTCCTCCCAGCTCCTCATGCACAGCCACTTATTCTCCCTCGTGCTGTCTCGCTCCTCCTTTTCTCCATCTGCTGCTTCCTTCCCTTTGCTATTTCCAGAGGGATTCGTGGTCAGCATCGCTGCTGCTCCTGCCCTCAGCTGCAGCTTGGATAGTACCAGGCAGGATGTGGGGGATTGCTTCCCACCCTGGACACCTCCTGAGCCCCTCTGAGGGCACAGAGCAGCTGAGATCCAAACCTTTCCTTGGCGGTTGGACACGAGGTTTCCTCCAGGCAGAGTTGAGAAATCCCCCTGGTTTAGGTTGGGAAGGAACACAGAATGTCTAAGAAGCTGTGGCTGCCCCTGGATCCCTGGAAATGTCCAAGGTCAGGCTGGACAAGGCTTGGAGCAACCTGGGATAGTGGAAGGTGTGCAAGACAATGACCTTGAAACGTCCCTTCCAACCCAAACCATTCCACAATTCTGTGATTCTTTGGGATGTCAGCAGGTTGACCTCCTCAGATGCTTGTGGGGATCTGGGCAGAGCCAGACCCTGTTCAAGCATCAGGTTTTCCCAGCTTTTCATCCCTCAGAGCAAAGCAGCTGGAGCTGCCTGGCTGGGACCCGACAATGGTCTGAGATTGCAACAGAAAAGATCCAGATTCGTGTTTACAAATCCTTTCTAAGGATAGCAACCACTGGAGCAGATTGCCTGGGGCTGTGCCAGGCTCCCCAGGGCTTGGATCTCGTGGGAGCTCAGACAAATAGCTGGGAATCAGCTGGGAGGAGCTGGTCCTGCCTGGGAGAGGGAAATGGGACAGGGTGGGGGAACTCTGCAAACCCCAGGACACAGCTTGGAGTCTGTCCCTCTGGGAGAGGCTGCAGAGATGGAGCCTGAGGCTCCATGATCAGGATGACAAAATGGTTTGGATGGGAAGGGGCAGGGACACCTTCCACTGTCCCAGGGTGCTCCAAGCCCCATCCCAGCTGGCCTTGGACACTTCCAGGGATCCAGGGGCAGCCACAGCTTGTCTGAGCACCTTGTGCCAGGTCCTCAGCACCATCAGAGAGAAGAATTCCCTCCCAATATCCCATCTGACCCTATCCTCTGCCAGTGGGAATACTGGGACACAGCCTGGAGCAGCCAGGGTTGCAGCAAGGATTGTTCACCCAGTGGAAATGGATCTGTAGGGATGCTGAGAGCCCTTGGTCCTTCAGGACACAGAGGAGCAGGGCCAGCACATCCAGGTCAGGCAGTGGGACAAAGGGGACGTGACCTTCCCCATCCTGAGCTGCCAGAGAAGGAACATCCGTGCAGCACATGGAGGTCCTGCCTCTGGAGCTGGGGGGACCTCGAGGTCCTTAAAATAATCCCAAAGAGATAAACAAACAAACAACCAAACGAATGCCAAGAGCAAATGGAGAACAGACTTTTCCAGTGCTTCTCTCCAGCAGAGCCTATTCAAAGCTTGGAGAGAGGATGACACGCTGGGCCAAGGCAAACAGCCCTGCAACACATCCCAAACAATGGCTTCCCAGAGCACAGAGCCAGAGGGAATCTTGTGGTCATCCCCTTGGATTTGCTGCAGAACACATGCCATGGTTCTTCCCAGAAGCCATTGTTTAAATTTGACAAAAAATCTTCCCTCTTCAGCTTTTCCAGGCAGGGTGGATGAGCTGGGATGCACAGGGAAGAGCAGGGGGGGAATTTCTTCCTTTAACCAGTTTGAGGATTGTGTGTAACTGGAGTGAAGCCTCATTGACTGGAAACAGCAGTTCCAATGAGATGGAAACTATGTGCAATTTTGGGCTAAGACCAGACTTAACTGGGACTGGCATTTTTAGCACAAAGTGCTTGGACTTCTCATCCTGAGGTTAATTCTTCTCTGGAGAGGAAGAGGGACAAGGAAAATTGCCACCACCTAAAGCAAACATTGAATATTCTGTTTGAGTTTGAGGGTGCTCCCTCCCTCCCCTTTCCTTTTATATTTCCCAACCTCCCTGGATTTTAGCCTGGGGCCAGGGAAGGGCATTTGACTCACTGGAATTACTCTCCTTGCTCTCCATGTCTCCCCAGCCGGGATGCCAACTCATCATTCCTGCTGCACTCTGCATTTCATCACCCCATTTTCCAATCCTCTTCCTTGTCTGCTGTGTCTGGTCAACAAATATGGCAATGCCAGAGAGGGGAGAATTGGAATTTCTTTGGAATTTCTGCTGTGGAAATCAGGACACTGCCCAGAGTTATCATTGCTTTGCCTTCTCTTTCAGAGCTGGTTTAATCCAGATTGAGACCTAGCCAAAATATTCCCTAATTTTAGGGGGCAAAATGATTTTTCCTGTACCTCAGGACCCTGGACATCTCTGTAGGGCAGGATATCCCCAGGCAGAGCAGACACCACATGGGGCAGAGGGAAGGCTGCATTCCATGGGGGAGTGATGCCAGAGGGGCTGCACCCCCAGGGGATGCACCCCCAGAAAGATGGAGTTTTCTGGGATGCATTTTGGGTCTCCTCCTCTGAGCTGTGACAGGGATGAGCAACGTGCTCATCCCCCACTTCTGCACAGCAGGGTCAGGAATGGGACAGGAGCCAATTTCCCTTCCAGTGTGTCTGGACACATGGAAACTAAGGAAAAACAGAGGAGAAAAATAGAGAACATAGGGAAGAGCCAACAAATGAAAGGGCAAGGAGTGGGCAAGGGGAGGGAGCCCAGGGCAGGAGCCCTTGCCAAACCTCTGCAAACACAGCGACAAGATCACACTTGGATGAGGCTCCTGGAAAAACCAGCTGAGGGAGGGAGGGAGGTGGATGTGGCCAGGGATTAATGAGCTGAAATCCACTTCCCGTGCCAGTGCCTGGTGCTTGTGGAGATGCCAGCCCTGCCTGAGTCAGTGCCCTTGGAGAGGTGCAGCTCCTCAGCCAGGCCATGGAGCAAGGCAGACACCCAGACATCATCCAAACCACGGGATGCTCCCCAAACCCTCTCCCAGAGCAGCTGGGAACCTGCAGCTCTCCTGATCCAAGACTCAGCTGACCCCAAAGCCAGAGGGAAGGGGAATGGGGGGTTTAAGGCTGGCAGGAGCAGAGGTAAGAATCCTGCTCAGCAGGAATAAACATGGGAATAACAGAGAATTTCACCCAAAGAAAGGTCAGGGTGTGGGTGCATCCACATGAGGATAGAGAAAGGGAAGAGAGGGGTGAAGGAGGAATGTAGGGAGTCTTGGACTATCCAGGGAGATTTGGAGTCCCCAACCCTGGAGGTGTCCAAGGAATGACTGGAGGTGGCACTCAGGGCTCTGGGCTGGTGACAAGGTGAGAATCAGGCAGAGGTTGGAATTGATAAACCTGGAGGGCTTTTCCAACCTTAATGGTTCTTCATGAGGCTGGGGGTGGAGTCTGGGGTATCCCAGAGGAAAGGAGCACTGATGGGATGAATATTCCTGTTTTCCCCCAAAGCAGCAGCTCTGGTGGGTCCATGTGAAAGCCTCTCTCCCCATCACTGTCCAGATCCTGCTCCAGCGTCTGCAAGAGGAGCAGGACAGGCAGGAACCAGGAGCAGGTCTTGGTGGATGTCAATCTCCAACCAGGAGACAGCTCTGAAATAGGAAGAGCTCAATAATTCCTGAGGTGAATCCCAGGCTGGGGCAGGACCCTGGAGAGGCTGAGCTCAGGAGCTCATGGCACCAACTTCTGAACTATTCTGAGTCCAGGCTCAGCAGCAATTCCTCTGCAATGACAGGAAAATCTCTTTTATTGAGGGCAAACCACTAAACAGAAGCTCTGCTTTCAGAGGAACAACCATTCCAAGCCCACCAAAGCCAAAGGCTGTCCCCACTAGCCCTGGGCTGCTTCCAGGGGGTTGATGGGTGTTGGCTGCCTGACCAGTCTGAAACACACTGGGTTCCCATTTTAGTGACAGTGATTCCTGAATTTTGGGTAAGAAACATCCCCACCGGCACTGCCGCCCTCGCCCTGATGAAAGGGAAATAGATCCATGACTATTTTGTCAGTAAATGTTTTTCCTGGCAATGGGACCTGCTGGCTTTTCAAAAGCAAGTGAAAATTTGGTTCCATCCAGCGGTTCCCATGTACTGGGAGCTAGGCTGAGGTGGGAAAGCAGGGCTGGCTGGGAGCAGACAGCCAGGGAATGACAGGCTGGGGAGCAAAACTCTGCAGTCACTGCTCAGGACCTTGCCTGTGTGCAAGTTGAAGGCTCTGGAGCAGAGTCACAGCAGGGAGGAGCCCTCATGACCCCTATATGGGCAGGGGGGTCCAGACTGACATTCCTGGGGGAATGCTCTTGGGGGGCTCGTTATGGACACCCCATTCCAGCCAGGCTCCAGGATTAGTGCTGAATGAATTGGGAGATGCCCAATCCCAATCCCACTGGGAAACAAATCCTGCTGGTGATGGAACCTTACCTGAGCTCATTCCTGCCCTGGAGAGGGATTTGAGCAAGGGCTTGCAGTGACAGGACACAGGGAAAGGCTTCCCACTGCCAGAGGGCAGGGTTAGATGGAATATTGGGAAGAATTGTCCAGAGAAGCAGTGGCTCATCCATCCCTGGAAGTGTTCATGGCCAGGTGGAATGACCTGGAGCAACCTGGGATAGTGGAAGGTGTCCCTGCCCATGACAGGGGGTGAAATTGGATGATGTTTAAGGTCAATTCCAACCCAACCCATTCCATGACTTTATGGTTTTTCCCTTTCTGGATGAGCCTTCTCCCATTACACACCCGGAGACTCTGTAGGGAAATAAAAATATTTCTCTGAGGGAGCCAAAGGCTGCTTTGTCCAAAAAGCCAATGACAGCAACAGAGTCAAGATCCAGTGAGCCTTGACTGCAGGAGCATCCTGGATGCCTCTCGCAGTCCTGAATATTCATGGAAAATCAGTGTTAACAGCTCAGCAGGGAGCACGACCGAGCGCTGCCCAGACACTTTGCATCCTGGCCGGGGAATCCACATGGGGCTGCTCGGAGCGAGCCAGGAAGAAAATGAACTGAAACCTCAGCCGCCAAACCTGACAGTGGCCTAATTCGGGAAGGCAACTTGCCCCAGGCCCTGCCTGCGGGGCTGCGAGAGCAAAAGGCTGTAAACGCTCCCCAAAGCCCTGCGGGGCTCAGCCCGGGAGCGGCTGTGCGGCCGGGGAGGCGCCGGACGGGGCGAGCAGCGCTGGGAGCTGTCACTGCCAGCAGGGCATCACTCCCAGCTAATTGCTCGGGATGACTCTGCGGGGCGCTGGAAAAACCCATCCATCATCGCTTCCCTGGGGATCGCTGCTCTGCATCCCCTGGGAGCGGAGCAGGTGAGGAGCCCAATTTCTCTGCTCCTTCTGTTGGTTTGGCTCTGCAGCCCCTGGGTGTGATCTGCCTGCTCTCCTGCCATCCACCCGCACATTCCATGTCCTCCCCGTGCCTTTTAACCTTGTGCAGATTTTAAACGATGCCGTTTCCTTTGGCTTGCACAGCACTTTATTTGTTCTTTATAGCCCCAGCTCACACAGGGGGGATGTTGCTCCAAGAAAAATCCTTGCTGCAGGGAGCAGAGGACGGGCTGGCTCTCGGGGTGTGACCCTGCCTCTGACATTGACTCTCCACAGGCCAAATGTCCCCTCTACTGTAAAACCAGGTGACATTCACCTGGTTGCTGGAGGAGCTGGGAGGGGACATTAACCATCTCAGATAAAAACAGGTTTTTAAAGCCTAAAAGTGCAGGGAGAGGGGAATTATAAATCATGGAATTGTTAAAGTTGGAAAAGACCTTTAAGGTCACCAAGTCCAATAATCAAACCAGCAGCAGCAGCATGCAGGGAGTTCATACTGTTCATGCCATGAGCACATCTGGGGTGACAGTGCTTGTGTGCCTCTGGGCCACCTCTGCTGTATGATCCACACACCAACCACAAAGCCCAAGGCAGAGAGGAGGCTTCCCCACTTTCAGGGATTAAGGAATTTGGCTGAATTCAGCCCAAGCTCAGCCCGAATACCAGTGCCAGAATTTTGCCAACAAAATTCCCTGGCACTTGCTCTTTTCCCTGCCAACAAAGTTGCAAGAGGTGCTGGATGCTGCTTTTCCATGTTCAAGTGGTGAGGAAAGGTGGGTTCAGCATTTCCCACATCCCAGGGAGGTGAGGGAATGGTGGGAGCAGGAGGGATGGGATGCACCCACCAGCTGTGAGATCTCCCACATGTGGGACAAGCTATGAGCTCACACCCAACACCTGGAAAGGCTCTCACCCCTGGAACCTTGTTTGGCATCAGCCAGGAGCTGGCATTTTCCTCAATTATTAATCATCTTTCCATAGAAATCCTTACATCCTGCCTGTGGTCGTTAGGCTTTGGCTGTTTTGTCCTGATAATTCCCTTTGTCTCTCCTCTTCCAGCCAAAATCCGGGGTGATGGATCCCCTGGAGGCAGCAAACACAGCACTCCCATTCCCAAGGGATCTCAGGCCAGATTTTTCAGCAGTGGCAGCCCCCAAAAGTGGCCCTGGAGCCAGCCCAGGCCAGCTGGAGGAGGAGCTGATGGATCCCAAAGGCTCCCACTCAGCAACAACCACAGCAATTATCTGGGAAATGGGAGGGACTAATTGGGCATTTAACCCAGTGCTGGCACCACAGACCTTGTGCTGGAGGTGGAGAGAGGGAAGAAAGATCCATTCTGGAGCTGCAGGGTCCTCTCCTGATCCCTGGGATGTTGATACCCTCTGATTGCATCCCAGCTTTTGACAGCCATTCATCCCCAAGGGATGCTCATATTGGGTTTAGAATAGGTGAGAGAGGAGCTTCATGGAAATCAACATGGATAAAAACACTCCCCAGTCTGGTTGTGTTTGTCTTTTTTTGTGAGCTTTTCTTCTTCTTTTTTTGTTTGTGGTTTTCTAATTCTCAGAGAAAAACAGGTTTGGAGAGATTTCAGCCTTTCTCACAGTGCTCCAAACACAAATGTAGCAGCACCAATCGTCTCCATGTAAACAAGCAGAGAGCCAAGGCCACCAGACTGGGCTTGGACCATCCAAAATTCCCTGCAAACTGCTTCTTTTTGTGCCACTGCCCATTAGTCAGGGTGAGGCAATGGCTGCAGACATGGGAAATCCATGGAAGTTGTAGAGTCATGGAATTCCAGAACTGTTTGGGTGGGAAACAACCTTAAAGCTCAGCTCATCCCACTCCTGCCATGGGCAGGGACACCTCCCACTATCCCAGGTCTGTCCAAGCCTTGTCCAGCCTGGCCTTGGACACTTCCAGGGATGGGGCAGCTGCGCCAAATACCATGTGAACAGTCACATCAGCCTGACAGTCCTGGGCTGGACAATTCCCAAATCCACAGGCACTGTCCTGAAGCCACTCCAGCATTCCCATCACACATCAGCACTCAGGAGAGTCAGTGCTTGTGTCCTTTGCTGTCCATCAGCTTTACTAATGAATTTTTATTAGAGCAAACAGCATTTATCTCATCCCCCCACAGGGCCCTTCTTGCTGGCCACAAAATGTCTTTCCCCAGACCCGTTTCTGAATTCCCTGCTCCCCAGGGAATAAAACCTTGGGACTGAACATGAGAGCAAAACCTCTGGGCTGGGATGTCCCACACCAGCCTCCTGTGGGACTCCTGGCAGGGACATGGCTCTGTATCCTAAGGGCACAAGGATTTGCTTTCAGCCTCAAATATCCTGAGCAGCAGCATTTTTACAAACCCCAGACAGCAAAGGAAGGGTTAACCCCACCACAGCCCCCCAAAAAAGGGGTGGAAATGGAGATACAAGAGGATAAAAGGGCACTCAGGAGGTGTCAACTTGAGAGGAAGAGAAACAGAGGAGAGAAAAGGAATTTGCTTCCACCCAAACCCCAAAGGGTTGAAAGCATTTGTGAACCAAAGGGCCAAAGGAGTGGGGCACACCCTGAACGAGCTGGGATGTCCCCAGGAGGGGAGGGACAGCACCACACACACCCAGCCCTGGCTGGGTGCTGGGATGGAGGGACAGCTGTTTTCTGGGGAAAAATCCTATATAAGGAGGGGCAGGATTCCAGCTTTATGGATGGGGAAGGCTCCAGTAACACCTGAGCAGCAGCAGCAGCAGTTTTCCCTTTGGCTGGGAATCATTAGGCAGAATATTGGCTCAAAATTGAACCTGGGGCATTGGGACACTCCCAGCTCCTGCTTTTCCCTCTCCACTGGATGCTGGCTCCTGAGCTGGTTGCTATGGGGAGGAACAGAGCAGTGCCCTCGTGGATGGTGGGGAGATGGAGGAGACGGAGATGTGCTGTGCTGGGGGACAGCTCCTCCTGGCAATGCTAAATTTGGCCTGATGGATTTGGAACAGATGAGACTCTGGGGACACAGAGCCTGGTGTTCAAGGTGATAGAAAACAGTGGCTGGAAATATCCTGCTGGATGAGGGAGCAGATCCCACCCTGTCGTTTGGGGCATGGGTGAGAAACAGGGAGGGAAAACTGGGAGCAGAACTGCAGGGAGAGGCTGTGATGGATGCAGCACCTCAGTCCAAGCCCAGCTGAGCTCTGTGGGCACAGGCCATGGGCTATTCTGGCACATCTCCCTGCTCTTGGCACCTCTGAAACACATGAAACACTCAGCAGAGCCCCGGAGCTGCCATCTCCACGCCAGGGAAGCAATCCCATCCCTGGCACCACCGCAGCTGAAATATGGATGGAGGAGAGGAACGGCTCCAAAAGGAAAGACAGAGAGACAACTTTGTTGTCCTGGCCAAACTCGAGCTTGCCAAATCCCTCTTCTCTAAAATGCTGCCTGCATTTTCAATAAATAAGGAGAAATCAAAACAAACCCCCGTTCCTCCCGCTCCGGCGCGGGCTGATTCCCAGACACCTGCCACATCCAGCGCTGGCATTGTGGGGAGAATGGATCTGCCCGTATCGCTTGCACATTTGTCTGTAAAGCTCATTAAGATCGGGCGAGATGAAAGGCAGCGCCGCAATGTAAGATCATTATCGTTATCAAAAGGAACACAGCAAACTGCTGCTCGAGAGGCAGATCTGTTTCCGTGTAAGAGCTGTTCAAAGTTCGCCCCGACGCTCCCTAATAAGGTGCCTGTTCTAGGAATCAACTTCAAGAGCTTCCCTCATGCTGGGGAAAACTTCCTTTGCCTCTCGCGTCTGCCGCGTGAATTTTCCGAGGCGTTTGTGACATAGCAGAGGCAGTTTGGGTACAGGGAAGGGGATCCTGTGTCCCAGAGCCCCCGGCTGGAGGGGTGCTGGTCACCCATGATGTGATCATGGACATCTGTGATGTGATCATGGGATTGTGTCATATGGAATTGTGTGATGTGACATGGACATGCTTGACCTGACCGTGCACATCTGTGCTATGGGCATCCTTGATGTCAGCATGGATATGCGTGATGCGACCTTGGAATTGTGTGACATCACCATGGATGTTTGTGACATCACCATGGATGTGTGTGACATCACTGTGGATATGTGTGACATCACCATGTTATAGTGTGATGTCACCATGAATGTATGTGATGTCACAATGGATGTGTGTGATGTCAGCATCGACGTGTGTGATGTAACCATGGATGTGCATGATGTCACCATGGACTCATGTGACGTCACCATGAACATCTCCCAGCTCATTCCCAGCTGCCTCCCCTCCCTCCATCCCCATGGAATGAGCACTGGTAGAAGCTCTCACACATGGGATGGAGCCCAGAGCTCGGCTCAGCCCCCACTGGGCAGTACCAGGTGCCTTCCAGAGAATTCTAGGTTGGGTTTCACACACAAATCCAATCCAGAGTGGTCTCCCCAGCAGGAATTTCTCATGGGATAACCCCGGTGGGCACCATAGAGCAGAGCAGGGACCCCCTCAGCCATGGCCAGGCACCACCACCATGTCCCACCTCCCACCAGTGCCTTCCAGCCAGGCTGCCAGACCTTCATGTGGAGTCCTGCCTGCCACAGATGCTCCAGAAGCTTCCAAGGAGGGGCTTCCCTTGGGGTCACAGCCCCCCACACAGAGCCTGAAAGAGGAACTGGCTGGTTTAAAAGAGCCTCCTGTTCCTGTGGGGAGCTTGCTGGAGCCAAGCCTCACACTCAGAACTGACTGATGGGAATTTGGATGCAGAGAATCCTCTCCTGCCTGGAGGAAGCAGAAGAGTTAAACTCGCTCAAGGCACCATAATTTTTCCAAGAAGAAAACCGTTCTTCCCACACAGGGTCAGTTCTTTTTTGAAACCAGCCTCCCTTTTATCCCCAAGAAAATCTGCTCATAATTATAAAGCAGGGAAGGAGAGGTTTCTGGAAATATTCATTTGCAGCTGAGCCATTTTCACCCTGGCACAGGCGGAGTGAGCCTTCCTCGCTCCCATCTGTCGCGTTCGCGGCGCCGCCGATGCCAGCCAGGCTCTGCCACCCAGCGTGGCACACTCGGCAGGGACAACGTGACACCGAGCCGGGAGGGGGCCGGGGGGCCGCCAAGAAAGCGGCGAGGACTCGGAGCGTTTGTCCTGCCCAAGATGTTCTTCTTACACATGAACAGCTTGGCAGCACGAGGGGCTGGGAGAGAGGGGGGGAAGAGGAGGAGGAGGAGGAGAAGGAGGAGGAGGAACAGCTCAGGCGTTGTTGGGTGCTGTTTGGGAAGGGATGAATGGAACAGCTCGCAGAGATGAGTTTGGTGGAGTCCACAGAGTCCATCTCCACCAGCATCGTGCTCTGAACTGGAGCACTCAGCCCAAACCAGCCATCCCATATTCCCTGTGTCCTCTCAGCACCTCCATCTGCCACCAAGTGATGGGATCCGTGCTCCTTCCTCAGGGAAACTGCTCTGCCTTCTCCCATCCCTCTTCTATAGCCTCATCTCATTTCCACAGCCACAAATAAATCAATCTGCTGCTGGTGCCTCCACCTTCAAATATTTATAGAGTGTTATTACACTTTTCACTCCCTGCCTGCTCACACGCGCCCTTTCCTTTAAACATCTCCCCACCCAGCTCTGGATATTTAGTTCTTTTAATCCCTCCCCATAAATCTCCCCTGATCCACTCCCAGTGCTGTATCCATTCATTTCTCTGGATGAGAGGCACTGTGATGGATTGGCACGGCAGAGCTCTCCAGGAAGGGGCTGTTGTCACCTCCCTCCATGGCACAGTGCCTGGGGACCGTGGCTCAGAGGGTGTTGGACACCTCCAAGCATCTCCTGAGCTCCTCCTGTGATGCCTGGCTCCATCCAGACTTCATCTTTCTGCCCTCGTTGGATTTTGCATTTTTTTATTTTTCCCTTTTTTTTTTCTCCCCCCCTCCTCCCTTCTCCTGACTACAAATGACAAAATTGCCAGCAGCTCCCAGACAAGCTGCAAACCCAGGAATCAGCTATTTCTGGAGACGGAATTTTAACTTCCTTTCTTGATTTGCAAATTGCTGGGGAGCAGCTTGAGAGGCCCAGGAAACCGGGAGTGAGGGAAGGCTGCAAGTTCACACACCACGTGGGATCCTGCAGTGGGGTGAGGTCTGAGCCCTCAGGAGCAGCAGTTGCATTCCCTGGGCTCAGCATCACATTTTGGGAATCATGGAATTGTTTTGGGTTGGAAGAGACCTTAAAGTTCATTTAATTCCTCTCCTTGCCACAGGCAGGGACACTTTCCACCATCCCAGGTTGCTCCAAGCCCCATCCAACCTGGCCTTGGACATTTCCAGGGATGCTGCTCTTGCCTCTCCAAGCTGGAATGGGGATGGGATGTGCAGGGAGGGAATGTGCTCAGCCCAGCAGCTCTGCCATGGCCACCAGGCTCAGGGAAAATTGAGGAAGGGAAAAATAAAGTTTATCTTCAACAGGGAAGCAAAGAGGGAAATGTGATTGTTCCTGTCAGGTGAGCCCCAAGCAGAGCTGCAAAATCTCCTGGAATTTATAATTTGCTGGAATAAAGCTGCTTCAGGCAACAAACCCCCAGTGGCTGTGGCTGATGGAGCTGGTGGCACAGAACCTGGGATTACAGCCTGCCATGGAGCCCTCTCCCTGCCAGGAAAACCCCCCGATAAGCACAGAACTGCCCAATTAACACCCTGTGTGAAGCCATGGGAAAGGCTGGAGGGATTTAGGGAGCTCAGGGTGGTTTTCCAGTCAAGGGATCAGAGGCAGGCAGTCAGCCTCACAAAAAGCCTCATGCTCTGTGGGGACACAGAGCAGGCAGGGCTGGGAGCAGTGTCCCTTCACTGCTCAGGGAGGCACAACAGGCTTGGCAAGGGCACTGGATAGGAGTTCTGCAGGGAATTACAGCACCTGGATCATCCCCAAGCCTGCAGAGCAGCATCACTTCCTCCATGGCTTCACCAGTTTTGGTCCAACTCAAAATTCCCCCAGTGCAGGAACCATCCCACACATCCCAGCCCTCCTCTTCCCTGAACTCCCAGCCCTCACTGCCACAGGCAGCCTTCATCCCAAGCTTTTGTTCCCCAAAAGACTTGGAGGAAGGGCTGATCCTGTATCACCAGGGGGTGACAGACTGGGTTCCTGGCTGGGGTTAAATCCCAACCCAAGCATTCAGCTCCTTCATTTCTGAACCATCTTTTACCCCACCCAGCTGAATTTAGCACCCATCAGGTGTTGCTTTTTGTGGCTGAGCAAACCCAGCTGTGCTGGAAGTCCTCATGCTATTAATCCAGCCTCAGTCCCCTCACAAATATTTCTGTGACCCTTTACAAATTTTGGGGCTGAGCAGAGCCCATGGCAGAGGAATTGTGTTCTTCTGCAAGGCTTGCTTGTGTTGTTGAACAAACACCACATTCCTGCTGCCACAGTGACCTGGAATGTCTCAGCTCTGTCCCAGTCAGCTCCAGTGAGCTGGACTGGTGTCCCCAGACAAGGCATGGTACCCCTCTGTCAGGACAGGAGCTGCTCCAGGTCCCCAGTCCACAGGAGCTGTAATTATCCCTTGGCCCTGGCACAAATGGCTCATTTGACTTTGAACTCTGAGTGCTGACACGCTGGCTGGGCTTGGAATTGGGGCTTAAATCAAGGAGCTTCCCTCCAGGGAGCAGGGGGAGAAGGAGACAATTAGATTTGAGCCCTGAAGTTTTACAAGTCTAATAAATTTCCTGGTAGCCTGCGGCTGCTGGGGAGAGCCAGGACGGAGCCCTTGGTGAAGGAAAGCCAGGATTTCTCCAGGCAGGAAGGCACAGAGGCACCACAGAGCTCTGTAGGACAGGGGGGTGGCTTGTCTGACCCCCCAGTGCCACCCCTGGCTGGGGCTGAGAGGTGGGGATGGGGACACTGTGTCCTCAGCAGTGACAATCCAGCATCCCATCCTGCTCATTCACAGTGATCTTGGGCTGCTGGGTGGCAGAGGAGAAGAGGAAGGTCAGAGCCAGCAGAGTGGAGGGAAGCAGCTGCTGGACACAGCAGGGGAAAAAGCAGCAGCTTCCTAATTGTGCCTCACTGCTGGAAAAGGGTCATGGCAGGGAGGTGACGAGGTGTTGGCACCAGCACAGAAACACCTGGCAGGGACAGGGCAGGGCAGCCAGGGAGGGGAAGCAGCATCACCCCCAAGCTCCTACAGCCTTTGGGAGCCCAGCCTGACCTGCAGCTGCTCATTATCCTGCCAGAGCTGCTCTTCTTCCAGCCAGGACCTGACACTTCTCTTCAGCAATGCTAATGGAGGACGATGGAGAAGGAAGCTCCTTTCTCCAGGAAATGCAGCTTCCCAGAGGCCCTGCAGCAAAGGCTGTGCTGCCACCTGGGCTGGTTTCTGTCTCCTCCCACGGGCAGGTGAGAGGGAGCAGCTGGATGAGCCCAAGGGGAGCACGTACCTGGCACAGCCACCTGCCCCTGCCTGCCTGGACTCCCCAGGGGCTGGGGGCTCTGTGCCACAGAATGATGGAATGCTTTGGGTTGGAAGGTTAAGGCCCATCCAGTGCCACCCGTGCCATGGGCAGGGACACCTTCCACTATCCCTTCCACTATCCAGCCTGGCTTTGAATGCTTCCAGGGATGAGGCAGCCACAGCTGCTCTGGGCAAGCTGTTCCAGGGCTTCACCACCCTCACAGCTGGGGAATATTTCCTCCTATAGCTCATCTAACCCTGCCCATGGCAGTGGAAGCCATTCCCCAGCTGAGGCAAAGACTCAGCCCAGACAGGAGGAGTCCAGGTAAAAATGCAGAGCTCTCCTATGCTGCCTCATCACAGGGTTGGTGTCCTCTGTCCCACTGTCCCACTGCCAGATGTCCCCTGGAGAGGAGCATAAATGTCACTGATCCCTTTCTCCATGCTCTGGAGAATCCCTGTGCTGCCCAAAGGAAAGCAGCTCCTCTGCTCTGTCTCCGCTCCTGTGGCTGCCTCTGGTGTTTGTTTAAATCCTTTTACTGTAAATTACATATTCCTCTGACACGATGTAAAATATGTTTTATGCTCTCATTTTCCCCTTGTCTTCCCACTAAACCTTTTCCAATTTGTGCTGGATACGCTGTGCTGGGATTAGCTGAGCTGTGTTTAAGCAGCCAGTCAAGCCTCAAACGCTGCTCATAAAACCCGGAGGTCTCTGTAAGTCCCTTGCACTTGTCACAAGTGACCATAAATCCCCATTTCCTGGGGACCTGTCTCTCCCTCCCCTTTTCTTTCCTCCCTCCCACTCCAGGCAGGTGAGGGATGTGGAGTGTGGTGTAGCTGCAGCTCAGCAGTGCACGGAGCAGGACAGGGTGGGTTCCAGCAAGGATTCATCTCCAGCTCACTGGGAAGGGCTCAGGGCTCATCCCCCCATGGTTTTCCAGGGTGGAAGCCCAGGGGCATTTGGGGATGCCTCAAGGCATCAATGAGGAGCTGAAACCTCTCTCACCACATCTCAGCAGGATGGGAGCCATGAGATTCTGAGAGAGGTCATCCAGTTTGGGGGAGACCTGGAACAGCCTGGGATCACCCCCACACTGCAGAGGGCAGAAGGGGGGCTATGACATGAGCTGGCCACTGTCCCCTGTGCCACTGGCAATGAGCAGGACACTGGCCACAGGCCACTCAAGGTGGCAATGGGGAGGAGAGACCTGGGCTGGGGAATTTTCCTCCTTTAAAGCAAACATTCCCTGGCAGGGACTTTGCAAACCCCTCATCCCAGGCTGAATTCCTGCACTTATCTCCAAACAGAGATTTCACTCCGGATGAATTCACAGCACCCGCTCCAGGGCTGGGCTGAGGCTGTCTGAGATTTCCCCACTTGTGTTTTGTCTTGTGTTTTTGGACGGAAACAAAAGTGTTGGAGCATTGACAGGGAACAGCATATCCTGAACAAGCAGAGCCTGGGCTGGGTCCAATTTCTCTGGCCAGGATGGGGGAGAACAGACACAACCCCTCACACAAAAGGGTCCCTTTTCCTGGGGATGGCCAAGGATGGAGCTGAAGGGACACGAGCAGGGCTGTTGGCAGATCCCACCTTCCTTGAGATGGGCTTTAAGATCCTTCCAACCCAAACCATTCTGGAATTCTATGTTGATCTTCAACAAGAAATTCAGTGAAGCCATGAGGACTTAAAGGGGTCCTGCACAGGAGGAGATATCTCTATATATGGAGATATTTATAGGAATTTCGGTATTTATTTATATAAATGGGAAACAGGACCTCTCATTTTCACCTGGAGCAGGGCTGGATCCTGCTGCAGTGTAAAAAAGCAGAGAAAAGGGCTGGCACCATCCATAGCAGAAGGATTGGGCCAGGCAGCTCTGGGTTTTGCTCCTTCCTGGCAGGTTTGGGATTTTCTCCTCCCTTTCTTCCCAAAGATGGGTGCAGGTGGGGAAGGAGCAGGTTATGGGAATGCTCCTGGAGCATGGGGCAGGGAGCTCCCCTCATCCATCCCCAGGAATGAAGGCACCAACACCCCAGGAGCTGGGAGCAGAGGGTAACTGAGAATGAGGAAGCCTTATCACCTTTTCTTTTTAATTTTCCAAGTGCTCCATTAAAAAAAAACCCAACAACCCAACTTGTCCCGGGGACATGTGTAACTAATTAAATGGTACAGGGAGAAGAAAAACACAGCTTTTTAAAGAACCTTTGAATTATGGCTGGAGGTGAAGGAGGCGGCAGGCTCAGGGGATAATTAATCACCAGAGGTGAGATGGCCCAGCTCCCTGTGCCAGCACTTGCTCCTGGCTGCCAGAGCTCATGGCCCCAGCACTGGGAGCAGCCCTGGAGCTGGCACAGGGGCTGGGGGGCTGCAGAGCCCTGGCAAGAGCCAGGAGCCTGCAGAGCTCAGGGCTCTGCACCTCCACCACAATGGAAGGATCCTTCCCAAAAAGCTCCATGGAGTTCATCCATGTCCCCTCCACTTGACTCATCAGGGTTGTCCCAATTCCCTCTGTGTCCCCTCAGCAGCACAGGGAGCCAAACACCCAATTCTGCTGCTGCTCTGTTGGAGCATGGCCTTTCAAAAGCACCCCAAAACCAGGCATGATTCGGGTAAAGAGGCTGAGAAATCTCTGAGGGGAGAGAAAATGCTGTGGCATCTCTGAGTTCACCCCACCTGGGAGATTCCCAACTCCTGCCTGAGCTGAGGAAGCCTTGGAGGTGGCACTGCTGGCTGCTGCCCCAGATCTGAGGCATCCTGGTGGGTACCTGGAGCAAGGAGGGCTCATCCCTCTGCCCCCTGATGTCCCACTCTGGATACTGGAGTGGAGAAGCCTCCTGGTCTGATCCAGCTCATTAAGGGATCCTGACACAGCTCTGGAATCCTGGGAGAGCCTGGGAGGGAGCTGGGCAAGACAAGGGAGTCCCCAGCCTTCAGCTTCCCAGCAGGGAAGGAAATTAAAATGATCAACATGAGCTTCTCCAATATTTCCTTCCCCCCCATCCAATGTCCTCTGCACAGAGCTGGGCTGGGAGCAGCAGCCTGGGTGCCCCAAGGGAAAGGACACCAGGGGCAGGGTGGGTACGATCAGCTCAGAGGAGGCATTTTTGAGAGGTGACCAAACACTTTCCAGTTTTCCATTTCCACACTCCAGGAATGCTGGAGTCAGGAAATGCTGATTCCACACACTAGAAGGGCTTTGTGGAAACATTTATATTTCATCGACGTGTTTGGTGAATAATTATGAAAACACTGTGAGGTCCAGGGGTCTCAGTTCAGTTTTAGCATTTTTCCTCTGAGCTGAAACATCAAAATCAAAACAAAATGCTTCAAAAAACACTTCCAAGCTTTTTGAGTGAGATTTAAAAAAAGACAATTCCTTTATTTAGTAAATGACAGTTTTTCCAGTTTTATGCTCAGGTGAAATTTGAAGAGCTGAACTACTCCCTCTCCCAGGAATTGATTAAGAGGTGTCAGAGCTCCCTGGCTTCACCTTTACTGTGAACCTGACCCTGAGCCCAGCGAGACGTGGGAATGCCAAGGACTTTGTGGCTTGGTGTGTTTGAGCAGCAGCTGGGTCGGGGTGTGCAGTGTCACATCCTGCATTGATTGTCCCGTCCCCCTGCCTGTCCCTCCCTGCTGGCTTTGACCCCTCTCCCAGCAGGATGTGTCCCTGTGCTGGGACAGGATCCTTGCCCAGCAGGCTGGGGCTGTCCCCAGCTTGGTCCTGTGTCCCAGGGGCTGCCACTGGGGGGACATTTGGTGGCCATTCCCCTGCTGTCACTTCGTGTTCCTGCAGCGAGCAGGGCTGGGACTTTGGACCTTTCCAATCAACATTTCACTCACCTGATGTGATGTGTGAACACCCAGCACCAGGATGGCCCTCCCAGCCCTCCTGAACAACAATTTCCATCCCTGCCTGGAGTCTCTGATGTCCTATTTTCCCTTCATTCACATGCAGGTGGCATGGGAATGCTGGAGCTGCAGGGGGATGGTGCAGGGCTGTCCCTGCACCCCTCACCACTGAAGGAGTCTCAGCCTGTGGCACTGGTTTTACTGGAGCTCTGCTGGTTTTCCTGTGCCCCAGAACTCTGTGGGGTTTGTGGTGTGGGGGCCAATCCTGCAGGGATGGATCCCCAGCCTGTTTTAACATTCTGCTCAGCCACACAGAGCTGGAGCTGTCTGCCAGCCCCGCTGGGGATTGTCTGATCACTCCTCCTTCTTGTCACAGGCAAGGTGTGTGTCTGTGTGGCCAGCTGGGGACACCAAAGCAGCAGGGACCCCACTGCCAGGACAGCCCCATGGGGACCCAGCCAGTGCTCACCTCCAGGCTGAGGAGTTCCATATCCAAGGGCACAGCTGGTGCCAGCTCTGTGTCCCACCAGCTCTGTGGGTCAGGCCAGCCCTTTGCAGAAGGGCTTTCCAAGCTTTTCCCTGGAGCTGTGCTGCCCAGCCAGGCTGGCTGGAGCAGGGATGAGCCCCAGTGTGTGGCAGGACAAGGTCTCTGGAGACCCTTCCCCTCTGGAAGGGGACAGTGAGGGATGTGCAGGGATTGAGAGAGTGCAGGAGGCCATATGGGACAGGGCTGGTCCAGTGAGGAGTAGGGAGTGAAACTGGATGATCCCCAAGATCAACCCAAACTATTCCATGAATCTGTGACAGGAGGGATGTCCCCATGCAGCTGTGGATCAATGACATGAGACAGGGACACTGGTGGCAGTGTTCTCATTTTAGGAGAAGGCAGGAAGGGACACAAGGACAAGCAGCCTGCATGCTACAGGGTCTCTGTGCCATGCCCAACCCCTGCCCTGGGAAAACCTGTGGCCAAGAGCTTCATTTCTGCTTGATCCGTGTCTGCATGCAGGTCCTGGGGCTGGTCTGGCACTGGGCAGGTCTGTGTGCACCCTGGGCTGGCCACAGCAGGGTCCTGGCAGGTCCATGTGTGCCCTGGGCTGGCCACAGCAGGTCCAGCAGCCCCAAGCCCCTCCTGCTCCTATTGCACAGCTCTGAGTCACAGCCAGCAGTGGAGCAAGAAGGGCAAGGCTTGTGTAGAGTGAAAACAAAGGAAAACACTTTTCCAGGTGCCAAGGAAGGGAGGTGTTTGCTCCTGAGGTGCCAAGGCAGCTCCCAATGGCCCTGGAGCAGCAAGGTCTGTGCACCCATGGGGTTTGTGCTTGGACATGGAGCCAAGTGTGTCTGCCAAGGGGTCTAGCTGGGCCCTGCCATGGATTTTCCATGTTTTCCTCCTTCTCCCAGCTCTCAGCAGGCAGAGGGTCTCCCTCAGATCGACCCCTCTTGCCTGTGCCACAGCAGACCAAAGGAAGGCACTGTCAGCTCACCTTCCTCCTTCCCATCCTGACCAGGAGACCATGAATTAGGCTCCAGAAGGAAAGGAAATGGAATATGAGCCATGAGACTCCTGGGCACCTCCTGCCAAAGCTCCTGGAGCATCCCAGAGACACAGCCTATATTCCCTCTGAACTCCCTGCAGCTTCTTGGGGCTCTCCTGGGAGCATGAATTTACTTGATGCAATTTCATTTTGGGGTGGTTTTTAAGTAATTAAAAGAGACGATGGAAGAAAAGGCATAAAATTAAAGGAAGGATCAACAGGGCTGTGAGGGAATTCCCCAGGGAGAGTGTAGCCACTGCAATGGGTTTAAAACCTTCTCCAAGCACAAGTGGCTCTACAGAACCAGGGGTGGAAGAGTTTGTCTGAGGGATCAGGCACAAGGAACTGCCAGAGCTCCATGTTCCTCTCCTGCAGTGGGAAAGAGAGCAAATCCTGCCTGCAGGAAAGATGCCAGGACTTGCCTGGGCTCCCTGTGGAGCTGAGGAGCAGGGATGGGAGCTGAGACAGCAATCCTGGTGGGCAGCAGGTCCCTGGGCATGCTGAGGTTGGCTGCTCCAGTGGAATTTGGCAGGGCTGCCTGGGAACAGCCAAGTCTCCCTGCTTGGCCGGGTGTCTGGGATGTGCCTTGATGGAAATCAGTGCCAGGATGGCTCAGACAAGCAGTGCTGGGGTCACTGCACAGTCCAGGGCAGTCCCTTGCCCAGGGCTGTGTGCTGAGGAAGCAGAAGTCCCTGGCTGAGCTCCAGGAGCAGATAAGCTCTTTGGTTACAGGATAACCGGATTAACCAGGCTGCGTGGGGGCAACAGCTCCCAACTGCTCTGCCAGAGCTGTGGGGCTGATCTGCCCCTTGGCCTGGGATGATAAAGCAGCAGGTCCCACCTGGAGCAAAAGGAATGGTGGGAAAATCTGGTTGCAATGGCAGGAGCAGCACTGGCACCCAGGGGTCTGTCACCTTCTGTGACAGCTCCCAGAGCAGTGGGGTTGGTACATGACCATTCCATGACATCCCATCCCCTCTCCCCGATCCCAGGGGATCACATGGAGCTCCTGAGGCTCCAGCAGGGACACCCTTTGGAAGCCCCAGGCAGCAGTGCAGGTGGGAGGGTGCAATGAAGCATCTGATGTTAATTCAGGTCTAAACCCAACCTTCCTCCTCCTCCTCCTCAGTCCCCCCACTCTGACCTCAGAGCTTTCCCAGCCTTTGCAGTGGGAGCTGCCACATCTCCCTGGAGGAAGCACAGGGCAGGGAATTGGTGACCCAAGTGACCCAGCTGGTTTCACTGCTGGCCCTGGATAAGGCATTGAATGCCTCTGGCTCAGCTCGGCCCAAATCCTGGAAGCAGAACAACAGACTGGCCATGACTGATAAATTAATGCTTAGAGCCTGCTCTGTAGGCACCATTCACAGGAGTTACCTGAAGGACAAGGCTGGGAAAAGACTTTTCTGACTCACAACAAGTGAATCTGGGACAAGGAGAGCACCCAAAACTTCTTACAGTCATAGCAGCTTCCCTGGGATTAGCTGGGGAAGGGAGAGCCTGCTCAGCCCGGGAATGAGCAGCTTGTTTGCTAAATTAAAGGACTAAGCAAGAAACCAATGTTTTGGGGTGTAGTTTCTTCCTTGGCTGTAGGTGGAACTTTCCCTGCTCATTCCCTGTGCCCAGGGCAAGCTGTGCAGGGTGTGCTCCCAGCTCCTGGCTCCCAGGGAGCTGCTGATCCTTCCTGCATGGAGGAAGAGCTGAAGGTCATCTCCTCCTTCCCCAGGAGAGAGGAGCATGATCCAGACAGAACAGTTCCCTCTCCTCTTGGCATCCACACCTGGGCATCCATCAGGATGTTCACTGGGATTCTCTTTTTCCAAGCCATCCTTGTCCCCACTTGCTTTCCCAGGAAGAGGTTCTTACAAATGTGGCTGATTTCAGAGCCTGGGGAGTGAGGGGTGTGGGTTCAAACCCACAGCCAAGTCCTTTCCTCCTAAGAGGCAGAAACTTTTCCACAGTTCTTCAAAACTCCTCCAGAGAACATGGCAGCAGTGTGTCCATCCTCCTGCCCCAGGCTTTTGGATATCTTTCGTCCCACTGGATTTATTCTCCCTGTTGCTCCAGGCTCACTGCATCCAGGGCTCAACCACTTCGTCCAAACTTTGGCCTTGAGAGAGGAGCAATCCTTCTCTCCACGGCAGATGCTGCCATGTGGAAAACAGGCATTTCCACCCTCCAGCCCACAGGATGCAGAGGAATGGACTCCTGGAGATGGAAGAGGTGTGATGGGACGGGCAGAGACACGGTGCTGGCTCGTCTGGTCCCTGCTCCATCACATCCTGCTGGGTTTTCCCAGTGACACCCCCTCCCAGCCTCCTGGGGTGTTTTCCTTGCACCGAAGCCGTCTCCACTTTCCCCACAACACGAACTGAGTTGACCACACAAACCAGAGGCTGGGGGTGGGAGCAGCTCCGAGTGCACCAGGCAAATCTGATCCTGCCAGATTAGGGAAGGCTTTAACGAGGCTTTGAGCCCTTGCCTGGCTCTGGGGTTTATGTATGGCCACGGTCACGGCTCCCAGAGTGCCACTGCCATCCATCAGCCCCAGAGCCTGGCACCCGGCCAGGCACCGGGAATTTTGTGCTGAGTGATATCAGAAGCCAAAACGAGCCCCACATACTTTGGGTAATTCCCAGAGGCCGTAAAACACCTCGGCCGTCTCCCATCCAACATTTATGTGTTTGGCATTAAACTTCCCCAAATTAGTGCTAAGTGCATTAAAGCTGTAAAACTACCCGGAGTAAAACCCCATTAAATGCTCCTAGGGGTGGATGTGGTGCACCCCCAAACCCCTGGAATTTAGGTTGAAATCCAGGAGCCCTGTGACGCCCAGGGCTTGCACCAGGAGCAGCAGGGAATGTCGTGTGGAGGGATGGACCGTTCCACCACCAGCTCCAGGAGCAGCTTTTTCCCAACAGGGGATTCCTTTGAGACGTCAGACATTGCAACTCTATTAATACTTGCTGGAGCATCGGATGCAGACAAGACAGGCTGGGGGGACAGGAGGGGAGGATGCAGGAAACATCCAGGCTTGGATTGGTGTCCCAGTGTCCCCAGCATGTCTGGGGCCAGTGGGGTGGCAGAGAGCCCCGGGGGCTGAGGGCTGGCCTGAGCTCTGCTATTGTTGGGCTGCAGGAACCTCGCTCCTGCCCCAGCTGCTCGGGATGGATCTGCTGCCACATTCCAGGAGGAGCCCAGAGGGCTGCCAGCATTTTGGCAGGAAGTTTTGCGTGGATCCAGTTCGGGTTGGAGACCTTCCCCCACCCCCAGGAAGTCTGGGGGACCTGGGAGACCCAAACCACAACCCCCGGAGTTCCCTAAACACTCCAGGCATTCCCTGTCCTCCAAACCCTGTGCCAGGCCCAAACTCCATGTGCCACCAGGAAGCTGGCACGGAGCCTGTGCTATTCATTCCATCCCCTGTGCTCTGGCAGCCCTGTGTGTGTTTGGTGTTTACATCCCAGGATCCCTGGATACTGCCGACCACACTCGTGGTGCTTCCCGTCACCGACTGACATCTTCCTCCCAATGCTGCTTCCATGGGCAGGAAGTGGCTTGGCTCCTGCAATTCCTCATATGCCAGACTGTCCATGTGAACCCAGTGATGGCAAGGACACGGCACCAAGTCTGGGAAGGGAAATATCCCACAGAATGCCTGCAGAAGGAGGGATGGGGATGGAAGGCAGGGAAAGTGCCCTGACTGCCCTGGGTGAAACCAGCAGTGAGGGAAGGTCACATCCTTGTGTTTGCTTTTCCCACATGTTCCCAGAAAGGTGAGGATCTGCTCCCAGCTTGTTCCTGGCTGACGTGATCCAGGAATTGTGCAAACAGCCATAAAATCCCACAATCTGAGGAGGAAATAGCTCTGCCTCCCTGGTGATTCTCTCCCTATGGGAGGGAATTACCAGCTCACCCTCCAGCTGAAGGGAAGCACTGCAAGGGTCAGGGACAGGTATTTAGCTCCTTTCATCCAAGTCAAACTCCAAAGATTCTGACCCATTCCTTCTGCTGTGCTCCTGCCTCCACTGCACGTTCTACACCTCCCACCATTTCCAGAGCTCAGCTTAGTAAAGAGGCTTCCCAATTTCACCCCATCCCATCCCATCCCATTCCGTCCCGTCCCATCCCATCCCATCCCATCCTGTCCCATCCCATCCCATCCCATCCCATCCCATCCCATCCCATCCCATCCCATCCCATCCCATCCCATCCCATCCTGTCCCATCCCTTCCCATGCCTTTTCTTGTAATTATTTTTCAACCTGGACCTTCTCTCCCTTGCCCTGCTCCAGAGGCAGGAGTAGGATGCAGAGCCAGATCCATGCAGGCCCTTGGCCATTACATCCCATCCCTGCTCTCCAAGGTACCTGTCCAATTTTATTACTGTCCCTCCCCAGTGCTTTGGAAACCTTCCCGAGATGTACTTACAGAATTACTGTTCCTGCTCTGAAGAGAGAAGAGCCAAATCCTTGTTTTAATTCCTTCCCGTTAACATCTGAAAGGGGGATTATCCTCCCCACAAAAGGCTAGGGTTTGGGTAATGCTGATTTCACTCCTTGAAAAGTGAATTTTATGAAGCCTTTCCCTCCCTGTGTCTCCTTCTCCAGTTCTTTCCATCCCTCCATCTCATCTCTTGGCACATGAGAGGTCTGAGGGTGGGTATGGAATGGAGAGAGCTGCTGCCGCTGGTCCAAAGAGAATTCCAACATCAACAGGAGAAGAATTCATCAAATCCTCAGGTCAGAGTTGGAGAACTGAACCCAGAAAGGATTTGTGGTGCCCTCATTATTTCAGTGCCAATTCCATCAGTGCCGACAGGATCCAGCCTTCATCCAGGCATGACAAGGATGGGAGCATGTCAAAAATGGATTTCCCCACAGTCAGGAACAGCTGCACAATCAACTCCAGGACACAAAATATAGAGGGGGGAAACAGGAACCAAATTCCAGCTCTGAAAAACTTCCAGCACATTGGAGTGGCTGCCGACATCTCCCACCCTGAATCCCTCCATCCCTCTGGCACTGAGCACGGAGCCTCCAAAGCTTCCTGATCAACGGTGTTGTTCTTTTCGAGCAACCACGCTATTTATAAATGGTTGGTAAAATATTTATGTTAGGAGCCACTTTGCCTTGCTGCCTTAGAAAATTAATACGACATTAACTGGGCTCCAAACATTTTGGGTTTTCAAAATCGAGCTAAAAATTAAACAATCCTTGGATCTGGGGTGGGAGCAACACGGCAGCAGGAGGATTTATCACATGGAAAAGCAACGGGGCCACTACTTCTTTGCCAAAGCCATCAGAATTCAGGGTATTTTTATGCCTTGAATAAATATTCCCCTTTTATTTTTCTAAAAAAAGTTAAAAAAAAAAAAAGAATAATAAAACCTGGTCGTTAAGGAATATCAAAGCCAAGCCGAAGACGTTGATGTCATATTTAAAAAATACAGGAGGCTTCAAGATAAACTTTTACATTGGTCAAATATAGAAACTAATTAGACCTCACCAGCCCCTACAAGGATTTCTCTGGAAGGTCCCTCTGGTTTTGTCCTCTTTAAAGAACTGCTGATGCTTCATGGAAAATACAGATAAACAATTTGTTCTCAGCCCAGTCTGGCTCTTCCCTTTTCCCTCTTTTTCTCTCTTTTATCCTCTCCTACTGAGCTCAGTGATGGAAGCAGAGGCCAAACTCATTTTTGGTGGATTTGCTCTTAGGGGGTCACTCCAAGGCTGTCCCACTACAGACATTCCCAAGCAGCTTCTCCATCCCCTCCTTCACCACTCTCCCCAGACCAAGGAGTTCCAGCAGAAATGTGTAAAACCTCCGGAAAAATCTGCTTTTTTCCTCTCTTTTCCAGGCCCTTTCCAAGCCCCAGGAGTGTGGTGTTGGAGGTGGAGAAAGGGCAGAGTCAGAGGAGGAAGAGAAGGAGGAAGAAGAGGCTCTTGGATGGTTCCCTCCTGCCCTGGAGGCAAATCTTTCCCTTCAAGATGGAACATGCCAGAACCTGCAATAAATCCTGGAGTTGCTTTCCCAAAAGAGTCAGAATGGGTGAGTGAGGAGACAGAGCTCTTCCTATGGGGATGAATATCCAGTTGAGTAACCCTTGTTTGAGTAACCCTAATTAAGCTCGTCCATCAATGTGAGCTGAGTCACTGGGAGAACAGCCTGAATCTTCAGGAATAACCAGGGATTTGGGAGCCTAGCTGGAAAATGGCACCTAGAAAACAATCAATACTGTGTGCTTGTCTTCCCAACCTCAAGAGGTTGGGAAAAGTCTGGGGATGGGCAGCCCAAAGAGCCCAACACAGACCCTCTGCTTTAAACTGCTGAGGAAACGCTCCTGGCGAATCCCAGGAATGTTCTCATGGAGCAGTTGTGCAAGAGCAGGCTTGTCCATTCACTGCTGGCCCTGCCCATGGTTATAGAGCCAGAGGTGAAAGGGCTGGGATGAGGAAAAGGGGGATGATAAACCTCAGGGAACACCACGGAGGAGAAGGCTGCCCTGAGTATCAGCTGAACCACCATGGGAACTGACCAGTTCCTTGGAGAGAAAGGACAGAATGGAGAAGGTCAGGGTGGATTGTCATTCCATGGATGTGCTGAGGTCAAGGAGAGGGAAAAACAAGCCTGAGCAAGGCGTCGCAGTGGGGAAGGAGTCACCAGGCTCCCCTACTCCTCACATTCCTTGAATAGCTAAAATAACACCAACCAAATCCAAACTCAGCTGAAGACACTGATGTCATCCTCAGAAAGATTTTCCAGACCTGCATTTTTTATCCTAATAAAATAAAGGCAGCAATTAATTAAATCCCAGCAGGCCTTAAAAGGCATTTCTGTGGCCGGCGTGTCTGGAGGCCACGGGGTAGGTGTGCAAGGGTGGTGACACATGGAGAGGGAACAGGATATTCCTGAAGGAGAAAGGAGGTCAGGGAGCTCTGGGAAAGGGAGGTGAGAAACAGAGGGATGGCTGTGTCACACAGGAAGAGGGGAGCAAAGCATTGTGGAATCATGGAGTCATCCAGGTGGGAAAAGCTCTCTGAGATTGAGTCCAATTATTCCCTCAGCAGTGCCAAGGCCATTGTTAACCCATGTCCCCAAGTGCCACATCCACACCTTTTTTGGACACTTCCAGGGATGGTGATTCCATCCCTGCCCTGTTCCTAACCTGACCACCTTTTCTATGAAGAAATTTCCTAATATCCAATGTAAATGTCCCTGGCACAGCTTGAGACCATTTCCTCTCATCCTGTCCCTGTTCCCTGATCCCCTCCAGCTGCGCCCTCCTGTCAGGGAGCTGTGCAGCAAAAGATCTCCCCTGAGCCTCCTTTTCTCCAGGTTGGAATCCCCCAGGAGAGAGACTGAGACCCCAAAGTGAGCAGGGGGAAAAACAGCAAGGGACACATCCCACTCCAGATGTGCAGAGCCAAAGAGTGTCCCTTCCAACCCCTAACCCTGGTCATGGCTAGGACAGGTTGGGCGACCCAAGGAAGCCCAGGAGGACACACTGGGGCCACCACCAGTGCAAGCACCTGTGGCATCATGTGTGAGGCTGGATCTTGTCACATGCAGCCCCCAGGTGTCCCCACACCTGCCCTCAGAAGGCAGCTCCATCCTGGCAGAGCAGAGTTTGTGCCCAAACTGCCTCATTGACTCCATTGTTCAGCTGACTCCGTTGAAAATGGAGCATGTAATTGTTTCCCTGAATAGATTCGAACACCATTAAATGTTGGGCTGAAGCTTTGCCATCCAAAAAATATTCCAGCTGGCCAGCCATCCTCTGGGATTGGCTCTGGATCGCCATGGTTACAGACTGGCCACAGCTTTATTCCTACAGTTAATTAAAAAGCCCCTTTTCCGAGGTGGATGTGCCCAGGGGGTCACTGGCACGACAGCTCTTCTGGTGCCCATCCATGAATTCTATGGCCCTGGGAAGGCACTGGGCACCCACAGAGAGCTGGAGATGGACATCTCATCCACAGAGATGTGGGCTTTGCAGGGGAATTTGGGAGCTGTAAACAAGAGGTTTGTAAACCCAGGTGAGGGATTGCATTGTCTGTCCTGTCTGCTTGTCCATCTCCCACAGAGCAGACAGAGCTGGTCCTTGAGCAGTGTGAGAGCTGTTCCCAGAGGATGGGGACTGAGGGAGAAGTGGCTCTGAAGGACCTTTGTGCCCTCAGAAGGCTGAGGAGGAAGCACAGCCCAGCTGCCACAAGGGGGTTGTGATGTCCTTGGGCACCTTTCAACAGCAGAGTTGTGAGATCAGCCTGGCCAGCAGGGAGTGGAGCTCAAGGAGAGTCTGGATTTCAGAGAACCATGGAATAGTTTGGACTGGGAGGGAACAAAGCTCATCCAGTGCCACCCTCTGCCATGGTGCCACCTGCCACTATCCCAGGTTGCTCCAATACCCATCCCACCCGGCCTTGGACATTTCCAGGGATGAGGCAGCCACAGCTTCTCTGTAAAACCTGTGGCAGACCCTCTTCACTGCCACTGTGACTAACTTCTTTCTTATATCCTATAATCCCCCCCTTTTTTTAGTTTGAAACCATCACCCCTTGTCCTATTGCTCCAGGTCCTGCCAAAAATTCTGTTCCGGAAGGGAAGGGAAGGGAAGGGAAGGGAAGGGAAGGGAAGGGAAGGGAAGGGAAGGGAAGGGAAGGGAAGGGAAGGGAAGGGAAGGGAAGGGAAGGGAAGGGAAGGGAAGGGAAGGGAAGGGAAGGGAAGGGAAGGGAAGGGAAGGGAAGGGAAGGGAAGGGAAGGGAAGGGAAGGGAAGGGAAGGGAAGGGAAGGGAAGGGAAGGGAAGGGAAGGGAAGGGAAGGGAAGGGAAGGGAAGGGAAGGGAAGGGAAGAATCAAGAAAACAAGAGAAAAGAAAGGAAGAAGGGAAGGAAGGAGAGCAGTGAACATCGAAAGAAAGCCTGCACACAAATGAGCCTTAATTATCCTAATGACATGGAGCTGATTATCAAAGCCAACATTAAGAGCTGGGGATCGGATACCATCTGGTGCTCTGCAGCAGCCTGGGAAGGGCTGGGACTAAACAAACTCAGGTTAAATCCCTGGAACTCCAACTGGGGGATGCTGTGTCAGGGGCTCAGCTCTCAAACCCACCCTCAATGCCTCCCTCCAGGGCTGAACACCACCAGCCCCCCAAAGCCATCATCCCCAGCTCTGGGGCTTTCATCCCCAGGTTGTTTCCCAAGCAGAGCCTGCCCCCCATGAGGAATTCCATGCTCAGATTCCAGGAGTGAGCCTGGCTGCTTTATGAAAGAGAATTTTTGAGTCCTTTTGTCAACAGCTAAACGTTGCAGTTGACAAAGTCAATGCAAGATGCGATACTATAAATATTAGATTAATTGTATTGTATGGGATTTATAGCACCTGAAGATCCAAGGAGTTATTTTTACCTCTGTGAAAAATAAAACAAGAGAGTTAAAGTGATTTGTTCAGACACATTCCTCTCAAAAACTTTGTCAGAACCAGCAGATTCCCGGGAACACTTTGATTTCCATAAAACTGCCTTTCTCAGTAGGAAAACCAACCTGTCAACAATTCAGGCTGAGCCCTCCCACAGAACCAAGCTGACTCCAGAGAGGCTCTTCCCAAACAGAGGAGCCTGTTTTCCATCCCCAGGGTGTGGGGTCCCCCCAGGCTGCCCTGTGTCCCACACTGGGACAAAGTCATGTCCATCCTGTCCCCGTGCAGGTGAGATTTGGAAGTGCTGTTCATTGCTGTGAAACCTTGGTGTGAGTTCCCACCAGGATGGGATGCAGCAGTCAGGGGCTGATCCCACATCCCAGGAGCTTCTCAAGCCCCAGGATCCCCAGGGATCTGAGGGGAGAGATGGTCTTGGAGTTTATCCATGCGTGGGATGGGCAGGAATGATCAGTGTGATTTCATCAGCTTTGCTTTCCCAGCAGTAAAAAATAACCTACCTAAAATTCCAGGGAATTAGGG
Organism: Erithacus rubecula; assembly: GCF_903797595.1. NCBI lineage: Eukaryota > Metazoa > Chordata > Aves > Passeriformes > Muscicapidae > Erithacus > Erithacus rubecula. Next base: position 5,271,323 of record NC_136667.1, on the reverse strand, counting down.
ATTAGCTCCATCCTGGAGAGGCCCTGGTGCTGTCCCAGCTCTCCCCATGCCCAATTCCAGCCCAGCCCAGGAAACTCTCCTTGGATTCAAGGCACCCTGGGACACACCAGGTTGTGCTTGGCAGCACTGAGCTGCATTCCAACAGGCACAGGGATGGGATGTGTCCTCATGGGACACAGAGGGATGTATCCTCCTTGGGTACACAGTCCTGCCAGCTCCTGAGAGCCTCTAGACTTCACTTAAACCATGTAGAGGTGCTGGACCCCCCAGCTGTGTCCCTCTGTCCCTGGTGATGCTGTCAGCTGGGTCAGCTCCCTCAAGGAGCATGATGAGCAATGTCTGGAGCATCTCCAGCTTCTTGCATGCACTTGGAGCACAGATGATGGTGAGTTTGCTGCATTTCCAAGCAACCACTTTGCTTCCCATGATGAGCATTGGGCTGGTGATGCCCCAGCCCCCTCTGCTCCCACCTCATCCAGGTTTCCCAGAGCCCCTTCCTGGGGCTGCTGGTGCCATTTCCCCTCCTCTCCCTGCTCTGGTGGCTGCTGCTAAATTTAGCAAGGAGCTTCTGTCCATTCTAATACTAATAGGCCCATTTTTAATAATGATGTTTTCACAGCAATTTCAGCCCATCACGGTGTCACAGGGGGATTGAGGGAAAAAGCCTCTAATCCCTGTTAATAGATTCCATTTGACAGCGAACGTGTCTCGGGGTTCCTTCCCAAAGGCCCCGCTGGGTTTGGTGTCACTTGTGGCTGACCTTGGAGGGGAACAAGATCTTCTCCAGAAGAATGGCCCAGTGTCCATCTATAGCAGGGCTCCCAGCCCCCCAGTTCCCCTTCCCCACGTCTCGGATTTCTTGGAAAGTCTATTTTGGGAAGTCCCATGGGGTGGGGGTCTTGTTTTCTTTTTCTTCTCTGCTGGGCACAAAGGTAGGTGCTCCTTCCTTCATAGATCAGCAGATAAGGAATTTCTCCTCTGTCTAGAAAGAGGAAAATCCTCTTTTTCCACACTAGGAGGTGGGGAAAGAAGAGCCAAGGGTATCAGTGTAGTGCCTGCTCTGAGGAGTCAGCAGGAGATGCTGATCCCTGTGGTCCCAACTCACTGCTGGACAGATATGAGGTGGGTGCCCATGACAAGAAATCCCCCTGGAGACTCACAGCTCCCCCAGAGCCAGCCTGCCTGGCCTGTGGACTTAAATATCCCAGCAAACACCTGCTGGAAGGTGCCAGCCAGCACTTCACAAAGCTGCAAGTCCAGAAATCCTCAAACAGGGAAGAAAAACAGGCAGCTCCTCTCCAAGTTCAGACAGCACCTCCCACCTGGGAATGGGTCCTGTTTTCCCAGTTGTGGAGGGTTAGGATCCATCCCCCAGCACCTCCCAGGATGGACAAACAGGGGATGAAGTGTGGGACACCTCCTGCTGATCTGTGATGAGCCGTGAAGGTGTGAGAACCCCCCCATCCTCCTGCACTGCCCCTCTCCCCCCTCTCCAAGAGTTCCTCCAGCTGGAGGTGGTCTGGGAAGGGGCAGGTCAGCCCTGCCTGGCTGTGACCCCTGACCCTGCCAGCCCCTGCCCTGACCCCTGCTGCCCCTCCTGTCCTCTCCTTTCATCCTGCCGGGATGGAGCAGCAGCTCCGTGTGTGTCCAGGGGCTGCAGGCAGGAGCCAGGGGCCCCTGGCAGTTTTTTGGGGGGCAGGAGGAAGGGCAGAGCCCTGCTGTAGCTCACAACTAAATGCTGCCTTTCACTCCAGCATTCCCGGGGAAAGTAATGAGAATAATTAAAGGTAATTTCATTTATTTCAGCTCCAGCGTGTAAAGCAGACAGGGGTGGGGGTTTCCAGCCTCTCACTGAAGGAGGAGAGGGCAGAAAGCAGAGCTCCAAAGCTGAGGGGATCTGTAATCATTCAGGGATTACAGGGATGCCCTTTTCCCTCCTGGAACCACAGACCCTCTCTCCAAACATGGCTGTTCACCTGGAAGAGGAGATCCCACAGTGTCATGGGGCCATTCAGTGAGTGGTTCTAGGGGGGAGAAGATGATCCCAGAGGGAGCCTTTCCTTTGAGAGGCCTGAGCTGGATAGACCTGTGGGATTACCCTGGGAAGAAGCATGGAGCAGGGAGAGCTTCCCCAGAGCCAGGCTTCCCCCATCCTGTGCTCTGAGAGCACAGAGTGAGGCTGAGCCCAGCCTGGTGAGGTGGATCTGTGCCTGGGAGCCCCCCCAGAGCAGAACCCCCCAGAAAGGTGTCAATGGCACTTCCACCATCCTGAATCCAATGCTGAGATCCAGGACTTTAAGAGGCTGTTAGTCACACAAATACCTGTAACACTGTTTTGTCCCATATCTATTACTATATTATATAAACCCTTCAGCATGTGGAAGCACACTCTTCTATTTAACTACACACCTGTGATTTCAACTTCATTACTCAAATTTGGAAGCCTTCTCCAAGGCCTCAGGTCAAAAGCAGTGTTCTCCAGGGGGTCAGTGCCAAGAAGCACAAAAAGCTTAAAAAACACAAGTTTCTGGGATCAACAATACCCTGTGTGGAGGGACTTCACTGGGTAGTGATGGTGCTGAGTTGGGAAATTTGGAGCCCATAAAGCACCCAGGGCAGAGCTCCTCCAGCAGCACATTCCATCCCTGCTCCATGAGCTGGGTGATCCTCCTGAACCCTTCTGTGTCACACACAGACATTTTTGGGGATAACTTCATCACCTACAGCATCACAACAGCATCACTGGGTGGCTCCAGCTGATGGGAGAGCTGTGAAAACCCCGCTTGCCAAACTGTGGCTGTGCTCTAACATATTCCAGCACAGGGATTTGTATCTCAGAGCACCCCAAACCATCTCCCTGCAGGTGGGGACAGAGTGACAGCACTGCTGGGTGCTGGAGCAGTCTGAGCAGAGACACCCACGTCCCCCAGTGCCTGTTGTGACACAGGGATGCTTTGACTCACAGGAGCTCCCGACCCCATTGTGTCTCTTCCACATGAATTCTGCACACAGGCTCATGAAATATAAATTGGATCCTCAAATATTCAACAGCAGTGTTTGGAATGGCGTGTTTGGGTGCGTCTGAAATGTTCCCTGTGCCAGAGAGTGACAGGAGCCACCCAACTGCAGAAGAGGAGAAATGCCAGGCCATGCCCGTGGCTGGATGACAAGGATGAGTTTCTGAACATCTGCTCTGCAGGGATTCATGGGCAGGGATGAATGTCAGGGAGAAATTTATAATTTTGTTCCTCACAGTAAATGTGATTCAGAGAAGTGTCCTTGTCACTGAATCACTGAATCACTGAATCACTGAATCACTGAATCACTGAATCCACAATCTCAGGATGGTTTGGGTTGGAAAGGATCTTAAAGCTCATCCCATCCAGCCCCATGCCCTGGGCAGGGACACCTTCCACTATCCCAGGTTGCTCCAAGTCCTGTCCAACCTGGCCTTGGACTCTTCCAGGGATGGGGCAGCCACAGCTTCTCTGGGCATTCCATCCCACGCCCTCACCACCTTCACAGGGAAGCATTTCTTCCCAATATCCAACTCTGATGTATCAAAAGGCAAACATCTTGGCAGGAATGCTTTCCTTGCGTTCTATTGTTTTCACATCCATGGCTTTCTAGCCTGAAGGCATCTGGATGCTCTGGGGTGCATCCAGGACAAGAACCAGCTCTTGTCACTGTTGGATACCTGCAGTTCCTCATCCCAGGAGCTCAGAGGGCACCACCTCACCCTCCAGCCCTGCTGCTTTCGGGACTGCCGCTCACCTTTCTCCTGCTCCCAATTCCCGAGGCATCTCCATGAACCCACTGCCCTTTCCCGGTGCCCCCAGCCTGGGGAGGGTCTGGCAGGGAGCCCGAGGGTCCCCTCGGTCCCAATCAGCTGTGATTGAAGGCAGCCCTGAGCCCCCATCCCTGCGTTTCCCGACGAGCATCCGTGGAATCTGCAAGCCATTAGCCGTGTGTTATCTTTCGGGAGATGCTGAGGTGAGCCATATGGAAGCACTTACTCGTCAACAGCCTGGGACAGGGTTTGGTGGGGTGGCCAGGACTCAGCCCTTTGTGAACTGCAGAGAAGCTGGAACGCGTCCATTGACCCATTTAATGAGCTCCGGCAAGGGGAATTTCACACTGTGCCTGGAGCAGCAGTAACCTTATATGTAGGGAGAGGGGGAGATAATTCCTAATCTTGTCAATCACGCCGTTGTGAAATCCACAGCAGGGTTTCTGGGAGCGGGAGGGCCGAGGAGAAGGCGAGGGCCTGATCCAGCTCCTCACAGAGCAGGCCTGCACAAGAAAGGCCTTTCATTATTTTTCCTCACAGTCTCCTCATTTCCTCGCCGCAAAAAACAACAATATATTTATTAACTAGACAAATATTTGACTGGGACAACATGCTGGAATGACCTGCGAACGCCTCCTCGTTCCCACCAAGAGGGGTTCCTGCTCCCACCCGTGGCCCCAAACCCTGCAGGGCTTCCAGCAGCTCTGGTCACCCCCTCCTCCTTCTCCAGAGGAGGAGGAAGAGAGGGAAATGCCTCCCACAGGTATCCCACTGGCTAAATCCTGCTTGCCACTTGCCAAAATCTCTTGGAAGGGCTGGGGGCCACCTCAAGGCACATCCTTGGGATGGGGGCACAGCTCAAGGAAGGACAGAGGACAAGGGTTTGTATTTAGGGACAACAGCGTTACCCCAACCAGTCCCTCTCACATCACAGAATCACAGAATGATGGAATCGTTTAGGTTGGAAAAGTCCTTTAAACTCGTGGAGCTCAACCATCACCTCCAGCAGGAGCCTCTGATGCCACAGTGCTGCTGCTCCATGGTCCTCACCGCAGGGAACCGCTCCAAGATTGAGCTCCGAGCTAAAGAAACAAACACAGCCTTTTTTCCCTGTTGTTTTTCCTGTTTGCCTAAGAAACATAATCTTGCCCCAAAATGAAAAAAATAATAATAACTCACAGGAAGGCCCCAAGCATGAGGCGCTTTCTGTGCGATTTCAATCAAAACAGGCTTTAAAAAACAAATTCCTTCGATATTCATCACATGTGTAGAACACATTAAAGGGGGACGGTGGCCCAGGCCAGAGCAGCAGAGCCCTTCAACTCCTGCCCATGCTGGAAGACCTGACCAAGCATCACCCAGAGCTTTTCCAGCCTGGAGAGTCCCTGTCCTAGGCTGGAGCTTGGGAAAGCCCTCTGAGCCCATTGAGTCCCCTGTGCTGCCAAGGGCATCACTCACCCATGTCCCCAAGTGCCACAGCTTTTTAAATCCTTCTGGATAAAGGGATGAGCTCTAGAAAAACTCCTCACATTCTGTGTAAGCAGAGAAAAGGAGATATCCATGTTTTCTGGACTAAATGGAGATGGAAAAACTTAGTTCCACGCATTGGGAACTCTACAAAATCATTGTTAAAATTCCCATCTCATGTTCTGCTTTGAATCCTTGACTTCCAACAATCTTGTGGCTCCAAAAATTGCCAAATTCCTGTGTTTCATCCTGGCAGAAGCCCCAGTGCTGGGCTCTCCCTGCCCTCCACAGCTGTGTCCTTGCAGGTCCCAGCTCTCATGGGCCCATTCCCAATTCTGCTGTTTTCCCCTCTCATTATGCTGGATTCAGATTTATTTGCATATAAACCAAAGGGGGGGACCCAGAAAGGAGCCCCCATGTTCCCCTCAGGTCCTGCTGCCTCTGGCAGGGTCCCTGTTCTCTGGGGATCCACAGCAGCTCTGTGCTGGATCATTATCCTGGAGCAGCCCAGCCCTGGTGTGGTGGGCTCCTGTTTTTACGAGGTGTGATGGGGAAGGAATGCTGTGCACAGTTTAATTAGGGATTGAGAGCCTTGGGGGCAGTGGGAAGCTGCAGATACCCCGGGCACAAACCATTAAACTGCCCCTTTGATGTCTGCAGCCCCAGTGTCCCACCAAGCTCTGAGAGTGAGGGCAGGAATTTGGGAATTTGGAGGCTGCACTGCCCAGCAGGGCCTGGTTTGGTTCCTTCTCCAATGGGTTGAAGCTCCATTTCCCCCCAGCTCCTATTATTTTGTCCAAACACCTCTGGGAGTGGGAACTAAGGGTGAGCACAGACAAGCTCCAAACCAGCCAAGGATAACAGGATGTTCCAGCCAGAGGCTTCACTTCCATGGCCAGGGCAGGGACAAGGACTTGGCTGGCTCCTGACTCCCAGGAACTTGGGGCTGGGTGCTGCTCTTCCCTGCTTGGGTGCTCCATTCCCTGCTTGGGTGTCCCTCTTCCCTGTGTGATGCTGAATAGAGACACAGAAATGGGATTTAGCCTCAGGAACATTTAAATTCCCAACACCACCCCAGCAGATCCCTGGCCCTGCCCAAGGAGGGCCCCTTCCCCCCTGTAAGGGGTTGTTCCCAATGTTTGTCCCACCTGGAGGGTGCCCAGAGTCCCAGTGGGAGCCAGGCAGTGCCAACATCCCATCCTGGGGCAAAAGCTGCCCCTCACCCCATGGCTATGCTGGGTGCAGGATCCCAGGAGGCTGAATCAGCACCCCCAGGGCAGGAGGGGCCCTTCCCTCCCCCTGCTCCTGGAGGAGGAGGATGTGGTCACCTATCCATGTTCCATCTCCTGACTTGTTGTGGGCTGCAGGCACACGTTGTGGGAAGTCGGGATGTTGTCAGTGGTGGCTCATCCCTCCCAGCACACGTGGACAGGGAGTGGGAGCACGGGGATCCCACATGGAGATGATCCCATACAGAGATGATCCCAATGATCCTGGTCCATGCCAAGGAGTTGAGAGCATTGGAAGCACTGAGTTGTCCCAGCAGAGCAGAGGGGCGCCAAATTCCTTGGGATCTGTGCTCCAGGATGTTCCCTGGGGTGCAGGACACATCTAGGATGGGATGCAGGTGACACTCAGTGAGCTGAGTGAGACCCTCCTTCACTCCAGTGTGATTTCCCCACCACAGCCCTGCCAGCTCTGGAGTTCCTGGTTATCCATGGGGTGTCACACCCCATTCATCCCACGGGAAATCTGTGGCAGGAAAGGCAGCTGAACTCAAGAACCCTGTCCCTGCTGGGCAGTGCAAGCACCCCTCTTCCTCCTCCTCCTCCAGGCACAGCCTCCGTAGCATCCAGCATTTCCAGATGGCTCCAGTGCCACAGAACACGAGTGAGAGGAGCCAGGGTTGGTTCCAGACCCCCTTCCTCATCCTCATTGGGATGAGGATCTCCATTCCCCCATCCCCAAAGGGCTGCACAGACACCCAGCACTGCTCCCTCCCTCCTCCTCCTCCTCTCCCACAATGTGACTCCTCCGTTCTGTAAATAATTCCCATTGCCATTTCCTAGCGCCAGGGTGACACATGGAAGTGGAGATGTGAACTCAGCACACACACAAATGCCTCCCCTGATTAGGACAACTTTTAAGTAGGTCAGAGCCTGGATTGGAGCTGCCTGGCAGCTCCCCTATAAAACATCCCGACTTTAGTGCCCTGGATATTTTTTGTGGTGTGGAACAGGAGCAGTTTCCAGGGACAATGTGGGGGAGCAGATGTTGTTCCCATGTTGGGGGAGGGCAGCACTGGGGAAAGTGACTGCTGTAAATGAACTGGTGATTAAGGTCATTAAAGAATCTTAACCCAGGGGCACTGGGGGGACAGGAAGGGGACAGCCAGGCTCCATCAGCACTAACAAGCCACTCGCCAGCCATCCCATTCCAGCCAGTCCTGGCAGCCACAGCTTCCCAGAGAGCTGAGGAGTGTCCCCACACACCTTTAGGTATCAGTGGGCACCTTCTGACTCTATTTATAAATTCCCTTAAACCTCCAGCTCCCAGAGCCCTGTGATTAGAGGAGAAAGGTCATTTTTAGCATTGCCTTTCCCTTCCTATTTTTTTGGGAGTAAAAATAGTAGGTCACCTACATTTGTGCCTGGGAGAAAAACACATTTAGGAACAAGATCCTTCACCTGGCATCACCCAGCTCACCCTGCAGTGCCCACGGGCAGCTGTCCAGGGACTCATCCACCCCTCCCCAGCTCCCCCAAACCTCTCCAGCCCCTCAGTGCTGCTGTGGCTGATGAGAAAGGAAAGAGGCACGATTTAAACGTGACCTCTCACCCCAAGCTGTGTCTGTAATCTGACGAGCAAACCTTAATAGGCCGAGCCAGGCAGCGGAGCCCAAAGCCCAGATAAAACCCGGCCCTGCCGACAATTCAATTTCCTTCCATGAGATCAACTTGCAGCTTTAGCAAACCCACTTGTGCGGGCGCTGGGCTGAAACAATCTGGGCTGGCAGGCACAGCCACGCTGCCTTGGGCTGCCACCACCTGAGCCCAGCACCCTCCTGGAGCTGCCAACCACCCCCAACACCCTCCTGGGGCTGCCAACCACCCCCAGCACCCTCCTGGGGCTGTTCAGCACCCTCCTGGGGCTGCCAACCACCCCCAGCACCCTCCTGGGGCTGTCCAGCATCCTCCTGGGGCTGCCAACCACCCCCAGCACCCTCCTGGGGCTGCCAACCACCCCCAACACCCTCCTGGGGCTGCCAACCACCCCCAGCACCCTCCTGGGGCTGTTCAGCACCCTCCTGGGGCTGTCCAGCATCCTCCTGGGGCTGCCAACCACCCCCAGCACCCTCCTGGGGCTGTCCAGCATCCTCCTGGGGCTGCCAGTCACCCCCAGAACCCTTCCAGGGTTGTCCAGTACCTTCTTAGGGCTGCCAACCAGCCCCAGCACCTTCCTAGGGCTTCAAACCACCCCCAGCATTTTCCTAGGCTGTCAACCACACCCAGCACCCTCCTGGGACTGTCCAACACTCTTCTGGGACTGTCCAGCACCCTCCTGAGACTGCCAGCCATCCTCAGCAGGTCCTAGGACTGCCAACCACCCCCAGGACCTTCTTAGGGCTGCCAACTACCCCCAGAACCTTCCTGGGACTGCCCACCACCCCCAGCACCCTCCTAGGGTTGCTAACCACCTCCAGAACCATTCCAGGGTTGTCCAGCACTCTCTGGAGCTGCCCAGAACACCCAGCACCCTCCCAGGGTTGTCCAGCACCTTCCTGGGGCTGCCCAGCATCCTCAGCATCCAGCACAGCCCAAGGACACTGATCCCTTGGAGCAGGAGCACACATGCCTTGCAGGGAAGGGATTTATTTTCAGGGAAAGCTCTTCCATGCCCCCAGGGGGGCTGCCCAGGGGTGGCCAGGCTTGTCCCCCTCCCCAGAGGAGCCATGGGCATCATCAGCCAGGTTGGCCAAGGTGTGGGAGGGTTGGGAATGTGCTCCTGGGGCTGGGACAGTCCTGCCTGCAGGCTGACCTTGCTGATCCCTCCACAGGCAGGCAACCACCTCCTCCTCCTCCTCCTCCTCCTGCTCAGCCCGGTGTGGAAAAGCTGAGCCTGAAGTGCAGGGGAGGGGGGGATGTGTTTTCTGTGCCGAGCAGCAAATAATGTCCGCATGAAAGGCGCGCTGCTGGCTTTTGCTTTCTCTCCTCTTTTTTTTTTTTATTGCTGTTGCTAATCTTTGACCTAGATAGCAAAGGAACTTGGAGGGAGAGGAGGAGGAGGGTGCAGGGGCTGGGGCACGGGCAGGGCTGCAGCCAGAGCCTCCTGCCAGGGCACGGCGTGGGGGCTGCATGGGGGAGGCCCCAAAACCTTCGTGAGAGCAGGAAGAGCAGTTCTGGAGAAAAGGCAAATGAGAAAAAAAAACCTCTCCAGCCAAATGTTCCTGAAGAGCGTTCACATGGATGGAGTCCATGGAGTATTGCTGTGTTATATCATTGCAATGCCAAGTTTTCAGTGAGAATTGGAGTTTCTTAATGTCTTTGTGTGTGTTCATTGATGGAGCTCACATTTACAGAATCACAGCCCCAGAATGGTTTGGATGGGAAGGGAACTTAAAGCCCATCTAGTTCCACCCCCTGTCATGGGCAGGGACATCTTCCACTATGCCAGGTTGCTCCCAGCCTGTCTAACCTGGCTTTAAGCATTATACAGATTCATTTTCATTTCATATCTCATGCACAGGAGTGATGTGGGCAGGAGGTAAGTCTCTGCCCAGGACCCAAAGCCCCACTGTAGGCTAAAGGCTGGAGGCTGCAGCATCACCCACATCTTCTTTCCCAGCCCAGCCTCCATCCACACCCAGTCCCCCCATTCCCAGCTGGAATTGCTCTGATTTCTAGCATTTGAGCTCTCCTAGATGCTTCCAGTTTACAACCCAGTGCCACCCATTTCCAGCCCACTGGCACCAGTTTGGTCCCTATTTCTCTCATCTGAGAGCACACAGGGATCCTTTATTAACAAAGCAGATCTGCAGGAGGAGGCTTTTACTTTAAATGTGTACCTCAATAACCACAGAAAGAGCAAATGTAAAACTCATCATCCCAAACCTCAGCCCTGCATCTCCTGCATCGGCTTTGCTCAGCGATCCCAAACTCCCTCGTGTGCCGCATGCACAACTCCAGCAATCCCAGTCTCAGGGAAAAGATTAGCTCTTAATTCCCCGAAGCCAAATCAGGACACGACACAGCCCATATTGTTCCAATTTACACCTCCTTATGAGCTTCCTCAGCTCCCTTTATAGTCTCAGTCTCTGTGCTGTGAATCTTCCCCATTTCCAGTCGCTCCAGTCTGGGGGCCCCAGGGTCCCACAGCCCCACATCCCCAGGGTGGGGCCACTCCAGAGCCCCACGTCTTCCCCTCCATGGGCTGCACGGGTGGGACCCCCCAAGAGCTCCTGGGCAAATCCTGGGTGTCACACATCCCCTGCACAAGCCCCTGGGCAGGATGCCCACCCCAGACAGAGATATAGGTGACCATGGCCATGTCACAGCTCTCATGGGGACACAGCAGTGCAGGGGTACCTCAGCATCCCCCTGTGGTTCAGCACACAGAGCTCTGTGGCCAAGCTGAGCTCAGGAGGGCTCTGGCCAAGAGCTGGGGTTCAGCCTTGCCCAGGCTGCTCCACACTGGGAATCAGCTTCAGGCAGGGAGGGGTTTCTCCTACTGCAGGCTGTTGCTATTCTGATTCGGAGGATTTCTTAATTTCTTTTAATGAAACATGAGGATCTGATGAACGAGACAGCAGCCTCAAATAACCTCTAGCTTGGCGTGAAGACAAGTCACGGCTGTTTGGGATAAACACAAACCCTTTCCCAAGGCCAAAGCAGGGATGCTGTGGGAGGGGACGCTGGGGAGGTTGGGATGGAGCCATCCTGCTGTGGGCTGAGGAGCCCTGGGCACCCAAATCTGCTCTCACAGCACCTTCCCACCTCCATACCTGCCAGCAGGTCAGGTCTCTGCTTCCCTGCACTTTCATGGTCCCCACACAAGGTGGTTGCACTCCCATGGGTGCTCCCTGCCTGGAGTGCCTGGTCACACAGACACCCTGAAATCCCCCCTGCGGGAGAGGGGCAATTTATTCCCAAATTCAGCCCTCTGGCTGAAGGGATCTGATCTGGCATTTTCTGCTGTTAAACAATGGGATAAGAACAGGAAAAGCAGCAAAGATCAGGAGGCTTTGGTGAGCCTGGCTGGGCTGGGGCAGAGCTAGTGTCCCCTGCTCTGGGGGAGAAGCTGATGGTGTTCCCCATGTACAGACTCTGTTTCCCACAGCTGCTGTGTTCCCATGGGATGGTTTTCCCCATGACCTTTCTCTCCCTCTCTCCCTCCCTCCCTCCATCCATCCCCAAAAACTCACCAGCTGCTTCCCACAGCTGCAGTGTCTTGGCCAAGACTCTCAGCAGAGCCCAGGGCTTGATGTGGCCATGCTGGGGTTTCACCCTCTGTGGTGCATGAAGGAGTTAACGTGCTGAAAACCCCACATCCTCCTCCGGGGGGTTTCCAGGGATGTGGAGCAAATCCTATTACAGCAACACTTACCTGGGGAACCGTGGGGAGGGCAGCCATGCAGCAAACCTCAGTGGTTTGCTACTTGATTTGTTCCCCAGGAGCAGAGAGCTGGTGGTGGAGCAGTCAAGAAGCAGATGAAAAAAACCCTCACAACCCCTGGGAGCTGCTTTTCTGCTCTAAATCCCATAATGGGAGGCTTGGAGGTGGCATCTCCAGATGGGCATTGCCCCACTTTGAGCAGGGGGGCTGTGGCTTATTGTGCTCACAGCCATCCCTGTGCCTTAATTTTTGAGAGATGTGGACACCAAACTCATGGTTCTGGCTGTACCTTACTCAACCCTATCGAGGAGCAGCCAAGCAGGGAGGAGAGGAAAAAGAAGAGGAGAAAAGAATGAAAATGAGCCTGAGAAGAAGAAGAGGAAGACGGGATCAACCTTTTCCACAGCCACAACCTGGAGACAGCGGGGAAAAAACCTCGGCACGGCCACGTCTGTCAGAGCTGGGGTTGGAGAGGGCTGGTTTTGGGCAGGCTAATAGAGACCTAGCGGGATAATTGGCAGGAGTGAGAGAATGACACAGCCCTCTTCCGGAGCACGGAGCCCTCCTAATGGGAGCCAGGTGGCAATGCCCCTCCATCCTGACCCCTGAGCACGACCCCAGCCCGGGGATGAAAGCGGCCCCGCGTCACCCGGCGGGCACAGACAGGTGTGGGGTGGCCGTGTCCCCCAGCCAGGCTCCCCCTGACACCGGCAGCAGCTGTGTCCCCAGGCTGTGGCACGTTTCCTGATGGCCGGCAGGACAGGCGAAATTTCCAGCGGGTCGCAGGCGGAGAGCGGCGGAAGGGCTCTGCTGGAATGTCAAGGACGGAGGGGACAGATGGTCCGTGTCCATCAGAGCGCTCCTCAGCCCCGTCCCCCCACGCTGCCGGCGGATTCGCTTTCGGCTCGGGGGCAGCAGATGGATCCGGGGACGAGCCACCCGCCACAGCCATCGCCACCTCCGGCCAGTGTGGCATCCGCGCTGCTGCGGCCAGCAGGGTGTTTTTTGGGAAGGAGGGGTTTGGGGATCAGGTTTTCTGTCTGGACAACCTACCCAGCCCTCCCTGGAGCTCCATCCTGGCATTGAAACTCATGGAATGGCACCAAAGCAGCCCCCGTTCCGCTCCCAGCCCTGGGAACAGTGGGTGATTGGGAAGTGCTTTTCCTTTAACCACTGTTTCTGGAGGTACAGCGATCCAAGAATAGAGTTTAGGCATAAAATTGGCCTCCTCAGCGAGGGTATGGAACAGCAGCCCAGCCACTGGCCCATAAATCATGGCTCATAAATCCCCGATAATGCATAACCTGTGTGCTGGCTGCAGCCCAGCTCCAGGTACCTCGGCTTGGAGAGCAACCAAACTTGGAGCAACATGGAAACCAGGAACAGGACAGACCCATCCCATCCACTCCAGCCTCACTACATCCCACACTGAGGGCTGCTCTGCTCTGAGCTGCACAAAATGCATCTTTTGGGGACAGGGACAGCAGAGAGGGCAAATGTTCTCCAGCATCCCTGAGCTCAGGCTCCTGAGGTCAGCACTGACTGTAAGTGCAGGGAAGGACAGGAGAGTGTCCCACAGGCAATTTTTTATTAGGAAAAAATTCTCCCCTGTGAGGGTGGGGAGGCCCTGGCACAAGTTGCCCAGAAAAGCTGTGGCTGCCCCATCCCTGGAATTTTTCAAGGCTATGTTGGATGGGGCTTGGAGCAAACTGGGATAGTGGAAGGTGTCCTTGCCCATGGCAGAGGATGAAACAATAGGATCTTTAAGGTCCCTTCCAACCCAAACTGTCCTGGAATTCCACAATTCTCCATCCAGGATCACCATTCCAACTGGTGAGCAACTGCCCCCTGTAACAAGGGAGTCTTCAGACATTTGGTTAAAGCATTTAAATGCAGAAGATTTTTATCCAAAGCTTCTCCCAAACCCATTTCAGCTTTCCAGCCTAGCTGGAAATCTCATGAGATTCCCATGACACCAGATTCCCATGAGGATATCTCCCCATAAGACATTTCCAGTTCTGTTCATGCCACCACTCTCCAAATTGCTCAGGAAGTAAAGGAGTCAGTTTATGCCTCCATTTGGAAATTACAAGACCCCTCTCCCATCTGCTTAGGGGTATAAGGAGCACCCTCCCAGCAATATGAAAAAGGAGTCGTCACTTCCAGCCTGGGATTCCTAAAGTATCCCTGGAAAAAAATGGATATACCTCCCACTTGCAGATAGACAGGAGCTGGTTTTCAATCCCTCTCAGTGGAGAGTATCCTGCCCAAATCAAGGCCATCATCCTGTGGAACACATCCTGCCCAAATCAAGGCCACCATCCCATGGGATGACATCCCATCCAAATCAAGGCTATCATCCCATAGAACACATCCTGCCCAAACCAAGGCTATCATCCCATGGATCACATCCCGTCCAAGTCAAGGCTATCATCCCTTGGAACACATCTCACTCAAATCAGAGCTGACTTCCCACCAGTTGGAGTGAGGAGGAGGATCCCAGACATTTCCTCTCCACAACTGTGCAGGGGCAGAAGCTGACCCAGCCCCACCATCTCCATTGGGAAAGAGGAATCATTCCAAAAAAGCTGTGTAATGCCAGGCAAATGCTGTTTCCAGCCTGTGCATCCGTGTCTGTACACTGGAGTCAGAGAGCAGAGCTCCCAGCACCAACATCCCAGATGGAATTTCCTTGCCCTGCTGCCTTGCACGTATTTGTTGGGTTTTATAATATGAGGTGAGACTGTTTCCATCCTGGCTTCCAAAAAAAATCCCATTAACATTGCATGCTTCTCACTGGGGACAAGCAGAGTGGTACAGCCGTCAAACAGCTCAACTGGAGCTTCTCAAAGAGGGAATGGTCACATGGGCAGAGCTTCAGCCTCAACATCTCTTCCCAAGGCCCTGAATTGTGCCAGTTAGGCATTGCTGAGATCCAGCAATGTGCCAACTGTGTCCTACAATGGGAATCCAGAGTTCCCTGGCAGCACTGAGGATGTGGATTTTATTCTTCCACCAAATGGACACCAGTAGTGCAGAAATTGCAGCTCCTTCGCCAGATGTGCCCCACTGCTGTTATCATGGAATATTAATCAGCAAAGCCTGCGTGTGATTTTGGAGTTTTGATTAGAGAAATCTCCCTTAAAATAATAATCAGGCTGGGGCCTGGATAAATACCAACGGCTCTGGGGTTGTTGTTGGGATAAAGTGGCACGTTGATTGCTCTGCTCGCCTGCTCATCAATCATTCACATTGCCCCCACCTTCTCCATCCTCCTGGACAATGCCCTTCTTCCCAGCTCCCCCCAAGCCTGTCCTTTCATTAAGAGCCACCTTCCTCCTCCCCTTCCTCCTCCTACCCCGCCGCTGTCCCTGCGCTCACTCCCAGCCCTTTCTCTGATCCCAGCATTCATCTCCCATTATATAAAGTTTGGCTGCCTTGAGCAAAATAAATTGCAAGCTTTTGAAGGGCTGGGGCTCTGTATATTTTTACGGTTAATGAATCTTCCTGTTTGAGTTTGGGAGATGGGAACGTTGCTTTCCAGCTGCCATGGGCAGCTCTGGCCGATTGAATCGGCGGGGGCTGGAAACTTCACCCCAGTGTGGGAGAGTTTGGACAGAGTAGGGTGGGATAGTTAGGTGGGAGAAAAGCAGGTGGGAGAATGGCAGATGGGAGAGAGTTGAGTGGGAGAGAGTTGAGTGGGAGAGAGTTGGGTGAGAGGGAGCTGGATGAGAGAGCATTTGGAGAGAGTTGGGTGAGAGTTGGGTGGGAGAGAGTTGAGTGGGAGACCATCAAGTGGGAGATCCCTTGGTGCAACCTCTACCTCCTTCTCTGGTCCCTTGACCACCATCCTTCACCATCATGAGCCAACCCACAGCCACACCAACTCACCACCCCGAGCTGGACCCAGGTAAAAGGAGACCTGCCAAAAAAAGGGATGAGGAAGAGGCTGCTCATGGTCACAGCAATGCTGCCCTGGGTGCTCTGCACAGGCTCCATAGCAGCTCCTCCTGAGCACAAACTGCTTCTTTTCACCCATGCAAAGCCCTGAAGAGGCAGCACACAGCCTGCCCAGCCCTCGGGGCCACCAGGGAGAGCTTTGGCTCGGAAGAAAAGCGAGCTCTGGGCAAGCTGTGTGCGTGCTGCATTTTTCCGAGCCGGCCTCTCCGAGCCGCCTATGGGCAAACTGCTCCAGCCCCTAATTTATTCATCATTGCAACTGATTCATCATCTACGTTTTCTGTCTGGTTCCTTGGCCTGTAGATTATCCGCCAGCAGTTTGTTGAGCATATTTGACATGTGAAACTCAAGCTGTGTTTACTTGTAGTTCATGTACCATGGCGTTTGCCTTGGCCGCCTGCCATCAGGCACGTGGGGTCTGCGCCGTGCCCGGGTTGGCGGAGCGCGGCTTTTCCATGGATGCTCACACGCACCGGCTCAGCCCTTCCCTGCTGTTGGTAGCCTGGCTCCTCCTGGCTCTCCCCCGCTCCAAAGCTGTGTTTCAAATGCATGAAATCCCATCAAACCTGCAAGAGGAGCCGCGCAGGACCTGCCAGCCCCTGGAACGGTTTTCTTCCTCCAAATTTTCCGAGCTATACAGAGCACAAGGGAGTCTCTGAAGGTGAATTTCCACTCTTGCTGCGTAGCCATGACCTCGAGTGAAGGAAAGGAAACCTTTCCCCGTTCTGGGACCCAAGAAGAGCCGGAGGGGTGCCTTGCCCTGCTTGTGAACCCATAAGGGACTCCAGCCCTCTCCACGGGGCTGACCCAGACAGGGGAAGGGGACTCGGTCCCCTGTGTCACACCCTGCCACAATAACCCCATTAACATCCCCACACATCAGAGGCAGGCACACGCAGAGGGAAAGGCGAAAAAAGGAGCCTTTTCTGTCTGATAGGCTTCAAAAATATGTATTTGATTTTCAGATGTGAAGCTGGAATTGCATCCAGATGGGCTGGGGGTCACCCTCCCTGACACTGGCTTCCCATTACATTGATATTGGATGCAGATATGTTTTATCCAGATAGCTGACAAATACAACGTGCTGCTGGTTCTCCTGAGTTTTTTTAAGCCATTTCCTCTGCCACTGCCACCATTCCTGAGTCTCTGGTTCCCCGTCACTGCCTGCTCAGTGTCCCAAATCCATCCCACTGGACAAGGGAATGATTCCCTCCACCATTCAGCCCTCACAGTCTGGCTATTTACAGCCCCCTGTTTATTCCCCTCCATCACTCTGGAGAAGGGGCCCAATTTTCAGGGACAAATCCAACTTCCCTGCCACCACCATTATGCTAAACACAAACAAACCCAAAGCAGGATAAAAAGCAGCATTTAATAATATGGGAAGATTTGTGGGATTAATGTGTAGTGTTAAATGTGGCCATAAAAATATACAGCTATTAATTGGGTCGTTCCAGCTCTGAGGCCCCCGGGCAACTTCAATCCTTGCTCCTGTATTTTACGGTGTCCCCGGGATCTGTTGATGGAATTGCTGCCGTGTTCTAATAGGAATAGTAATAATAATAATAACAACAATAGCAGTAATAATATATTTCCGTGCCTCCCGCCTCTCCCAGGGTACTTTGCAATTAGATCCTCAGAGAAGCCACAACTCATAACCATCTCTTCAGCCTGATTTCCTCAGGAAGGGATGAGCTGAGAGGCGGGGGGAGCAGTGAGCACGGAGGATTTACCCTTATCCATCTATATCCATCACCTGCCTTTCCCAGGAGCCCCGTGGATGGAAGGGGATGTGTGGGGCCAGGCTGGCATTGTCTCCACGGGAGGTGTCTTGTGTTGATCCCTATCCCTGTGGGAGCTGCAGCCATGGAAGAAGGGGTGCTGTGCATCCCCCAGCTCCCAGCACGTCTCTGGTGGCCGGGGAGGAGCAGATGTGGAGCAGGAAAGATCCACTCAGGTCGTTATTTACAGCCTCTGCCTGTGCTCTGGGAAGTTCTGCTCCTTTTTTTTCTGCTCATTGAGTTATCTGGGAAAGGATCACTGTTTTCTCCAATGTATTCATTATCCAGAATTATTTGGGGCCTAACATAGGGGGATCTTTCCACTGACTTAGCTGGGTTTTGGATTAGGCCCTTAATGAATAATTTCTGCACATAATTCTTGGCCTGTGTCTTGTTCACAGGCAGTTTACTGCAAGAATTCCAAAGTCAAGCTGCTTTATTGGCCCTATAGGTCAGCTGGGATTATTTCCCTTCTCTGAGTAGATGACTCTGAGCACCAGGGCTTCAGCACACACATTTTGTATTAATTCAAAATTTGCTTTCTATGAATATTTTACAAGAGGGCCTTAAAATTCACTGTTTCCATGGCCATTCCTCCTTGTAACTCATTCTGTTTGCTTGAATATTTGAAGGCAAACAGAGCAGGGCCATGTGGGGATTGGAGCCAGAGGAGCGGGCATGGAGATTGGAGCAGAATTCCACTGAGGAGCACTCCACAAATGTCAGAGCAGATGAAATAAATAATCCTGCCTGCTCCAGCCCTTGCCTCAGCTCCCTCCTGCCTCAGCATCCCACCGGTGCTCGCTCCAGCAGAAAAGGAAACAATCCATTCTCACCTGGAGACTGGGGCTGTCCTTCCTCCCCGGAATGGTTGGAAGCACTAATGGAGTATGGAAAATGTGGAATGGTGGTTGTTTACCTGGCAAAGCATCTCCCTGCAGTCCCAACCACCCTGCCGTTCTCCTGGGAAATGTGTGCTGGCAGAGAATGGACAGGGTTCCATCATCTATCTATCCAACATTTTCTTCTGGCAAAAGACCCTCATGCAGGAGGATGATTCCCACCCATCTCCATCTCCAACAGGTCTCCCAGAGAAGCTGTGGGTGCCCCGTCCTGGAAGAGTACAAGGTTGGAGCAGCCTGGTAGAGTGGAAGGTGTCCTTGCCCATGGATGACCTTTAAAGGCCTCTTCCCACTCAAACCATTCCCTAATTCCATGATCCTGTGCTGTGTTACTGGGAGTCAGCAGAGAGAGGAACCAAAGACATTGGCACCCCTCAGGGCCCTGTCTCCACTGAGCTGCGTGTGCAATCCCAAAAGAAACATCCCCTGGCACTGGAAATCCAATGGGAATAGAGACTGCTGGTGCTGGCTGGAGGGGCAGGTTGATCCTGAAGGAAGAAGAGCTCCTAGAACATCACCCCATGGGACCAGAGGTTTGCACCATCCCCTCCTCTGAGGGAGCCAGAGCTTGAGGGTCACGTCCAGCTCCCAGTTAAAGCGAGGAAAAACCAGAACAGCCCAGCTGACCTCGACCTTTCCAGTGCCTATTTTCACCAGCGCTCTCCACGGGGGAATCTGGCCGGCTGCTGCCAGGCTGTCAGATCCATCCCCTTCCCAAGAAGCCAGAGAAGAAAGCACATGTTTCCTGGCTGTCAGGGAGTGAGGAGCTGAGGAACGGGGAGGGCTCTGCCTGTCGGAATGCGCCTTGCATTTGGGCTGGGATTCTAATGGATTCTGATGCGATTTTTTCCCTGATTTGTACCAGGCCATCTGGATTTGTTTCTGCGAGATGCTGCTTTAATACACTTCAAATTTCCCATTGAGTCTCAGGCACCAAAGAGAGGGGGAGGGGTTGAATGAAAAGCAAATTTAATAACAGAAAGACCTGAAATCTATTAAATCTACATTAAAATACATTTGGTTTCCCAGTGGGTGCAAAGTGCCATAATGTTTTACTGGGTTTATGACGCTGGCAGAGGCTCTGGATGAAAATGGAGGAGCGAGTCCAGGGTCCCTGCTCAGTAGTTCACTGAGGTGGAGAGAAGGAGTCGTCTGCAGTTTGCAAACGCAGCAAAAACGGAAAAGCCTTCTCGGGTAGATCCACAGAGAGCTTGTTCCACATGTGTTTCCGTTAAGGATGTTCACAAAACCTGAACAGTGAGGGACGGTCAGGTTCTCAAATTATTTGGGACTCTCGTTTTCCTCCTCGTGCTCCAGCTTTGGCAGGGCCCCTCCACACGGCCTCCCCCCGGCTGCCTCCTGCTGCTCCACAGCCGTGGATTTGGAAAGCCGTGTGGGGACTCAGGAAAAGTGCCACATCCAGACGCAGGGATGGATCCACGGGCTCAGGTTTTCTCCCTCAGCAGGAGCGGGGAGCACAGGCAGGAGACAGCAGCTCTCACATCCCATTCCACTCTGTAACAACAAGAGCACATGGCATTCATGTGAGACAGTCTCTGGAACCCTGGGAGTGTTGCAGCTCCATCAGCATCCACATTTTCACAGGATTAAACCCCTCTGTGCACTGCCAAGAGGTGGGAGATATTCTATCCCTGGAATCATCCAAGGTCAGATTGGGCAGTGTTTTGGGTACCCTGGTCTGGTGGAAGATTCCTACAGGAGGGTTGGTCTAGATGGTCTAAGAAGATCCCTTCCAGCCCAAACCATTTTGGGATGGCTCCCTATGTACTCAATGTGCATCAATCCCTGCCCCACAGGATCTCACTTCCCTGTTCTGCTCCCACCCTATTCCTGCAACACCTCACGGGCAGGTCCGTAGCCAAAGGCACTGCCAGTTTATCCAGCCCTGCTGGTCTGGCTGCTCCATGTCCCACCCCATGCTGTGCCTCACTGGTCAGGACCAGCTCAGGGACTTAATTCCTCTCTTCACTGATCCAGGCTCTGGCACTTTCATCCAGAGTGTCCATCCTCACAGAGCAGAGTTTGTCAAAGGTCTGAGAGGAATCCTTGGATCCTTCAAGACAGGATGATGTCCCAGCTGAACGACTTTCCCCTTGGTGAAGACCCGTCCATGTATGCTCAGTCCTTCTGCCCCACATCCCAGGCTCTGCCTGGTGTCCCAGCCCCAGGAATGGCAGGGCACGGCATGGGGAGGCTGTGTGTGTTCCTGTGTGTTCCTGTGTGTGTTTCTGTGTGTGTTCCTGTGCGTGTTCCTGTGTGTGTTCCTCTGGATGCTCCTGTGGATGTTCCTGTGGGTGTTCCTGACCACCCCACGGCCGTGCCAGCTGCAGCCCCACTCCCGCCAAGCCAGCAGCAGATGTTTAGGGCAGAGCGAGTCATCCCCCGGCCAAATTTCCATGCTGGGAGGGAGACTCCTTCCTCTGCCAAAGCCAGGCCAAAGCTTCCCCCAGGATGGGGTTAGCCAGCAGGCTGGAGATAATGGGAAGATGTTAAGGCAACACAGCTGGCAACCATCAGCAGCTGCTCCGGCTGCTGCAGCCCCGGCTCCATTGTTCACAGGGAAGAGGGATACTGACCTCTGGCCGGCGGTGGGTAGGGAACAGGAACGGGACAGGCTTTGGAAAGAAGGCCAAAGTCCAGCCTGGATGGGTCACAGATGATTAATCTCACAGGGAGCTGCTCCCAGAGCTCCAGCAGCTCTGAGAGTCCCAGCGCTAATGAGCCAGGGGGTGAATCCCACCGTGCCGGCTTTTAACGATGAACTGGAGAAATTCCAGCCCTTCCTCTCCCCCTCCCTTTTCCCACAGCCACTCCAACCAAACCCTGCCGAGCTTGGCCTTTATAAATTCTAGCTTCAAACTTGGGAAACGGGGTGAAACGGCCAGGATTCAGAGACAGTTCTGTGGGTGGACATGGGTGGTTGGGTTCTCTCTGCTTTTCCCCTCCTGGGCAGCTCTCCAAGCCTCCAGCAGAGACAAGGGTACAGCTCAGCCTGTCTGGAGCATCTCTGGTTCATCAGACCTGAAATAGCCGTGTCCTGCAGACCTGGGAAATGCATCCATGGACAATCAGCTGTGTCCCACTCCCGTGACACCTGGAGCTGGCAGTGCTGAGGTCCTGTGACCCCACAGCCAGAGCAGCACAAATCCAGGCTGGGGAGAGGAGCGTCATCCTTGGCTGAGCCACAAAGGAAGAGGCAGAACCACCCCTACCAGGCCACATGGCACGAGGAGGATGCTGCCTTCAGTGCTCTCATCTGCACTTCCAACCGGAGCAGGAGAACTTGGAACGGGTTCAGGAACGAGCTGGGAGTGAGTCAAGGCAGTGGAAAATGTGCATTACAGTGACAGAGCGAAGAAGCTCCGGCTGTTTGGTTTATTGAGGAGACCAAGAGGTGCTTTGCTCACGGGCCACGAGCATATGCACGGAGAAGAGATTTCTGATAGCAGCCGGCTCTTTAATCTAGCAGGAAAAGGCATTACAACATCCCTCCTTGGAAGCTGAAACAAGACAAATCCAGATTAGAAATAAGAAGCACATTTTGAGCCGTCAGAGCAATTAAGCGTTGGAATGAATCCCTGGGGACAGAAAGGGATCTCCATCACTCAGAGGCTTTTCACAGAGACTGAGCATCTTTCTCAAAAATATGTTTCAGTTTGAGCACGAGCAGTGGGGTCTCTGCCAAGGCTGTGGAATGCAGGGGGTCAACCTGGCTGGTCACAGCGGTCCCTTCTGGCCTGGAAATCCATGGATGGGGTTAGAATTTTCTGAAAGGGGCAGAAAATAACCCAAGACAGGCTGGAGCATTCATCAGCCTGGGTTTTGCATGGAAAGCCTCAGAGATGGAGCCCTGTTGCCCATGGAAGAGATGCCCACACTGGGAAGGGGAGGATGAGCCGGGACTGATGTGCTGGTTTTGCAATAATTGATTTTTGGTGAAGAGGGAAGAAGTCAGCTGGTAATATACAACTGGTTTTCCTGTGGTACCACAGCAGATCACTTCTGCTCTGCTGTGTCCCCATGGGAAGTGTGCATGCTGGGGAAACCATCACTCCCTAAGACATCCCTACACAAAAAAACCTCCCCCAGGCAGCTCTGGGAGATGCAGGTTCACACCCAGCCCAAGGTGAAGCAAACCCAGATGGAAAATCTGTCAGGGCTAGAAGGAAGCCAGCTTGGAATAGCTCCCTTTTCAATTAATTTAATTTCATTTTTAATGATTATTTTCAGGCACTTCTAGTCCTGAACAAAAGGAGCTTTAAATTCTTCAGGAGCAGTGACTGTTCCAGAAGGGGCGAGCAAAGGTGGGAAGCCCGCGGGACTTCGTTAGGAACGCTGGAGCTGATGGGAAGGAGTGGCTCAGCATGGCACGGGCCAGCATGAGGGAAACCTGGCAATTAGTCCAGGCCCAGCAAAACCTCCTTGTCCTGTCCTTGTCCTTGGAAAGGCTCAGGAGCAGATCCAGGAGATACAGCACTGGCAGACACAGAGGCACTGTGTCCAAGGGCAGTGCTCCCACACTGGGGAGATGCCTGCTCCTGCTCAGATCAGTGTCAAGCTGTCAATCCCACAGTGATTTGTGACCCTCCTGCATGATAATAACACTGCTCCAGCTGTGAAATAGGTGTGCTTGGCTCTTTCAGCTCCTCCAGGAGTCAAATTAGTTCAGCCATTGATACCTGCACTGCTGGAGATGCATGGTTAGGATCATATAGAATCATGGAATCAAAACAGTTTGGGATGGAAGTGATCTCATTCCATCCCTCCCATTGGCATGAACAACTTCCATCAGCCCAGGTTGCTCCAAGCCCCATTCAACCTGACCTTGGACACTTCCAGGGATCCAGGGGCAGCCACAGCATCTCTGGATAACCTGAGCCAGGGCCTCCCCACCCTCACGGTAAAATACTTCTTCATGGTAAAATGCTTCTTCCAGCAGAACACTGGACCTTCCCAGGGGTGGAATGAACAGTTACTGAATGTCCCATCAGCAGCTGGGATGAGGCTCAGCCTGACAGGAGCAGCAGAGAGAAATCACATGTTAAATATACCTCTCCAGCAGCATGAGATGTTGGAGGACTTGGAATTGCCTGGTGCTGCAGTTCTGTGCTCAGTGTGGGTGAGAACCAAGCCAGGATTATTCAATCCCCACCAGGACAGGCAAAAGAGGGACAAAAGGATGGGACAGGAGCTCTGAGGGTAGAGGTGATTCAACACCACCTTCACCTATGGAAAACCAAGGGAGGTTCATGAACTCTTCAGCTCAGAATCTCCAGCTTGAGTTATTTTATTTAATTTCATGCTCCTCTTTCTCCCCCTTAATTGCATCTATCGTCATTAAAATATCAACAGAAGATCCTGGCTCTGGCCCAGGCTCACTGGTGCTCCTAGGAAGTTTCCCATTTATTTGATGGATTCAGCCACCTGCTCTTGGCTCTTCTCTGCTCTGTTTGCAGAGGGCAAAGCCTCATCGGGAATGAAGCAAAAGCCAAAAAGAATGGAAGAAAATCAACATGGGCACAGAAATTCAGTCAAATTTTGGAGCAGTTGGAGAAGGGGTGGGGCAGGATTCCACCTGGGATTTGCAAACCTCGTCCTCACCAGCTGAGGGAATTCTGGTGGCATCAGTCCATCTCTCTGGATATTCAGGATTCGTGCAGCAGCTCCTCTCTTACAAAAGGAGTAATAAATAGGAATTAGGTCTCGAGATCACTTTGGCACAACTCAAAGGTTACAAATGGCAGGAATTAAAGGCAGAGCAGGAAGAACTGTGGATGAAGGTGAGGGAGGTTCACACCAGCATCTCCTGGAGCTGCACCTTCTCCTCCTTCTCTCTTCTGGGATCTTCCTTCAGCTGCTCCTCTCTGGATTCCCACAGATGGGCAGCAAGGGCCATCCCAAGCCCAGGAATCAGGGAGTGATGGGGAATGGCTGCCTCATCCTCCCTCTGGAAGCCAGGAGAGGCCTCTGTGTGTGCCTCCACAATCCCAGAACTCCATCTCCCACACTGACCTCCATCCAGCCTGGTGTGGAGGGGGTTTGGAACAACCTGGAGTGGGGAATCCCACGCCAGAGAGGAGCAGGGAGGGATCCCATGGATGCACAGTAATGAGAATTACAAACCTGGGGAGCTTATAAGGCTGATGTGGATCTGACAGTGTCAGGAGGACACAGGAGGCTCTGCTTGCCCCAGGAATGTTCATTACACTACAGAGGTGACACCAAGGACACAGAGTTACCATCATCCAGTGTGTGCTTTGCTGTGGGGAGATAGGAATAATCCCATGGCAGTGGAAAAATCCCGTGTCCTGCTTGGGGATGTCCTCAGGGACCCAGAGATAATTCAGAGGCTGACAGAAAGAGGCTCTCTCCCCCCTTCCCTTTGAGTTTTGATTCCCTCCAAGCCCCAAGTCAGCTGCTCCCTCCTGTTTTCTTCCCAGAAGAAAGACAATCCACAGCGTCAGTTTTCCAGTTCTGCCCAGGGCAGCTCTGGCAACCAGAAAATGGGAGGCACAGAGCTCCAAGATGGAAGCAAAACCCAGACACATTTGCATGGGAGCATTTTTGCTGTCTCTGGAGCAGCAGAAATGCCTCTCCGTGGACTCGTGTGGTTTCTCTCCGGTCTGTGATGAAATGTGTGGCACGGGGAGGGGTTCATTAGCAAAGGTCTTGCACAGGCCTCGAGTCCTCCAAGTTGTTACCACAGGGAGAGCCAAAGACAAGTCCTTGGCTCCAGTTTAGGACTGTCTTTATTGCAGGAGGCCTTGGATTGGGGCAGGAGCAGCAGAACTCAGGAGCAGCCGAAATGCAGAGCTCTGGCAGCACCACATCCTGGTCACACAGCCATGGAGGAGGAGCCACCCCAGAAAAACCTCCCAAGGGTGGGGAAGGCTCAGATGATGCTCCCAGCAGCCAAGAGCTGAACAATGGAGCCAGACAGCCAGAGCACAGCTTTTCCTGGCCAGGGGATCCCATCCTGCCCACCAGCCTCTCTTATGGGACACAGCTCCAGCTGTGGGTGGGATATGGGCTGCACCAACCCTGGAACACCCAGACCCTCTGGACAGTGTTTGTCCTCATCCTGGCTTCCAAACTTTTATTGCTTTTCAAGTTTTGTACTGGTGAATGCTCTCCAGAGAAGTTCTGTGAGGGAAAGGAGACCCTCTGGCTGTGGGTCCCTTCCTGTCCCCTGGGTGCTCTCAGAGTGGCATCAATCCTCTGGAAACCTCCAGCCTCTCCTGGAACTCCTTGAGGGGGCCGGGATGAGGCTGAGGGAGGAAGGAGAAGACACAGAGAGGAGGGGGTTGGTGGTCACAGGATTGGTGACACTTCTGGAACAGCGGGAGGAGGAGTGTGGGAATGAGCACATTCAAATCCAGCACAGCGCGGCTGCTCCTGGGCATGGCACCTGCCTGGTGAGGAGCTGAGCCCCCACAAACCCTGGATTTGAGTTCTCTGTCCCAGCCTGAAGCTTGAGGATGAAAATTTAAAATAGTTCAGCACAGATGAGCCTTGCTTTGGGGAAAAAGATGAGTGTCAGCTCTTAGAGCTTCCAGCAGAAGATGCTCATGGCTGCCCTGTCCTTGGAAGTGTCCAAGGCCAGGCTGGATGGGTCTTGGAGCAACCTGGGGTAGTGGAAGGTGTCCCTGCTCATGGTAGAGATGCAACAATATGAATTTTAAGGTCTCCTCCAACCCAAACCTTTCTGGATTCTCCAACTCTGAGCTCTTCAATATCTCAGGTCCCTCAAGGATGGGCCCATGGGAGACCTCTCCCTTCCCAACCTGGCAGAATAACCCAGAAAAGAAAAGGAATAATGCAGCACCAGATGCCTCTGTGCCTCCTCCTGAGACACAGAGAGAGAGCAGTGCCTGGAGCAGAGATTCCAGGGGAGGTCTGGGCTCCAGCAAGGGCCCTACCAGTGGCACAGGGCAGCTGTGGTGGGGACACCCAGCAGACAATCCTGTGCCACACAGACACATCCAGCCCTCCAGATGGCACAGAGATAGCTAATTACTTGCTAATTAATAATCAGTTTCCTGTGATTTTATCTTAATTGGGCTCTTCCCTACCCAGCCTTCTACAGCATTGCCCTGGTTTGGAGCGAGTGATGCTGAGCTGTGGTCCCTTGGCTGCCAGGTCCCCATTCCTTGTCTGTGAATGAAGGAAATGTTCCCATCCCCTTCCCAGGGCAGGCATGGGAAGGCCTGGGAGCTGTCAGAGCTGTTGATGGGAATGTTGTGCCTCAGGGCATCACCCTCAGGCTTTGTTTGCCTATAAAACCCTGAGCACTCAGGGAGGGCTATGAATAATAAATCCATAAAAACCATCAATAACGGAAGAATTCCTGGGTCAGGGCTGCCAGGGGCATGTGGCAGCATCTTGCCTCTCCTCCTCTCTTTGTTTGTCCCCTGCCAGGCCAAGACAGAGTATCTCACTCTCTCCAGTGGAGCTGACACTTCCCTGCCACCCCTTCCCACACCTCACACTCCCCAAATTCCCCAGATTCTCATCCCTCCAGCTCCCAACAGGCACAGGCTGAGCCAAGCAGCTCCTTGATGACTATCCCTCCATCCCTGCTGGTCCCCAGCCAGCCCCAGGTGAGCAGCATCACTGCCCTGCCTCCCTGACCTGGAAAACTCAGCCACATCCTCATGGACCAGGTGGGGAAGGAGCACAAACCACGAGGCACTGCTGGGATTCCCTCCTGGGAAAGGAACTCTGGCACAATTAGCACACAGGTGATGATCCCTTCCATAACTGTGGTGGGAGGGAGGTGCTGAGTGTGCTGGACTGGGGGTGTCCTGTCCCCATCCCTGGATTCCAGCAGCTGGAGGGGCTGGGAAGAGAAGCTCCAGCTTCCAGAAAACACCATTTGTGTTCAGTCTTGCTGCTGCCTCCAGGCACAACCATGAGGAAGAGGATGGTGAAGGAGCTCAGCAATTCTGGGCTGGGAAAGGGTGGCAAATTTTCCCCCCAGGTCCTCCCTAACATTCATGCCAGGATCTGCCCAGCTTTGGCTTTGCCAATGAGCATCACCAGGATGTGTTGGCACCCCCAGGCTGAGCTGGGTCCCACCAGGACCCCCTGTGCAGCAGCAAGGTGGGGAGAGCTTGGGGCAGAATGAATCCCTGGGAGCAGCTTTTCCATGGTTTATTCATATTCCAGGTATTTTGGTGCGTTGGCTGTAATTACAGTTCAACATCTGAGGCAAAACAAGAGCAAAAATCTTCCAACCACTTTAAAGAGCGAACTTTGAGTGAGGAAAGCAATAAAACACCCCGTGCTTAAACAAATCCTTCCCACCTTTCATCATTCCCCTTCCCAGTCCTGGCTAATTATCAAAGCTATCCGTGTTTTGGGAATGGGCCCCTTTCCCCCTCCACCCTGCCTTGCAGTCCCAGTCCTTCCTCCAGGGTATCCCAGTCCCTCCCAATAAAGAAGGGCTCTGCCAGGACAATGCCAGGCTCTGGCTGGAAGGAGCTGAGGGGGTCCCAGCCTGTGGGGTGCAGTCTGGGGTCCCCCCAGCAGTGCAGGGCAGGTGACAGCAGCTCTCAGGGAGGGGACATCCCTTCCACAATGCAGCAGGGCAGGGTGCTCAGCTCTGCCTGTGGCTGCTCCTCATCCCCATGGAATAATGGACCCTCACATCCCTGCCACAGCCGAGCTGGCATTGTTCACTGGCATGGAATTCATCCCCAAATGATTTATTTTTAAAGAGGGAACAAAGAGGGGGTTCTGGCTTGGCTGCAGGGCATGGTGAGGAGGGACAGGGAAGGAAGGATTGAAAGCTCCCATTGAGTGCTCCAGCCTCGGGAGAGCTCTCAGCTCAGGGAGCACGTCTGGGCACTCTGTGCCTCCCCCTGCCCTGCTGGTTCCCAGGCTGGAGGGCTCCTGCCCCCCAGAGCAGCTGCTTTTTCCCAGGAGAGCAGCATCCTGCAGCATCCTGGGGCAGATCCCAGTGCTCCCACCCATGCCAGGGCCACCACATTACTGTTGTGGACCCCACAGAAGAAGAGGCATCCCCTGCCCCATCCCCTGCCCCACACAGTGGTGGGATAAAGGGACAGGAGAGCAGCTCCAAGGTGGCAGTGGGGCACCAGGAATGCCATTTCTCCAGGGATCCATGCAGGTGTTGCTGCAGCCAGTGGTCCATGCTTCAGAGCATCCATGTGATCCCAGCTGCTGGGAAAAGCTGCTCCCACACCTGCTCCCAGCCCTGATTTATCTGCTGAGGTTTCCCCTCAAGCCTGGCAGGAAAACAAAGAGGGAAATATGAGCACGATCACTGAAATAGCAATCACTTTAATGCATTATCAGGCACAATGATTTCCTGGTGGCAAAAGGATGATGGAGTGAGGCCGGCAGGGACTGTGGGAAGGCAGCACACAGCATTCCAAGAGGTGACAGAGTGGCTGAAACAGCCTTGGAAAGACCTTGGGGATGGGAACGACCTTGGGACTGACTCTGGGAGGGTGCTGCAGGAGGGGCTGAGCCAGCTTTTGGGGAAGAAACACCAAAAAATTGAATTCCATTTGGAAAGTGGGATCATGGGTGGAGAGGGAGACTCGCTGCCTTGGTCTCCATGCAGAAGATTCCCAGAACCAGCTGTGTCCTTGGGAGCAGCAGCTGCTGACCAGCAGATGAAGGCAAAACCATGGAAAGAGGAGCAAATTCCCCAAAATCCCTGGAGTGCAGAGCTCCCAGTGCTCCTGCAGCAGCCTGCAGAGCCCAGGGATTTCCCTTCCTGTCTCCAAGCCAGCTCCTCAAAGAGCTGATCCCTGCCCAAGTGTCTGCTCCAGAGAAAAGCTGGATGTTCTCCACTGCAGTGCTTGTTGGCAGGAGGGATGAACAGCCTGGGAAGGGCTGGACATGTGGAGAGGGGGACCTGCTGCTCTCTTCCTGCTCCTTATTGGGAGCAGCAGCACTAAGAGGATGGAATCAGGGATTGGAGATGCCAGATCCCTGTGGGTGGGGTCTGTCCTGGTCCCTGTGGCTCGTTCAACATCTGTAAGCTCCTGCTGGGAGTCAGGATGGGAGCTGGAGAGAGGGCAGCCCCAGGAGGGTGCCCAGTGCCAGGCTGGGAGGTGACCCCATGGGGGACACGTGGTGACCAACAGCACAGTGCTCTGGGTGGCACTGCCAGCATTGTCCCATCTGTGGGGACACTGCACCAGGACACTGGAACAGTCTCCAGTAGCTCAGGATGGGCGTGAAGATGGGATCCAGGCTTCATCCCAGAAATGGGTTTGGATGTTACTGTGGATATGTAGGAGAAGCTGTGGCTGCCTTTGGATCCCTGGAAGTGTTCAAGGCCAGGCTGGACAGGGCTTGGAGCAACCTGGGATAGAGGGAGCTGTCTCTGCCCTGGCAGGGGTGGAACAAGATGAGCTTTAAGGTCTGTCCCAACCCAAACCATTCTGGATTCTGTGACTTCTCCCATCCTGCTCCTCCATGATGGGTCCCTGGATCCCTCCCTCCCCACATCCTTGCCAAGGCTGATTTGCCCTCTGTGGTGCCATCACCCACCCTGTGACCCTCTCACACCTGCCTCCACCCTCCCTGTCCCCTGCCAGCTCTGTCCCCTGTCACTGGCTCACACTGCACTGACTCCTGCCCTTTGGAGCTGCTGCACTTCCCACCCAGAACAAAGAGCACGGAGCTGCTCTCCAAGTCACCATGTTTTTGGTGTGGATTCCCTTTTCCCTGAATGCAGCCCTGAGAGGCTGTTGGCAGGTCAGGCCCAGGCCATGCCAGCCCTGCCAGCCCCTTGCCAGCTGCCTGCTTGCCACCGACTGCTCCTGCTTTGAGTTTCCTGGCTGGGCACATTCCAGTGGAAAATGCTTTTTTTCTCTCTCTTCCCCTTCCCCCTCCCAGGAGCACCCTTTGATTTAGTGCTTGTGAAAAGCTGCAGGACACGGCCCCAAGCCACAGTTCAGGTCCAGAGCAGCCGAGCACAGCACAGATTGCTCAGGATTAACCTGCCTGGGAATGGTGCCCGAGCATCCCAGCCATGCCAAGTGCTGCTCCTGTCCAGGTACCCAGCAGCGAGCCAGGCTGGGAGCAGCAGCTTCCAACCCTAGGGAAAAGGGTCTTGGACACCCCAAATGCAGCTGTTTAGGGAAAGGCACCAGTGAGACAGTGCCAGGGATCCCTGTGTGGAGAGGCTCTTCCTGTCCCACTGTTGCAGTTGGATCTGGACCCTGATCACCAGGGAATATCTCCCTGTTTCAAGTCTCATTTTCCCAAACTTTTTCATTGAGGAAAACCTTCTCAGAGTCTGTGCAAATTCAGGAAGGGAATGAAAATCAAATCAGCTACACCTGCAGAGACAGAGGAGGGGACCGACTGCCTGGCCTCAACACAGACTCTCATCTGGAATTCAGTGGAATCAGGTGTGGATCAGGAACAAAACCCAGGAAAGCTGCTCTGAGTGTGTCCCCAACCTTGCTGAGGCTGCCAAAGCTGGGAGCTTCCATATCCAACTACTGGGATGGGCAGCAGGGCAGGGAAGGATGTAGGGCAGGAGCATCCCTGCAGCTCCATCCCTGCAGCTCCATTGCTGCCATCCCAATTTCTGTCCTGGTTTGAAGGACAGGTGTCTGCCAATAAAGGCAGGAGCTTTTCTTTGAAATGGAGAATGTAAACCCTCCTCCTCCAAATTATTATTATAATTTGGAAATTAAGGGGTCTCAGGCAAAGATATGGGAATTAGGAATAACAACAGTTTACTAGGAAAATTTAAATAGAAATGCAGTTTGACAAGGAACAATCCCAACACTGACAGAGTCAGAATCCAATCTGACACCCTGTCACTCAGTCAGGGTGGTGGCAGCAGTCCCATTCAATGGTAGTTGCATCCTCCTGCAGTGGCAGATGTGGTTCAGCTGGAGCAGTGCTCCTGGAGAAGGTGCACTTTCCTCTGAAGGTCCAGGGATGATGTGGAAAGGTCTGGCTTTCCTCTGGAATCCAGTGGAAAGAAGGTACCTTGCTGTCCAAAATCTCAGTTTTTATCTAGGTAGGAAAGGCTTGGCTCCTCCCCTGGCTGGAGCATCTCCCAGTGGGGTGATGGAATTTTATCAGTCATGCAGTGGGACTGAATGGGCCAGCAGCAGATGATATCTTTCTGGAGGGAGGATGGGCTGTGGAAAGATAAAGTTGATTGCCCCAGTTGGTTTAAAGTTGGCCCATTAGCAGATAATATGTGCCAGGAGATCAGGGTCACTGCCCCACCCAGTTTTTAACAATGGCCCATTAACAGGAGATATCTCCCACAGGGATAAGAATCGCTGCCACACCCAGTTTTTAACAATGGCCCATTAACAGGTGATACCTCCTGGATGAAGGGTGGGTCATGGGAAAGATAAAGATGATTGCCCCAGCTGGTTTAAAGATGGCCCATTAGCAGATAATATGTGCCAGGAGATCAGGGTCACTGCCCCACCCGGCTGCAGCAGATGGTGACAGAATACACATTTCTGGCCACATTAACCCAACACACTCCTCCATCCCTGCAGCTCCATTCCTGCCATTCCAACTCCTGCTCCATCCCTGCAGCTCCATCCCTGGGCCCTCATTCCTGCCTTTCCATCCCTGCCTCTGTGTCCCTGCAGCTCTATCCTTGCCATCCATCCCTGGAATTTCATCCTTGCTGCTCCATCCCTGCCTCTCCATCCCCGTGGCTTCATCCCTGTGCAATCTCCAGCCCAGCTCTGCAGCTTGGATGGCTCAGGATATTTTCAGGATACTCCTGAAACAAAGCCACACATCGGGATGATGCTTCGGAGCGTTTGAAATTTGACCACCGTGAAGGAAAAGATGAGGGAACTGAAGGAAAAAAAAAAGAAGGGTTAATGTGAAAATAATAAATTGCAAACATTCCTGTGGTGGAAGTGGATTCTCTCCTCCTTTTATCCCTGCATATTGTCCTCGCAGCAGCCGTCTGTGAAATTGCACTGTTATTGAAGTAATTCTGGGGGTAATTAGAGTTAATAATTCAGTATTTTATTTCTATTCTCCAGTTACTGCAGGGGGAAAAACACACAGATCCATAATCCAGGGAGAAAAGGCGCAGTTCTTCTTTTCATGGCAAAATTAGCTTTGGTTGGGTCCAATCCTTCCCTCTGCCCACCCACAGCCACGGCACCCACTTCCTGCTGCTCCCTGCCTGGGGAATTCCAGTCCTAGGGACATTCCACAGCTTTTGGAGCATCTTTGGGTGGGATTGGTGTCACTGGAGCAAGGATAGAGGGTGAGTCAAGCACTCACAGAGCACAACCACGGGGAGCTGGGGTCCCTGTGAGGAGCTGCGTGATCCCAGGATCCCTGTGACAAACTGCCTGATCCAGGGATTCCTGGAAGTGCTGCCTGATCCTGGGATCCCCGTGAGTGGATTCCCAATCCCAGAACTCCTGCAATAGGCTGTGCCCATTCCTGAGATCTCTGTGAGTGGATTCCCAATCCCAGAACTCCTGCAATGGGCTGTGCCCATTCCCAAGATCCCTGTGAGTGGATTTCCAATCCTAGAACTCCTGCAATGGGCTGTGCCCATTCCCAAGATCCCTGTGAGTGGATTTCTGATCCCAGAACTCCTGCAATAGGCTGTGCCCATTCCTGAGATCCCTGTGAGTGGATTTCCAGTTCCAGAACTCCTGCAATGGGCTGTGCCCATTCCCAAGATCCCTGTGAGTGGATTTCTGATCCCAGAACTCCTGCAATGGGCTGTACCCATTCCTGAGATTCCTGTGAGGTGCTGCCCGATCCCGGTGGGCATCCACAGGGTGCCAGGACCCGGTCACCACCTCCTCACATTTCCCCCTTTGAAACATTAAAGGAGTTTCCCGTTCAATTATTTGGAATTAAGTTTGGCAGCAGAGCCCTTTGGGAGGGATCAGATTGATTTCCTCAGTGAAATGACTTTGGAGAGGACTCGGGCTGGTTCCTCGTGCTAATTATCACAGGCAATAATTAAGCCGTCAGCAGCTGTGGGGCTGGGGGTTTATCTGGGGAGGGAAGGGGAAGGTGAGCCCACCCCAGGGGCTCAGCCCAGCCCAGGGCTGGGCTCAGCCTCTCCAAACAGGATTAGGGCAGGAGACAGACCCAGAGCAGGAGTTATTAGAGCAGGAAATTTCAAATTATATGGAAATAATCTTCGGAGTGCGAGTTTATTTTGGAACTTTAGACTTAATAATTCAGCACTTCTGGGATTTGGCATGTGAAGTGACAAAGATTAAAGGCGTATTGTCAGGTTCACAATTCCGGGTTTTCCAGCATCCCGGGCTTTACCTGGGTTACAAACACAGCGGGATGGGATGATCCTCCTGAATTCCCTGTGTGTGGAACTTCCTGGGCTCCCCGCAGAGCTGCAGGGATTTCAGAGCCCGGACAGTGCTGGAACAAGAGCTCAGATTACCAAAATGAAAATATTCCTCAGAACATGTGCGAGCACATTATGAAGTCTAATCATAAATAATTAAAACTTAGCTACACTTGTCAAATAAATGAACAAAGTACAGTTTGTGCTGCATTATCCTCGCCTTCCCCCGCCGCTGTTTGTCACCAGCTCCTCGAACCGGGCAGACTATTTATAGCAAACAACTTATTCCAAGCGTTTTGCCCTTTTTTTTCTCCTTTCTTCCTGCCTGGGAATTGTTCAGGAACAGCCTCTGATTCTTTACTAATTTCTCTGCTCTCCGTAATTGCTCCAAATCCGTTTCATGTGCATTGACTCCAGCGCTGGGGTTGATTGCAAACAGCTCCCAGCACATCCCAATGCTGGGTTTGCTGCTTCCAGCTTTGGAATTGCTGTTTCAGCCCCCAATGGCACAGGGAGGACCAGAGCCAGGGTTTACCTGGAAGCTGGAGCACGCTGGAGGGGATTGAACTCTTTGGTCTTAGAGAGGATTTCATTTTGTAGAAGTGGCCCTGCTGTGACCCCACGGATATTAGAGAGGGGAAGGAGGGGAAAGATGATATAAAGAGATATCCTGGTTTGTTGCTGAGGTGTGCGAGGGAAGAGAGATGCAAATTCATGCATTTATTTTTTAATAGCGGTGGTGATTGGGAGAACAAATTCCCACTTTGTGTCATGTTTTGTAACAGGGAGGAAGGGAATTCATATCTCAATGTTTGGTACGGAGGAGGAGTTGGAGGGTAAATAAGTCTGTTGATATTTTAGACTTTGTAAGGAAGATTTCAGAAAGGTTTGTTTATAGAGAACGATGGAATCACAAAATGAATCACAAAATCCCAGAATGAATCACAGGAGAGGTTTGGTTGGAAGGGACCTAAAAGCCCATCCAGTGCCACCCCCTGCCATGGACAGGGACATCTCCCACTGGACCAGTTGCTCCAAACCCCATCCAAGCCATCCTGGAACACTTTCAGAAAATAAACCCCGTATCTTATTTGCCTTCACTTGCTGTTGGGGAGGTGGGCAGGGCTCTCCACTCCCACCCAGGGATCCAACTCCAACACAGATCCCTGTCCCAGCTGCACCAAGCTCAGCCTCTCCATTAGAAGCAGCACCTCCAGGGACTGCTCTCCCTTGTCCATCGGGCAGGTTCAGCCCCCCAGCCCACTCCCCATCCCTCTGGATTCTCTGGGCTGTGAGGCAGCTCCAGCTGTGCCGTGCCAGGGAAGCACTGCTGGCTGGGATAACACAGCTCAGGGCATGGCTGCTGTGGGCTGTGGCCACTGGGGCAGGATTTTACATGACCCAACAGCTCCTTGTGGCTGCTTTTATGGCAAATATGCACAACGAGATACTGGAGCTGGGGAGAAAAGGAGTTCAGAGCCAGCGTGAGCCTTCAGGTGGTTCCTCGTTCCCGGGCTGGGTTATTTTCCTACAGAATTACATTGCTTTGGTTGGGGATTTTTTAATAAAGGAGAAATCACCTTCAAAGCAGTGTTTCCGTTAACCCCTTGCTGCCTGTGAGCCAGAGCCAAGGGTGGTTCCAGCATGGAATGAGGCAACGGGGCAACAGGGGTGGGTTTGGAAGGAAAAGGTGAAGAAATCATCCACCTCCAAAAAATTCAAATTAATACCTTAAACCTCCATACTGGCTCCTGCTGCTGGGGGAACATTGGAGACAAGGACAAGGAGAATCTTGGCCAGCAAGGTGGAATGGGACCATTGAGAACCGCTGCAGTTTTAGTGTCAGTTTTAGTTTTAAAAAAAAAAAAACAAAACAAAGAAAAAAAAACAAAAAAAAAGTGTAAATAAAATTTAATAAAAGAAAACAAAATTAAACCAATTCAAGGTGCTGTTCTGAGAAGCCAGAAGATGAACAAGGCAGTGACCAGGGGAGAAACCTCTTCCACTGCCGTTTTCCAGATGCTTCCCTGGCGGCAGCAGCAGGCGATGTCGGATGAGGTGGCACTGCCAGCTCTGCCCCGGCTGCTGCCAGAGCCGCGTGAGCCCGGAGTGACTCAGGGGATGGGAGCCAGCCGGGCTCACCTTGCCCGGGGGGAATGTCTGGGAGCTCAGCTTCTGCAGGGAAGTGTTGAGCCCAGCACCCCCATCCAGCGGCCCCGAGAGCGGCGCTGGGGGTGGGGGAGATGAAAGCGGGGCACGGGTGGCACCCCCCAGACAGAGGGGACCCCACCCCGTGCCCTCCCTTCCGGCCCGGGGCCACACCCAGCCGAAGACAAAGAGCTTGAGCAGGAATTTGTCCCGGGGCTGGTGTCTCGTCAGGGCTTCGTCATTGCCGGCCTTGTCTGGGATGTGCTCGGGAAATTTCTAGCCGGATTTCGGGAGGAACGTGGCATCTCGCACCTTGCCCCGGGGGGCAGCTGCCCCACACCTCCCTCATCCCATCATCCTATCATCCATTTCCCCATCATCCATTTCCCCATCATCCCATCATCCCATCATCCCACCATCCTGCAGGATGCTCCGTGCCCGCTCTGCAGCCCCCGATCCACCTCCGCAGCAGCTCCCCCGCTCCTCCCCAGCTCCAGACAGGCAGCTCCCGGAATTCTCCCGGTATTTCTGCCGTGTCGCTGCCCCGAGGGAACTGGGGACCTTCCAGCTGTCCGGTTCCCGAGGTGCTTGGTCAGGAATCGCAGCCCCATCAGCGCTGGGAATCACGAACCAGCCCCGGGAGTGCCAGCTCCGGGCTCAGCCATGCCAAGGGATTTGGGAGGATTTTAGGCCTTTCTGTGTCTTTCCTAAACGCAGAAAATGAAGAGGCACTTAAGAATCTGCTGTTTATATTGAAAGCCAAAATCCCTTTAGAATTTAATCTCCCGGTGATGGATTTAATACTGTTACAGACAGGCGAGTTCTTTTTATATCACGAGGGTGCTGGGAATTCTTTGAAGCAGGATTTTGTTGCAAACAGGGTATTTGTCCTCAAGACCCTGTCACGGCGATGTCTGGATCTGTGGGTGACAGAGTGGCCAGGGAGGGCAGGTCCCACAGGGGACATTGCTGCACGGAGGTCACGCTGTGGCTCCCTGGGGTGCACGGTGACATCTCAGAGTGTGTGGTGGCACCTCGGGGAGCGGCCAGAGATCATCACTGCCAGTATCAGACCTTTGTTCTGCCAAATTCCCCTGGAATTCCAGTTTTCCCAGGGAGGTGGGTGACGGTCCGGGCTCAGCAGGTGCAGCACCAGCACAGGGAGCTGCCCCAGCGCTCCCAGGGCTGTGCTGGATGTATGACTGCTCTAACATAAAAGCAATCCTTTAAACTATAAAAAATACCCCATCCTTTACATTTCCAGCGAAAAGAGGGTGGCCCAAAGGCCGGGCCTGCAGCAGCAGAGCTCCCCAGCCCTGCTGAATCAGCCCTGGCTCAGAGGGAGCAGCCAGCACCCTGTGAATCACCGGCCCGGTGCCGCGAGTGCCGGCCCGGCTCCCATCGCTCCCATCGCTCCCATCGCTCCGGATGACCCAGTTCCCACCTGGAGAGCCGGGGAGATTTTCCACCCCGGCCACCGCTGCCGACACCGCGCCCGCGGGCGAGGGAGGGCTGAGCTCATCCTGACGCAATGGGAAGCGAAGGATGCGGGAGAGGGAAGGGGACAGAGCCACGGGGTGGTCCCCGAGCTTGCTGCACGCACCGGAGGATACTCCCCGCCACCAGCACGGGTGGAGAAAAACCAACACAGAGGGATGGAGGGAATAAAGACATATCCAGCCCTCCATCCCAAATCATCCCCATGCCCGTGCAGTGAACACTGCTCCCCCTCGTCCTGGAGCACCCCCGAGTCCGGGGAGGTGCGGGGCTGGTTCTGTGTGCGCTGCTGGAACCTCGGGAGCTGAACCTGGAGCCGAGCTCCCGCCCCTCCCCGGCAATGAACCTGCCGGCAGGAGTCACTGACCTTGTCCCCATCTTTCAGCTGCTGTTCCAGGAGACCGAGAGGGGACACACAAGGTCACTGTCTCTCGCCGGCAGCGGCTGAGTGGCCGTTTCATCACCGAGGAATAGGCTGGTGCTGAAGAACGCCCGGGCCGGGAAAAGGAGATGACAGACGGGCGGGGGGGGGGGGGGGGCTGGGACAGCGGGGAGGGGGCTGCGGGAAAGCTGAGACACTTTGTCCTCATCCAAAGACCCCCTTTGAGGTCCTGCCCCGTGGGGGGCCCTGAGGCAGCCCAGCCGTGGGGCACAAGGGGTCCATCCCCGCACAGCTCCTTCCCTTGCCCGGGAAAAGCAGTTTCAGCCTCAAATCCCTCCTGACGTTTCCTGGAGCCTTGGAGCTTCCCATCGGAAGCTGCCTCGCTACCATGCATCTGTCTCGCTGGAGACTTTCTGGAATGACGTGCTCGAAAGAGCTGTCAGATTTGGTTAAAATTAGGCAGCAGACTCCAAGTTATTACTGGAGGACAGATGGACACTCTGGGGGTGCGGCGTGTGCCCAGCAGCGCTGGAAAACCGAGCCCCAGCCACCGCCGAGAGACGGGGCTGGGAGGGGCCGGGGGCTGAGGGGGTCTGTGAGACACGCCGGGCTGGCCCTGGCAGATGGTGTCTGTGGCACTGGGGCAGGAAATTCTGGAAATTGGGCTAAAATCTGTCCTGGGGGGAGCTGGCCCCTCGCCGGCCCGGCAGAGCCTTGGGAAAAAAGCAGCACGGAGGATGCTCCTGAAATCCTTCAGAGAGGAGCAGGACAAGGAGAGTGGCCACCACCCAGCCTGGCAGCCCTTCAGCAGCCGCTCTCGAGGAGAGAACAAAGTGCTCAGCAGAAAAGCTGTCATTTGAGAAGGAGACCATAACCTCCTCCTGACGGGAGGGACAAATCCCGGTCCGGCAGTGCCCTTGGACAGGCAGCGTGTCCCGGCCGCTCTCCTCTCTGGAACATGAGCAGAGCTGCTCAGGAGGCACAAAGAACCAGGGCAGGGTCGTGACAGCCCAACCCCAGCTGGAAAACCCCTCCCTGCGCTGGAGCAGCCGAAAATCCCGACACGGGGCTGCAGGGCTCAGGGTTCGGCAGGCAGCAGGGATCAGCTCTCCCCTCTCGCGGTCCCTGAGCCCGTGTCCATCCCGCTGAGCATTCCCGAGGCCGCTCTCCCTCGCAGGCAGGTAATTACCATGGCCCCGACTCGGCTGTAATGAGCCCAGGTGCTTGTTTGCCATCCAAGCAATTTGCTGGCAGATCCTGCAGCAAGAGCCGAGTCCCAGGGAAGGGCCGGGAGCGCGGCTGTGCCGGTGATGGATGCGCAGGACACGGCAGCAAAATTACCAACTCCGGGGGGAAGGGAAACTGCTGATGAGGAGAAGAGAGGAAGGAAGAGACAAAGGAAGGAAAGGAGCAGTGAAGGGGACAGGTGGTGCTGAAGGAGTAGGGAGGGCCAGGGAGCATCTCTGGGAGAAGGAAAGGAGAACCAGGATCCATGGCTGGGAGGAGGATGCTCCATGCCCCACGGCTGAGGGATGCTCTGACATTCCTGCAGGTGACATTCCCTGTGTGTAACATTCCCTGAAGGCATTAAACCCTGGCTCCCTGGAAGGACAGAGCTCTGTTCACAGATACCAGGGGTGAAGGAATAAAAACCCACCATAATTCACATAAAAATCAATCACCTCCCTCCAGGCCCTTCAGGCTGGGTCAGATTCCTGATAAATTTCCCTGTGTTTGGTGTTTTCATGTCCAGCAACACAAATATTCCTAAAATTCCAGTCCTTAAAGGAGATCTGTAGGAAAGGTGGGGACAGTGGGTTGGGCAGGGGTTGTTGTGACAGGCCAGGGGGAGTTGGTTTAAAGATAAAAAGGGAAGAATTAAATTGGATATAAGGAAATTTTTTTTTACAGAGGGAGCACAGCCTGCCCAGAGAAGCTGTGGCTGGCCCATCCACGGAAATGTCCAAGGCCAAACTGGAGCTTGGAGCAACCTGGGATATTGGAAGGTGTCCCTGCCCATGAGAGGAGTGGAATGAAAGGACCTTTAAAGTCCTTTTACAATCCAAACTATTCTGTAATTTCTTTGAATTTGACTGAGCTCCTCTCCCGACCCTGCCAGGCTCTTTTCCCCAAGGGCTGCTCCAAACTTCCACCCATCCCCTGGTTAGAACCTTTCCCTAATTCCTGCCCTAAATTAATTCTCCACCAATTTAGAGCCATTTGATCTTGCACTGATATAACCACTGGAATTAAATGCCTTCCCCTCCCTATTTGTCTTTTTCTCCCCCAAATTTCCGGGGAGTCATTCCACCTCTTCCCAAGCTCCATTTCGTGGAGCTGAGCAAACCTCTGTCCCTGCATCCCCTGTCACCAGGCAGATCCGGTGACACAGAGCCTGGAATCAGCTCCCTGAGCCACAGGCAGGCGCCTGCAGCAGCCCAGGCTCAGCAGGGTCAGGTCCAAAGTTGCTCTGAGCATTTACTGCCCTAGTTCTGCTCTGCACATTTATCTCATTTGCAGCTGGGCAGCTGATCCAAATGTGAATGTACCCAAAACGGCCAGTTCAGCATCCCTGCTCCCTGGAATGGGGCTTTTCCTTGTGCCTGTGCTGCAGAACAAGGGATTGGAGCTAACAGAGGGCTGGGGAAGGCCCAGGCAGAGATAAAACACTATTAGAAAAACCAAATTATCTAAATGTTAAGGGAGGAAAAACTTAATATATTAAATGTAAATCTATTTTTGTTACATCTGTTCAGATCCTTTAAGGAGCTTTAGGACAGCTGTTCTTATATCCCATTTAATCTTGATGTTATTGTAATGAGCTAAGGCTCCGGGGCTGAGCTGATTGTCTCTCCAGGCGAATTCCTGAGCACCAGTGAAAACGCTGCTCCCAGCCCGGAGCCACTTCCCCAGCTCCCATCTTGGGGATGGTTGGGTTTTTCCAGGCCAGGAGGGGCTTTGTCAGCCAGCAGCCCCTCAAAGCCGCGGGGCACAGAGGGAACACACCATGGCTGATGGAAGTGGGGACCCCTCCCCAGGGAGCTGCAGCCCCACTCCCGCTCCTGCAGGCAGGGAGGGGAGGGCAGGGAAGGGAAGGCAGAGCTGCAGCCAGGTGCCTGTCCCAGCCTGCACAGCCAGCACACCCTGGGGGGACAGGGCTGAGCCCCCCACCCTCCAGGCTCTCCTCCTTCCACCCCTCCCTTGTTCTGTCACCCCTCCTGGGCCAAGCTGTGGCCGCTCCTCTGATTTCCTTGCCCTGAGTTGTCACGTCCCCCTTTGCTCCTCAGCTCTTCCCCCACTTTGCTGGCAGAGTTATTCCTCTGACATGAGAGGCTTTGTTTTTAATTTCCTAAATTACAGCATAATTTAGGCTAATTATTGCTTTGTCCCTCTGATCTTATTAAACCTTTAATCCCTCGGTGATTCCCCACCCAGAGCAAAGTCTGCTTTTCTCACATTCATTCCTGCTCTGGGTCTGCTCTTGCCTCTTGCCCGGGGCAGCCTCACCTCCCAAACAGGCTGCTGATGCCCTGGATATTCCCTCCCTGGCTCCCTGTCCCTCCCTGTCCCTCCAGTGCCATGGGATGCCCTTCCACAGGCAGGGAGAGGCTTGGCACAAGGGCACAAGGGCAGAGGGATGTGCCACTCTAAGCCAGCCAGTATTCCTGTCACTGGAATTTTAAACCTCCCTGTTTCTTTTTTTCCTGAGGGATGATGTCCAGCTGCCTTTTGATCCCAGGCCCTTTGGTGTGGCACATCCTGCTGAGCACCAAGGAGACCTCACTCCTCCCTTCTCCAACTGGGACAGGGCTTGGTCCAGTGGAAGGTGTCCCATGGCAGGGGGTGGAATGAGATGAGTTTTAAGCTCCCTTC
Source organism: Erithacus rubecula (assembly GCF_903797595.1). Taxonomy (NCBI): domain Eukaryota; kingdom Metazoa; phylum Chordata; class Aves; order Passeriformes; family Muscicapidae; genus Erithacus; species Erithacus rubecula. Next base: position 5,229,574 of record NC_136667.1, on the reverse strand, counting down.
AAACCTAAATCATTCTGGGATTCTATGATGGGAAGGACTCAACCCCACTCCATCCTTGCCAAGTCTACAAATGACTTTTAATAACCCCTTCCTGCCCCTCACCCAGTTATTACTGACTTCCCAAAGTCTGGAAGGCTCCTGTGGGTTCTGTCTTCCCAAGGTTTTTCCATGTTGGGATGGCCAGAGAGTGTCACCCATCCATGGGCACCCAGGGCCACCCAAGGAACAAACACAGGATGAGGGGAAACAGCCTTAAGCTGTGCCAGGGGAGGTTCAGTTGGATGTTGAGAAAATTTTGTCATGGAAAATGTTGTCAAGGCCTGCCACAAACTGCCCAGGGCAATGTGGGGTTTGAGAGCCCTGGGGATGTGGCACTTGGGGACACAATCAGTGGTGGCCTTGGCAGCAGTGGGGAATGTTTGGACTGGAGGGTCTCAAAGAGCTTTTCCCTCAGGTGACCCCCGGATGGATCCAGCCAAGGCGCCAGCACGGAATGCTCACCTTCATTTGCTTGGGCAAAACAGATGATGGAAATTTGCTTTTTATAGCTACAAAGTTGAAGGATTTTCTGACCACAGGCTGCAAAAATCCCCTTAATGAAGCCCCAGAGCTCTCCAGGGCTTTGGGAAGAGCTCTGGCCCCCCGGCCCCCCTTCTCCACTTGAAGCATTGTTTCTGTCTTGAGTCTCCTGCCAAGAATCTCTTCAGCTCTGCAGCTGGATTTGATACAGGGGTGGGGAGAGGAGCTTAATCACAGCACTAAAGAGAGAAGCAGTTCTGGGGGAGTCTTTCAAAGAGCTGAGTTGAAAGAGTCCCTGAGAGCAAAGGGGCTCCCATTTTGCATTGCCCAAACAGGGGGGAAAAAAACCACCCCAGAAAGGCCAAACAAAACCTCACCCAGGCTGTGCTGCCTCTAATTCATTGCAGGCCCTGGATTAAAAGTAGGTCATTAAAGCAGCTGTGGGAAGGCTGAGGGCAGCCCTGCCCGTGGCACTGAGATGATGGTGGCAAATCACAGCCCCAGTGAGGCTCCTGTGCCTGGACTGCAGCCCAGCTCCACAGCAGCCCCAGGAGAAGGCACAGAGCAGGTACAGCCATGGAGAGCTTGCAGCATCCATGGCCTGAGAGGGGCAGGAGGAGGGTGGGGAGATGCAGGGATGGTGGGACTGAGGGGTGGAAGCAGGGCAAGGATGCTGGGAGCTGGTTTTGAGGGCTCAGCTGGTGCTGCAGGTCCAGAGAGAAGTTGAACACTACTCCATTCCATCTCCTGCTCACCTGGATGGGGCTTGGAGCAACCTGGGGTAGTGGGAGGCATCCCTACCATGGCAGTGGGTGGAATGGGATGAGCTTTAGGGTCCCTCCCACTCCAAACTATTCCAGGATTCTACAGTTCTATGCCCTGGCATTGCCCAGTGCTGGACAAAACCTGCTGCCCAGAATTGCAGGATGGCATGAGGAGCATTGGTCCCTCCTCACAGGATACCTGGCACAGGTAATGATTTCCAGCTCAAATGAACTCCAGCTTTGATGCTGCCATCACCCAGGGCCAGCAGCACCCAAATCCCAGAGAATCTGGGACAGACCTTCTTCTCCTATCCCCAAAATCACTCTGCCTTTCCCAGAGCCTCTCTCCCAGGTCTGTGCAGCCCCTCCTGAGGCTTCCCCACATCCATGCTGCTCTGAGGGTACCAGGAGGGATCCATGGCAGAATCCTGCTCCATCCCATCCCCATCCATCCAGGGAGCAGGCTCAGAGGGTCACAACGTGGCTCTCCCATGTCCATTATTGCCACCAGAATTTTTGTGTCCCAGGAAGGACTGTGACACCTTTGCAGCTTGAAAGAGACAGGGGGAAATGTATTCCTTGTGGTCCCTGGGATAGGGTTTGCACCTTCCCCTGCAGGGGCTGTGGGGGCTTGGAGGCCACATACTGAGAATGTCACAGCTCCTCTTCTCCCAGGATGAGCAGAATCCCAGGGAACCCCAAAGGCAGAGGAGAGTGGGGGGAGGGAGAGGACAGTGGGGGGTTCAACCCCAGATTAAAAATTTTTAAAAATTTTTAAAAATAGTAATAATAATGAACTGTTTGCCTCAGCCATAGAAGGAAGTGCCTGTTGCATACCCTCAGCTGTATCTCCCGATTCCAGACTCACTCTATGGAGCTTCAGGGATCAGAGGAGAGGCTGATTCCCAGTAACACTGATTACAGTGAGCACAGAGCTGCAGGAGGTGCAGGAGCTGCTCCAGGTCTCTCACCCTCCTCCCCCACCACACTGCAGCCCCGGTGAGCTCTGAGATTTGCCAGGAGAGCTGTGGGCTGGATATTCCTGTGGCTCAGGAGCCCACAGGAGTGGTGTGCCCTTGATGCTGGACCCACTGACAGATGGATGAGACCCCCTGCACAGATGGGGACCACGAGGTGTCCATGTGGGAGCATCCTACTCCTCACCACATCCAGGGATGTCAGCAAAATGGGGTGACCCTGTCCTGGGACACGATTACCCCCCAAATTCCCCATGGCAGTGCCAAGAGGACCCAGCCCCCTCCTCCACCCCCCGTGCACGTGCAAGACATCCCGGTTGGGGATTCCTGTTGTCTTCCAGGTGGCCGAGGCAGCAGCCAAGGAGGATGCTGAGATCTGCAGGACCCTTCTGCTCCTCCCGGAAGGAACCCGCAGCCTCCCACCAGGCCCCAGCATTTGGAGGCCGGGGAGGAGCAGGGCTGTGGTGCCTGGTGCCATCCCCCTGTCCCCACCGTGGGGGACACAGCCCCTTCCTGTCCCCTGCCAGCTGATGTCTTGTCCCTTGGCCAGCGGGATAGGAGCTGCCTCCAATGAATGTTTCATGCCAAATCCAAGCAGGCATTGAGGATCTTCAGCTGGCCATGAGCAGCCCCGTCACCATTGCAGCTCCCTGCTGCCTGCCTGGGCCGGGAGGATGCGGGGACAAAGAGGATGTGGGGACGGGGAGGATGCGGGGATGGGGAGGATGCGGGGACAGAGAGGATGGAAATGGCTGCAAACGCCTCCCTGAACCTGGAGAGGTTCGGAGGTGTCTTTACCCAGCCTGGGGGGTGATTCCTGCCTGTCTCGGGGGTCTCCAGACCGGAGCTGTGCCAGGGCTCCAACATTCCAGCAGCACGGACAATAGCGAGGAAGAGCCGGCTCCGCTGGCGCCGCGGATCCTGGGCTGCCGGACTCGCCACCCACGGCACAAAAGCAATTAAAAGTTGCACACAGAGGCCACAGTGAAGAATGAGGACACGTAGCTGTGTCACCACCACTCCGTTCACGCCTGTCACACCAGCCCAGCCGGTCCCAGGGGACGCAGGAGGCACAGGGATGCCGGGGAGCTGCTGCTCCAGCAGGGCCAGAATCTGGGAAGCGGTGAGAAGCAGAGAAAAGGAGCTTTGGACAAGCAAAACTTCCTCCCCCACCACCCTCTCCCTCGGCCACGGCTCGCTGCTCCCAGCGCACAAGGCCAGTGACCGGCAGAGCATCCGCAGTGACCGGCGCAGCATCCCCATGGAAAACCCCGCGGAGCGGAGCGGGCGGCGGAGCAGCCGGGCAGGACGAGCCCGGGCGGTGTCCGTGGGGGGGTCCCGGCCCCCGCAGCCCCCCGCAGCCCCCCGGCCCCTCCCCAGCACAGACCATTGTGTAACGGGGCCGCGCCGTCAGCGCGCATCTCGTCACCCGCGCCCCGCGGAGCCGGAGGCGGCGGCTGCCAGGGCGCATCAGGCAGAGCGGAGTGGGCACGGAGTGGGCAGGGACACACGGGGGAATGGGGGGCAGGGGATGAGGCTCAGCTCACACAGGAACCCCCCGTTTGCTCCCCATGGAGCATCACCCACCGCTCAGTTCAGAATAGATGCTGAATCCAGGAATTACTCAGCTTGGAAAAGACCTCGGGGATCTTCCAGAGCGCCCTGAGGGAAGGCTGAGCGGGTGGTGGAGCAGGACACATCCCTGGAGATCCCCTTCCCATGGCTCACATGGCCTCCCCTTGGCTTGGCTGCTACAAGCCCTAAAAAACCTTAAAAAACCCTAAAACACCCCCTAAAAAAAAACCCCAACCACCCCACAAGGGTCCATCCATGGGAAGCAACACCCCAAATCCCTCTTCTTGCTGGTAGGTAACAGAAAATGCTGGAGGAAAACCCACAGCAACAAAAAGCGTGAAAATAACAGATTTGGGGTTTCCTACAGCGAGCAAATAATAACAAAACCCAAATCATTTCAAGGATCCCAGAACAAACAAGAAACACCACAAAAGCAAACGCCGTGGTCTGCATGAGGATAAACAAACAATCCCACGTTAAATACAGCCAGAGAAAAGGCCAAGTTTGTTTGGGAAGACAGAGTTAGGTTGGAAAAAATGTTTTTAAAAGTGCTCCCTATGGCTTCACCTGATCTCCCAGTTCTGACTCCAAAGGCAAAGCCAAAATATTTGATTTAAAAAAATGTTGAAGTGAGACATTTTTATATTTTTAAAAATCCGTTCTTTTGGCCATGAACCCAGAACGAATGAATAGTCCAGGCCAGTCCAAAACTGCATATTTTTGTTGAGCACAGCATTAATCGGACACGTTTCACCCCACTCTGGTAGAAACAAAAGGAGCATGGCAGAGCCAATTCTAAGTTTGGTACTGGGACTGGGGAGCTGGGCATGGGACACTGGGCAGCACTGGCCTGCCCAGAGGACACAGTGAAGTGGGAAATGTTAAGTGACTTCTATGGAAAAACTATTCCTTTAAAAACCTGTTGGAGGGGAAGGAATAGTTTTCCCACTTTGCTGATGAAGGGTGAGAGCCAAGCTCTCCCAGGCCCCTCCACTGTGGCTGCCCCAGCACTCCTCAGGTCTGGGGTGAGCTGGGAGCATTCCCAGCTGCCTGCTCCTGCTCCTGGTGGGTGAATCCCACATGGATGAGGAGCTTCTCCACCAGCATCCCCTGATGCTGGAGACAGGAGGGGCTCCACAGCCGGGATGCCCATCCTGGCTGGAAAACCCCACCCACAGCGGGAGCAGCCCCAGTGCTGGGTCAGAACGATCCAAAGGGTCCAGCTGCAATTCCTGGTCTCCCAGGAAGCCTCCACCTTCCCTTCCTCCAGAGATTTCCCTCGCCCTGGGGCTCAGCAGGTCCCGCCGTGCTCCAGCTCCGTCCTCCCCGCCCATCCCGCGGGGCCGCGGGGCCTCCCCGCCCCGGCCGCGCTCCGCGCTTGGCTGCACTCCCTGAAAGGGCCTTTCTCTCCAGCCGGGGGGATTCGCCTGCCAGTCCCTCCCTGCCTCTGTCCCACAGCCAGCGGTGCCGCGGGGAAGAGCGGAGGGAGCGCGGGATGGGGCGGAGCAAGAGCATCCCATGGAGCATCTCATGGAGCATCCATCCCATGGAGCATCTCATGGAGCATGCATCCCATGGAGCACCTCATGGAGCATCCATCCCATGGAGCATCCATCCCATGGAGCACCTCATGGAGCATCCATCCCATGGAGCATCTCATGGAGCATCCATCCCATGGAGCACCTCATGGAGCATGCATCCCATGGAGCACCTCATGGAGCATCCATCCCATGGAGTGTCCACCCCATTGATCATCTATCCCTTGGAGCATCTCATGGAGCATCCATCCCATGGAGTGTCCATCCCATTGATCATCTATCCCTTGGAGCATCTCATGGAGCATCCATCCCATGGAGCATCCCATGGAGCATCCCATGGAGCATCCATCCCATGTAGTGTCCATCCCATAGAGCATCCATCCCATGGAGCATCTCATGTAGCATCCATCCCATGGAGCATCCATCCCATGAAGCATCTCATGGAGCATCTCATGGAACATCCCATGGAGCATCCCATGGAGAATCTCATGGAGGATCCTATAAAGCATCTCACAGAGCATCCCATGGAGCATCCCATCAATCATCCATCCCTTGGAGCATCCCATGGATCATCTCTCATGGAGTATCCATCCCATGGAGCATCTCCAGGCAGGGCAGACCCACTGTTGCCCCTGGGGAGCCTTTTTGGCTCCTGCCAAGCTCTCTGTCCATCCCCAGCTGAATGAGGGGATTCCAGCAGCCAAATAAAATTCCTGGTGGGAATTCCTGCATCCCCCTCACATGCACAGGGGTTCTGTGCCTGGAAATCCACCTCCAGCTGCTGGGATCACCAGGAAGGTGCAAAACTGACTCTGGGAAACCCTGCAGGATTTTCTTTGTTGAAAGGGTGGTCAGGGCCTGGAACAGGTTGCTCAGGGAAGCGATGGAATCACCATCCCTGGAAGCATTAAAAAAAAAAAAAACACCTGTGGAAATGACACTTGGGGACACAGCAGTCCTGGGAGAAAAGTTGGACTCCATGATCTCAGCGTGATTTTCCCACCTTAATGATTCTGTGATGCTATGATAAGACATGGAATAAAATCCCCAGCTGCAGGTTTTGCTGCCTCTGCCTGAGCTGTGAGTGAGGCGTTCATAGCCTGGCATTTCCTGGGGTTCGGGATGAGCCCCCTCAGCCTCGCTGCTCCACCCCAGCCCTCTGCACCCCCCAAGGACAGCCAGGCTCATCTTTCCCGTTTATTAGCAGCTAATGACCCCTCTGTTGGTTTTGAGAAGGATCGCGGGATGTTCGGAGGCTCAGCCTTCCTTAACCCTTTCCCCCCGGGCTGGGACGGCTTTCCGGGTGACCCGGGGGGCGCAGACACTGCGCCTTTGTTCGGCTGCTCCGGCTGCCGGGATATCGGGATATCGCCTTACGAGCCGGGCGCTCCGGCCCCACTCCCGCGTCCAAGAGCAGCAAAGCCCAGCCGGCACCGGGATTATTGTTGGAAGGCCAGGGAGGGCGAGGAGAGGTGTCAGGCTCTGGCAGGGGTGGGATGGACACCCCAGCAGGACCCACCTTGCCTGCTCAGAGCTGCCTTTTCCAGCTGGGATGAAGCTCAGCCCTTGCCATCCCTGGGTCCCCTCAGCCCTCGCTGTGACCCAGCCCCTGCAGGTCCCCCCAGTCTGGCCCTATAAAGTCCATAATTAATGGCCAATCCCATTTTACATCAAGCAGTGGGCTGCCACAGCTCATCCCACATCCTCTCGAGCTGCTCTCATGAGCTGCTCTCTTCCACAGGGATGATCCCACCAGGGCTTTATCCACCCCTCTCCAGACACCAGCTGGGCCATGTCCCCACCTGAGCTCCCCCAGCCCCCAGGAGGAGAGCAGAGCCCCCCACCCAGCCCTTTGGAGTCTCCAGCTCGCTTTTCCTTCTGGCTCAGCTTCCCTCCAAAGACCCCAGAGCCACAGCCAGAGCCAATTTCCAGCAGGAGCCTGGCGCTGGGCTCGCTGGGGAGGATTACACCAGGCTGCAGGAATTAGGGGGGAGCTGGGCTGAAACCAAAGCCTCGCTCAGCCCTTCCCAGCCCAGGGCAGCTCCAAGGCTGGAGGAGATTGCTGGGATGGGAACAGGAGCTGCAGGATGGGAACAGGAGCTCAGCTTGTCCTGGCTCTGCCCAAATCCCATCCCCGAGCTCTGAGTGCTGGCCTTGGGACATGGGACATGACAAAAGTTCAGCCACATCCCTCCCTGGGGCAGGGTGAAGGTGTGGGAGCCTGGATCACACCTCCCCCAGGACACGTCCACCCTGCAGTCACAGTGCCCTTATTCCTCGTGCCCTGAGGAACAGAGTGACCACTGAAATGGGGCAACCTCCCAGCAGGATCCTGGGCTGGCTCAGAGGAGGGAGAACCTCCTCCACAGAGTCCCAGGATTAGTGAGAGGTAGAACAAGCCCCTGTCAGGATCCCAGGATTATTGAAAAGCAGGACAAGCCCCTGTCAGGATCCCAGGATTGCTGAAAAGCAGGACAAGCCCCTGTTGGGATCCCAGGATTGCAGAGAGGCAGAGCCTCTGTCGAGATCCTGGGTTGGCTCAGCAGCAGCTCTCAGGGTGGCCACAGCACTGATATTTCCCATTTTTCTCTCATCCTCCATCAAAAACAAAAGGAAAAGTTCTGTGTTTCATTCAGACCCCTTTCCAGCAGCTGGGGGACCCTGTCCAAGGGTTGTGTTTCAGGAACATTAAAACCTTGCACATAATTAACTGATGTTTGCAGTAGAGCCGTGTTCATTCCTTCTCAACGAACCAAAACCTACAGGATTTATCCTGAAGCTCCCTGTTTCACCAGGACAAAGTTTCCTCCTCATTCCCCCGTGGCTTCCCAGCACACTCCTTTGCCTTTTCCAGCCCAGCCCTTTCTCCACGGTTATCCCAGTGAGTTGCTGGCAAACCCAGGGAGGTCATTCACAGGAGCCTCTGCACATCCCTGCCGGCTGGGATATGACCAAGGAAGAGCTTTTTCAGGATGCTGGAAGCGCTGCCAGGGGAGAAAGGCTGCAAGCATCCCTGCTGGCTCGGGGCCTGCCTGCAGAGGAAAAGCCTTGGCAGCGCGTGACGCTTTTCTCCGAGCACTTGAGCTGCGCTGGGTCCGACTGCGGCGCCTTTGTGCGAGCGGCGCCGGGCCCCTCGGCCCGGATCTGCTGCTGCTCGGGCACAGATGGCAGCCCTGGCACAGGCACGGGGCTGGCACTGGCACAGCAGCACAGGGAGAGCGCTGCAGCCCGACCCGCTGCCTACCAGCATCAGCTGTGCTCTATCCCTCCTCTGCCGCACCCTTCTCCTCCTCCCATCTCATTCAGCACCTAACACCCATCTCCATCCCATCCCTGTCTGCATCACTGTCCCATCCCACCCCATCCCATCCCACCCCATCCCATCCCAGTGACAAACAGCCCCCCAGTGCATTCCCGTTATTGCTCTCATTACGGAGCCCGCGGGACTCGTTGCATTCCACGACAGCCTAATGGATCTTCCAGCCTCCTCTCCCTGGAGCCAGGTGCAGGCAGGCCAGTGGATGCTGCAGAAAGCCTGGCTGTGGGAAAAGCCCAGCCCCTCGACCAGGAAAACCTGTTAGTTATTTTGGATATATTGTAGGGAAAACAAGGATAAACTTCCCAATTTTGGCAGCCACAGCTGGTCCAGCCAAGGTTTATGAACAGGAATTGCTGTCATCCAGCCCCTTCCAGGCTGGGGGGTTCAGATGTTCCCCTTGGAGTGGGAATGTCAGAGGAGGAGGCTGAGTGGGCTGGGAAGGGTGGGTGAGGCCAGGAATGGGCTGCAGCAATGGTAGAATGGGGTGTGATATTGGAAAGGAAATCTGGGTTACATTGTCCTGCTCACCCTCAGCCCTGCTGAGATCCAAGGAATGCAGCCAAGGCTGGGAAGAGCAGAGGCTAAAGGCACTGGTGCTCCAGCTCCATCCCTGCTGCCTCTCAGGCCCAGCTTGTCCACGGATGGGTTCTGCTGCTCAGGGCCTTGAGGGGAGTGGGAAGCTCCAGGGATGACAATTTGGCAGTGCTGGGATTAGGAGGGAGAGGATGGGTGGAACAGGGAGAGCACCCTGTCAGCACCAGTGCCACCAGCACAGCCCCAGCACGTGGAGCTGATGTTCTGAGAATCCTGGGAGTGTCCCTGCCTCGTGCTCCCCCACACCAGAGCTCGTCCTGAGCCCCACAGCAGCCCTGATGTCCCATCTCCAGCTAAGCCTGGTCTCAAACTGGAGCTGGAATTGCTACAGATCCATCATTCCCTGCTCACCTTCCTCCAAGGGGCTTTGAGCTTCCCATTCCTTAACCAGGCCATACAGATCATTCCCATATGGGCTCCCCTTCTGTGGAGGTTCCACCCTGGCTGTAACACACACTGGCACTGCTCCTGCACCTGGAGTGACCCTGCCATCCTCATCCCCCAAACACTCCTGCACCAGGAACACAGACCCCACAGTACCTCAATCCCCCCACATGCTCTTGCACCAGGGACATGGTCACCCCCAGCATCCCAATCCCCCCAAATCCTCCTGCACCAGGGACATGGTGACCCCCAGCATCCCAATCCCCCCCAAATCCTCCTGCACCAGGGACATGGTCACCCCCAGCATCCCAATCCCCCCAAATCCTCCTGCACCAGGGACATGGTGACCCCCAGCATCCCAATCCCCCCAAATCCTCCTGCACCAGGGATATGGTGACCCCCAGCATCCCAATCCCCCCCAAATCCTCCTGCACCAGGGACATGGTCACCCCCAGCATCCCAATCCCCCCAAATCCTCCTGCACCAGGGACATGGTCACCCCCAGCATCCCAATCCCCCCAAATGCTCCAGCTCTGCCGACCTGGCAGCAGCTCCACTCCCGAGTGGGATCCAGCCAAGGGCGAGTTAATAAACTCGACAAAAAGCTCCTTTATGTGAAATAATTAAAATAACTCCTCCAGTCCTGATGGACATCCAAAACCATCAGCAGCTCTGCAGCTTTAATGAACTTTCCAGATCCAGAGGCTCCCGGGTAGGATCCTGCTGATCCCTCACTGCCAGCCAGCCCCTGGGAGCACAGTGGAGCCACCATGTCCCCCTGGGCAAACCAGGGTTTGATGTCCCCTCCCAGCACAGCCAGAGACAAGGGTGCTCCCAAACAAACCTTTCCCAGCACGTGGATTTCTGCAGGATGTGGCACTGGGGTGGGATCAGGAGGGGAAGCAGCTCCAGAGGTCCCTGCCCTATGGGAGCCTCTGTGCAGCTGCCTGGGGACACACAGGGAGCACAGGGGTGACCCGCGGGGCTGGCAGGCTCTGCACCCCCGGCCCGTGCTGGTCCCACCCGGAGCAGCCCCGGCGCCGGGGGGACCCTCCCGCAGCCCCGCTCCCGGCCGGGGGAGGGTTCCAGGAACCTGTTAAAGCACTTTTCCCTCTGCTGGCAAGTCCCAGCATGTTTGGCACTTCCAGTTCTCCCCGCGGGCATCAGGGCCCAGCGAAGCTGTTTAGAATTAAAAGCCTTATTTCATTCCCACTGGGATCAAAGCACGCAGAGAGGGAGGATTTTTAAACCAGCAAACCACATTTGAGCGCGGCTGGTGCAGCCCAGGGCCCCCCCATCTCCATCCCGACCCCCATCCCGGCATTCCCTCACTCCAGCAGGCTCTTGGCATGGTCCTGGAGGTTCTGGTTGTACCCAAGCAGCTCTGAATTACCCCACTGTGCTCCATCCCCAGGGCTCACCTCACCCCTCCAGGTTGGATTCGTTTCCTCCAGCCTCTCTTGGTTGGTGCCTCAGCCCCATCTTAACTCTGAGATCCCATAAACCAGACCCATTCCCTCACATATCCCTGTGTCACCCCAGAATCCAGCACCCACAATTCCTGACAGGACAGCCTGGACTGGAGCAGGTGTGGTTTGCACCAGGCAGGAACTTCATGACTCCCTCCTCTCCTAAAGCATCTCCAAGGTGAGAAGGAGCTGGCCTCACTCCCTGCCTTTCACTGTGCCTGTCTGGAGGAGGCAAATTCCTGCCAGGAATTCCCATCCCTGTCCTGTGCCACCCACCAGCAGCTCCCAACACGCTCTGCCTGCTCTGGAGCACAGGAGCAGCCCCTCAAGCCTGAGAGGAATCCACTGGCTCCCAGGAGCCTCCAGCTGCAGGGACAGAGCCGTGGAAACACAGGATCATTTGGGTTGGAAAAGACCTTTCAGATCACAAGGTCCAACCATATCCATGGAGTCCCGAGTCCATGCTGCAAATATTGGACAAAAATCTCCAAACTTTTCCCGACCAAACCAAAGCCACCAGGACCAGGCAGTGAGGATCTGTCCCAGCCAGCTCTCCCTAGACCCCTTCAGCTCAGGCTGCAGCTTCAAACCTGGGGCAGGAAGAAAGCACACGGGAGACAGCCAGGATTCCATAGGAAAAAAACCCTTTTATTTAACAATATATCAGGTTCCATCACGGCTCCATGGAGTTCAGCTGCCACAGAGCTGTTACCGATGCCGATGATATGCTACTGGGCGGGAGAGCTGGGAGAAGGCGAAAGGAATCAAAACCAGGAACATGACACGAAGAAAGAAAATCTGCGGCGCCGGGAGCGCGGCCGAGGGGATCCCGGAGCCCCCCGGGAGAACAACCAGCACAGGGACAGCGAGGCTGGAGGCAGGACGTGCCCCTGCAGCCCAGGAGGGGCCGGCACAGAGGGGTCCCGGTTCCCAAGCATTCCCGCTCGGCCCCAGCCCCACCCAGCGCCAGGAGCGCCGCGGCTGCGGCGCTGGGCTAAGGGCAGGGCAGGGCGGGCAGGGACACGGGCTGGGGCAGCGCAGCCCCGGCTGGCTGATGGCAGAGCCCTGGGGACAGGGACGGCGCGGATGTGACGCTGTGGGATGTGGAGGTGGCACAGCTCTGAAATGTGGGAGCGCGGGGAGGACGTGCGGGGGCGCGGCGCTGCCGGGATGGAGAGAGACAGGGATGTTCCATCCCTGCTCCAGCACCTGGGAACCTCCCAGGAAGCCTGTGTCGATACAATGCAGGTTCACAGCCCAGCTCCTGGGAGCAACCCTGATGCCTTCCGAGTGCCAAGTGACACTGGAGATGGCTCCAGGGATGGCACCTGCGCTGAGGAGAAGCCACCCCAGCCCAGGCACCAAGAAGAGATGGGGCCATGGTGAGCTGGCAAAATAGGCAACCAGAAAACAGGAATCTGCACCAGGAGCAGCTCCACAGGCCCAGGAAAGCAGAGCAGGATCTCTGGATGTTGCACTGAGTTCTGCATTCCTGTCAGGGATATTCTGGTTAAAGATAAGAAAGCAGATAAATTTGATGCTCCTTTAGGTCACCATGTGCCACCATGTCTCTGCTCATGGCCAGGGCAGGGCTCACAGCTTTGGGAATCACTGGGAGTGAGCCACAGATTCTGGGATGGAATAGAATCCCAGATTCCTGCCTCACTCTGCTTGGAGCCCATCTGATCCTGCATTATATCGAGGGCAGGTCCCCAGTCCCCATCCTGGCAGTTCCCACACTCCAGCACAGCCCACAGGCTCCAGGCTGAGCTCTATGACAATGTTTTACACCCGTTCTTGTGGTTAAAATTTCTTTTTTTTTCATCTTTTTTTTTTAAGTTCTCATTTGTTTTTCTAAGAAAAAGCAACCAGAAAATAATTCGGAGTTTATACAAAACATCTTTACATTATTTCTTCCAAAAAAGACTAGTATTTACACAAACAAAAGGGGGTGGGGGAACAAAAAAAATTTAAAAAAAAAAGGAAAAAATCAACCAAATTTCAATTCTTTCCAAGAAAAGAACCCGAGGGACACACTCTGATCCAGGACCCAGCAGCCCGAGGTGCTCAGCAAAAACCAAGAGTTCTGATTTCACCCTTTCTTCACATATTTACAAGGTTTTGCAGCTGTTCCCAGCAGCAGGAGTGGGACTGATGGAGACCTCAGCTGGGGACAGTCACCATGAGGAAGCCACCAGCACTGTCAGATCAATTTTGGTACAACCTGTGGCCAGACTCTGTCCCTTCTCCACCAAAACCAAACCAAAACTACATCATCCCCCCACCTCCCCCTCTACTGCAGTCACTGTTCCTAACAGATTCCACTGTCACTGTCACCATCACCACTGCCACCACCACCCAGCCAGGGCTCTGCTCACTTCAGGAAACACAGGCTAAGGTTTGGCAGAGGGAAGAGGGAAAGGGGATTTTTTTAAGACACGATTCTCTGGGATTTTCCCATTGGGGAATGGGGGTCCTGGTGGGGGCCAGGATGGGCAGTGGATCCCACAGAGGAGAGAGGGATGGAAGGTGCTACACGGGGAAGCAGTGCTGGGATGGGGAAGGGGGGAGCACCTGCTGGGGTGCATCTCTCCCGAGGGAAGCAGCTGGTTTGGGGCCCTGGAAGCAGAACCACCTCAGGATGCCAAGGGCAGGAGGGGAGCTGGGACACCCCACTAAGCTTCAGCCCAAATTCCTGCCCTAAACAACAAACCCAACAATGTGACACCACAGGATGCTCCCATCCCACTCAGGGCCAAACCCCAGCACAGCAGCTGGGCCACCAGATCCAACTAAGTCACCAGATCCCCCAAGTCACCAGATCCTCCCAGGCCATGGTCCCCTGTCCCTGCTGTGCCCCCGCCCGCTCCTTGTCAAGGCACTTTAGCAGAGCAGCTCCCTCGCTCTTTGGGCACTTCCTAAGGCAGGATTCAGGGCCCTGGGGACAGGGGGAACAGCCCGGGCAGGACAGCCCTGCCACCCACTCCTGCTCCCTGAGCAAAAGCAGCTACTGCTGGAAGGAAAAGAGAGGAAGGGGGGACAGCCCGAGGACAGGCAGTGACAGGGCACTGCCACTGGGCTCACTGACATCAGCCACGGTGCTGGAAGCTCCTCTGCAATGATCCCACCAGCCAGGCTCAGCCCCTTCCAGTTTTGGGCAGGAGATGGGCAAGGCAAGGGCAGGGGAGCCCAGGCTTGGGACCCCTGGGAGGTGGCAGGACAGGGAATGCTCCTGCAGCAGGAGCAGGGCAGGGAACAGGCACAGCAGGTCCTGCTGAGGGGCACTGCATTCTTCAGGTAAACCAGGAGGGTGGAAAAGCCTTTGGCTCAGCTCCCAACCAAGCCAAGCCTGGTGCTCCAGCCTCCTGGGGGCTTCCAGCTCCGAGCACCAGCCTCCTCCTGACACACCCAGCACAAGCTGCAAGGGAACCTTTGTTTTCCAGTTTTCCTTTCCAAGGACAACCACCTGCAGTATGCCCAGCTCAGGAGGGGGCTGCAGCTTCCCCTTGCCACCTCCTACTTTGCTTCCAGCAGGCTCAGCCTCAGACTGAAAGAAAGCCAAAGGCTTTTTTCCACAGTGGGATGCTCCAGAGAGGTCAGGAAAAGCTGTCAGGCCACAGCTGCTCTGCATGGGGCAGGAGCAGCGTCCAGCCCCTCGCGCACTGAACGCTTGAGACAGGGTGGAGATAGAAATTTTTTTTTCTTTCTTTCTTTTTATAAAGAGACTAAAACAAGAGTCAACAGCTACGAACACAAAAGTTTCCAGGGGCAGTGGGGGAACAGGGTCTGCCCCGTGGCCGGCAGGATGATGTGCTGGAAGGAGGTGACGGCGTGTGCCCGGAGGCGGCGGGCCAGAGTCCCGCCCGGAATTCACAAAAATAAAAATGTTACAAAAAAATTAAAATAATTATAATAATAATAATAGTAGTAGTAGTAAATCGGGTTTGCCAGCTTCCTCCCTGCACAGTTGTCTACATCTTGGCACCTTGGCAAAGCATCCTCCTCCTCCTCATCCCCCTGTGCGCTCGCTGCTCCTGGGACCGAGGCCCCGGCGTGGCTCCAGGCTCCGGGACCCCGCAGCGCTGGCGGGCACTTCCTGCAGGGCCCGAGGGGAAATCCCAAACCACAAAGGGGAGGTGGAGTCTCCGGGTTTGCCAACGGCGTCCCGAGCACGGAAAGGCACGGCGCCCGCCCCCCACGGCCGGCCACAGTCTGGAGAAGAAGAGGAGGAGGCTGAAGGCTCACCCTCAAGAGTCTCGGGATTACAAAAGCTGAGAACTACAAAACTAAATACAAAGGGGAGAATCAGCAGGTGAGCGTTGAGCCCTCCGCTCCCGGCGCCGCTCCCCGCGCCGTGCCTGGGGGGGGACGTGTCGCTTCCTCCCTGCGGCGCCGGCCCCGCGCCCGGCGCTCCCGCGCTGCTGCATCGGCCCTGCCCAGGCTGCTCCTCACACCTTGTAGTAAATGTTGGCTGGGCTCTGCGGGGGCATCTCCTGCACGATGTAGACGGGGTGCCCGTAGTCCCCGCTCACCTTCTCGTAGTGCGGGCAGTAGTTGTTCTCTGTAGTCCGTAAGGGGATGATGATGTCGCTGGGCTCCGAGCCCGCGTTCCCGCTGCATTTGGGGCTGGCCAAGGTGCTGAGGGACAAGGCTGCGGCTCGCTGCTGCGTGTGCTTCCGGTGCCGCTTGCGGATCTTGATCAGGAGCACGACGAGGAAGATGATGATGAGGATGAAGATGACGCAGCCGGCGCCGATGGCGGCGAACACGGCCACCTTGGAGCTCAGGAAGCCATCGCTGGGACCTTGGGTCTCCTGGCCGTCCTGGTTGACGGAGCCTGCGAGGCGAGGGGAGATGGGGTCAGAGAGGCAGCCAGATCTGTGCCCTGTCCATGCATGGATCACCCTGGGGAGCAGGGGGATGAGCTGCCCATTGGAGCCCCTCTCTGCCCCACATACTCAGCACAACATTCTCCTGCCATGTTCCCAAGGAGGGGAGCCCCACACCTCCAAGGGGATGGCACTTGCTGCCCACCTTCCCACCCCACACATCTTTGGAAGGACTGGCCAGGACAGGCAGGAGCCCCAGGTATCCACAGAGGGGGCACCATATGCCCTCTTCCCCATCCTGCACCACTGCTCCCCTTCCCATCTCCCAGCCTATGGAGCAGAGTGCTGATCATGCCCAGGTGACACCATTCCAGACATGGGGAGCCTTCCCTCCCCACAACAGACCGGGATGCCCTGGTGAACATGGGCTCTGACACCCAGATTCCCCACAGACTACAATTACTGCCCCCTGGGCTGGGGCAGCCTCAGGGCCTGATCCAGGCAGGAAAGAAGGAGCTTCATCTGATTCCACTTTGCTCTCAGAGGCATCAGGAACTCGGGAAACTACCCTTCAAAGGGCTCTCACACCCGAGGACCTCACCTCCTCCAAGCCCTCTCAGATGTACTGTGAGGAACACATGGGAAGAGAGGAGGAGGAGTGCTGAAAGAACACTTCCCTGCCAAGCTCTGCCAGAAGCTGGGAAAACAAACCCGAGCTGCTCTGCACCCTGGGCTTGGGACAGCAGCAGTACAGCAGAGATGGGCACGACACTCAGGGCAAACCCATCCAGATCTCAGACCCATAGAGTTTGGTATACCTGGCATCCAAGCAACAAACTCAGCTTGGGAGGGCTCCACTGGCCTCATGGCAGTCAGAGCCCCACCCCTCTGCTGGGGATCCCTGAACACCCACCTGGCTTGCCAGGCTCCTCCACTGCTGGGACCTTGCTGCGTGGGCTCTGCGTGACGACCTTCACAGTGTCATCCGACTCCTTGCTCGGCCGACTCGTCGTCAGCTGCTCTGGGATCACTGCATTTGGATCTGGGAAAGGGGAGGGATGGATGAGAAGCCTTGATCAACCTGGAAGGCTTGTTCCCCCCTAGAGAAGCACCCCCAGTCGTCAGCCACTCCCACGGGGCACAGGAGCACTGGGAGATGCCAAGAGCCACAGAGCAAGGCTGAGCTGCTCCAGGGCTTGTGGGAAGCAGGTCCCCACCCTAATTCCCTGGTTTGCTGTTTCACAGCTCCCGTGCGTGGGCTGGGACAGGTTTCTTGCTCGGGCAGCGGGAGGAAGGGAAGGGAAGGGCAGGCAGGAGGCCAAGGCTGCAGCACAGCTTTGCCTGTTTATTATAAATATTGGCCCCGACGTGCAAACACAATAATGAGAAGCAGAATCGGGAGCTGCGCATCCGATTCGGGGCCAAAACGAGCCCAGGGCATTGCTGGGGCTGGAAGCAGATTGGGATGGAGGTGGGGGGGAGCAGGAGCTCCAGGAGAAGACCCTGTTGGTGATATCCTTGGTGTCCCATTGCCACCAGAGACCCCACAGCCTGGTGGCCTCCACAGCTAAGAGCCACCAAGACCAATCCTTGATGCCTGGCCAGCTACAATCCCCTCTTGGATGCCTGGGAAGTCACAGGGCTCGTGGGTCCTGTGCCCAGCTCACTTCCTGCTGGGATAAGGCCCACGAGGTAACCAGGAACAATCACTCCCTTTCAACCCCAGTGCTCTGCACATGCGCCATGCTGGCAAGAGAAAAAAGGCAGGAAGAAAGATCCTAAAAATGAAATTCTGCTGAACTAACCCAGGAGTGCTCCCAGGAACAGCTGCCCTGGCCTCAGTTTCCTGGAAATTTTTAACTCCCACATCCCCCAGAGGAACAGGGACTGTTCAGGGGACAGGAGGAGACCCCAGGGAAGAGGAGGACTCACCCTGCCCCACTTTCATGACAATCTTCATGGAGCGTGTCTGGCAGACCCCTCCCTCCCGGTTCTCCAGCCCATCCAGCGTGCCGTTGGAAGTGGCTGCAAGAAAACAGAGGCAATGTTAGACAGGCTCCTAGGAGCTGGAAGGGCACTGCTGGGCAGCTCTTTGCTGTTCCCTGGCATTACTGTGCAGGTCTCCATTGTCCCCTGGCACCTCCTACCCCAGGGATTCACTCCTGACCCCCCCATTACAGCCACATCTTCACACCCCAATCCGGAGCTCACCGAATTCCCAGCTCCTGCCCCTTCCAAAGCTGCCTGCAGCAGTGAGGACATGATCCCTGCAGCTTCCTCTCACTGCCACATCCACACAAGTGAGCCATTCTCCACGCCTGCACCCTCCTCCCCCTTTAATTCCTGGATAATTTCCTTTGCTCCTGGTGCAGAATGGGAACACTTGCATATGCACAGTTTAAATTATACATCTCTAATTACACCCTGTGCCTCGGTGAAGAATGTAAACTCAGAGCCCCAGTGGGCTCTGGGGGCTCTAATTGCAGGGCAGAAGTCACTTAAATTCACATTAGCTTTTCGCTGGAGCCAGCACTGAGTTTTCAGCCCTTGGATCCCATGGGAGCACAGGGAAGGTCCCCCATCCTCTGGCCCTCTGTGAGGCTCAGGGCAAGGGGGGACACAAGAGAGAATAAACAAAGCATGAGGATTTTAGGATTAAGCACCTAAATGGAAGATTCTGCTAAACAGACTCAAAAAACTGGTTTCTGACCCCCCCAGGGTCAGATGTGGCCACTGTGCCTGTCATGGAGACAGGACGGTTCCCACCCCATTAAATCACAAATCATCCCAGTGCTCCACCAAATCCAACCACAGGGATCAATTCACCCAGGGAAGCAGGGAAACCCAGGAGGAGTTCAGCAACAGCTAGGGGAAGGCAATGTGATGGAGAATCAGGGAGTCCAGGGATAATTTTCCAGACACAAGGCAGGACTTGGCCAGCACAGTGCAGCCAACACCTCCCTGAGCTCAAGGCCAAAGCTCAGCCTTGGGGTTTCAGGTTCCCTGTGCAGCCTGCAAAAGCAGGTCTGGGAGGGCAGGTGACTGACAGAAATTTGGGATGAATCCACTGGACCCTGCTGGGTGCTGGTGAGGAGACAGGAAGAGGCTGGAGCACAGAGCAAGGTCATGTTTCCACATTGCCCTTCCCACAGCAGGAGGCTGGGTGCCTCCAGGAGCTGGGATACTCTGCAAAGCACACCCAGATCCTGCTCTGAGTCCATCAGCTCCTTCCAAACACCTCTGTGCAATCAAGGCTCTCGCCTGAAACCCCAGCAAATGTTTTCCTAATCAGAAAGTCCTTGGGCCATTTGCTGAGTTATCACCTCTCCTGCAGGGGGTCCCCCCTGCCAGCAGCTCCTGGGATGGAGCTGGGATGGAGCATCCAGCTGTGATGGAGCACCCAGCTGGGAGCACTGTCATCAGCGAGCCGGGAATGTGGAGAAACGCCCCTCGAGCCTGCACGAGTTCTCTGGAATCCAAACAGGATGGACCTCAGCTCAGCCTCCCCATAAAAACACATCAGGAGTCAACTCCAGCACAAAGCTCGGCAGCCCAGTTCTCCCAGGCTGGAGGCACCGGTTTGGGGGTGGAATCAGCAGATACATCCCAGCTCACAGCCCTGAAGCAGCTCCTTGAACAGTTTCCCAGCTTCCAGATCCATGCCATGGGTTGTTGCATCTTGAAGAGATTCATCCGTTGAGGGAGAAGGCAGCAGTCTGTAAAAGCCAGTCCCTGTGAGGCCTCACGAGGTCTGATTTATAAATAATTAACTAATTATAACAAAATGAGGTAACAAGCAAGCGTGGTTCAAGTGGGGGAAACCAGAAGATCCCACAAAGGCAGCAGTTCCTCCAAATAACTGTGGAGACATTCCATCCACATACAACAAAAATATTACAGGTCCAAAGAGGACAGAGGGGGCAGCTGGAGCCACAGGGATGGACGAAGGGACACAGCTGAGCATCCTTCTTCCCACCCCACACTTGGACACAAAGTTTCTTCTTGTTCAGCCGTGGAAAAGATGAGGGAGAAAGTAGCTTTGAGAGGGAACCAAGTGGAAAAATGAAGCAGTTGCTTGAGGCAAAAAAAAAGGAAAAACGTTTGTAAAACCCACAGTGATGGTCTTGGAATGGCCTCTGGAAACAAGGACATGAACTTCCACATTCTGTGTAAATCCACAACGGGCTGGAGAGAAGCTGGATGCTCCACACAGCTGGCTGGACTTCCAAAAGTCAAAATCCTAAATCCCCAAATCCATGCAAATGGTGCAGAGTCCAGAGAGTTCAGTGTGCACACGGAGGACAGGGTGATGTGAGAGCAGCAGGTCCTTGATCCATTGGGAAAGGCTCCTCCAGCACAATTCCCTGTGAAGCTCAGTGATGAAGAGCTGCTCCTCCTGCTCTGTTTCCTGCTTTCCCAGCAGAAGGCTCCAGGTTCAGCTCAGCCCAGCTCCAGTGGATCCAGACTGGGATCCAGGTGGCACTTGATGAGTTCCCCAGGTGCCTGTGCCACTCACTGCCATGGTTAGGGTGAGCCATGGTGACACCACCAATCCTCAGCAGATGGAATCCAGAGTCAGCAACCCACAGAGGAAAATGTTAAATCCACAGTGGCTGCAGGAAAGCTGGGGGAGCCCCGAGCTGCAGAGAGGCAGCTGCAGGACAGCAGCAGCAGGCAGAGCTGTGACACGACAAAGGAAGCCAGGCAGGGAGCTGGGAATACCCATGGAATAAGAAATGGCAGGTCTCAAACAGCACTGTCACCTCCCCATGCCACACCAGCAAGACTCAATCCTGCCAGCCCCAGCAACACTGAGGTACAGGAGCATTTTGCATTTTCCTGTCCTATTCCAGTTTGGATGGATTCACAGGTTGGCTGTAGTGGGAGAGCAAAAATAACCTCTGGCCAGTGACTTGCAAAGGCCACTCCCAGCCCGGAGAGCCATCAGATGCCTCTGCCCTAATGGAGCATTAAGCCCCGGGCTGCTGAGTGATGAGGATTTAACAGTGATACCATTAACCATGTAATTGCTTGTCAATTTAGAGGAGATGCTCAGCCACCACGGAAGCCAGGCAGGAGCTCCACTCCTGGAATCCCACAGGCCCATCCAGCCTGGTGACACACACCACAGAGCTGGGACAGATGGCTGAGACCCCCAACAACCCCACGGTGCCGTCTGCAGCCAGCAATGCCATGTGCTGTCCCTGCTGCCTCCCCAGCGCCAGCACTCGGTGTCACCAGAGCTTTTCTCCCTCCCTTAAAAATATTTCAAAGGAGAACTAGGGTTTTGGCAGATGGGAGACGCTGGAAGTAATACCTGGCAAGAGATGAAGGCAAGGGTCTCTTAAATGGTCAGCCTTGGCCAGAGCGAGATGTTTGGTTTCTCTGCTGGATTCCCTCTAGCAGGGCTGCGTTATGATTTGGGCCCCAAAGCACAATTAATGTGCTGAGACTGTAGCGAATCCAAGTCTCTTTCCTTTTATTGCTCTTAATCACTCTTCCATCTGTGCAGCTCAGCCCTGCTCCAGCCCCAGCCAGGCACGGCGTGGCCGCAGCCCGGCCCCATCCCCACCACCCCCTCACCCCTAAACCTGCCCAAGGTTCTTGTGTCCATCACTTCAGGAGAGGTGGCAGCATCCCACAGTGCCCACGGCCTGACCCCAACAGGACTGACTCTGGCAAGGGGCAGCTGATGCAGGGCAGCCTCAGCCCAGCCTGGACACCCTTGGGCTTTCAGCCCCTCCTGGCACAGGTGAAGTCCCTACAGGTCACCCTGGATTGTGCCTCCCACATCTCTGACACTGCCAGAGATCCCTGCAGGAATCCACCAGCACACTGCAGTCCAAAGAAAACCCCAGCTCCTGCCACCTCCCCTCTCCAGATGTTCCAAGCTGTTTCACACCCCCTGGTACAGACACAGAGGTGCTGCCCTGGAGCCCAACCCAGCACAGGCACTGAGCTCCTGCCCCCATCCCAAGCAGGGCTGGCACCCCAGGGGACACAGAGCCACTTCCAGGTCACCGAGCAGAGGCACCTGCCTGCTCCACTGCACACCAACTCCCTGGGGCTCTGGGGAGCACGGCTTGCTTACAGCCCCAGCTCCTCCTCCTCCTCCTCCTCCTCCTGCCCCTCCCAGGCATCAGGGCCATGCAGCTCTGGCTCAGACCCCCGTTATTAGTACTATTAATATTAATATTAATATTAATGTCACTTCCTAGCCAGCCCCACTTTGGGGACATGAGGTCGCCACCCCACACACATCCCCCAGCCCCTTCCCTGAGCTCCAGCACCTTGGCTGGGGCTGCTGCCAGCACTGGGACAGGGGCTGTGCAGAGGGAGCCCATCCCACACTGTCACACTGCCAGCAGGGCCAGCAGCCTCCTTCCAGCCTCCTTCCAGCCTCCTTCCAGCCTTCCCGAGGCAGCTGCACCGGGAAGGGGCCCTGCAGCCCCTGAAATGGCTGTGTGAGCCAGCCCAGCCCTGTCCCATCCCTGCACAGCACAGGAGGTGCAAGGCTTGGGTTTCACAGCCACTCCTGCCAGCTCCAGAGCTGCTCCAGAGCTGCTCCAGCCACATGGAAAGAGAAGGGCCATGGGGGCTGCTCCACCAGCACTGCTGAGCACAGGAGAGCCAATTCTGTTCTCCTCCCTGGCATCAGGGCACTGCCAGGCCCATGCCATGAAGCCAGCTGGGATTGCTGTGTCCCTCCCCACGGCTGTACAGGGCAGGTGAGGAGCCTGATGCTGCAGGTAGCCCATGGAGCACTGGGAATCTGGCCATCCCACCCCACACTCCCTGCTCCAGCAAACAGTGGGAAAATCCCCAGCTCAAATGAACTGCTGGAAATAGGGATGAAAACCATCACGTGGGGTTTGGCTTTCCCTGGCCAGGGTCGGCACCCCCAAATTCAAATTACAGGGTTAAATTAGCCCCATTCCTTATAGAGGGCAGAAGGACACACAGTTACAGCTGGAAGAAGGGAGGACTCCACTCACCACACTCATCCTCATCACCTACAGCTCCACTCTCTCCTGTTTTTTTCCTGGGGCAAAGGGAGAACAGGCAAACACTTAAGTATCCACTGGAAAAAGACTCTTTAACCCAAGTAATGTTTAAGTGAAAAGCTAATTTCCCACTAAAACAGCTTTCTGGTGGAAAATTATACCCAGCCCTAATTAGTATCATAATTAAGAGTCACTGCTGGATTGCAGGGAACCTCATCCAGGCTGGAAAGCACATCTTGGCTGCAGGACCACAGCATGGTGACTCACTCAAGCCCTTTATTATCAACACTGTCTGTGTGATGAGCTGTGGAAACTCCCCGTGTCCCCATCCTGCTTCCTGCCCAGCTCAGGGGGACCATGGACCTAAATAAACCCTTTGTCTCCAGGTCTGTCCATCCCTTCCAAAGAAGAAGCACATCACTGAGAGAGGAAGGTGATTTGTGCAGTCTCTGTGGCCTCAAGCAACTGGAGACAGGTCAGGATGGAAGTGCCACATAATTCCCCACCTGATGCTCTGCCAGAACCATTTGTGGTGCTGGGAGCAGGAGGGGAGGAAAGCACTTACTGCCTTTTAACAGGGTGTAAATCTCTCCTGTTAGATAGCAAAACATCTGGGAGTTGACTGAGAAATCCTTTGGGAAGGGGATGGAGACAGGCAGTGCCATCCCCCAGCTGCCCACCTGAGCTCAGGTTCCATCTGTGCTCCCAGGGGCTCAGAGAAACTTCACGTTATCAGGGACAGAGAGGCTGACAGAGGGACAGAGAGGCTGACAGAGGGACAGATTGATGTGCAGATCTTCTAAAAGCTCCAGGTGCCTGGGAGAGCTCAGGGAGCCAAGGAGGTGCCAGGCAATGGGGAGGGAGATCAGCTTTGGGTGCTGTGGGACAGCCAGGAGGAAACCCCACTGCAATTACAGGCAAACTTTGCATAACCACCAGGAACATCTGGAACTGGAGAGGTGACATCAGTGAAACTCCAGGCCCAGAATTGCAAATAATCCCCTGCCTGCAAGAGGAGCCAGCCCAGGCACTGCTCCCAGAGTGGCCATGCACCCACCAGAGCCCAGCTCAGAGCAGCTCCCAGTGCTCACCCCACAAGAACTGGAGCTCCTGGGGATTGCATGGTCTCTGCTCCAGGCAGATATCAGTGCAGGGACCAAATAGTCTCCAGCAACACCCTGATTACAGGTTTGGACATTTCCAGTAAACCCCTGACTCTCCAGAAAAGGATTTGCCTCCTTGCTGAATAATAAATGAAGGTAGGTGACTCTCTTCCCCCAAGTTAGAGCTGATCCCACTGCAGCTGCCCCCAGATTCCACTGATCCTGCAGCCCCCTGTCCATGAGGTGTGTAACTCCCACTCCACACTGCCAGGTGGGATCAAAGAGCTCAGCCATTACACAGCAGCAGTAAAAACATCAATCCAGGGGCAAAAAGACTTTGAATGGAGGAAGACACCAATCCTCCCCAGAAAGGTGACCTGCTAAAGGTGCCACACACCACCTGGGCTGGCCTGGCTGAGGGATGGATAGACACAGATCCCTAGAAATTAGGGATGGGAAAGGGTGACATGTCACAGTTCATTAATATCAGACTCTCTGCACCCTGCACATCTCAGGGTCCAAGTGTGGTGGTGCTTCCTGGAGCCCCCAGTGAGCTCCTGGTCTGACAGACAGCACCCACCATCACCAGTATCCACCACCACACACCCAGTACCCACCACCACAGACCCCTCCACACCAGTTCAGAGCTGCAGTGATGCCAACAAGCTTCTTCCCAGCACTACAGGAGCAGTGGATTGCAACAGGGATTCCAGGAGAAAAGCCCATGATGTTATGGTTATTTTAAAAAATATGCCAAGGAAGTAGCTGCTTGCACTTATCCATGCACAGCTTCCCAGACACACCAGTATGCCAGGATTTGTTTCAATTCCTCATCAAGCTGAAAGCTCCTTCTGCCTTAAGAATCTCCTACTCAGTTTTTAATCCAAAAGCAGCCAATTTTAATCTCTTCCAGTGTCCCAGAGGAAGTCCTTGGAAGTGACCATCACTGAAGAGCCAGATCCACCACAATCCATGCAGCTGCAGCTCCAGAAGCTCTGGGATTTGCTGCAGATATGGCAGGAGGAACAGGGGCTGGAAGAGCCAGGATGAGGAAAGGGAAGATGGGATGTGGGATGTGAGCATCCCACCACAGCCAAGAGAGCCCTTTTTGAGGAGGCAGATTCCCAGTGTCCCAGGAACAGGAGGGCAGAGTGGGATCAGGCAGGTGATGCAGGGGGAGATGTCACCTCTTCACTGCCATCACCCCTGCACACCATCTCTACTGTCACCTCAGTGTTCACGAGCACTGAGGAGTTAAACACGTTTTGTTTTCTCCTAATGGGTCATGACAATGCTAGAGATGCTCTTGGAAATCCTTTCTCCTGGGGAAGAGCATCCTGGGATGCAGCCAGCCCAGTTTCCCAGGCAGACAGCACCCAGTGCCCAGCTCCAGAGCCCTTGGCTGTGTCAGGCAGAGCTGGGCTGCCCAGCAGCCAGGGAGTTGAGTGGGCATGGGGACCCCTGGGTGGGTGGTTATGGCAGGCAGAGACCCCTGGATGGGTGGTTATGGCAGCAGAGACCCCTGGGTGGGTGATTATGGCTGGCAAGGACCCCTGGGTGGGTGGTTATGGCAGGCAGGAACCCCTGGGTGGGTGGTTATGGCAGGCAGGGACCCCTGGGCAGGGGTTTGTGGCAGGTAGAGACCCCTGGGTGGGTGGTTATGGCAGCAGGGACCCCTGGGTGGGTGGTTATGGCAGGCAGGGACCCCTGGGCAGGGGTTTGTGGCAGGCAGGGCCCCCTGGCCCCAGAGCAGATCAAAGCACGGGGTATTTACCTCCCGGCCGGGCGCGGGACACCGGCCCTTTCTGAGGGGGCTTTTCATCCCTATTAGGGCCGTGAAAGGCTGAGCCATGAGATCAGCTGCCAGGGGCTGTCCGGGGACAGCGCTGAGCCGAAAAGGTCAGGAGGGAGGAGGAGAAGAGAAAAGAGGCAGAGGCTTAAGGGACAGGGCTCAACAAAATCACATTTACTGTGGTCACGCTCTTCAGACAAGGCTGCAAGACAAGGAACGGCGTGCTAAGGGCCATTATTTGGGTCTGACATGGCCTGGGCCTGGCTTTGAAGTCGGGAGCAGGACACCGTTAGAGCCGTTTGTGCTCGGCCACGGCTCCCACGCGGCACCAGCAGCGGGATGGGAATGGAGGAGCAAAGCCCCAGCACCAGATGGATGCCACCAGGCCGGCTCTGCCTGGCCCGGGTGTGTCACAAGCTGGGCCCGTTTGGGTGAAGAATGAGGAAGCCACTTAATTGGAGTTTTATCAGCAGAAGTTCACAGCTCCCATCATGGCATCAAACGGCCCTTGGGCTTTCAACTCCCCTCCACCAAACAAGTTGTGGGAAGGAGGATGAGGAGCACATGAAAGTGGCCACATTCAAATGGCATCAGCAAAGAGCTGGCAGGCTGACAAAGCCCCCCCTGGCACAGCCCCCAGCCCAAGGAACCAGGGAGGGAACTATCAAATCCCAAGGAATGCAGGAAGGAGCGCGAGCGGCTCCGCACACACGCGCTGGCACGGGCTGAGGGCTTCCCAAACCAACGGCAGCTGGAGGAGCACAGCCAGAAAAGCGAGTATGGCAACGTGTCCCAAAAAAGCTTCCGAGGAGGAAGGATGAGCCTGGCAGCTGGCAGGGTATAGGTGACCCCCTTCCCCACGCTGAGCTGCAGGAAAATGCTGACAGAGCGTGGCCCAGGGACGAAGCCGCATCGCAGCAGCAGCGATGGTTTACAACAAATAACTCTTGCCAGGTTAAGACTAATTGCATCTAAAAACAGAAATGCAAGACAAGGGCTTTAACACAACACTCAGGGTAATAGATCCGCTCTCGCTGCATCCCGCTGCCAAAAAGCGTTGGATTGGATTACGGACGTTATTACATCAAAAATGGATTGAAGGGCTTAAGGACTCACAATAAACAGCAAACGTCTCGGATTTATGAGGAAACATCTACTAGGACCTTGCTTTTCCTTCAGCATTGTCATCAAACAAGGGCTCTGTGCTTCAAAGAGGCTCATGGGACAGGTTGGATACCAAGGAAGAACACCTGGAAGAATACCTTGGCACCACTACCACATCTGCAAACAGCTGCCTGGCATGCACCCGAGGCTGAGCGAGGTTTGCCAGGGGGTCTCCACACCCCACTGAACACAGAAGGGGCTGCCAGGACCACCACCAGCCCCAAAAACCAGAGAAGGAACTGGAAAGTATGGGAGTCCATCCAGATTGCTCCAGGCCTGATCCAACCTGGCCTTGAACACTTGCAGGGATGGGACATTCCAGGGAAGGACTAGGTGACATTTAACAATTCCTTCTAACCCAAACTGTTCTTTGATTCCCTGATCCAGAGCTCTGGGAGAGCAGGGAGCCACGCCGGGAGCTCCTCCTCACGTCACCCTGCTGCCAGGACATGGGGATTAATGGATGTCTATCCAGGCACCTCATTACCAGAGATAGTAAAACTGGAGCAAGTTCAAAGAGGAGCAGCAAACGCAATTAGGAGCTGGAGTGAATTAGGAGGGGAGGTGGAAGGAGCTGAACCTGCAGGGCTGGATAAGCCATGGTGGGGCCGGAGCTGCCCACGACATCCCAGAGTGCAGGCACCAGGCAGGGAGAGGCTATTCTGGTGGGAAGTATTTTCTAGGGAGGGGACAGGACACTGGGGACAGGGAATCCCACCAAAGGCAAGCAGGGAAGCACCCAGGAGACCAGGGATGGAAGAAACCACAGCACACTATGATATAAAATACACAATTCCCAAATTCTCAGCCCCTTCATCCTCTCAGTACTTCATCCTGGGGATGATGCCCACGTCCTGCTGGAGTCTCACATGTCCCCCCAGCCTGTCTCCAGTGTAAACCAGCAGGCAGATGCTGCTGCATCTTGATCTTTATGGAAAGCCTTAGGAATAAGCATCACCTTTCCTTATGCACCTCCAGGAGCAAAGATGCTTTTCAGGAAAGCCTGGAGCTGGTGTGGAAGGGGTCGGTGTGAGGCTCTGGAGAGGACAGGGAACAGCAGCTTTCAAAAGCCTTTTCATCACTAAGCCGAGGGCTGGGGCCGTGTCCCTCCGTGATAAAAGTGTTCCTAAACAAGGCTTGGCATATCCAAAGTGATGGCAAGGAGCAGTCCTGAATAGGAGGGACCCTGGGAAGTCCCCCAGCTCCGGTGAGGAGGTTTTCCAGCCGCTGGGGAAGGTGGGGGATGAGTGGCACACGCCCTGCTCCCCTCGGCTCCAGCGCTGCTTCCCCGGCTTAGAAATGAAAAGAGGGAAAGAAAACCTTTTGTGTGTCCAGGCAAAGCCTGGGGAAAGGGAGGGGAGAAAAATTGGGGGGGGGGGGGAGGAAAGACAACATGTGGGTGGTCTGCTCAGGAGACTTTTGACTTTGTTTTTTTGGCTATTTTATTTCTTGGCAGAAAGAACTCCTGGGGCTGCTCGGCAGAGGGTACGGCCAGATCACAGGAGCATCCACAGCCCACCCAGGGGCCAAAGTTCAGCTGGCAGCTCCCAGCTCCGAGGGGTTTCGCATCAAAGCTTGGAGGAGTCAAGAGAAATTAAAGTCAGAAACGGTCCAAGGCAGGGGCAGAGGGCACTGCCGGCCCCCTGAGGAGAGGGGGGCATCCCACAGGGATGCTCCAAACACCCCGCTCGCTGCATCTCTACACAGCCTGAAAATGGGAACAAGAGGATAAAATAGGATTTCATATTTTAAACTGAGCTTAAAAGGCTCAGCCCGACATCCGACGGGACGCGCAGCCGGGATTTCCCAAGCTGGAATGTGCAGAACGGCGGCTGCGCGTCCCGTCGGATCCGCAGCGAGCCGGAGCCGGAGCTGGAGCCGGTCACCTGCAGTGACCCAGGTGTGCTGGCAGCCTTGGAGGGGAGCTGGCAGCGGCTCAAAGCCACGGGGGCCCCGCGGGAGCCGCGTTTGGAGTCGGCAACACACCGGCGGCCGCTTGTGAAAGCACCTCCCAAAGCTCCAGGAGGTTGATTTTCACTTCAGTTTTCGTGTGAAATGCAAAACAGCTCCTTAAAATTTGGGTAATTCAGAGGCTGGTAAATCCTTCTGCCTCCACTTTCCTCATGGACTTGGTTACCATAACAGGGATCCCGTATTTTTTTTTTTTTCTTCTCGGTGCTTTGTTCACCTCCTGAGCTCATTTAGGGGAACCTATTTATCTTTGAGGGCTCTTTGCAGCCTGAGAGTCCCGTGGGCTGTAGCTCAGAGGACCCCAATTTCAGCCCTCATTAGCTTGATGACCATGTCAGTGCTTGAACTTGACCCCTGAACACAGAGGAGCCACTGACCCAGTGCTTCAAGATGTTTGCCTGACCCAAACCTGCCACTTTGGCCTCTCTTCCAAATTTTTTCCCACTTCAGGCAAAGCTTGTATTCAATCAAGCCTTCCATCAGCTGAAGGATAGCAGAAGAGCTGAACTTTGGGGTCCCAGAGCCACCAGGCTGGTGCCAGCTGTGGTAAGGGAGATGGCAGCCTACATGGCAGTTGTGCCATGGCTTTTGGCAGCTTTTAACATCTGGAGCATTTGGGCTGGATCCAGGGTCTCCTGTCCCCAATGGCTTCAAAGCTGGTGTCCCTCAGGTGACATGGGACAGACATGCCCATGTCTGCACAGTGACAGTGACACTGCTCTGGAAGAGCCTGGCCCTGCCAAGGTGACTCAGCCCTGCAGAGCCCACAGTTGCTGCCAGGGCAGAGCCAAGCTGGCTCTGCAGGTTGTGGCGCCAGGTCGTCCCTGCTGTCACCTCTCCTGTTAGGGAAACTTCCCTGGCTGACCATCCAGGAGCCACTTTGGCATCTCCATACAGGGAACAGAGCCCCAACCAGCCCCTATCACCACCTGGCAAAATTTGCCATGACAGAAGTGATGAGGGCTTGAGGCTGACCTGCTAGAGCCAGGCCTGGCTGTTTCCTCTGCACCAGCTTTATCCCAAATTATTCTGCAGCAAGATTCCAACAGCCCCAGCCAGCTTGCTGGGGACATCCAGCAGCCTCACCACAGCACCATGCTACAGCACAGCCCCCCTGTCTCTACTGCCCACCACGGCCTTACCACCCCCTCCCAAAGATTCCAGGCTAAAAATATCCTGTTTCCAGCCGGGAACACACGGCTCCCAGAGCAGCAGTGACCCCTGTGCTGGCCGCTCGCCGCACAGCCCACGGCACACAGCGAGGGCAGCTGAGCCGTGGCCACCGTGCCCTTTGCAGTGCACCCAGCCAGGAGGGGACAGCCAGGCTGAGGAGGAGGGGAGGAGACAAAGAGAGAGCTGGCAGCATTGCCCAGACATGGCTGAGCTCCCCCTCCATCCACACCAGAGCAAGCACGAGCAGATACATTTCTGTGCAGCAATCCCCTGCACGCACAGACCACAGGCTCTGAGAAAATTCCAGCCTCCTTCTCTCTCCCCTGCATAAAATGCCATGGTGCACCAAGACACAAACAGAACAAGCCAGTGTGCAGAATTTTTCAGCCACTTTGACCACATCACACACTGGACACCACCAGCACTTCCCGGTGCTGGGGCTGCTCTTGGAGGCAACACCCAGGAATAAGGGCAAGCATCACCATTCCTCTTTCTTCCCAGACCCAAAACAAAACCCCGCAACACTTCCAGCAAAGATGGCAGCAAAAAAGAGGCTCCAGGCATGACAGCACTCCAGGGCTGACTCCAGATGGGGATGCGCTCCTGCCACCAGCCATGAGCAGGGCAGGGGACACAGCACAGCAGCCAGACAGGGACTGGTGACCCACTCGGCCAGTGACACATTCCTCCCCCTGCTCCCATCCAGCAGGACATATTTTCCATCCGTGTCAGCTCTCTGCACCGGCCAAGTCACACACAAGCGCCTGGTGACACTCTCCAGGCGCCCGAGCCCTCCCGAGCCAGGGCTGGCAGCGAGGCAGAGGAGGGCGACTCACATGTGATGAAGTAATCCTGCTGCCGCTTGAATTCCAGGCCCATGTAGTTGGGGCTGAACTCCTGGAACTTGATGGTGAAGCGGATCTCCTGCTCGGGCCGGTTGCACGTCACCAGCACGTTGGGGTCCATGACAGTGCTGCAGGCATCCGCCTGCTCCTTCCGCACCAGGTACAGCTTGTAGTACTCGTAAGGCTTGGACGGCTCCGCCTTGGGGCAGATAATGTCCAGTTTGTCCCCAATCTCTGGGTAGATGACCAGCCCCTTCCCAGTCATGAACCTGCAAGAGAGGAGGGTAAGAGGTTACCACGTGCTAGAGCAGAGGCCACACCAGCCAGGCCCACCCCACTCTGACACCATTTATTTTGAGCTTCAGCTCTGCTGCTCCCCCTCTGTTTTGACACCAAAACCAAGTTCTCCTCTTCCCTCGCCACCCCAGCCTGTGCATGGAGCCAGCACAGGCTCCTGCTGACAAAACCAGGGCTGGTTTGGGTCAGTCCCGCTCGCCAGCCATGACGAGGGCGGGCACCCTCCTCAGCCCCAAGCCTGGCATCCAACTGGGAATGAGTCTTCCCACAAAGGGCTGGGAGACGCCGCGGCTCTGCCCGACGGCCAGGCAAGGAGCTTCCTGCAGGGACAGGCAATAATTAGGCATAGGGAGAAGTCATGACAATGGGGCGCAGGGAGGGATCCCGTCCACGCCCTGGCTCCTTGAGGAATTCCTGTCCTTAAATGGAAGGGAAGGAAGCATCCTGCAGGACAACTTCTACTGAGCCAGGCTCAACAGCGTGCCCAGGAGCGTGGGAGGACCGGATGGAGAGGAGCAAGGAGGGAGGAAAGCTATTCGGGGCTGGAAGGCAGGGCATTGGGAAGGGTAGGAAGGCAAGATGCTGATAATTAACATTTGGATCTCGTTATGGTGGGGCAAGGCACTGATTAGGTTTTTTCAGCGTGAAGGAGAGGATTAGGGCAGCAAGGAGGGAAGCAGCAGATCATCTACTTTGATGTAGGCAACTAAACGCGTTCCTGATGGGAGATAAGGTGGGAATGGATTTTCCTGCAGAGTTATCTCTGCTGCAACTCTCTCACGTAATCTGGGCACAGCAAAACACAAGGCGAGCGCTTTGCCAAGGCCACGCTTCCCCTTCCACTGTCAGACACAGCCCATCCCTGCCCCAGCCCACCCCAGAGATGGGATGGGGGTCGGGATACCTTCTACACCTTCTCCCCCAGCCAGCTGCTCCGGCTGGAGCTGCAGGCTCCATGGAAGGAAGATCAAACACACAAGACCAACCTGCTCCGTGGCTCCATGCAAGTCTTAGCAAGAAGCCACAGAGCTGGAACCAGCACCAGGCCTTTTTGGCTGCAGGAGCCCAGCAGATCCATAGGCTGGGCCGGGAGCAGGCAGGCAGAGCTGAGGCCCACGCACCCCCAGTGCCCTTGGCACGGGCTCCAGAGCTCAGTGCCAGCTGTAGCAGCAGGGCAGACATACAGACAACATTGCACCTCACTTGCAGCTTGCCAGGTCAGAGGAGCATCCCAGCCATCCAGGGCATGGCACAGGGATGGCAGGCACAGCCCCATCACAGAGATGGATTTAGAGGGGTTATGGGTCCATCCTCCCTGCCCGGCTGCAGCTCCACAACATCAGCTCCATTAGTACCCAAAGCAGCACAATGGGGCAAGCTGGGATTATCCCAACCCCAGCAGCATCTTGGCCACGTGAGGCTGCAGGGAGTTTTGTACAAGTCATGATTTGGGCAGAAGATGACCAGGAATGGGAAACTTGGCCCCTGGAGGATCTTTAGGGACGCAGGTGGGACACAGAGCCCGCCTCCATGCCAGCATTGCAGGCAGGTGAGCCATGCTTTGCTTCACACCACCAAGTAGGTCACCTGGCCAGTGGCCAGCAGGCACTTCCAAAGGCTGGGGAGCGATAAAGGCTCCCCACCCACGGCCGGAGCCTGACGCGAGGGCCGGAGGAGAGGGAGGCGGAGCAGCCCCTGCCCCTCCCTCCCTCCCTCCCTCCCTCCCTGCGCCCGGCCGCAGACACGCAGCACAAGTGAACACTTGCAGGGGTTCCCACCCCGAGAGGCAGCTGGATCCCACACTCCTTTCTCCACGGTTGGGCTGAGTCACAGGCTTCCTGGCACAGGACTCTGGAGTGACTCAAGCTCCCTCCTCCAGCCCCTGCCAGCTCCCTCCTGCCCAGAAGATGCCAAACAGGAAGCCACAAACAAGTCAAGCAGATGTCTTGCACCGCCAGAGCAGGGGGAGAAGGCTCCTATCCACCCTCATCTCCATACCAGGAGCACCTATCACACCTCTGTGGCCAAAACCTTGGCCAACACCTGCAAACCAACCGGTCCCTGGGCCACCAGCCCGTTGGGATCGGGCCAAATGGGATTTGTAAGCAGGGGAGGGACCATGAAGTAACCGAGGGAGCTGAGAACCTCCCAGCACCACATCCTGCTGGCACCTCCTCATCTCAGGAACTTCAGCACCAAGCCTACCTTTGGTTTATGTAAAGATAAAACAAGGAGGCAAATCCCTTCCACGAACGCTCAGTCTCAGCTCCAAAAGCACACAGCTGCTGTCTGGGAATTAGCCCAGGAACATCTTCCAGATCCATGCAAACATGGAGCAAGACAGAGCAACTTCCATGTGCATGGAGCTTTTGTGCTGCTCCCTCCAACTGCTGTTCCCCACCAGCCACATTCCCATCTGCACACAGACCGTTTTCCCTTTGTCCTCCAATTTTCCTGATTTTTTTCTCCTCCATTTCCCCTCTTCTCCCAACAGCAGGGCTGTTTCCAGATGACAGCCTGGGCAGCACAGAAGAGGAGATAAACCTGAGGCAAATCCCTCACACAGCTCTTCCAGCTTTTCACCACACACAGAGACCTTTATTTCCCCAAAAAATTCTGCTTTGTCACAAGAACAGCTTGTGATGATCATCCTAGAGAAGATCAACAATAGCTCCCACCATGCCAGAGGCTGGTTCTCAGGGAAATTCTCCTTTAAAAAACAAAGTGAAAAGCAACATTTATCACAAGAAAAGGAGAGGAGAAAATCGTCCAAAAATTGTCACATGTTGCCTGAAATGCAAGATTTCATCCAGTTCTGGAGACGAGGAATTTTAGTTCCAAGGGATGGTTGAAGACAAAAAGGAATTACACTCTTGACTTGTCTTCACAAGGACATGTCTTCAGATTTATCTTAACCCGGAGGAGTGAGCAGAGCAACTCCTAAATTAATAGGGAAATTCATCGTGCCCTCAGAGCACCCGCTGTAATTTCAGGGAGGGAAAGGGGAATCTGCTGTTCCTCTGGAAAATACAACTTGATTTCCCTGTTTTAAGGTGGGAAAGGGAAAATAAAAGAGAAAAACAAAAACTTAGCTTAACCTTAACGCTGAAACAACTCTCAGCATTAAGAATCATTCCCCTCTACCTTGCCCACCATGCAGGAGGAGGAGGAGAATGGCTCCAGCTTTATTCCTGCCCCATCCTTGGAAGTGTCAAAGGCCAGGTTGGATGGGGCTTGGAGCAACCTGGGAT
The DNA here is from genome assembly GCF_903797595.1 of Erithacus rubecula. Classification (NCBI taxonomy): domain Eukaryota; kingdom Metazoa; phylum Chordata; class Aves; order Passeriformes; family Muscicapidae; genus Erithacus; species Erithacus rubecula. The sequence goes on along the minus strand of NC_136667.1, from coordinate 5,195,006 downwards.
AGTGGAAGGCATCCCTGTCCATGGCAGGGAGTGGAACTGGATGAGCTTTAAGATCTCTTCCAACCCAAACCATTCTAGGATCTATGACTGGCACCATCACCAGCACACAGGTAACATCCCAGCATTCTTTCTCCTGGTGTCCAAGGGGATGGAAATTATTAACTACAGCCATTAAAGCTTAAAACAAGGTAGGTTTTTTTTGCCAGCTGAGCAGGTGGAGAGTGCTGCCATTCATCCCTTAAAGCCCCTGAGCTGATCCTTGGGTGGCACCCTTTGGGTGGCACTGGCAGAGCCAATCCTGGCCATCCCAGCCAGGCACCCCCATCCCCAGCAGCACTGCAGGCCCCCAGCCCCCGGCCCCGCAGCTTCCCTGGGAGGGATCAGGTGGCAGCCTCCAATTTCCTCATTGTTTCGGGAGGTGTTTTCTGATGGGAAAGGTGAAAAGGGGATTTGTGAGCCTTGTAAACCGATTCCTCTGAGTTGGGTAAACAACGGGAGCTCTGTTGGCAGCAGGATGCCGGGATGCCGGAGCAGGGAGATGGGATTAAAGTGCAGCCCCTCTCTCCTGTGCCCTGAGCTGGGGGGATGCTGCTGGGGCCCCCAATCCCTTGCAGAGCCCCCCCCTCACTTCCCCTTGGGGTCCAAAATGGAGGATCTGATGGAGTGACTGGGGGCTACAGGTGGGACCTGCTGGAAGAACCAAGGACTCAGCCAGGGCCTGGTGTCAGAGGGATCCCACAGAGGGTTTGCTGGGAGAGGAGGAAGAACACAAGCTAAGGAGGAAAACTGAGCAAGTTTGGCCAGAGAATCATTGGGAATGATACTCCACTCCTCCACACCCCCTCCCATGCAGGCACCTCTCCTCCATGTGGGCACACAAAGACAGACATGGATGAGCCAATATATTCCCAGCAATCCTGCAGAGACAAGTGTCTTGCAGATAAATCATCCAAAGCCTTAAAATCCAACAGTCCTTCAGCTCTTTGTTAGGGAAGAACCAAAAAATGGCTTAAAAATACAATTTTTTAAAAGAATGGGTTGACACATTTTCCAACTGCTCTCCCCCTGGATCCAGGCATTCCTTGCACTATGTCAACCACAAAATCTCCAGGGCAGCATCATCTTTCCCCACATCCAGAGCATACAATGCCCCTCACCTGATTTCAGGCTTGGCAGAAACAGAACAACATTTCCCAAGAACCTTCTCCTTGGAGAAGATGTTATAAAGCTGATGCTGACATACATATAAGATGACATATGCTAAATGCTGTTTGTTTCAAAGAAATCCAAAAATAACTGAATCTTACATGGAGGATGTGCACGTCTGGCAGGGAAGGCTGACAGTGCCCGGCAGAGCGAGACCTGCAGGAGCTGGGAGGTTTTCCTGGTGTCTGGGCAGCTGAAGCCCCATGGGCACAGCTCTCCACACCAACATGTGAGTCCTTCCAGATGGATCACAGCTCCCACCCACTGGAAACCTCCTCAAGGAAGGGATGGGAAAGGGCCAGATCCAGTAAAAAAGCCAAAGCTCCGTGTTCAAACTGGGTGTCGGATACTGAAAAACACTCCTGAACTCTGAGATTTGCTGGTGCCCAGCCACACACAAATCCAGTCCTGCCCTCTCTGCCTCACTTGTCCAAGCTTCCCTGGGACACAGCAGCCATGCCCAGGCACTGGAGACTCTCTGCCACTGGACAGAAGAATCAGTTCTGTCCCCAGAGCTGTGTTCCAGACCCTGATGTCACAGAGCACATCACACTCCTGCCATTGGACAGTCCCTGCACAACTCGTCCATTGCTCCCCTGGTGACACTCAAACTCCTCTGCTCTTGCCAAAATCTGTATTTTCACCAAGAAAGAGAATTGAGAGGTCAGTAGTAAAAACTGGAACCTAACTCAGGTGAAGTGGGGCATCACAGGTCAAACAGCCCTACCAGACAGGGACAATCACAGGGTCCTCAGGGAGCTCAAGCTGCCAACATCAGACACCCCTTGTCATAGGCAGAGGCTTTCCTGCCGACACCAGGAGGTATCAGTGAGACAGTGCAGCCTCTACCTACCTCACTTCACCTCTTCAGAGCTGAGGACAATCAAACCAGAGGAATTACATCCTAATCCCAAAGGCCCACCTGATCCTACCACACCACCAACACCCACAGCCCATCCCTAAAGTGGTGCCAGCAGGCAGAGGCACAGCCCCTTTCTCCTATTTGACTCCCATTCAGCTCTTGGGAACAAAGATACTCCATGGAAGGAAGTTAATTACAAGTGGAATGAAAAGGTTCCTCCCTCTGTATCAGTCGCCTTCTCGCTCGTCCATCGCGCCGCTCATCACCACAGAGGGTAAATAGGAGCACACGAACCCCCACGCTCTCAGATCCCACTCCTTTCATGTGCTCCTCTATTATTAGTCTCCTTTAGAAGAGCCTGCCATCTTTTTTCCCCCTGCTAATCTATGGATAATTATTTTCCTTGCCCTTCGGCAGCCCTCTTCTATTTCTGCTCTATCCTTTGGAGCTGAGGTGGCCACACAGAGCCTGCAATTCCAGGTATCTGAAAGCAGCTCATATCTCCTTCACTCCTTTGGTCTCTGCTGTTGAAGGAGAGATTTTTCACCTTCCAGCTTTCCCCCAGCTCCTCACCATCGCTGGGAGAGGGAACAGCCTCTGCTGAGCCCCCCTGGGGCCGTCCCGTCCAGTCCCCCTCCCAGATACACTCTAAGGCCCTTTTTTTTCCTCATCTCGGGTTTAATGAGGCCCATTCAACTCTCCCAAAGACAAAAGGCCCTTCTCGTTTCCAAACGGATTTACACGACGCATCAGTGAGGCATAAACGGGTCTCCATGGCAACGCTCACCGACCCCCCCCCAGCTCTGGGATGCCATTTTCCAGCTCTGCTGCTCCCCAAAACCCTTTTGTTGCTTCCCTGCCAGCTGGGAGGCTCCTCACAAGCTGGTAACCCCCCCACCCCACACCCCCGGGTGCCAGGGGTGACATTTTTAGAGGGGAAGTTACAAGATGCCCAAGGCAGCGTCCCCCTGGCACAGACACCTCGGAAAGCTCCGCGCTGTGACCGACTCCGGGTCACGGTCAAGCCAGGGCTGGGTCTGAGCAGAAGGGATGGAAACACCAAGTGCAGGGAAAATGAACCCAAATTGTCCCTCTCTGCCCAGAAAGAGGGGTGATGGCTAAGGCAGTGGCCAAGCTCAAACACCAGCCCCAATCACAGAGTGGCTCCCAGCACCTCTCCACAGGGAAACCAGTGGCTCTGGGGATTCCCACGGCTCAGGCAACGGCCAAGACGCCACTCCAACACTACACACAGAGGTCTGGCAAACAGGAGCCCCATGGTCAACACTCCCCAAGCAGCCTCAAACACTGAAAGCTGAGAGGGCACCTTGCTCTCCCTGAGCAGCCCTGGAAGCAGGGAAGGTGGGATGCAGAGAAGGTGGGATGCAGAAAAGGTCTCACTGTAGCTCTTTGAGCTTTGTTTACGTGTTGCAGTCACTGCCGTAGCTTTGATGACCAAGCCCTAACCCAACATCTGGGGGACACACCAGAGAGCCTACTTTTCCAGGAAAATATCCACCACTGCTGGGTTTCTCCAGTAGGAAGTCAGGACCAGAATCCTGGTTTCAACTGCAAACCTGCAGCCTGTTGACAGGTCTGCTTTCCCCTCCTGCAGTCCAGACCCCCTCTCCCAGCGAAGAGTCACACCAAGGTTACCACCTGCCAAGAGCAGAGGAGGGTTCCAGCCATCAGGATGCTGGGAGAACAGGTCAGCAGGCTTCAGGAAAGCTGTCATGGATGCTACAGGATGCCAGCCACACCTCAGCACCCACAGCCAGCAGCTGCCACCACAGCTGGTGACATCCCTGGCCCCAGTGACTCAGCCGTCCTGTGCCACAGCAGGGCTGCAGGAAGGGCTTTCTCCCTGAGCTATCCCCATAATTACAGCATGGCCAGGGAGAGTATCCAAGCACCAGACTCCCCAGCAGCCTCAAGGAGGATGACAGAACACCACCATCAAAGGCAGCCCTCACAAAAGGAGAACGTTCTCCTTTGTCCCATCGTGGGCTCAGCCAGGACACATCCTGATGCCAGTCCACCACTTCCAGGGACAGCTGCTGACCACCCTCATGCCCCAAGGAGGAGGAAGAAGAGAAAGGGGAGGAGAAGGAAGGCTCCCAGCCCTCGCAGCAGCCAGGCCTGCCAGGAGCAGCCATGTGCTGCTCCATCCTCCTAGGTCTACGCACACTCCCTGCACTCGGACGCTGCATCTCAATGCAAACCTAGCAAGCGGGGGGGAACAAAACCTGCTGCTAATTGAGGGATTTTGGAGTAGATTTAATTAGGGCCAGAGCGCTGGTGCAGGCTGCTGCTGCCACCTGCAGCACTCTCCACAGCCGCTGGCGTGGGCTCGGGGGACCCCAGCTCCCGCCCACGCCCGCCTGGGGTCCGGACAGGGAATGAGGAACACCGGGAGCCCCGCAGGCTCATCCCCCCCAAACCCCTTATTTCCCAGCACAATAAGCACCTCCAGCAGCGACGGAACCAAGGGCTTGGCCAAAAGATAAAGAGGAAGAAAAGCCATATTTTCTCCCTGGAGTCGGATCGTCCCGATCTCCCCTCGGAGGAATCAAGAGGGGCCGAGTTATCTAATTAATGCTGGCAGAAGCGGGAGGCCGAGGGCCGGGGGGCGGCGGCGGCCACAAAGGCGGCGTGGGGAGCGGTCTCCCCGCCGCCGCCGCCGGCATCCCCCGGCAATGGGGCCCCACGCTGGGAGTGAGGTAAGAGGGGATTCAAAGGGGGGTTTGTCAGGGGTTTTGTTTTTGGAAACGGGGGAGGGGAAGGGGACAGGGCTTGACAAGAGCTGACAGACAACTGAACAAAACCATAAGGGCCATGAATGGCAACACGGCGCTTTAATTGGCGTAGGAATGGAGAGAGAAGTGAGACAATGAGGCTGGGCAGCAGCGGCGGGGCTGAGGTGTGGGCAGTGGGCACTCACCTTCTCCTACCTGCACCCCAATCCCTACCTCAGCAGAGGTTGGCAGCTGGATGCTGCCAGAAAACACCACCTAAAACCCACAGGGAGAACATGGAGGCAGAACGACAGAGCCCAGCACAAGTCAGGTATCACAAAACCCTGACGGCACCAGGAGCGGCACAATCCCAGCCCCGGGATGCGGCAGATATTAAATGATCCATCGGAAACAGCTCATGTTCCCGCTCGGCTCCGTGTGTTTTCCGGCTTCGGTTTGGCCACTCGTGCCCTGGCTGCAGCCCCGCTCATCCGGAGGACGGGGGGCCAGGAGGGGGAGAGAGGGAGAGGCAGGTTAAAAGGGAACACGGTTGGATCAGCGGGGTTCCCACTCCTTCCCTGACCCCTCCGAAATAAAACGGAGGAGATTTCGTCTCCCGGTTCCAAAGCAAAGAATTACTTTGGCAGGGGCTGCGGCGGCGGCCGGGCGCCCACTTGGAAGGGAAAGCAGCAGGAATATGCCCAAGGAACCCAAGACAAGCCCTCCCCGCCAAGCCCCGCTCATTCTCATGCAGATCAACCCCAGTCGGGACAGAACAGAGGTAAATTGCAGCCCCCTCCTCCCCAGAGCAGGGCTGGGGGCACAGGGAAGGGTGGGTGGGGGGCTCAGCCCACCAGACCTGACACAAACCCCAGTGTTTTCCAAGATCCCCCCTCATCCCACCTCTCACTTTCCCAGCTCAGTTGGATAAAAAACTGAAAGACAAGAGCCAAAAGCTGAGGTTACAGCTGGTAGCTGGGCTTAGGAGAGAGGGAGCCCCTTCCTTCCTGAACCCCAGCACCTGACACCCCACTTAACCCTGTACCCCACAAACACAATTTGCAGCTGGAATCTAAAATCTCCCCATGGGACAGTCACTGGGTGCTTATGCTGCTGGCATTCCAACAAGGACAGGAGGGATCCCCAAGTCCCTCAGCTTCCCACTTCACTAGCCACCTCCAGAGCAATGGAGAGGGGCCCACCAGCCTCCTCCATTTTCCTAAGAAATACCAGAAAAATAAAGCCCACACGTCCTGAGGAGCAGCAGAAGCCCCAAGGTTTCCTGGATTTCCCCTGGCTCCCAGGAGCCCCTCACTGCATCCCAGAGCTCTGGTTTCCATCCCTGGAGATCCCACTGAGGGCTGGGTGACAGCTCCAGAGCACCCACCCAGGTCCCTGGGGCTCTGGCTCAGCCCAGGGATGCAATGCTGCGGTTTGGAAGGACTAATCCCAATGTTAGGAACCGGGCAGGGAGGAGCAAACCCTGCGGAGGGTTCCCCATCCCAGCTGTGGGATGGCCTGCCCTGCCCTGACAGGTCTCCCGGGTTTCGCCAGCCCTGCCAGCCCCTGGTCCCAGGGGAGCAGCGTCACCCCCACCGCGCCGCCCTGACTCACAGCAGCCCTTTGATCCCCCGGCTGCTCCCGGAGCGGCCAAACGAGTTCTGGCATTCCAGCTCTGGCTCCTGTCTGGAAGCGCCATCTTCCCAGGCAGCTGCAAATCACCAGCTCTCACTCAGCCCTGGTGTCATTACTGGGAACTTGCTCGGCTGCCACCGGTACTGGGGGTTATTAAGAGCTTCCCAACCCCTCATCCCAACACAGGCCATGTGCACAGCTGCCCACAGCTGCCCAATCCCAGCTAGAACGACCTTGATGACCATCCAGTTCCAACCCTGTCATGGGCAGGGACACCTTCCACTAGCCCAGGTTGCTCCAAGCCCCATCCAGCACAGCCTTGGACACTTCCAGGGATCCAGGGGCAGCCACAGCTTCTCTGGGCACCCTGTGCCAAGGCCTCACAATTCTCACATGGAAGAATTTCTTCCCAATATCCCATCTAACCTTGCCCTGTGGCAGTGAGAAGCCATTCCCCCTTGTCCTGTCCTGAATCCAAAGTCCCTCCCCAGCTGTCCTAGAGCCCAAGGTTCACCTGGAGCCTTCCCTTCCCCAGGCTGAACCAGGTCACCCCATGTTCCTCACTCCCACACCAATCCCACCACTGGTTCACTGCATCCGGCTGCCCAGGTCCTTTGGACCCGCTCCACAGGGGTGGATGGGGCTGAGTTAGGCCTGGGAGAAAAAGCTAAAGATGAGTCACAGGACCTCAAAAGTTTATTTGTTCTCTCCCCTCTTGTCCTCCTGCACAGAACTGAGCCATCACCAAAGCCTGGGAGAGCCAGCTCTGCAGGAAAGCTGGATCCAGTGTCCCTCTCTGGTCCTGCTCTAGATGTCACTCACCAGGACAGAAACTGCCCCTTTATCCCCAGAATCTCTTCCCAGTGCTGCCCACACCCCTTTTTTATTGTGAGGTGCTCTTCTGGCACAACAGCCTGAATTTTCTCCATATCTACACCAAAAAAGATCCTCCTAAAGGTTTCACCACTGCAAGGAGTTGGGACACTCTTGTGCTTGCCCTCAGCAGCCCTTCCATTGCTCCCAGTCTACCCAGCAGAAGGCTGATGGGAAGAGCAGCAGCTGAGGGAGGTGCCAGGAGAGAGAGCACAGCAGTGTCAGGTTTTAATCCCTCCTCCAGTACAAAGAGATCTGGCTTGTACTTGCTTTTATTTTTAGGCCAGATTTACATGTACAGCATGAACTTCAATCCAACATACAACTTGAAGCTGGGAATGGGAGAGGAGAGGAACCAGAACCCAGCACTGGCTCTGGTGTCACGGGCACTGCCAGACCTGGAGACCTCGGGTGCTTCTTTCCAGCTCCAAGGATGACACCAGACTCTGCTGGGACACATTGCTCCCACTCCCAGAGGGAGCTTTCACAAGGCACTAAGCAAAGCTCGTGTTTAAACCTAAAAATAACCCAGCCCTTGGGCCTGGGGAGGAGGAGGAGGAGGGCAGAGCACCCAGCCTGTCCCGCTCCAGCGCCAGCAGTTTCCAATTGCCTGCGGACGGGGAGTGTTCCCAATCCTCCCCCCAGACGAAATCCTCTGCCTTGCCACCCACACTCATGGAGGAAAACTGGCGAGAGCCACAGCAGAGACCAAAGTCTCCCCCAACCACATCCTGCCCCCCTGCTCTGCTGCCAGATGGGATCCCCCAGAGCCTTGTCCCAAGATCCCGCTAGCTCCAGCGCTCCCTGCAGCAGTCCCCGCCCCAGCCGCTGTGTGCCAGGGGCTGGGCCATGTCTCAGCCATGCCACCACGCTGGGAGCCTCAGAGGGATGATGCCACCAATCCAACAGGAGATTATTCCAAGGCTGGTGTCTGTCTGTCCTGCTGACTCCTCAGGCAGAGATGGTCCCCAAACCCCTACACACAGCAATCCTCAAATCCACCAGAGCTGCAAGAGCACAGACCAACCCCCACCTTGGAGCGACAGTTTTGGGGTGCCCCCTTTTTCCTGGCTTGGGAAAACCCCAGGTGAGCAGCACCCGTGCTCTTGTGGGACCTCCCCATCCTGCCCTGCAGCTCCTGGCAGGACTCACCCACACAAATCCCTCACCAGACTCCAAATCTCCTCCCTGACCCTCAGCTCCTCCATCCTGCCCTGCAGCTCCTGGCAGGACTCACCCACACAAATCCCTCATTGGACCCCAAATCTCCTCCCTGACCCTCAGCTCCTCCATCCTGCCCTGCAGCTCCTGGCAGGACTCACCCACACAAATCCCTCATTGGACCCCAAATCTCCTCCCTGACCTCGAGCTCCTCCACCCCTTTCCTGCTTCCCTAACCCAGGAAAGCCCTGCATGGGCTCTAGCTTCCAGCTATCCCATTCCACTCCAACTCCCTCAATCCATTTACTTCTTTCTCTGCATGTAAAGTGTTTTTTCTTTGCCTTTCTCTTTTTTTAACTTATTAAGGAGAAAGTTCAAACCATTGGCAGTGTCTGCGACGCACTAATTTGGAACTTAGTGCAGTGTCGACACTGCATTAAGTATTTCTGTCAACCATGAGGACACACCATGTCTGTGTAAGAAATTACACCAGCAATTATAGCTAAAGAGGCATGTAAAATTTAAAAAAAAAAAAATTAATGTATTCAGAAATGATAACTGACATTCTTATTAGGATTAATCTAATTTTAGTAGACTCATTTATATCCTGCCTCTGGATAAAAAATGAGTTTCAATTTTAAAACCTGGATAAAAAGTGGCATTTTTTTAAAAAAGTACTTTTAGAAGTCACCCTGCATGATTAAGCGGGATGATAATGCAAGGAAGCTTAACAAAAAGCTGTGCCATTAAAGGAGATATTTGTTAAACAAAACAGAAGCAGAGATATTTATCAGGACCAGCAGATTATTCCAGGGTAACTCTGGACCTGGCACTGCTGGGTGTTGCTTGTGGTTGCAAGTTAATGGAGAGAAAATTGGGAATGGCAGGTAACGGGGAAGGGGCAGAGCTCTGCTGGGTGCATCCTGCACCAGAGAGCCAAGGAATGGCAGCACTGACCAGAGCCACCATAGCCTGGGTCAGCCCATGCCCCACTGGACATGGACAGGCACAGGGCAAAGCACAGGAGTCACTCACAGACTGGGAAGAAAACCCCTGAAGGGTCAGTTCAACATATCCAAAAATGAAAGAATGTGAGATGGAACACCAAGGTCCTTCCCGAGGTTTGCCAAACACCAAGTGGGGCTCAGCCCATTCCAGCATTCCCTCCCCATTCCATGGCATTGCCTTAGATGGGCTGCTGGTACAAAATGTGCCCTTGGCCTTGAGCTCTGCTGTTGGCACATTTCAACTCCACGGCAGTAGATGCTTTGACACTGGTTCTGGTAGGACACAGGAGTGTCTCCTCTCCCTCTGCCAGCCCACCATACATTTCCTGCTACATCAGTCTCCAGCAACACCTCACCAACCCACAAATCCCATCCATCAAACCAGCTGCCCCAGATGAGGAACCAGCTAAGAGTCCTGCTCCAGGCTCACCTGCTGCTCCAGACCCCCACATGCCCATGACCACCACATCCACAGGACACTGATGAGATCCCAGCCATCCCAAAATGCAGGACATGGAGACAGGAGGGCATGGGGAGCCTGCACGGCCAGGATGGGAGCCGGGGCACCCATAGGGCTGGGCTCCCTCCTCTCACCCACATCCCCCCATTACAAGGGAATTAAGGACAGAAGCAAAGCACCAAAAGACTTAAGAATAAGTGGAAAGAATCAAAAGCTGAAGAGGAAAAAAAAATCCCAGGCTGATTATTTTATTTTCTCCTGACAGTTTGAGCCACAATGGCCAATAAATCCCAATTACGGATTTTAAAAATGTTTCCTGCAGACACTTGGACCATCAAGGCAATTCTGGGCTCCCATAACTCCTGGTTTATGATGGTCATACATGTCAGTTTTCCACAGAGCCCAGCATTTCAATAAAATGACCATAAACCTAGATTAGAGATTAAAGGACTGACTCAGAAGTTGTCAGAGGAAGAAACAAGTTTCCCTGCAATTGCTTTGCCATTTTTACCGACCAACAGTTTGGCTTTTTGATGGGTTTATGCCAGCAGTAAATTCTGGGCTGCTGACAGCTCGGTGTGTGAGACGACTGAAGGCAGCAGCGGGGAGGTGCGGGGAGGACACGAGCCCAGCCCCGGGCTCAGGCGACAACTGCGAGATGAGAAGTGACAGGGCAGCTCCTGGGCTCCCCAGAGCCGGCAGGGGACACGGCTGCCTGCTCCCACCGACCTTCCCAGCCCCCCTCCCAGCCCCCCGACCTGTCAGACTTCTCTCCAGGGAGCAGCGCTGTCCTCGTTTCTCCTCCTCCCACCTTGGCAGGGACAGGAGCTGCCAGCACAAGGGGAAGTGACCCCCCCGGGGGCTCCCCACGGCCAGGCAGGATCGGGGACCCCGGGGACGATGCACAGGGGAGCATCCCCGGGCCCCCCACCAGCTTCTCTCCCCAGCCTGTCACAGCAGCAGCAACAGCTCAAGGGAGACGCCTTTGAAAGGATAAACGGCAGGCGTTTGTTGTGCTCCCGTTTCCTGGATGAATGCGCTGCTTCCTTTTACTAAGTGCTCTCTTAGGAGAAGGAAAAGGGAAAAATAAAACAGCAGCAGAAAGGAAGGAGGATGACTCACAGTGAGGCCACATCTCCACCGACACGCGAGAGCTTCGAGACGGTGCCAAGGACAAAGGCTGGGATCAAAAGCACGGCAGCGGATCAAACGCGAGCCCTCCCCGGGGAGGGGGAAGGTTTCAGGGAGCTGCCCGGGGGGAGGAAGGTGGGATGGAGCCGGGCCCTCCCGGCCGCCCATGGGCTGTGAGCAGCCATCTCCCTTTGCTGAGCTCCAGCCACCGCTCTCACCAGCTGAACGGGAGCTCCGCTTGTTGGAGCTCATTAAGACACGCACACAGAGCTCCACGCCAGGACACGGGGGGAGATGGAGAGCACCAGGAGGAACGTGGCTGCACCCAACAGGAGGTGAAAAAATGCCCTTTTCCTGAGGAAATGAATGAGCTGAGCCCGGAGCTCAGCGCGCCGAAGGGGGCCGGTGCCCTTTCTGCCGGTGTCTCTCAAAGTCTATCAAAAAGTCCCATTTACATCAAAATGCCCTTCCAGACATGCTTCGATTTTACTTTTCCCCTTTCATCTCTGTCCCCCTCCCGCCCCACCTCGCAGCCCCATTGTCCTCGCAGCACCAGGAGAGGGCCGAGCACGCTGCCAGCGGGAAAGGAACAGGAGAGAAAGAAAAGAGCTGGAAACGAAGAGAGAAGCCGGAATCGCTCCTGGTCCCGCTCCAGCGGGAGCTGTGACCCCATCTCCTCCCGCCTGCTGCTTGGCGGCCGCCCCGGGGACGGTGCTGGCCGTGTCCCCTCCAAAGGGACAGGGACTCGCTGCCCCAGCCTCCGCTGTCGCCCGGGGCTCTGCTAAGGCTCCGGCGGCCACAGATGGTTTCAGAGAGCTTTAACAAAAGCCTCGGGCAAGGGCTGCAGGAGCCACCATCCTGCTCTGCTGTCCCCGGCCAGGCAGCGCTCTGCACACCCTGCTCGCAGCACGGAGGCCACTGGTGGCACTGGGAGACCCCCACAAAGCACTCCGGGCTCCGTCATGACTGCACATCCCAAGTGGTAATGAACTGGATCCAGTGTGAGTGCTTCACTCTGCAGATGAGCTTTTAAAATGCCAGGGGAGCTGGAACACTTCCACAGGTGCCAGTGCCAGACTCTGCTCTGCCCCAGCCCTGTCCCACCTGTCCTCCTCCAGCAATTTGCATTCACTGAGCTGTTTCCTTCCCCATCCCTGGCCCCAGCAGTGCCACATCCTTCCCTCACTTTTCCAAGACCCTTAAAAGCAGAAGTGCTTTCCCCAGGCTGCCGGATGGACACGCAAGCCCAAGACTGAAATCCGCTCCAGGTTCTGAGTGCAAATGAGGTTTAACTCCAGTTTAACCCAGTAAAGCCCAGCTCTAGCGTGCACAATCCCAATGCTGTTCACCAGGCTCTGTCCACCTTGCCTGACACGGAGCTTTTCCAGTCCTTCCTTCCTATTGTCAGCGTCTATTTTTAACCCCCAGCATTATTTCTCCCTGCGTGACTTCAGACACTCTCTGGGGACGAGGTGGAATTGCTGAGCTGGTTCCAGGCAAAGTGACTCAACTCTCACCTTCAGAAACCACACAGGAATCAGAGGAGAAGTAAATTTTCCTCCATTCACATTTTCCTTTCTCTTTCCTTTCAAGCTCTGTCTGGGGCTGAAAGCAGGGAAAGCTGCAGGGGAGTAAAGCCTGTGTCCATCAGCAAGAACACACAGCAAAGTCATTTTCCTCCCTTTTCTTCCCTGGTACCTTTATAATCAGCTGGATTTACTTCTGTGCCTTGGGAAAAATCCTGCATCAACTGCTGGTGTGTATGAAGGTTAGAATGGTAACCTTAACACAGGTGTTATGAGTGGGGCTGTGAGCTGCCAGGCACAGGGAATCTCATGGAGAGAGGCACCACCCTGGCAGAAGGGAGGGAGGGAGCAGCATTCCCCTCGCGGGGCCCTGGGCCGAGCGCCGGGGCCGACGCTTCATTGCTCCCTTTGAGCTGGTCCTGCCGGCGCCGCAGAGCAGCAATTAAGGAGAAGGTCAGCAGAGAAGCCCTTCAAGAATCTGTCCCTTCAGGGGAGTATCCAAACAACCCCACCATTTGCTGCCTTCTAATTCCTGAAGCGCACAAGCCCAACGCCAATCCAACGCCAACCCAACGCCGAGCGCTCGGAGATGCCTCACGGAATGAGGAACGCGTGTGCTGCGTCAGCCAGATGTTGACATTATTTGGCATTAAGAGCCAATAAATAATCATTAATGCTGCTGCAGCAACCAGGCTCTCTGCAAGAAAGCCCAGATGCCAAAAACGCCGTGTTTATGGCACAAGGGGAGGCAGGATCCGGGAGAGCCTCCTGCTGTGCACAATGCAGCCGGCGCTGCCAATTCCAGAGCATATCCCAGTCCTGCAGCACTCAGCATTCCTCCTGAAGCCCCAGCTTCAGTTCTCCCACTTCCTCCTGAGCCCCTGTGAGCCAACCTGCTTCCACAGCCACCCAGCATCACACTGGCCACCAGAAGCTGGGGTGGCAGCAGGAGTCTCTGCATTCCGAGCTGTCTGACACTGCTCCAGCCAGCCCTGTTTTTTGGGATGACTCCCTGGTTTCGCTCACTGGAGCTGGCAGGACGCTGGAACACACACAGCCCGGGAGACAAGGGGAGGAAGCATCTGGAAGCAATTATCCCAGCACTCTTGTATCTGTCACCCACTCCTTGTGTAAGGAATCATTCTCAGTATCAGTAATCTCTCTGTCATAAACCAGGAAAGGGATTCTATCCCCTCATCCCAACAAGGCAGTGGAGACTTTCCTGATGGAAGGAAGGGTAAGCAAAGTTCCTCTTGCCAGGTCACAGGAGAACTGGGCACAGCAGGGATGGGCACCTGGAGGTACCTTAAAGAAGAAGCCCACTCAGATAAGGAATACAGAAAATTGTCTCCTTTGCCTGTGCCCTGGTATGATGCTGCAGCATTTACAACACTGTACTTCTAAGTTTGATGCCTCAAAAACCTCCAACAGGCATGGATTAACTTCTGGGAGCTCTGTGGGATGGTCCCCAAGCCTCCAACGCACCCCATGCAATTCCATCCTCAAACCATGTGCTCCATCCTAAACCAACACGCCTCCAGCCTCAAACCATGTGTTTCCATCCTCAACCCACGTGCCTCCATCCTCAAAGAGGAAAAACAAGGAGGAACAGGCCTTGTCTAGGAGAGCAGGAGCCAGGAGGATCCCACAGCCCTTCCCCACCACCCTGAACACCCCCTCCCCAGGCTAGGTAGTCCCTGCATTCTCCCTGGCATTGTTCTCATCCCACATCATGCTCAGGGACAACATGCAGCTTGCATCCCAGGAAAAACCAGCCAAGAAAGGCTGGCCCATGGGCAGCAGGACTTTTACAGCTGGCTGGCACATCCAGAAAATCCCCAGCACCTAAAACAGAGGTACCCCCACCCACCTCCCCGAGCCCACAAACTCCGCACGCAGCAGGGGGAGGTGGCTCACGAAGACTTTCGTGCCTCTCTTGGATGTTATGAAACCAGGCAGGGAGCATGAAACTGCCTGCCGTGGGTGGGAGCACCCAGGGCTATATGGAGAGCCTGGAGGATTCCTCCGTGGTCTGAAGAAGCACGTGGGCTCCCCCGCCCCGCACACGCCCTCACAGGGTGGGTTTTTCTTCTGGAGAGACTGGGTGAGCACAAATACCCAGCACAGCCCCACATGAAGGGGGTAATTAGGGAACAGCACCCAGCACTCACCAAGTCAGGGCAGAGATCAAAAGCAGAATTGAGCATGAAACCTCACCAGGATTGGGAGCTGCTCCTGGGAATGGACTGTTGTGGGACCCCCTCCCCCCTATCCCTGCATCCCAGAACCACTCATTGCGGGTAGGGAACACCAAGCCAAGGCAACACAAAGAGGATTTCCTCCATCCCCTACTCCCAGCAAGTCTTCCTGTAGCTCAGGGGAGTGAAAAAAAGAAGGAAAATAGGAAAAAGCTCTTCTGCTGCCATTAAATGAGCAGCAGGCACGAAGCTGCGAAGGAGGGAGTGGTGGGAGAGGGCTGGGGGTCCAGGAAGCACACGGGACCCTCCCCTCCTTTCCCCTCCCTTCAGTGCTTTGCCAGGATATTGCTGCCTCAATTATTTCAGTAATTAGCTGAGCTGAGGCACTGCTAATGGGGGGCAGGGAAAGGGGGCTGCAGGAAAAGGGGGGCACAAACCGGCCGGGATGCACAGCCAGATCTCGGCCTCACAAAATTTCCATGGATGAAGAATAATACAAATCTTAAACCCAAACACAGCTGAAGGGGAAATTCCAGCTGCCTCCAGCCCTTCACACCTCCAAGCGCCTTCCTGAAACTCCAATCCAGCCAGGCCTCCTTGGCCTGAGAGGGAAGGGGGCTGAGCATCCCCAGCGGCACTGGGAGAGCCCATCCCACTCCTGGGGACACATGTCCTCCTCCTCCTCCTCCTCCTCCTCGCATGCTGTGAAGGAAGCTGGAACAATGGGATGTACCAATGCCAGCTCCAGCAGGGATGGACACTCATGGACCACCCACCTGACTGCCCAGGGACAAGGGACAGGCTGGGAGGGACAGCCTGGTGCAGGGGGCACAGGCAGTTGCAAAGATCCCCTCCCTTGCTTGGTGTGAGGGGCAGCTCCCTGTCCTGGTGACATGGGGGGACACCATAGGGACATGGAGAATTCAGCAGGCTGTGGTCACTGAAGGAGGGGCTGTGCAGAGCTCCCCCATCTTCCCCCACCCCAGCTCTTCCCACAGGAGAGGGGCTGCTGGCTGAGCTATGGGCCAGACCTTCCCTTACAAAAATAACATCTCTTTTTTTTTTTTTGCTTTTTAATTTCTTCTTTTGAAATAATTGACTAATTGGCCGAGCCCCAGGTCCGTGCTGGGAGTGGATCTCAGGTCTGCTCTTGCATAAAGCATTTATTAAAGACATCACAGAAGGACAGGAGGGGAGGGGAGGGGGCCAGGCACAGCCCGGCAGGCCAGGGCGGTGCCCAGAGCACGCTGGAAATTTCCCATCGCACCCAGAGGGAGGAAGCCCAAAAATTAATCCTGATCATCCCCCGCAGCACAGCTCTGCCCCGAGCAGGGCCTGACTCACCGGGATGGGCATCACCCGGGGCGGCAGCACCCAGGGAGGGCATCCCAGTCCCAGCACCCTCAGAGCAGGGCTGTGAGTATGTGAAAGGGAAGGGGTCCCCCTCCTCTCCTCCCTTTAATCCCCAGCCCCAAAGCAGAGCTCTTTCAGGGGAAAGTGTAATGCAATACCTGGAAAATTTCTCCCACCCGTTCTCCGCTGTCGGCTGCCAAATTTAAAACATATTTGCTGCCTGGCCTTGAAGAAATGTAACCTGCTGCCTAATTCCAACACGTTCGTTCTTTGGGGGGCAACGAAAAAATTCACAGAGCCACTGGTGGCTCCTCTCCTTACACCCCACAGCCCTCGGGGCTGGGAGCTGCCAAAAAGCTGCCTGGGAGCCTCTGCCAGCACACACCAAAACGCCAGGAAAGAACGGGAGGAAGGGAGGAAGGGAGTCCTTGCACAGCAAGAGGTTTTAGAGTCCATGTCCATAAGCCCCAAGAATCAGCTGGGGATGCCACCAGCCAAAAGCCCATGGAATATGCAACATCCAGGGCAGTACAAAACTCTGGAGCATGTGAAACAGGCAGGGACCTGCAAGGAGAGGATCCCCCCTCGGAAGCGGAGCCACCCCAAATTCGCTCACAAGTGGAGATCCGAGGAGCAGGTGGATGCACACACAGCCCCATCCCTCATCCCACCACCCCAGCTCCTCACCAGGAGGAATTTTCTGGCAGGCTGGGGTTTCGAGGGGAGGCTGGAGCAGTGGGAAGGGGCTGGGGGAGGGCACAATGTGTTTAGCAGACTGAGCGATCGGACAGGGCCCATTGAAGGAAACAATTTGTAATACAGTAATTATTATGTCGTTTCTCTGGCCTCTTTCCTAAGCCTCCCTTTAAACAGTTTGAGGCTTGAGGGGCCTCTAGAAAGCAGAAATCTGTGGGGCTGAGGGTGCTCCAGTGTCCACATGTGCCAGGACGAGGTAGATGGGATGGACACTCGCAGCAGACATATCCTTGAAGCTCTCCATGCAATGGGAGCTCATCCTGGTTTGCTCACAATCCTAGAGGGAACAAAGAGAAAGTGTTGCTCCCCAGCTGCAGGGGATCATCAGCAGATAAGGGCTCTCTGTGAGAACACCAGTGAATGTGGATCCATGCTTGCTCCAACCTGGAGCGAGGCCGGGCCCTGCGGCCGCTCCAGCTCAGCTTTTCTGCTCTGAAGTTCTCGGCCACACATCTGAAGAAAGCGGCAGCAGCGAACAACAGAGCGAGAGCAAGCAACACAAATCCCCGGGATAATGAGCCCGGAGGAGGGAGACGGTGGGCTCTGTCTGAGGAGGGAGCCGTGCTTTTATTGGAGAGGCCTAAAAGGGCTATAAATCCTCAGATTCAAAGGCGAACTCAAGCTCTTTTAAGTTGGAGGAAGGCCTGGGATGTGTCAGCTGGGAGGACTAACCACGCCGCGTCCCCTGCTGAAGTGGCCTCTTCAGCAAAGCCGCGGAGCAGCGCGGGATATTACACCCAGATCCTTTCCATATGCTGCCGGCCGGCCGCAGGCAGGGCACGGCCACCGCCCGGCCCCCCGCACAGGGACACCCCGCCTCAGCGGGGGAGCCTTTGCACCCATTCCCCTGCCAAACCCCACCGAGGATTTGCCCCCCGAAACCCCGGCGGGAGCAGGGGCTGCGTCCCTCCCTCTCGCGTTTGGCTGCGATACTACAGCAAGCCCAGACAAAGAGAGCGGAGCCCAGCACCGGCACATCCCTGCATCCCTCCACATCCCGAGGCTGCCAGCCCTGCCCGCCAACCCGCACACAGGGCCGTGCTCCCACGTCTCAGAAATCCATTAAAAGGGAAAAATCGGTGGCAAAGAGGAGACGGCTCCGAGCCTCAGCCCCGCGCGAGCAACCGCAGACACTTCCCAGCCTAATGAGAAGGAAAACACGGACACACTCGGGGATCAATGGGAATGGTGAAAGGCGGTTTATAGCTCATAAGCCGTGAAAAGGCACTTTGCTTTTCCCAGAGTACCCACTCGGAAAAGGTGGGATGGCAAAAGCCAGGCAGGGCAGCTGTACACAGGGCTGGGCTCATCCTGGCAGGATTCCAGCAGCAAGGAAAAGGATTGCTGGTTAGTGGGATGCTCTTGTCCCAACACCAGCAGTGACGCAGGCGTGGGTGCCACCAAAATCAGCCAGGACCCCTAACTAGGAAGGGAACCCACTCCAAGGCTCTGAACTTCCCAAACTCCACCCTGAAAGTGCCTGGACAGAAGCAGCTGAGACAGTTTGTGTGGCATTTCTCAAGTATCCCACCCTAGCACCTCCACGTTGGCACCAGCAAGGGCCAATCCACGTCAAACCAGGTGACTCCAAGCTTCTCACCACAGCCCAGCCCCAGCAGACATGGCACATGTGGATCTCTGTGCAGACACAGCACCACAGAGGGATAGAACCTTTGAAAAACATCAAATGGAGCTCATGGCTGGACACCAATCAAACCCCCGGCTCTGCCCTCACACAGCGCCCCTGGAAAAGCCCAGTCCCATGGCCTCAGAAAGGGCAAGCAGCCCACCTGGGAAGGGCCAGCTGCGGGTAGGAAAAGGTTATTCCCGAGCAGCCGAGCCAGGGTTATAAATAGCTGGCATTTTTGAAGTGCAGCTGCTCAGCTCGGCTCAGCTCGGCCGGGGCGGCACTGCCACGCCGGCACCTGAGCCGGCTCGGATCCCGCCCGGGGGCTCCGGCAGGGAGAGCTCACAGAGAAGCCACTGCTCACTGAACACCATGAGGAACCCCCCAAACCTGTCCCCTCATCCTCCCGGGAGGAGGGACTGGAGGCCCCCGAGCTGCACTCCGGGGATCGCCGGCAGCCTCCACTTCAGCTCCAGCAGAACCTGCTCCACAGAAGGGCAGGGGCCAGGAAAATCCCACTGAGCACAAACCCAGCCTCACCGAGCAGGACGTTTAGCCCCGGCTTGTCCGACTCTGCTGGCACCAAGCCTAGACAGGCTGGAGGAGCCAGGAGTGCCAGGATTTCAAGGCTCAGCCATGAGCAGAGCATTGAGGCTCCAACTAGAGACAGGATCCTGAGACTCCATGAGCCCAGCACCACTGCTCCAACCACAGATAGGATCCCAAGGCTCCAGCAGAGCCATGAGGCTGAGCTCTGATGCTCCAACTGGAGATGGAATCCAGAGGTCCCAGCACAGCCCTGAGCAGATCGGGAGAGCTCCAACCACAGATGAGATCCCAAATCTCCAGCACAGCCATGAGCTGGTTATCAAGCAAGAGACAACCCACTACGGGCAGGAAAACCCCTCGCTGTGCACCAGCCCTCTTCACAAGCAGGAGGACCACCAGCACCATCCCTCCTGCTCTCTGGAGCAGGATTCTCTGCCACACCACCGGAGCAAGGGATGGGAAGGGGGAAAGCATTGGGAATCAGCAGCAAGGAGCTGGGCTGTCCCTCAGCCCTGCACAACAAAAGCCCCACAGCCGGGCCACGCATTCCTGCCCAGATGTGACGCCGCGATAGCGCCGAGCGAGTCCTGCTCCTGCTCCCCGATCCCAGCAATCATTAATTAGAGACAGAACGGAATCAGCTTTGTTTCTCCCCACCCTATTCCAGCTGCCAGACTCCAGGTAGCATGTGCTACTGATCGCTCCAAGATGTTTTCCCACCGGAGTCCAGCGCTCCTTGGGCAGACAGGCTTCCCAGCAGCACGGCCGCTGCCGTGCCGAGGGCAGGGTGCCCTGCACACAAAGCTATGGGACAGCCAGGGGGAAGCTGGGACACAGAAATCCTACATGGAAACAAGGGATCATCCCCACTGCTAAGCCTCTGGTTTACAGGGGACAATCCAAACAGCTCCTGACGGCCGTAGTGCATGGGACTACTCGTGCACTTGGCTGTTTGTGACACCCATGATCCTAAAAATATGGACGGGGCTTGTGGGGGGTCACCCCACTGAAGCTGTTTGGGGGGACCCTAAACACCTCCTGAAGCTGCTCAGAGGGACCCCCAGCCCACCTGGCCACACCACAAGCACATCCCACCCTGCCGCACCCTGCCCGATTGGGATAAGGATTCAAGGGAACAGCTTCGACCCCAAAGCAACACAAGCGCTCAGCAGCAGTGGAGGGAAGCAGCCCCTGCCAGCCCTTCCCAGTCAGAAATGGCACAGAAACCCCATGGAAGCCCCATCCAGCCCTACTGCCAGGCAGATCCAAGGAGCTGCAGCAGCTGTTTTGCTCCGGAGAAAGCTCCGGCTCCTTTTACAATCAATCAGCCACCCCATCACGGCTCTTTTTTTCTTTTAAAGGAAGCAGTTAAATCCATTTTATGGAATCCAGCGGTATTTACCCGGCTACTGCAAGAGCCGCAGCCCTGCCTTCCTTTTTTTTTTTAATTTAAGTTAATGAAGTCATTCCCAAACGACCCACAAGGAGCCCTGGGTGCTCCTTTCCCCCTGGCACAGGGAGAGGGAGAACACCTCTGGTGAAATGTGGGCTGGGCACAGGGAGTTCTGCCTTGTGGGGAGCAGGAGCTGGGAGGACTCCTAAAGGCCTGGCACCCAGCAAAGGGTCCCCCCACACCAAAGGGAAACCCCAACTGGAAAACAGACTGTCCTTTGCCCAAGCCAGCCTTTGGAGATGAAGCAAAGCCCTGGAAAGGCCAAGGTGCACATGGGGGCCATGGGATTCTTGATGGAAACACAGAATCATCAATCCTGGAATGGTTTGGGTTGGGAGGGGATCTTAAAGCCCATCCAGCCCCACCTCACCTCCTGCCATGGGCAGGGACACCTCCCACTGTCCCAGGTTGCTCCAAAGCCCATCCAGCCTGGCCTTGGACACTTCCAGGGATAGGGCAGCCACAGCTTCTCTGTGCAAATTCTGCCAGTGCCTCCCCACCCTCACAACCAAGAATTTCTTCCCAATACCCAACCTAAACTTCCCATCTTTTTTAGTTTAAAGCCCTTCCCTACCTCTCAGTCTCAGGAAAGGGGAGTCTCTACAAGCCAAAAATTACTTGAAATTAAAAGAAGCAGCGAGTTTTCCCCTATTGCCCAAATGCTGACACTCCTGCGCCCACGGCTCCCGTAATTCCATCCCATCTGCTCCGACAAGTGCGAGCCCCCAGCCCTGGAGCTCCAGGCCAGCCCTTCCCCTCGGAAACAGCTTTCCCACAAGCACTTTGTCCCTCGTAAAACGGCATTAAAAGAAGCAAAGATCTGCCAGGCTTCAACCCCAGCGCTGACAGAATTCCATGGGACACCATCATGTCATTAAAGGCAGAATAAAAATACCACGAAGGATTAGACTTTTGTCTGGGTTCTTTTTTTTTTTCCCTCTTCCCCTCACCTTTTTTTTTTTTTCTCTTAAATAAATGCATTTATTTGGTTTTTAACAAGTTCAGAGCTGAGCAAAACTTTCTGGAAGGGGAAAAGGGAAAAGCAGAGGCGAAAGGAGCCGTTCTCTGGAGCTGCGTGGATGATGTGTCCCATTTCCCCCACCTCCTTATTAAAATACTTTCTGGGGAAGCGAATTCCAGCCTGAAATGAATTTTCCAAACCATATTTTACTAGGAATGCTTCCCTTTAACAGTCGGTACAGGAGCCCACCAGGGTCAATATTTCTCCCAAATTACAGCCAAGGGAGTTGAGAAAGGATTTAGGCAGAATTCCTCCGGCAATTCCCGGCTGTCCAAGGAGAGCACGCTCCCACCGCCCCCGGCTGTGCAGCAAAGGGGACGGGTAAATCCCAGAAGCACTTTCCCCAAAAACCCCCCTTGGACACGATGGAATAAATTAAAGCCATGCTGCCTCTCCAAGCCCCCTTTCCTAAAAGGTTCTGCAGGCATCCCAGGGAAAGCTCACTCAGAGGGTGAGCTCATCCCAAGCACAGGTTTGAGACAATTACCACTTTTTCCAACAAAAGCATTCCTAGACCTATTTTTTTCCCCTTTCAAGACCCAGCATCATCACAGTGGGAAGTGGGTGATGATTTCACCGCTGGCTTTGGGACACACACCCAGGAGCCGACCTGGGCTTCCCAACCCAGCACACAGCTTAAGCCTGACTTAACTCGATTAGGAAATCATTCCATCTATCAGATGTGTTATCAACATCCCTCTGATAACACCAAGAGCCCCAGACTCGCTGGTGGAACTGGAGCCCACAGTTCCCAGCTGCCCAGAAAGGGCAGGAAAATATTTTCCTTATTTACAGCAATTGCACTGAGGCCGGCCGGGCCCGGAGCGCCACGCTTGCTCCTCGGATCCATTGGAAAATTCCACTTAGCTGTGTTATTTTAAAAGGCTTTAGCTCTCTTTACTCTAAAAACAAGAGTTAAAGCTCAGCAGAGTGGGATGGGGGTTGGCACAGCCCCGGCATTGCCCCAGAAGGGGCTCGGAAGCCCAAGTACAGCAGCGAAGGGTTTTTATGGATCTAACTGGAAGATAATCCCAATCCAACCAGAAGCATGAATTTTCCTGCAGCTGGAGCCAGACTTTGCCCAGCACATCAACCCCCAGCCTGGTTTCCTCAGCTGGGTTTGCTGGGAGCAGCGGTGAGGAAGCTCTGCCCAATGCCACGCAGCCGGCAAAGCTCTGAGCGGGGAGAGCAACGACAGATCCCAAAGATGGATCCCGGACACGAGGATCCAGGAGAGCTCCACGGGGCACAGGCTGCAGGGACCTGAGTGGGACCACAGCAGGGCCCCAAAGTCCCACCAAGGCAAAACACCTCCATGGGTTTTGCCCGTGCATGTCCCAGCAGAGCCATTCCTGGGTGGAAACGCTGACGTTTCGGGCGCTTCCCTGTCCCTGTGGGGATACAAGGATGGGGAAGCACCCACAGGAGCAGCCCCATGTGGGATGGCACATTCCCTGAAAGCTGTGTCCAGGGTGGACAACCTCAGAGCTCCAAATCCACAGATAACCAAGAGAAGACAAACCCCAAACTCCAAATTCCCGGAGAATGGAGAGTGGGCAACCACTGAGCTCCAAACTTGGGGAAAACTGAGGGTGGAAAAGCACTGAGCTCCAAACTGGGGGAGAAGTGAGAGTGGAAAAGCACTGAGCTCCAAACTGGGGGAGAATCGAGGGTGGGAAAGCACCAAGCTCCAAACTGGGGGTGGAAAAGCATCGACCTCCAAACTGGGGAAGAATTGCGGGTGGAAAAGCACCAAGCTCCAAACTGGGAGAGAACTGAAGGCAGACAAACACTCAGATGTGAATTTGGGGAGAATAGAGAGCGGAAAATCAACGGGATCCAAACTGGGAGAAAAGTGGAAGCAGATAAACTTCAAGCTCTGAATTGCGGGAAATGAATGGTGGACAAACCAAATCCCTGAATTCAGGGGGAACTGAGGGTGGGCAACCACTGAGATCTGAACTGGAGGAAAACTGAATCTGGACAACCTCTGAGCTCTGAACTAGGGGTGAAGCAAAGGCAGAAACCACTGAGCTCCAAAAACTGGGAGCAGAAAAGCACCAAGCTCCCAGTTCGGGAAAACCAAGAACCCCTCAAGCTCCTCCCGGACACCCCAGCAGGGAGGGACATCTCCAGTGCCACCATTCCAGGGCTCAGTGGGAAGTCCTGGAGTGTCACCCCTGTGCCACAGCCTCCTCCCAACTTCCCAGTGCTCAGCAGCTTAAGGAAAACCCAGGATAAAGAAGGAAAGAGGGGTGAACCCAGCCGGAGCCCCCTCCACCTCCAGCTGCCTTTTCCCAAATCAAAACTCTATTTTCTGGAATCAATTTCCCTGCCCCTCGCCAAACTCACAAATCCAGCGGGGCAATTCCCGAGGGAAAAAGGCTCTCTCTGCTCCCAGCCAAGTGACACAACTCCCAAAGAAAGGAAAGGAAAAACACACCGAGGAGAACGAAGCCACGGAGCCGCTTCCAGAGCTGGGGACACGCAAAGTGTGCCTGCAAAGTTCCTTTTTCCCCACCAAGAAGCCAAGGAAATAAACATTTGGTTGGAATACGTGTCCAGGCAGGAAGGTTGTTCAAATTGTTTCGGTTCTTTCCAACCCTCAAAAACTCTTTGGATTATTTTTGGGTTATTTTTTGCCTTGAGAAGTACGGCGGGAGGGGAAAAAAAAAAAAAAAAAAAAAAAAAAAAGCAGGCTAAAAGCAGGAATTTTTTGAAGAGAGAAAGAAGTAAGATAAATAAACATTCCACGATCTACAAGATAAAGCTGAGTAAGGGCCACCGACCCATCCTGACCACCAGCCCTGGCATAGGGGCAACCAAACACCCCCCATTCCTACTCCTCCTGGCCCTTCATACTGTTCCTGCACGGCAGCCGCGTCCACATCCACGGATTTATATAAAAAAATAGATAAATTTATAGAATTTAGATGTCTGTACAGACGGAGCAGCCCCACCGCCCGCTTTGTTCGGACCCAGCCCGAGGTGGGGGCGGAACGAACCCCCTCGCCTTCCTCCACGGCTGATTTCGGATGACAAAACCCAAGAAAAAAAAAATTACAGTAAAAAAAAGAAAAAAGCTAATAAATCCAATCGCTGGAGGGAAACGGCGATCCAGGGGGAGAAAAAAAAAGGCGTAAAAAATGAAAAAAAAAATCAAAAATCAAGAAACAAAACGTGGTTTTCAAAAACAAAAACGGATTTCAAGAGAGGAAAAGCTGCGAGAAGTAAAAGCATAGTTAAAAACGAGGGGGAAAAGGGAAAGGAGGAAATTTTTTTTTTGGTACGAAAAGCAGCGCGGCGCCGCGGGTCCGTGCTCAGCCGGGGGTCGCTCCGTCCGCCGCCCGCAGCCTCCAGGAGCGATTTTACCTTAAAAACCTCGCTGTTTCCATTAAACTCGCATTTAGAACAAGCTTTCGGTGCCTTTTTCCCCGCGGGGGGTGCGAGGCGCGTCCCTCCCGACCCTCCCCCTTCTCTCGCCGCACGTACTTGGGGTTCGCGGAGCTCCACGACACCGGCTCCAGGCTCTTGGCGAGCGGCGCGGCGAGGCGGCACAGGGCCAGCAGGACACCCAGCAGCCACCGCCCGCCGCGGGGCCGCGCCATCGTCCCTCGGCGGCGGGACGGGCCGGGCGTCAGGCGCCCATCACGCTCCGCCGCCGCCTCCTCCCGCTCCGCTCCCCACCCGCCGCCTCCGCCCGCCCCGCACCGACTGAGGCGCCGCCCGCCGCGGCAGCCGCTCTACCCCTCCGCGCAGGCAGCTGCGCGGACAGCCCGAATGGCCGGCCAATAGCTGAACGGAGCGGGGGGGGCCTTGCGGGAGGGCACGCCCATTGTGGGTTCTTAAGGGGAGCGCGGAGAATTTTTGGTTTTTTTTATGCCCCCCCCGGTTGCTGGGTGTCGTTACCGCGTTACCGGGGGAGGGTGAAGAGGCGACAGCGTTGGGGACAAGCTGGCAGAGCCCTGATATGGGCGCCCCACCGGTTTGTCACCATCCCCGTTAAGCCCGTCACCCCCCCCGCTGCGCGCCGCGCTTGGCCTCGCCCTCCCGTTCAGCCGCGATCCTACAGCGCCCCCCAGCGGACAGCGCCGGCCACGCCCGTTCCGCGACGGGACTGAAATATCCCAAAAAATCCCTGGATTGGGACGGGTTTAAAGGGGTTTGACCGCTTTGGGATATTTTCCCAGCGGATTGGAGGGTGTTTAAATTTTTAATTTAAAAAACTTTAATTTTTCTAAATCTTTTTCTCATTTTTTCAAAGTTTTTGTTCATTTTTGCCCATTTTTAAAAAATATTTTCCACCTCATTGAGGTTTCGGAGCATTTCTTAAAGATTTAAAAACATTTTTTTTTCCATAAGTTCTTTAAAAGATCTTTCAATATTTTTCCGACTTTTTTCGAAGGTTTAAAAATATTTCACATTTTTGGGATTTTTTTTTTTTTTTAGTTTTTCAGGTTTTTTAACTTTTTCAAGTTTTTAAAAGATTTTTCAGTTCTTTTCCCTTTTTTGAAGTTTTTTTAAGTAATTTCTAAATTTTAACTCTTTGTTTAGAGATTTTTTAACCTTCTAAACTTTTTAAAGCATTTTAAAAATGTTTTCCTTTTACCATTTTTTTCATATTTTTGGGGTTTTTTACTCTTTTACAGGGTTTTAAACTTTTTTTCCCAGATTTTCGGGTTTTTGACCCTTTTAAAATTTTTCTCTTTTTCCATAATTGTTCGGAGCTTTTCTTCCTTAATTATTTTTTTAACTTTTAAAAAATTTTTGAGTGGTCTTGAGGCTATTTTAAAATTTTATTTACAGTGGGGTTTTTATTTCTGTGGCAACTTTTTTTATGTGTTTATAATTTTAAATTTTTTTTTTAGTTCCCCATTGGGAGGGAGGAGCCAAAATCCAGAATTAATTTTCTTTCTATTAAGAAAATCTTTGGGGTCACTTCACTTTCTGTTACAATAACAATAATAAACCCCTTTGGAGTTGGTTTAATTTCTATTAATAAAAATTAAAACAAAATAAAATAAAACCCCCTCGTGAGTCTGATCACTTTTTATTAAGGAAATTTAAAAAAAAACCCTCAAGTCAGTTCCTTTCTGTTACAAAAATAAACCAACAAATTTTGGCGTCGCTTTCATTTGTGTTGAGAAAATTGAAAAACAAACCAAAAAAGTCACTTTAGAGTGAAAAAATAAACCATAACCCCCCGAGTCCCTTCAGTTTTTATTAAAATAATTCAAATTAAAGCTCAAAAAAAAATCCAAAAAATGGCAGAGTCTATTCCGTTTCTATTGAGAAAATTCATTTTAAATAATACAATCAGGGTCAAATTGGCTCCATATTAATAAGATTTATTTAAAATTCCAGATTTTCAATGTGATTTTTCTGTCTTTTCCATGAAAACCCCTGGGATGGCACGTGGGGACTCCCTGGGCACAGAGGGCAGCAGGATTTGGGCACTTCAGAGCCATCCTGGTCCAAAGGAGAGGCAAATACCTGAGGAAGGAGGAGGAAACAGCATCAAAAATGTGATATTTTTAAATATTCGAGTGCCTGGTGTGTCTTGGGAGAGGGGCCTTGGATCCCTGCCTGCTCTTGACTCATTTTCTGCCCATTCCCTGCCCATTCCCTGCCTGTTTCTGTTTTTTTCTGCCCATTCCCTGCCTGTTCCTGGCTCTTTCTGCCCATTCCCTGCCCATTCCTCCTTTCCCTGCCCATTCCTGCCCTCTCCCTACCAGTTCCCTGCCCATTCCTGCCTTTCCCCTGCCCTCTCCCTCCCCATTCCTTGCCTTCCCTCTAACTGCTCCCAGCCCATTCCTGCCCATTCCTTGCCCATTCTTTCTTTTCTTGCCCATTCCTGGCTCTCCCAGCCTATTCCTTGCCCTCTCTCCACCTGTTCCCTGCCCATTCCCTGCCCGTTCCTTCTCTCCCTGCCCGTTCCCTGCCCGTTCCTTCTCTCCCTGCGCATTCCCTGCCCGTTCCTTCTCTCCCTGCCCGTTCCCTGCCCGTTCCCTGCCCGTTCCTTCTCTCCCTGCCCGTTCCCTGCCCGTTCCCTGCCCGTTCCTTCTCTCCCTGCCCGTTCCCTGCCCATTCCCTGCCCGTTCCTTCTCTCCCTGCCCGTTCCCTGCCTGTTCCTTCTCTCCCTGCCCGTTCCCTGCCCATTCCCTGCCCGTTCCTTCTCTCCCTGCCCGTTCCCTGCCCATTCCCTGCCCGTTCCTTCTCTCCCTGCCCGTTCCCTGCCTGTTCCTTCTCTCCCTGCCCGTTCCCTGCCCGTTCCCTGCCCGTTCCTTCTCTCCCTGCCCGTTCCCTGCCCGTTCCTTCTCTCCCTGCCCGTTCCCTGCCCGTTCCCTGCCCGTTCCCTGCCCGTTCCTTCTCTCCCTGCCCATTCCCTCTCTCCTGCCCCTCCATCCCTGCCGATGACATCAGGTCCTGTTGCCATGGCGATGCCGCTCTCCAGGCACAGGCTCGGGTGGGATCCGGAGCCCGGGAATCCTTTGGAAAGGGGGAGGCTGATGTCGCCACAGCTCCCCTGTGCCCAACACCCCCCACCCCGGCCAGGAGGGCACAGGATCCCTCCAGGATCACTTTGGGATCACAGCCCATGGCCTCGCCCCAGTGGGGACCAGTTTGGTGCTGTGGGGGATGTGAATCCTTGGGATGAGGGGAATGAACAGGTGAGGCAGGCACAGGTGAGCCAGGCACGAGCTTCCAAAGGTCACCACTTTATGGAGAGTTACACGGCACAGCCACACCTGGCACACCAGGAAAAACCTGGATTGTGGCTCTGCCCACTCTGGAATGTGTCAGCAACACCAAACCCAACACCTGTAAGGTGGGAGAGGCCCCGTGGAAGGGGAACAGGTCTCATCCAGGGCAGTGGGACACCTTGGAGAGGTGGGAGTCAGGCTGGGAGAATGGGAAAACTCCTTCCCATCCCTCCTGGTGTTGTCCCTCAGCAGGAAACACCTGCCCAGGGAAGCAGAGCACCTGATTTTCCCACCCAGACAAAGGAAGGAATCAGTGGTGGCCAACCAGGGCAATTCCTTGGGTGATTCAGGGAAAAAAAAAACCCCTATAAATTAAATGGGAAATGGTTCACACTGCCTCAGGTGCACTGGTGACACTGAGATCTGGGCTGGGCTCCAGGTGGGAAAAGGAAGGGATCCATATCCTGAGGGACTCTGAGCAGTTCCAGGGGACAACAAACCCCATCCATGCCCAGAATCCCAGGCAGGGTGGGTGATCCTGGTGTTTCCATAAGGAGTTACTGGGATTTCCATCTCCCTGCCCTTTTCCTGCCCTGCCCTGGCATTCCTGGGCTGGCATGGACATTCCCATGTGGATGTCAGGAGTTTTGGGGGGCTCAGCTCTCTCACAGCTCCATCCTGGGGTGCTGCTCTAGGCTCCCATGCTCCCCAGAGTCCTCAACTGCCAATGGTGTGGAACAAGAAAGGGCATTGTTGAATTCCTAAATTCTTCACCTTTTTGGAGCCCAGGAACTGCCTCGTGCCCTATCCATGCCCACTTCCTACCCCGTGTGGATTCCAGACTCTTGGCTTCCCTTTCCTCCCTTGAAACCTCATTAAAACAGCACTTGTGGGGATGATCCTAACCCCAAAAATGGGATTTTCGCCCACCTGCTCCATTCTAAAAAGACTGGACTGGTGATATCTGACATCATTCCCAAAATTCTGAGCTCTCCCACCTCCCTCCCTGCAGGCAGAGTCTCTCTGAGCCCAATCAGCCCCTCATCAAGTGATGAGCTGCAGCCCAATGTATTCCACTGCCACTTCACATTCAAATTACCTGAGAAATCTCCGAGCGAAAGGAAAAAAAAAAAAAAAAAAAAAAAAAAAAGGATAAAACAGAGGAAAAAAAAAATTTTAAAAAGGAAAAATTCGGCTGAACACCAGGAAAAAGTGCTTAGTGCAGAAAACCAGGGGATGGTTCCCCCAGGAAAGCACTGGAGTTATTTAAAACTCACCTAAATCAAACATCGGTGGGGAATAAACTCCTCTCATCCCACAGGCACCGTGGGACCAGGGAGATATTCTCCCTAAGTGTTTTTTGGGATGAAAGGGATGAGATCCCACTGGGCTGGCACGTGTATCCCCAGCACCCTGGCGGAGGCACAGCCCCTCTCCCTGGAAAGTGCTTTTCCAAGGAGCCCTGCACAGGTGGGACCAAAATTCGTGATTAACCCAAATTTCTATTTAAAAAAAAAAAAAAAAAAAAAAAAAAAAAAAAAAAAAAAGGTTTGTTTTTTTATAAAGTATGTGGGACACATGGAGACATCCAAAGAGTCTCATACCCATGGAATTACAGCCAGCCAGGCAGGATGGGTGCCAGGGAAGCAGAGAAATCAGAGCATCAAAACCAGAACGAAGGTGATGTCAAGGATTCGCCTTTCCCGTGATTTATCCCATCATTCCCGAGCTCAGGCTCCGGGAATCTTGCACCTTCTGCAGATGTGCTGCCTGATTAAAATGAGGCAACATTTTTTGCTGGCTGTGTCATAGGATTTTAATTTTAAAAAAGCCCCATTTTCCACCTGGAAATCCGGGCGCTTCTCACCTGCCCCAAGGGGAGAGGGAAAAGGGGAGCTGGGAGTGTTTAATCCATCAGGAAAGGATAGAGGAGAGAAATGCAGCAGCACGAGGCCATGGGGCTCCAGAGGAACATTTTATGGGGCTGAGAAGTCGCTGCATAATAGGCTGGGGAAGGAAGTATTAAAATCTTTAACCGGTTTTCAGAGCCGCGATAATTAAGGTGTTGCAAGCTACAATTGCCTGGAAAAAAAAAATCCAAAGGCAGGGAATAAGATTTTTATCGCTTGCAGAAGTGGCCACTCATGGATTTGGGATTTAAAAGAAATTAAAGAAAAAGAATGAAACGCTGCAAGAAAGGGGAAAATTCAAAGGTGGCTGAAAAGGGGTTGGGCTGGAGATGGAAAGTGGGAGCTGGGGAAGTCAGGGAAGCATTGTCTGGAGTCCAGCACTTTAATCTGGAGTTTTAATGGAAATGGAGTAGAGGTTTAATCCTAAATATCCTCACTGGAGCAGCTCCCTTTCCCGCAGACCTCTGGGAAGGGAGGAATTTTGGCTTCGATGAATGAGGCCACAGAAATGGGTGAGAAAGGCTGAATTCCCTCCTGGCTCAGACAGGACACATCACTCCCCATCTCCAGCAAATCCATGACTTTGGCTGTGCCCTGGGAAAGAGCAGAGCGGGGCTGAAGGCTGACAAAGGGAGAGGAGAGGGAACACAAAAACCACAAGAAAAATCCCTGGCAGGCAGCTGGTGCCACCCTAAACATGGAAATTGGGCAACAGAGGGGTCCTGAGCATCCAGATATTCCCAGAAAACCAAGCAATGCATCCTAAAAAACCCACCAGAAGCGAATCACCTCACTCTTGTAAGAACAAAGGTGCGATGTGCTGGTGAGCTGCCTTTAACTCTACGAACATTATTGTTGAAAATATCAGGAAAATGCCTCAAATTGGCTGGAGAAGGAGCAGCCCTGAATGGCACAGTGGGAGATTACACGAGGAATATGGTGGGAAAAGAAACATCTATAGATATATATTCATGTGTATGCATACACACACACACACACATATATATATATATATATATATGTATATGTATATGTATACATATACATACACATATGTATATATATGTATGCAATTTTGTAAATAGATATGAGGGTATATATGTATTAGTATGTATTTCTATGTGGGTATATATGTATTTTATGTATTTGCATGTGATAAAGGAATTTTTGTATATTAATATATTATACATGTATATATATTTATATAACATATATATAATATATATATAACATATATAAATAAATATCTATCATACACATATATAATATATATAATATATATATAACATATATAAATATATTTATGTGTATATATATATTTATGAGGTAGCAATGTACCCACTCGTGCAGACCTTGCTGGAAGAGGCGGGAATATCCAAGGGGACACTGCCGAGGTCATTCCTTAACATCTCCCTTAATGACCTGCAAAAGGCACCAGCAGCTCGTTAATGACCTGGCGGGGAAGATAAGCAGCTTGTCGCTGGAATTCCCGCTGAATCCCCGCCGCCATCCCGGTGTGCGGGGCTGGCCGTCCTTCCACAGCCAGCGAGACATGAAAGAGGCCTAAATAGCCAGAAAGGAGCACAGGAAACTCCGTGATTTTGTTAGCGGGGGAAAAAAAAATAAATCTAATCGGGTCTATCTGGGGCGAGTGATTAAAAAGTTGTTGGAGCGGGAGAGCGGCAGCGGCACCTCGGGAAAATCCGTGGGGTTTAATATGCAGCTATGCCGGAGCTCTCCTCATCCACCTCTCCCAGGGAAAACACAAAGTGCATTTTCAGGTCAGCGAGCCAGAGAAAGAAGGAGAAGCCCCAAAAAGGAGCAGAAGCTGGAGGAATGCTGTGTAAGGCGAGATTTTCAAACACATGGATGTGTTTTCTTTGGAGCGGCGGCGGCCGGGGGAAGTCGCAACTGCAGACAAAGCTCCCGCCGGGTTTGAACACCAAAGGAAAAGCGGTGGAGGGTGGCAGAGGAGCAGGAGGTGACCTGGGGCTGTGTCCTGGCCCGGGGGAAGCGCCGGGAGCCCGGGGCTGTGCCGGGACACGCGGCTGCCGAGGGATGCGCCCGAGGCATCGCCGCACCCAGGGCTGCTCCCTCGCCTTGCCAGGGGTGGAAAATCCAAATGCTGCTGTCCCCAGGGGCGGATATTCCATTGCCAGTGCCACATCTGCCATCCTCAGGGCCAGACCTACTATTCCCTTCCATCCCTACGATGAGACCATCCACTTCCAGTGTCGCAATTTCCATCCTCCCTGTCACACCTTCCATCCCTAGGGTTAAATTCACCATCCTTAGGGTCAGACTCGCCATTCCCAGCGCCAGATTTGCCATCCTTAGGGTCAGACTCGCCATTCCCAGTGCCAGATTTGCCATCCTTAGGGTCAGATCTGCCATTCCCAATGTCGGACCTTTCATCCCCAGGATCAGACTTTCCATGTGCAAGGTCA
Organism: Erithacus rubecula; assembly: GCF_903797595.1. Classification (NCBI taxonomy): domain Eukaryota; kingdom Metazoa; phylum Chordata; class Aves; order Passeriformes; family Muscicapidae; genus Erithacus; species Erithacus rubecula. The sequence continues at coordinate 5,162,392 of NC_136667.1, read as the reverse complement.
AACCTGCCATTCCCAGTGTCACACCTGCCTTCTCCAGTGTCCCATCTCCCATCCCAAGGGTCACACCTGATACCCAGTGTCACACCTTCCATCCCCAGTGCCGGGGCTGATCCCCGGTGTCACACCTTCCATTCCCAGTGTCCCCGGTGCCATCCCCAGGATCAGAGCCAGCCCCTTGGCATGATGACAGGTTCCTGCCAGCCTCCTGCCAGGAGGTTGGGGAATTCTCTGTGGGGCCACAGGGGCACGGTGCTGCTGTAAAAGGGACCTGGAGGGAGAGGGGCTGGATGGGCTGAGCTCTTCTCTCAGCTCCCAAGCGGCGGGGACCCCTCGGGGCAGGGTCCCGCGGAGCTCCCGGCACGTCCCCACCCGCGTGGCCCGGACGAGCCGGTGATCTCACGTGAATGAGCTCAGAGCTGGCTGCGTCCTGCCAGGATTTACATGGGAGGCTCCAGAGAGTCTGTGTGTACTCACAAGCCTCCCGCCGAGAGCCACAGCTCTCCCCGAGGGGAGGAGGAGCGGGGCTCCCTTTCCTGCTTCCCCACCCTGCCCTGCCAGCTCCGGCTGCTGGCACCCAGCCTGCTCCGAGCGGCCCACGCCGCTTCCCGGGCGGCTGCGGGAGCCGGGACAGGGAGATCCAGCCCCGCTGGACTCCGCTGCAGCACCCCTGCACCCTGCAATCCTATATCCCTGCGGTCCTATATCCTATATCCCACTCCTATATCCTATAGCCCTGCACTGCTGTATACCTGTGCTCCTGAATCCACGTGGCTCTGCATCCCTGTGTTTCTGCATCCCTGCATCCTCAGTCCTGCACCTACACATCCCTACACTCCTGCACCCCCTGCACCACTGCAATCCTGTATCCGTGCACCACTGCAATCCTGTATCCCCTGTGCAACTGCAATCCTGTGTCCTTGCACCACTGCATCCCTATATCCCTGCACCACTGCATCCCTGTATCCCTGCACCACTGCAATCCTGTATCCTTGCACCACTGCATCCCTGTATCCCTGCACCACTGCAATCCTGTATCCCTGCACCACTGCATCCCTGTATCCCTGCACCACTGCATCCCTGTATCCGTGTGCCCCTGAATCTCTATATTTCTGTGCCACTGCATTCCTGCACCCTGTCTCCCCTTTAATCCCCTGCATCCCCACACCCTGCACATCTGCACCCCTGCACTCATAACCCCTGTTCCCATCATCCCTGACTCCTGTAATCCCCTGCATCCCCTCACCCCACACACCTGCATCCCCTGCCATCCTACATCCCAACAGCCCAATACCACCGGCTCCCTGCATCCTCACATCCCCACACCCCATCCCGACCCCCCAGGACCCAGGAGGGGATCCCAGTTTTCCACAGAGCACAAGGCTCTATGATCCTCCCATTTAGGGGGATCGCGGCTCCGTGATTCCCACTCGGGCATTGCTCCATGCCCCGCTGCAGGTTTTGGAGGTGCAGCCGCTGCTTTTCCAGCCCCGCTGGCTCCTTGTGCAGAGCAGGATGGGCTGAAAAGCAGAAGAGGAAAGTGGAGAAATTCAGTTTTATCTCTCAGCAATCACAAAAAGGGATAAACTGAACATCCTGAGCAGTTGTAGTGCTGCTTTTGTGGGGCTGGTAATTTGTGACAGTGAAGATCGCTGGAAATATCTTAATTAATGTTTATTTTGATGGCTGTGTAGGTTTGGGGTGACGTGTCCCTGAGTCTGGAAAGGGGAGGGGGTAGGGTGGCAGGGGGGAAAAAAAAAGCAGAATTTTTTTTTTTTTTTGACTTGCTGCCCAGAACCACAAAAATGCCTTTTAAAGCGTCCCTCCCTCGCCCGAACAGGCTCGTCGGGAGCAGAGCAGAGCTCATGGAAAGAGGAGAGATAGAGAGATAGAGACTCGGAGGAAGGAGGTGAGGGGCAAAGACATGGGAAGGAGACAGACAAACACACACGGAGCAATTTGCATGGTTTATGAGTCTTTGATTCCAGCCTATTTACAACCTGGGCGCTCACACCCCGGTGGGAAGTTGGGAGATTACTGTACTTACCCTCGATTTCGCTTCACATCTTTATCGAGGGATCTCTCTCGCCTCCAGCCAGACTTTAACGAGCTGCAGCTACGGCAGGGACTGGCCCCGTGCGGCCGAGCCCCTTCCCCGCCTGCTCCCGCTGCCATTCCCGGCTCCCGCTGCCATTCCCGGCTGCACAGGGACACCCCGAGAGCCCCGGGACACCCTGGTGACCCAAGGCACCCCTCTGTGGGCCGAGGGACACCTCTGACAGCCAAGGGACATCCCTGCTCTCCTTTCTTCCCCCCAGCTTCAGACACAGATAAAAGAATTTCTGGGATCAGACCAGGCAGTTTTGGGTTCGGCACAGAGGAAAGAGACCCCAAACCCAAAGCATTTGGCTCCAGAGGTGCAGGAGCTCCTGCTCTGCCAGCATCCTCCCATTCTCCCATTTACCATCTCATTCTTCTCCCCATTTTATTTTCATTTTCCTCCTCTTGGAGCCATTTTCCTCCTATATTTCCACTGAAAAAAACCACCACTGAATTCCAGGGAAATGGGATGGCTGGTGGAATTACCAGATACAGTGGAAAGAAATGCGTGACCCACGACTTTTTGTTCCTTTGATATTTGAAATCCCACAATCCAAGTTCAGACTAACTTCTAGAAAATTCGTTGGGGGAAATGTCTTTCTTAATAAGAAAAAATGAGGCAGTTTGGGGGGAATTCCAAGCCCTGAGTGAATCCCTCAGCCCACCGAGAAGCCCCGAACAATCCAGGAGCCAGCGGTCCTTGCTGGGTTCCTGAGCACCCTCTTCCCACCTCTCGCCGTGATCCAAATTTTCTCCGAGGAAGCACAACTAGTCCCTCTCCTAACCCTAAAGGGCTCTCCTAACCCTTTTCCGGCTGTTTTCTTGGGATTAATCCTATGATCTGCCTCCATCACTCAGGGCGAGCCTGGGATTCTTCTCCCATTCCCCGACCCCTGAGCACACCGAGTTTTCCCGCAGTATTTTGGCTCCTTTTCGCTGTCGGATTCCCCCCGGGTGCTCGGGATTCTTTTTTTCTCTCCCAGTTCGACACCCACACGCGTGGGGCTGTGCCAGGAGGGGCAGGGGCAGCTCTCCCTGCCTGGCAGGGGCGTCGTGCCCGGGCTGGAGCCGCTCCCTCCCTTGGCTGCGACCCCCGGGACCGTTTCCATTCCATAATTGGGCAAATCTTTTCCTATCAGATCTCAGCGCAAGTGTCTACAAGCCTCGCCCGAATAATAAGGAATATTCAAGGAAAACCTGGTGCTTTTTCTCATCTCCTTTCTGCCAGGAATCTGGTTTTTTGGGGTAGCGGCTGAAACACAGGCAAGGGCAGCTCCCGCATGACTATTCATGGGCAATCTTCGGGGATTTGCTTAAACTCAAAGCAGATTTGGAGGAAAAATAGGAAACCTGGAAGCCTTTGCTGACGACTCGCTGCAACTCCTCTCGGCACCACGGGAAGCTTCTCTCCCTCCTTCAGCTTGTTTTTATTGAGGTGTTTTTTCCTTCCTCCCCTCGACGTTATTTAAATCTTGTTCTTTAATAAGCCTACAACTAAAAGCAATTAAGGAGCTCAGTGAGCAGCATCCATTTCAGCGCTGCCTCCAAGGCATGTCCAGTGCCAGTAAGCGCTGCTTGGAGGCACGGAGAGCATCGGGGGAGCTGGGATGGATCCATCCATCCATTGGGAGAGCATCGGGAGCACGATGGATGCCCGGCTGTGTTGGGGGCACAGGGGGTCCCCGTCACCCCCATCCTTCCAGGATCTTTTCCTCAGAGGATGGATGGTTTGGGGACCCTGCCTGCATGCCCCTTCACCTAAAGGTGTTGTTACACTGATAAACGATGCTTAAAATAAAATAAAGAGAGAAAATGAGTGTTTTCCTTTTCCGGGAGCAACAGATCAAAGCAGTCGTGAGGCAGATGATAATTCCTGGCAGTAACCACCCACAGGAGATAAGGGGGATGGAGGAGTCCTCAGGGAGATGCACTCAGAAATGCAGGTGACAGACACAGCGAGGGCTTTGGTCATTAAAAGGGGATATCGAGATTTGACATTCAAACCCACACTGCCCAAAAATCCCCTGTCCCTGCCAAAGCTTTGGTACCTCCGTGGGCAGCAGCCACAGCCACGGCCAGTGCCCACACACCCTCGGCAGCCCACGGAAAGCCCTTCCTGCCAAAATTCCTTCCCATTCTCCCCGACAAAGGGCTCTCACTTCCAGCTCAGGAACAACAAACACGGAGGCAGGCGAGGTAACCTCTTCCCACAGCATCTTAATGAAGAAAACACCCACGGAGATGCAAACACAGCCACAGCTCGCTGCCTGCCCATCCTTCTTCCACCTGGGCTCTCCTCCTTCTAACTGGGATTGTTGAGGGATGCACTGAACCTCCACTGCCTCTCCCCTGACATCCCAGAGTGGGATGGGCATCCCAAATCCCACGGTGTGGGATGCTCAAGGAGCAGGGCACTGAGCAGGGTGGGCCCAGAGGGAAATGGGCAGCAGAAGAGGGAGGGAATCTGTATAAATTAGCAGGAGGAAATTTTGGCCTCATCTTCTAATTCCTTGCATGCTGCCCCCAGAGGGAATTGGTGGGTTTAGTCCATCAGAGGTGAGAAAAGAGGAGAGATCTTGCTGAGGCAACACATCCCAAATTCCCAGCAGGAATCAGTATCCTGGATCAGGATAAACCAATGCCAAATTCCAGCAGCAGGGCTGGGCACACCCAGCAGGACCAGCCCGTGGCTGGAGCCTGTTCTGCCCTGGGAACCCCAGAACCCCCCAAGGCCTGGGCTCATCCCAGCATGGGAAGTAAAGAGGAGGGAATCCTTTTGGAGCCCCTCTGCAACCAGGCTGGGGAGCTGGAGGGGTTCACCTGGAGAAAAGGAGGCTCCAGGGAGATCTCAGAGTCCTTTCCAGTGCCTGAGGGTTGCCCAGAGAAGCTGTGGCTGCCCCTGAAAGTGTCCAAGACCAGGTTGGATGGGGCTTGGAGCAGCCTGGGATGGTGGGAGGTGTCCCTGCCCATGGCAGGGGGTGGGATTGGATGGAATTTAAGGTGACTTCCAGCCCAGACCATGCTGTGATTCCATGATTATTTCCTGTGTGGCTCCAGCTCCTGAGGATTCTGAGATGGAGAGCTGGATGTAAACAGGAGGTGGGGAAGGTGCTGCCTCTGATGAAATCCTGCTGATCCCTGGGAACCTTCAGCATCTTCCCACATCCCTCTTGGCCTTGGGAGCCCAGCTCAGATCTCCCCACCACCCCTCGGGATGGGTCCATCTGACTTGTCCTCAAATCCAGCCAGCAACTCCAAGTATTGTCCATTAAAAACAAACTTTAAGAGAATCCAAGAATGATTTATTGAAATGTTCCCATTTTCACTGGAAACACAGAGGAATGATCCTCCCAGAAATGTGGTTTGCAGCTGGGAATTTTTTAACTAAAAGTATGAAATGTGTTCAGACTAGAGACAGTTTTGGGGGAAAAACCAAAAATGCAACTTGAGAGCCCAAACATCTGTTGGAAAACCATTCCCAAAGTTTGGAAAGGCACTACCAGCACACCCCACAAAGGCTGCAAGCAGAGGGAAGGTCCATGAGGAAGTCAAGCCTTTCCAGGTGGAGGTGGGTGACACATCCTCAGTATGGACATCATCTCCCCCCTGTGATTTTGGAATTTTTGGGTTTTTATGGAAAATCTGGGCTGTGGGAGCACTGCCCTGGGACTCCCAGCAGAGCAGCCCAGACGGGTGAGGCTCGTGCCTGTCAAAACATTTCAGAATAATCGTCATAAAGCACGGCCAGATCAAAACAAGTTAAAACGGAGCCGCCGAGGTCTGGTCACCTCATAAACCACAGATAAAGCCAGCAAGGCTTCACCAGAGCAGGTTTGATCTTCCTCCCTTCCTGTATCTCTTCCATAAACATTTTGGGGAGCCGCAGGAGAGGAGTCTTATTGATGAAGTCCGAAAACTAACATCCTATGGATGCTGGGAATTATCCCACGCCTCATCCTCCTGTCCAGGGCAGCACCAAGCCCAGGGGATCCTGCCAGCCCTCAGAGCCAGCCCCAGGGACTCCTCTGTTTACTTTAAACCAATTCCCATCAAACTCCTCACTCAAGAAGAGAGAAAAATTGCATCAAAAGGGGCCCTTTGGCCGCCCCCTTCCTCCCAGTTGTCCGACCTTGGTGGGTGTTGGCTGAAGGAGTCAGGACCATCAGCAGCACCTCAAGAGTTTTTCCCAAATCCTTCTCTACCTTCTGCTGTTCTTGTGCTGCTGCATTGAGGAGCTGGAGGATGCCCAGGGAAGGGAATGGAGCTGGGAAAGGGGCTCAGCCTGGAGAAAAGGGGGATCAGGGGGGACCTTGTGGCTCTGCTGTCCTCCTGACAGGAGGGGACAGATGGGGGGTCAGGCTCTGCTCCAGGGAACAGGGACAGGAGGAGAGGGAACAGTCTCAGATTCCTCCAGGGGAGATTCAGTTGGATATTAGGGAAAAATTCTCATGGAAATTGTTGTTCAGCCCTGGGATTTAAAAGCCATGTGGATGTGGCACTTGGGGACATGGTCAGTGGTGGCCTCTCAGAGCTCCACAGTCCCAGAGGGTTTCTGTGATTCTAAGGATCATCCCTCCTGCCCCAGCAGCTGAAGATGTCCATGAATTTCCAGGTCACTCAGCTCATGCACTGCTTGGGATAGAGACCTGCCAGCTTTAGGTGCTCCAGGAGAAAAGTGGGATGAGCACTGAGCCCTGGCAGTCCTGGGGCTGGTCTGTCCACACCAGCCATGCTGTAACATGAGCTTAATTAGAGTAATTGAGCTCTTGGACGAGGCTTGGAGCAGAGAAGTTGCAATATTTGGGGTTTCTGAAAGGTCTCTGCAAGGTCGTTCAACCCAAGCTGGTGAGGCAAGAGCAGCCCGGGGATAAATGGGAATGTTAATCCTGGTTAAGGATGGAACAGCCTGTTTGTGGAGGAGAGAGGACTTTCAACAAAGTCCCACAGGAATTTGGCCAGAAATCTCCTCTGGTGCCCCCCAGAATGATCCAGGAGAGGGAAGAGCACAGCCAAGCACTCGGAGCAGCTCCAAATTCCTCCTGGCACTGAGGAACTGCAGGGGAAAGGAATGATCATATGGAACAGAGCAATAAAATGGCAGATGAACTTCCCTGCTCATAATTGCAGAGTAATGAACATGAAAAGCTTTTTCCCCATCCAGGCACGAGCAGTGGCTCCATATCAGCAATTATTGGGATTTAACGAGATCTTGGAGACGCTGCCGAGCCCCTTTGAAGGTCTCCTTTCAATGATTAGCAAGAGTCAAAAAAGGCAAGTGGAATATTAAGAATTCTTGGAATAAGGAAAGAGAACAAAAAGGAAAATATCTTTTTTTTTTTTTCCTTCATCTGTTGCCTCTCAGCTCTGATGGATCCATGCCAGGGAATGGGGAGGTGGGGGGAAAGCATCTCATTGATCCAGGGTTTGGGATAACACCTGTGTGTGCAAATGAAACAGAAGAAAGGTGGTAAAGAGACAAATTAAAGTTAGAGAGGTTTGGAATGGGAAATTTGACAACACAATCCTTGGATAATGGATTTGATGCTTTGCCCACCAAGTGGCTTCATGGAGCTGTGGGAATTGTCACCAGAGGAGATTTCCCACCACCCTGATATCAGATCTGCAGGGGCAGCTCTGCAGCCCTGAGAAAACCAGCATCAGCTCCAGCAAACCCTGCTGGAGCTGGGATGGAAAGCAAAGAGGATCAGGGTGGGCACCACGTTGGAGTCCTTCACCTGCAACCTCCTGGGAAATTCCTGGAGCCTTCTAGGGATCCACAGCACAACAGTTCCTCTAGGATTTTGTCCTTTGAATCTGGGGAGGGCATGTTCCTCTTAAATAATTTCTTGCAGCACCAAGGCTTCCTAGGAATTTCCTATGATTTGTTCTAGAACATTTCCAAGAATGTTCAAGGGCTTCATAAAGCCTTTCTCCAATCTGAAATATTTCAAGGAATGCCCTAGAGCTTCCCTGACTTTCCTCCACCTAGAAACTTCCCCAGAATCTTCCATTTTTCCCATGAGTTTTCTCTCTTTTGGAAGTTTTCTGGCATTTCCTTATCAGCAACCTGCCTAGGAGCATCCCAATGAATTCCAAGACTCCCACAAGGGCTCTCAGGAAATTCTTCAGTCTGGAATATTGGTATGAAATTCTCCAAATGCTTTTGAGAAACTTCTCCATCACAGTCTGCAGGCTCAGGGTGTGGCAGCTGACACAGCCACATGTGGCCAGATGTGAGGAGAGAATGAAAAGGCAAAGCAGGGAGCAAGGCAGGATAAACACAGATTGCTCCAGGACATCTCCTACTGCTCCTGCTGCTGGCTGGGAGTTCACCAGGGTCAGCTGAGGCCCCTCCTGAAGATGCTCCTCAATCTCCTGGATGTTCTGGAAACTCAGTTCCTGCTTCAAAGAACTCAGAGAACCTTTGAACCAAACATCACCTTGTGCTGGGGGCTCCAGCAGGAGCATCAGGAAGTGTCCAGGGCCTGGCTGGATGGGGCTTGGAGCAACTGGGATAGTGGAGCATGTCTCTGCCCATGGCAGGGGTTTGGAACAAAATCATCTGTGAGGCTCCTTCCAACCCATTCTGTGATTCCATGATCTCCCAGGGAATCCTCAGGGTGCTGTGGGCCCCAAATTTTCCTGACATCCACCCTGTGGGTGATCCCAAGAAGGAGTGGGGTCTGCTGAGGGGGTAACACTGGAGAAGAGCTGGGGAAATCAGGGGCTGCACCCCAGCAGGGCTTTGGAGAATCCCCAGGGCACCTTCCCCCCCCCACAGCCACACCCTGCCCAGGGTGACTCAGGTGGGTGGGGTGGACACACCTGGTCTGCAAATATTGCCTGAAATGCAGCAGGCTGTGTTTGCTCTGTTTATCTCCTGACATTATTTATTTCCTACCTGTCCATGGGCTGCTGGGGACTGTCACCACTGGGCCATGGCTGTGGCTGTGCTGGCTTTGGCACAGGGCAGGAGAGCCTGGGCCAGGAAGAACTGGGAGAATCCAGGGCAGGGAGAGCTGGAGCTGCTGGGCTGTGGGGGGAGCACCACAAGGGCAAGGAGCCAGATGTGGAAATCAGTCCTGGAGATTGGTTCTGCAGCTCCATCCTGCAGGAATTTGGGGTGTGATGCCCCTGGAGCACCAGCAGGAGCAAGGGCTGGGGGAGCAGGAAGATGCTGCTCTGGTGTAATTCTGCATCCAACAGGATCACAGTGCTCTCAAAAAGGGTGGGAGGGTCAAATATGAGGATTTCTCTAGGTAAAGCAGCCCCAGTTCCCATCTTCTTCCTCCTCCTCCTCCTCCTCTCCTGCTTCTAGACCTGCAGTCTGGGCTCTCTGCAATATCCTGGATTGCAAAATAGCCCCAAAGTTCCCAAAAGAAGCACCAGCTCTCTGACCCCACAGAAGAACCACCCTCCTATGCTGCAGCTGTCGCCTGACACAGGGACAAGAGTGAGGGGTGACAGAGGGACAGGGTCAGAGGGACCCAATTGTGTAGGGGCAGCTTAGAGAGGAACTGGAGGATTTGGATCCTGTTTCTTGCTTAACTCCCTGATATCTGATCCCTGGGGAGGAAGAGAGGATTCTTCTGCCCCCGTCACAGGGGACTTAAGAAGGGTCACTAAGAAAATCCTCTGAAGCACCATGTGATGACTCTGAGCCCTTTCCTCGGGCTGGGGGTGCTGGATGAGGGGGGATCCCAGGGCTGTGGATGGTCCCAGTGCTGCCTGGGTGACCAGGGACAGTGGGGACAGCTCCTGGTGGCCTCCCAGCCCTGCTGCAGCGAGGAAGCACAGGCCCTTTAGGAAGGGCATCTCTAACAAAGCTGAGATCACGTTGCTGTTTGACTTAATCTCAGGCCATTCTGTCTCCAAATCCCTCCTAATTCCTCGCTGATATTAATTAGTGTATCTGACCCAGGCCTGGGGCACAGCAGCTCTTCCCAACATCCCAAACCCAGCACTTCCCCAGGATCCTGTGTGCAGCCAACAGCCCCTGAGCCAAATAATCCCCAGCCTAATTCACCGACTTAAATCAGATTTGAGCCCTCTGTCCCTGCTCTGCCACTTTCTGCTCCTTCCCCACAGCTGCAGCACAGACCAAACATGGGGGTTTGGAGGGAGGAGCTGGCTGTCTCCCCCAGCACTCTTGGATCACAGGATTTGGGTTTTGGGCTGTCTCTCCCCAGACCAGCTCTGGGGTCACCATCACCTGGGACAGACTCTTTGGTCCTGGCTGCAGGGTTGGGATGCTGCAGCTGAGACACAGAGTAAAGCTGAGCTTTTGTGCTGAAAACTGCTTTAATGGAGTCATGGATCCAAGGGGAAGATTGCACTTGCTCGGCATCTCCAAAAGTAGCTGGTGCTCCACCAGCCCTGCCTGACAGGCTGGAGAGCATCCCACATGAGCAGGGGGTAGGTAATTCCTGACAGGAGAGCATCCCACATGAACAGGGGAGAAATTCCTGACAAGAGAGCATCCCACATGAACAGGGGGAAATTCCTGACAGGAGAGCATCCCATATGAACAGGGAAAAATTCCTGACAGGAGAGCATCCCACATGAACAGGGGAGAAATTCCTGACAGGAGAGCATCCCACATGAGCAGGGGGTAGGTAATTCCTGACAGGAGAGCATCCCACATGAACAGGGGAGAAATTCCTGGCAGGAGAGCATCCCACATGAACAGGGGGAAATTCCTGACAGGAGAGCATCCCACATGAGCAGGGGGTAGGTAATTCCTGACAGGAGAGCATCCCACATGAACAAGGGGAAATTCCTGACAGGAGAGCATCCCACATGAACAGGGGGAAATTCCTGACAGGAGAGCATCCCACAGCTTCAGCAGAGCACCCCCATGCAGGGAAGCTGCCCTGGCTGGCCCGTGGCTCCACGGAGCGCTGGGAATCCCTCCTGGCTCCGGTGACCCCGGGATGTCACATCCCCACGGACACAGGGACACGCTGCCGGCTCCCTGCAGGTGGGCTGAGCCGAGAAGGGGCTGTGATTCCAGAGCCGCTTCCCAAAGCAAAGCCGGAGCCCCCGAGCGGAGCCCTTTGGCCGCAGGCGGTGACCCGTGGGCAGCACATCGTCCGAGCCCCGCGGGGCGGTGATCGATGGTCCCCCTGTCCCCAGAGCGGCTGTCCCCTGCCCAGCCTGGCCAGAGGGGCTGCTCCCACCAGGAATCAAAGCTCTGGGAGCTCCCGAGCCTTCCAGGCAGGCAGGATGCTGCAGGAGGGCTGGGGTCAGCCAGGGGCTGCCTTGCCCCGCTCCTGCCCTGGCTTTGGCAGGGATTTGGGATGCTCCAGGCACAGCCATTCCCTGAGGCTCCTTCCCAAGGCATTGCCGGTCTGGCTCAGCTTCCCATTCCCCTCCCTCCCTGCCCTGGGGTTCACTGATGGGATTTTTTTATCTGCTGATGTTCGTGGGGAAGGGCAGGCAAAGCCCCGAGGGCACGGGGTGCAGGGAATCCTCTTGTTCCATCCTAACTCTTCCTCTGGGAGTGAGATCCCTTCACGGGCAGGAATTGCTGGGTGGTTGTGAGCGAGGAGTGAAGCAGAGCTGCCTCCCTCTCTTCCAGGTTTTACCATAATCCAGCTGGTTCTGGCCCGGTTTGGGACACGAGTGTTTCCTGCACCCGTGCGCACCATTCCAGACAAATTGATGGAGTCAGCAGGATGGGAAGTGTTATCACGTACTAGAAAAACGTGGAATAAATCCAAGTCGCAGATTATCAGATAAATGGGTTCCTAATAACTGGCATGATTGGAAAGTAATGGGGAAACAGCTCAATGTGGTGGCAGGGAGAGTGTAAAACATGGAAAAGATCCAGGAATTCCTTGCCCTGTCCCTGAGCTCAGGGGGCTGGGGATGATTTTCGCTGTTCGCTGCTCCCCTCCCTGAGCCGGGGGAGAAGCCCCTTCCCCACGGAAATGCCCCGCAATTCCCCCCTTCCCCCCCGCGCCTGCCCAACCCCTGATTGCTCATTAACCAGCTCTTGCACCAGAGAATAATGAGTCGTAAATCACCCTGCAATCGCCTGGACTTTAAACCCCAGCCCTCCTGGAGTGCTCGGCCATCCCGCCGGGGGAAGGGGGAGAGGCCCCCGATCATCCCAGCCCAGCCTCGCTTTTCCTTGGACTTTCGCATCTTGCAGGCTCGGGTTAATCTTGGAGCAAACAGTGCGGGAGATAAGGAGCCGGCCGACCCGGCGAGCCCCTCGCCCTGCATCCCACACCTTACCTTTGTTTTCCATGGCCCAGCCCCGCAGGTGTTCGCTGCCAAAGCAGCCCCGTCATCCCGGGATGCCAAAGTCTCCCCAAAGTGGGACCAGCGCCATCCAGCAGCACCCCAAATCCATCCTGGTTATCCCCATCCTCCCCCCGCCAGCTCTGGATCCCCCTTTCCTGGGTTTTTCCTTGTGTTTTTCCTCTCCACAGCATCCTTGGGTGGGGTGAAGGTTGTTGTTAACAGCCACCCCGGGTGATAAAATTGCTTTCGTGTTCCTCCTTTTTCTCACTCTTGGTGTGGGTTCTGCCACCTCGGGCCGATGTCACCGTGATAAGGTGGTGGCACCGTGACTCGGGAAAAACGGGAGGAGGGGAAACAGGGAAAGAAAACGGCCAATACTTCCCCTACACACAGAAATGATGGGAGAAATCGTGTTTTCAGAGTATTTCATCGAAATCGGGAGGGCAGGGAATAGGACACTGGTTTTGGAGTGAAATAGGGAAAATAAAAACACAAAAATGTTATTGTTTTAATTTTCCTCCATCCAATGGCAAAATTTTTCTCTTCCAAGGCAAAAAGAAGGTTTCAACATCAGCCTCCGGCTGGCACAAGGAGTGGGGACGTGTCACATTTTTCCCTGTCCCCCCGCAGCCCCCCGGCCCTGGCACACCCCTGGGCTCGCTCAGGAGCCTCTGCTGTCCCTTTGAACCTGTCCCTTTGAACCTCCCTCCGCCGATCCCCGGTGGGACACCTGAAAGCCATTACCCGGCAGATGCGGGTGGGGAGGGGGCGCTGGGGGGCTCGGGGGTGTTGGCAGCACTGACCCGTCTTTGATCAAGACCTTTGCTGCTCCTCCCCGGGTCAGTGCACCGGGGCACAACTGTCCTCATGCAGGAAAATGGGTGGAAATCCCAGCGTCCCAAAGCCACCTCAATCCACAGCCCACCCCCAAAGCCACCCCAGTGTCGGGATATCCCACCCCTCAGGAAATGCAGAGCATCCCACCCCTCCTTCCCTCGGGTCCCCTGTCCTGGGACACGCCATGGAGCTTTTCCAGGACACTGGGACAGCCGGATAGGAGCGGCCACACCTTCACCAGCTGCTTCCACCAGCTCAGGAGCAAAATCCCGTCAGAGGAGCATCCTCCAGCTCTGCACCAAAATAACCCCAGACCCACACGAGCCTTGCACGGGTGCCTGGGGTCAGGGCATGGCCACCCCGCCACCTCCCCCGGAGGTGTGAGGGATCTTTGATAGGCTCTGCAGCCGCAGGAATCTCCGGGATCTGCCCCGCGGGCGGGTCCCGTCAGGAGAAGCGGCCACACCAAATCGTGCGTCCCCGGCACACAAACGGCTCCACTCATCGCCTGTCCCTCCCCATCCTCAGGGCTCTGCCTGAGCAAGTGCTTCCAGACACGGGCCAAGCTTTGGGAGCTTCCCGGGGCCCCCGGCTGTGCTGTGGAGATGGGAAAACAAGACCCGGGGCTGCAGCGATGCTGCTGAGCAAGCGGGTTGGGGAGGCAGGATGCTGCCCATTGTCCTGCCAACCCTACCAGCCCTACCTCTCCTGCCATTCCTGCCTGTCCTGCCATTCCTGCCAGCCCTGGCCACTTCCCAGCTTCAGGCTTGTGGCACTCAGGGTCCCCATCCTGCCCCCAGCTCTCCAGGCACCCTCAGCTCCCCAAAGAAAGTGATTTGGCACTGCTGGGTTAAGGGTTGTACTCGATGGTTCTGGAGATCCTTTCCAATCTAAACTATTCTAGGGTTTCCCAGCAGGTTCCCACTGGAGTTTCCTGCTCCTCTGCCTGCCCTCAGCCCCCACAGCACATCCCTTCCCTGGTTCTGCCCCCACTGAGGTGCTGCAGGCATGTGCCATCCCCTGCATGGCACAGAAGGATGAGGGACTCATGTCCCGCTGTCAGGGATGTCCCACAGCCCTGTGGTCACCCTGCACAGCCAACGGAGCATCCACCAGCTCCCTAAATCCTGAACTCACTGCTCCAGCCCCTGGGACGGTGAATTCCATTCGGGATCTTCACTTGGAGCAGCCAGGAAATGCCACCCCAGCCCTTCCTTGGGGCCACCGTGGCCACCCAGAGCTGTTGGGAGCTGCTCCAACCCCTTCCTCTCCCCTGCTAAAATCCCTTTTCCAGAGGAGCCTCCAGTCTCTGGGTTCACCTCTCTCTGTTTATAATGAATTTGTCCCATGATTAATCATTCCAAGAATTCCCTGCAGATTCGCTCGGCACTGGGGAGGGGACATTGTGCCTATGGCTCCAAATTCCTCTGGATTAGCAATTAGGCATCTTTTCTCACTTTCTATCCAAGGGAGAGCCCTTCTGGTAGAGCCATTACAGGTCTCACACAGCTTTGCTCTTTGTAGGGCTGCGATTCCCTGGGCGGGATTTGCTCCCATCTTTCACCAAGGTCTTTTTTGGGGACCACAAGCTTAATTAAAACCTTATTCCTTATAACTTTAGCACCTCGTTGTGCCTCAAAGACTTTGCAATCCCTCTCTGGGATTCCTGGGAGCAGAAAGGGTTCAATGTTGGCTTGAAGTGAATTAAGAGGTGCAGGTAAATTCCCAGCTCACAGCTCCATCCCCCCCTCCCAAAATTCCAGGATCCTTTATGGATTCCTGCCACCCCATCTTGTCCTCATCATCCTTTTGGATGGGCTCTTCTCAATCCAAATCCATCCCCAGCTGCAACACTGGGTATTGGGGTGCGACATCTCAAAAAAAAAAAAAAAAAGCAGCTAAAAATGATGTGGGGGAAGGGAAAATATCTGCAAAGAGGAGCTCAGGACAACCCAAATGTGTTCCCCCCGGATTTTCCCAAGCTTTTGTTTTGGTCACGACAGTCATTTATTTTTAATATGTTTTCCTGTCATTAAGTTTAATTTCAGGATTTTCGAAGCAGAAAAACATGCTCAGTAATTTGGGGAGGTTTTCTCTCTCTTTCTTGTAGTGAAAAAGGCAAATAGTGCTGATCTGCTCCTGACAAAGTTGATGAATCGGCATTTTTAACAGTCCTGTTTTTCCTTGGCCACTTCCCAGCCCGATCTCTTTGCTCTGCCACGGAGCTGCTCCATCCTCCTGCACTCCTTGGGGTGTGTGATTTCGGGATTCTCCTCAGCAGTGGCAGCCCCCCGCCCCCGGCATTGCCACCATAGGGACTCTGAAGAAATCTGTCACAAAAAATCCTCCCTCTCCTCTGCAGTGTCCTTCCCACCTTCATTTCCCTTTCCTTGCCTGTGGGTTTCTCGTGGAGGCACAAATTCCCTGGCAGAGCTGCTCCTTCTGAAGTGCTGGAGGACTTTGTTCCCTACCCTTGCCTCAGCCTGCTCTGTTTCCTGTCCTCTCTCCTGCCTCCAGGCAAGTTTGGCTCCTCAGGGCTGAAAGGAACCTTTGCAGCTCCCATTCTGCCCTCTCCTTTCCCATTCCCACTCAATCCCTTCTCTGCTGGACAAGTTCCAGGGCTGTGCCTGCTGCTTTCTGGCTGGGCTTGGGCTTCCCATGTCCCCCCCAAAGGAAGGATGCTGGATTTCCCAAAATGTTGTGGCTTTTGGCATCCCTGCCTGTTCCCTGCTTGTTCCTTGCCTGTTTCCTGTCTGTTCCCTGTTTATTCCCTGCCTGTTCCCTGCCTGATCCCTGTTGGATGCCTCTTTATTCCCTATTTATTCTCTCTTAATTCCCTGCCTGCTCCTTCTCTGTTCCCTGTTTATTTCCTATTTGTATCATGGCTGTTTCCTGTCTCTTCCCTGCCTGCTCCCTGCCTGTTCCCTGTTTATTCCCTATTTATGCCCTGCCTGATCCCTGTCTATTCCCTGCTTGTTCCCTGCCTGTTTCCTGTCTATTCCCTGTCTATTCCCTGCCTTCCCTGCCTGTTCCCTGATGTTTCCCTGTTTATCCCCTGCCTGTTCCCTGTCTATTCCCTGCCTCTTTCCTGCCTGTTCCCTGTCTGTTCCCTGATGATTCCCTGTTTATTCCCTGCCAGCTCCCTGCCTGATCCCTATTGGATCCCTGTTTATTATCTCTTTCCCTATTTATTATCTCTTAATTCTCTCCCTGCTTGTTCCCTGCCTGTTTCCTCTTTATTCCCTGCCTGACTCCTGCCTGTTCCCTGTTTATTCCCTGCCTGTTCCCTGTTTATTCCCTGCTTGTTCCCTGCCTGTTTCCTGCCTGTTCCTTGCCCAGGCACTGCCACCACCAAAAGTCACTCCCAAGGTCCAGTCTGGGACAATCCTGCTCCCTGGGATGCTCACAGCTCTTCCAGGCCATGCCTGCAGGATGCTGGCAAGTGGAAAAGGGCTCCCAGGGGGATTTGTCCTTCAGCACTGTGGGGACAGGACCCACAGCCCCCCTGGGGGCTTGCTGGCACCACATCCCATTTCCAGGGGCTCAGGAAGGGCAGCTGCCTCCAGCAAAGGGTTTGGAAATTGAGGTCACTGCTGACCACGTCAGATGTGGGACATGGGGTTTTTCCTGCCTTGCTGGGAATTCAATCCCTAAAGACACACTGTGTCTAATGAGGGGGGTACAAGGACCAAAGAGGAGGGGCACTTTTATTTTCCCTTAACACAGTCCAGGGTGATCCAGGAAGGTGCCCCCATCCCATTCCCAGGTGGAGAGGGGCTGACACTGGATGGGATTGGAACACACAGCCTTAATTTATCAGGAGAACGCAAGAGATCCCCAGGGCCCCCGACCTTTCAACAGCCAATGCAACCCCCTCCTGCTCCTGTTCCGCAGGTACTCCCTCCTTTCCACTTGATTGAAACCCAAATAATGTCCTCAGCCTGATGGATCACTGCTGCATCCACCTTCCAGGGAGAGTGGAAAGGAGAGGAAATGGTTCCTGTGCTCTTCCCAGCCAGCCCAGGGCATGGAGAGAGCACAGAGCACATGGAAAACATCACTGCACCGTGGATAAGAGCTGATTCACCCTCTGGAGCTGCTGGTGCAGCATGAGGAAAGGCATGGATTTCATCCCTTCCTCAGCTCTTCTCTCCACCATTTCTATTTCAATTTTGGACTCTCGTGGCTGCTTTTAACTGTTTCCTGGTGGTTGGAGAATCTTAAATAGCCCTTGTGCCAAGGGAGACCCTGTAGGAAATTCCTGTTGGGAAGCAGAACCAGCAGGATCCACATCCAGAATTCTTCCCCTCCCTGTTTCCCCACATACTCCTGCCCCAGTCTCACCCCTCTGTGCCAGGTCAACATCCAGTGACCCTGGGGGGAGGTGACAGTCCTGGAGTGCTCCAGGTGATGAGTGGGACCCTGGCAGGGGAGGGCACAGCTCAGCCCTTCACAGGGTCACGATAGCCAGGCAGGATTCCCAGATAACCCCCAGCAGAGCCAGGAGGAATTCCCAGATAACCTCTGGCAGAAATACGGCTGCTGCCAGGACCTGCCCTCCCTCCTCTGGTGAATTAAGGCAGCCCAAGCCCTGGGACATAAATTAGTGATGGCAATCAGTGATAGGAGCCAGCCCTTGGTCCAGAGGGGCCTGGAGCAGAGGGATCCAGAGCTGCAGTCCCCACCTTGAGATGCTGATTCCACAAAGGCTGTGAATTCCTGGGCAGGCTGGGGGTTTGTTTCACCCCAGGAATGGGGGGGTTGTTAATACCTGCTGACCTTGAGGTCACAGGTCAGGGACAACCATCCCAGTGAGCCATGGGAAGTGGCCTTTGCAGTGACACGTGGCTGCTCCAGGCATCATCACCATTCCTGGGATGGGACTCCGGGGCTTGGGGGGCCCTGGGTGCCAGGCAGGCTCCAGCACAGGGATGTGGGAGTAGGGAACAGCAAACTATTTGCATAGAGACCAGGCAGGAGGCAAAGATTTCCTCCACATTTTCTTTTCCTCATCCTTTCCTTGCTCACACAAGGAAAATCTTTAACATTCCAACCAAAATTTCCTACCACAAGAAACTGTGGAAAAAAAAAAAAAACACAGAAAAAACCCAATTAAAAGGTATTTATGTGCTCTGCCCAGACACAAGCACAGGTACCCCAGGGATGTCAGCTGCAGCTGCTCAGGTCACCCCAGAAATGATGCTTCCCTGAAGGGATTGGGGCACTTCTGCCCCCAGATCCACACAGAGACACATCTGGCAGTGATCCTCATGGACTGGGACAAGGCAAGCTCCCAGGCAGGGTCTGTGACCCCCCTGCCAGCATTGGGACACCCCCATACCCTCCGTGTCACCCCAGCTGTCAGTGCCTTAATAACCCCTGGCGCCAAGAGCCGGGCCCTGAGCACGTGGGACACTAATTAGCTCTGTGCTCATTAGCCCAGGCATGGGGGCTGGGCTGTCAATGGATTTGGGGGGGATTAGAGCCCCACAGGGCCAGGACCCCCCTTGCCACCCCCACCCCGAAGAGGTGATGAGTCAGTGCTACAGGAGGGGCAGGATCCCACAGTTACCCACAGCATCCCCAGTTCTCCCAGTGCTGGCAGGGACAGGAATTCTTTACCTGGCCAGAGTGATGGATGTCCCTGGAATGAACCCAAAATGGAAGAGGCCAAAGATTAAAACCACCCCCCCAAGAGCCTCCTCAGCGTTAACATTTGGTTGAGTGCAGCAGATAAGAACAAGTTAAATTTATCTTCAAAGAACCCCCAAAAGTGACTCTCCTTTAACCCCCCCCCCCCCCCCCCTCCAGAATAAATCTTCCCCTTATCTGAATTTCCAAGGAGCAGGGCTGGCAGGGGACAGAGTGGGAATGCAGCAGACTGGGTTAAGCCAAACCCCTCTCTGGTTCGGATTAGAGAGGGGGATAAAAGAGCTCGGGGTCCCGGCGGGAGCATAAATAACACGGGATGGGCCCTGAGCAGGGATTTACACCCGGGATTGCTCCAAGCCCTGCACAACAACAAAAAAATAACAGGGGGGTTGGGCCCTGCCAAGGGGTGATGATGGCTGTGGAGAGGGTGGAAAGGGCAGGAGGTACTGAGTGGGAAGCAGGGAAAAGATGGGATGCAG